>NC_136866.1:17696280-18370045 GCF_951799975.1 Gobius niger
CGGCAATAGTGTTCTAGGGTCGTAACAAGAATTTGATTTTTTTTTCAGAGGAATTTGTAAATTTAGTTCCTTCGAGCTTTGAACCCAAAAAACAAGGCTTATAAATAGCCCGCTGCAGGAATCTATAACTAATATGTCAACAGAAATATAACCATCAATATAAACCTGGGTCTATCAATTATTTAGATGACGTGGCTATTTTTATGCATTAAATCTCACCTTCAGATATTAAATCTAAACACTGTTATATCATCTCTATCAAATGTCATTATAATGTGTCAAATCTTTGCCAGATTCTCCCAAATAGTTCCCGGATTCTGAACTGATGATGAAAATAAAATGTGTTTCCACTAATGGGAGATCAAATTAAGTTCTGAATAGTGCTTAGCTCCAAGTTCACTTTGAGGTCCGTTTTACATAAATATCTTTCAAAGCCAACACCTTTTTGGCTGCAAATGCTTTCATCCGCCCACACCTTACTTTGAAAAACACTGAACTTACATTCCCCTCTGACCGGTGTCTTTTCTCACAGCCAAATGTTTTAATCTCTTACTTCATCATCGCAGCGGTCACAGCACTCAGACGGCTCAGCTCTGGCCTCCCATAAAACTATTATAGAAAGAGAGAGAGAGAGAAAGAACAAAAAGCAGGTTGGCTAGCTCAAGCGGAGTGGGGAATTAGCATCACAGACGGGATCCAATGGACGCGGATCAGAGAGAAGGCAAAGCCACTGGTCTGGTTTTCTAAAAAGCTTATATTATGCAAATGGACTTTTACATATTCTTTTAGCCTAACCAAGCCATAATCATGCTCGCCCGTGGAAAAAAATATACTCAGTGTTGTACAACTGACGAGAATTCAGAGAGCCGTTCATTTTTATGGTAATGTTTCGTTTATGGTGCAAGGCAGAAAACTCATTTTCCGAGACCTCATTGCTGAGAGGTGCACCTTTTGATTCAAATTATCCGAGTTTACAATTACGATATGTAAATACAACGAATAACGAATCATGAAAAGAGTCTACAGCTGCAAAGATTTTTTTTCCCACATCATAATTCTCTCTTTACATTTTCTATAAAGCCTTTATTGTTCTTTGCTCATATCTTTAAAGGAACATGAGATAACACTGAGATATGTTCTTACCTGAGCTTAGACGAGTTGATGCGTACCAGTCTGGTCTTTGTGCGTGCCCTCAGTCACGCAAAACGACTAAAGATGTTTAGATTTGGACTCTCCCAATGTATTCCTATAGCTCCAAACGGGGGTGAAGTTAGAAGTGACCAAGCTCTTCCACGGGCACAGAGACCAGACAGCCTAGGTCACCTAGAAAAAGGACTGGTAGAAAATATTCTCATGTTTCAAACGTTTTTAAATTAAATGTATGTTAATGATGAGGTTAAAATGTATAAATCCATGGTCACGGAATATTCATCTACATTTAAAATCAGTTTTTGTACAGTAAGATCAACCTGCTCAGGGACTACAGGTGGAAATTAGTATTTTTGCTATAACCTGGTACAATGCATCTTTCCTTTTGGTCAATGTTAAATTGAGCTCTGTCTCTGTCAAATAAAAACCACACCGTACCATACCAACGGTGGCCTGTTCCTTTAAGGAAATGTTGCTGGTTACTTCCATGAGTATCGGCTCCAGCTTGTCTCCTCTTTTATAGAGGAGTGATTGGGAACTCTGGTGACCTGAGGGAGTGGCCACACAATTGGGTGTGGACACTCCCTCCCAATTAGGTGACATCACACAAGAGAGAAAAAAAACAATAATGGAGAATAATAGCAAAAATGGAGAATAGATATTGCTATAGAGAAGGATTTTAAAGACAATGTGCTCATTTAAGCGAGGGTATGCAGTAGCCTTCAGATTATATCTGCTTCTGGATGTGTTCCAAAAACCTCCACCCTGAGACCATCTGGGTTACTGCCGTGATTTTGAGAAACATGTTTTACCATAGGACAGTCAAAGTTCCTCTTCTCTATTGCACGTTTGTGTTCTGACACCCTGTCTTTTACTCGTCTCTTTGTGCGGCCGACATAGAAGCAGCCGCACGTGCAAGTTAATGAATGAATTTATATTATGTTTATATTTATATTATGTTATTATGTTTTCCCATTTTTTTATTTGACCAATGGCTGTACATTTGTATGTGCCTTTTGGTGTTTTTGTGCAGCTAGAAGACTAGGCATGTTTAAAAGTCACCACTGGAGAACAGAAAAAATGTCTTTGAGAAGAGGATCACTGTATAACAATAACTAATACCAAATAACTCATAACCTCCAATTGTTACATGAATCATTATTTGCTTTATTATAGACCAAAATGTGAAACAAATTTTAGATTTGATGTGTGATTGGTACAGGCTGACCAATTGGCACAGAACGACTGATTTTTTTTTTCTACAAAAAGTTTTGTAACTTTGGTCCATTTTGTTTATTCCTGTACCAAACCTTGCTCAAAATGTTTAATGCACAATTTCCATCTGTTTAGAGGTCACTTTGCCATTTTAATAATAGTAAGTAATATTAGTTGTTCAGATATTAATAGGTTAGGACCTGGCTTCATTCAGACACCAATCCATGTGGATCATGTGCTGACTGAATGAACCTTTATTTCATATGTATTTCATTTCCAAGGATTCGTCATAAAAACCACACAAACCTATGGGCTTAACAGAATAAAAGGTCCATCGCCGCCACAGTCCATGATATTGGACATTGAGTATTTCCTGCTCTCTTGACAAATGCATCCAATATCTTTTTTATCCAAGTGTCCCTTCTACCCATTGTGCAGATCTTTGGGTATAGGCACCCCATTATCTGGACAGACAACCGACATCTGGCTCGGCTTAATGGATCCACTTACAAGTCACAATGGCTGTGCAGTGTCTCTCGCATCAATTGTCTTTCCATTTACTGCGCCCCGATGGCCGAAGAGACTTTGTGTTGGAGCAATATGTGGCGGTTTCATTGTTACCGTGACAGAAGCAAGAATTATGTCCTCTTGATGCACATACAGATTACAAAGTAGGTCAAGTTAAGCGGGTCAATATCTGAATTTGACATATCTGAAATGACTTCATCTAAATGTGTTTTCAGCGTTTGATGCCACTGGGGCAAACCTGGCAGTGCTGCACCAGGGGACCCCTGTCTAGATCTTGAGCTAGGTTTGATTGAATCCAGGACTTTCTTTGTGCAATAACGCTAATGTAAAGAGAGTTATTTTAGATCCAAAGGCGATTAGGGGATCCAAGCAAATTATCAATACAACATTCAGGATGTGGAACAAATTCCCACCCATAAGTATGTAGGAGAGCAGGAGTGTTTGGGGTCAGTCAAAAATAGGCTGACATCGTTCAGATACCTGAGGCAAGATTGGTAAAAAAAAAAAAAAAAACTCCTGCAGGACATTTATCAACAGTGCAGGCAACAATAACACAGGCCGGCCGACCCAACTCACGAGCTGCTGCTGCCCGTCCGGAGGGTGTTTGTGTATTTCTCGCTCCAGGATTTGGCCATGTTGCGATCGCAGCTATTAATGCAAAATCAAGCACTGCTTGAAACTCCATGAAATCAGTGCATCACTGCAACTTTTCCAAAAGCCCGCAACTTTCCCGCAACTATTTCTGAACTCTGCAACTTTGCGCAGTTAAAGTGTGTTTCTGATCGGTTAAATCCATATTACTTGTTTTATTCGCTCATAGGAAGTGTCCAGCACTTGTGTGAGTGTAAGTCATTCAGACTGAAGTGACAGCTGCTGCTCCTGCTCCACCTCCTCTCACTTGCCTTTGTCTGACTTTACAGTGAGCACCCCAATGTGGTCCTACCGTGCTCTGACGGATTTTTGTTTCTCTTCTTCTGGACAGATAAATGCTGCGTGTGCATTTAGACGCTTCTTTCACCTGTGAGGCAGTGGCGTTTGTGTGAGGGGCTGGTTCTTTCTTTGCTGCGTGAACTTTAGGAGTCACAGTCACACTGAACCAGAGCCAAAACTCAATATTAAACGAACAGGCCATCGTTTTCCATACTGAGATATGTTCTTACCTGAGCTGAGCTGTGTTGATACATGCCTGTCTGGTCTTTGTGTGTGCGCTCAATCATGCAAAACGACCAAAGATGTTGTTAGCATTTAGCTTCTTCCAACATATTCCTATAGCTCCAAACGGGGTGAAGTTGGAAGCTACCACACTCTTCCACGGGCACAAAGACCTGACAGGTTTATTGTTTATTTATTTAGATCCCCATTAGCTACTAAATAAAGCAGCTATTCTTCCTGGGGTCTTAACAATTTTAAACAAATATTAACATCAAGGCTGTGCAACAATGAAGACAAATACAAATACAAATACAGGTATGCATCAACTCGTCTAAGCTCAGGTAAGAACATATCTCATGGAAAAGTGGTGGCCTGTTCCTTTAACGAGGCAAATAAACAGACATTTGTCCTTTGGTCCGTTCTCCTCGGAGTCTCATTTATTTAAGTTACTTGGACTCGGAGACAGGTGCCTGTTTGCTCCGCCCACTGTCCACAGCTGAGCGGAGGACGGGGGTTCAAGGGGGGCGACGCCTATTTTTAAGTCTTTGCTTATTCTCATAGTCTCTATGGTTAAAATGATGTACAATGCAAAGGAAAGTTTGATTTCCGTGTAAAATATATATTGTTTTAAGGAGGAAAAAAAGTTGCAACTTTTCACCACAACTTTTGGAAAAATGCCCACAAAATCCTGGCAGGACTGTCTATATAAAAAAACTATGAAAACTACTTTTTCTACATTGTGGGTGGGTGGTATGTTTTTCTTTAATTGATTTGTATTTCATCTGCAATTGACCTCAAAGTCAAAAGTATCCCTTAAATGTTTTTCGTCAGTACTGTTTATCATGCAAATTATGCAATTCGTAGCTATATTCTGAAGAAAAATCCCTATTTGGAAAAGTTGAGGTCACCGGAGGTGTGCAGAGGCCGCACCGTACAATACCTACGGGTTTTGGTGTTTCGAAAGGCTTTTGGGCGGGTTCTGTTCAAGCCCTTCTTCCTGCGAGGCGAGAGTGAAAACCACTGTGCCACCATGCCGCCCACACAGCATACCTGCACTTTGAGAAACAAACAAACAAACAAAACCAATTATGATAGAACGTCGCGTGACCATAATGAGCAAAGGCGATTGTTGTGTGTGCACAATGGGCTCCTTCAAGTCGGCGTAGCGAGCCTTGACCCACTTTGTTAAAACGCGGCTGGAGACATAGCACAGTCATGGCTTTGAAGTGAGCACACAGGAGTCCCATTCATCTCCCAACATTAGCATTCATGTTTCATCAGCATCATTTAGCTTCCCAAGGTCTGTGCGGCAACACAGCACGAGGCAGCGCGGACCACATGCCGAAATGGTTTCATTCTAATGCGCAACACAGTGTTTACATGCAGCGGGCGTCATTTTAAATGCAGGGGAGGAACAAAGGACTGGGTTCCCTAATGCCATCTCAAGGCTAATGGTGCAGTCCCACAGTTTTGAACACAGTATGAGGCATCTGCTAAGAAACAATGTGAAATGTAAACTGTGCAGACGTTTTCATGTTTTTCTAATTGTCATTTAATATGACAGGGTTAAAATAATAGTAGTTTCATTCTGGTGGAGAAAGGGACCTGCACATATCGGCTCACTAACCGCTGACATGTTGAAATCACATGGGGGACCAGGTGGGGGTGACGGAGAGGCTCCTCAGCGACTGGACCAGATGTGTCATCAGACCCTTTTGGCTCCTCTGCAGCAACCACAGAGATAACCTTCTGTATTTCTTATTCCCCTCAATAACAATCCACAGATGGTGCACATGAGAGCAGAGAGAGTTTTGTTATTTATAATCCTGTTCAAGCAGAACTGCTAATAACACCGCAACAACAACACATGTCCGTCCTTCGCTGGCTTACTGCGAGCAAACTTATCTCAAGTTTGCTCGCGCGTGCTCAGCGCTGACCCGACTCAAACCCTGGTACAGCGGTGAGGCTGGATCTTTCCAAGCAAATAAGAAGCAGCTGCCGTCCCCAGCAGGCTGGCTTCATGCCCAACCACTCTAGTACCGACCACATCTCTGCCGTTCGTCTGCTGACCTCTGGATTGTGCAAAGATCGACATCTCTACGTTGGGTTCATAGATCTGAAGATGGCCTTTGACACTGCCATGCTTCACTGTGGAGTGTCCTACAGACCCTCAGAACAACCACCTAAGATCATTGTCCTGTTCAAGTTGAATGAGATCCACTGATGACCTGAATGTCCTGAATTTGTGATGCGTGGGTCAGGGCTTTTTCAACCCGCTTTCAGAGCAGTTTCTAACCCGCTCCGCAACATTGTTTCTATTTTTACAACATCTCACATTCTGTTATTACACATTTTAAATATGTCTGAACGGACCATGGCTTTAATTCTGTCGGAAAATGGTCTCAACTTATATAGTGCTTTACCACCTACATTAGGCTCTTGAAGCACTTTACAGCAGTGAGCCACTCGCCCATTCACTCTCTCATTCATACACCAGTATACACGCACAAATATGCTTGAAAGTTGCCTAAAAGTAGCTGCAATTCTGCTCGAGGCAGGAATGAGGCGTAATAAGGAGTAGTTTTATTCATTCAGAATGAAATGGACTGGCGCGTCTCATCCCCTCGCGCTCTCCCTCCGACTTAAAGCACAAAGGGCAGGAGAGGGGTAGACTGGGCAAAGAGCAGAGCTCAGTAAGAGCATTCTCTGGACCACAAGCAGCAAAGCGCTGCTTGTTTTATGAAAATCTGCCTCATATACACTCCAGAAACCTGCAGCAAAGATGTTTCACTTAGATGTGGCTGTATACAATGGCCACCAGAGTCCAGATCTTGACGCCATTGAGAATCTTTTGAATGTGCTGGAGAAGGCTTTGTGTAGTGGTCACACTCTCCCATCATCAATGCAAGATCTTGGTGAAAAATGAATGCAACACTGGATCTTTTAACATCGCAGAAGCTTATTGAAACAACGCCACAGCAAATGTGCTGTCACAATATCAATAATATGACCACGACTGCAATATTTACCCAAAATAACTCAAATCCAGTATTTTCTTTATCTGCGCGTAAACAGACTGAGCTAAATCCTCCTTTGTGACAGTTACTTCCCGTGAAGTTCCAGTCCCACGGGGGAGGAGGCCGAGCTGAAGGAGGGGAGGTGCGGCACTGACAGGATCAGGGCTCAGAGCAGACAGATGGGTGTGTGACAGACACAGGCCGGCCCCGCCGCCGCTCTCATTCACAGATAAATAATAGGACAGACAGTCGAGGAGAGAGCGGGTCTCTAAAGGAGCAGCTACGGCATTTATAACTGTCACCGCAGACACTTCAGGTTCGCCCGACGCACAGTAGAAGCACGTATAGAGGTGGCACATATCTGTTGTTTCTTAAGTACTAAGAGGGACATGTTTTATGCTGCACCAACTGGGCAGCACATTTTTGGATCACGGATACCATCTTTATCATAATGATTAAGAGACAGAGGCACTAAAACAAAAAACGACTCAAGGTACGGTCCAATAAAGCAATTTCATTTATCTTTTTATATTTTAATCAAGAGCATTATAAATACATCCCAGAAAAATGCAGCAGTTAAGCCTGTCAAGCCCCTCGTGAGGTCTCAGAGGCGCTTATATGACTTTTCATTCTAAACAGAACCTTAATCATTCCAACATGACATCACACACATTAACCAAGATACTTCCAGGTCCAAAAAATACAAAGATGTCATCCTGTCATAGATAAATGCCAGTGTCTACCCTTCAGAACACTGACCCAACCCTTGGACTGGCCCAATCCGCTCCAGTTACAGGGGGAAATGGGTGTTATTTTGTTTCTGTTGAATATCAAAGCCTCATGATTTAGAGGGTTCTACTCCTTGTTCTGGAGGTGTGCATAAAAGCTACAAAATGAGGCTAAGCAGGAAGGGCCTGGTCAGTACTTGGATGGGAGACCGTTTGGTAACACCAGGAAGTGAATGTAGCGAGTGGTTGGAGGTGGTCGGAGGGGCTGATGGCACAGATTGACAGCCTGGCTTCCGTCAGTCTACCCTAGGGCAGCTGTAGCAACAATAGTTACTTACCATCAGCAAGTATCAAGTGAATGAATAATGCAATGTAAAGCGTCTTTGAGTGTCCAGAAAAGCGCTATATAAATATTGTAAAATAATAAATACGGTAAGGTCAGGTGTGCTTCATTGTCCTTGAATGAATCATCCTTTGACCCATGCTTCAATGCAGCTGGACGGCAGAGCAGTGCCCAGGGACCCACGTCTTAATGTTGTTGTCCCGGATGGAGGATTAAGCTATTGTGCATGTTTTTGGTTGATGGGGGAAACAGAAGCACGGATAGAGAAATATGCAAACTCCGCGCAGAAAGGCCTGCACGGTCTTGGGAATTGAACTCGAATTACAACCACTCAAACTGCACTGCTGGTTTGATCGGGATTAATTGTACAGCGCTGGCACCGACAGGCTGACTCTCTGAGAGTCAGGAACACAATTCATTTCCCAAACCTTACTTCCATTTGTCAGACGCTGTTTGTCATTCTAAAGTGAACACATCTTTATTTGCCTTTGTAGCTTGATGTGAAAACCCATTGAGCAGTGTCTTAAAGGGACTATACAAAGTTTACATACATGTTCCAAACATGTCCTAATGCGTAGAATGAGCTCAGACCTGTTCACCACAACTGCCTCTAAAATCCTGCACTGTCTCTCAAGAAAGTGTTAATTCAGGTCCGACATGCCATCGTGCAAGAGCTTAGTATCGAAGGTGCAGTTACATGTGTGACCTGAGGTGACAGTAGTGAGTATAAAATGGTTAACTTGCATCTAGCTCCTTTGAGCTGCGTTCCTGAGAACTGGTAACCTGGCTAACGCCAGACTGCTGTGTGCGCTCGAATCATTTGGAACTGCACAGCAGCCAGGGGACCATGGCCGAAATTTTCGAATGGATTTGGGAACCAATCACAGAACGAGAAGGGACGGCAAGATGATGACGAGCTATTCGATATACGGAAGCTTGTAGTTTATTTACGGATTTAAAAAAAAAAGTTTATTTACGGATCCAACATGACAGCAGCAGACGCAATGCTATTTTTTGATCAAGTTTTAGGCCGTGTTCTAAATAGTTTAGCTCGAAAGTTTACAGCGGGTGCGTCATACGTCATCAGATACGATGACATGATTAGACATAGACATTCGTAGCGCCCAATAAACGGCTATGGACGATCGTAAACCACACCTCTCCTACGAGAAAATGAATTGGTGGTCCCCAGACTAAATATCACTTGTGATTTTAGTCTGGTGTTAGCCAGGCTAGAGAACTGGTGCATTTTCGACATCAAATAACGAAAAATGTCTTGGGACGACGCTGGAACTGGTATTAGCAACATGTGAAGTCAGAGATGATCAGAGTGGTCCGAGATCAGATACCAGATGAAGATGGCAATGGCGGCCCCCGGTGGAGAGGTGCAGCTAATGATGAAACTTTACTCTTGGTCACAGCCTTCAATATATAACGTTAGCATGTTTGGAATTAGATGGAATTAGGTGTCACAAAACATACAGAAAACGTTAGCATCTTATTAGCTAGCTTATAGCATTAGCCGTTTTGTTTACATACGACGTTGTTCAGCTTGAACACTCCGAGGTAATAGTTTGAAAATACGAAAAATAAGCTGCCTGTGATTCTGCGATATCTGCCGCGTGTGTAGAACTTGACGACTAAGTGTTTTTGTGAGCGCAGTGCTTTATGGATTCGATTCGCACAATCTTCGAGGAGAACTTGTGACACGTCAGGGGAGACGGGTGCGATAAAGACCAGACTGCATCTTGGGAAATAAATACAAGACGCTCCCGCACGTTGTCTCGGTCTTTCTTAGTGATTTATTGTTTTTGTTTCAGTCCAAACGCAAACATGAGCAACTTATTTTTCCACTTTGCAACTTTGCACATTTTCTTTCGCCTAACTTTCTGTCAACCTCGGAGGAATTGGGACGGCAAACTAAAGGCACAAAGAACTTGTAGCTGGAGTGAAATTGCAACATGTAATTGGTCTGGCGACAGGGCAAATAGAGAAGCGTTGGTTTAGTTTAATGGAATAAGAAATTTCAGAAAACCAATTTGCCTTTGCCTAGTTTGGGGCAAGTGTGAACTTTACTACCGATGGACTCTCATATTTTTTCTATAAACTTGCACTAACCTCCGCCGAGATGCCCACGGATTGGACAAAATGTAACAACTGTCCGTAAGCCAGGTCATGCGTAAGTGTCAGGGAAAGTACAAGATGGCACCGCTGGGTCTGTGAGCCGAAGTAAAGGTCATGGACTGGTGCAAGAGCCGAGAACTCAGGAAAAATCACCAACGGCCGACTAACATCATGTCATTAGCTGTTTTTTTTAAATTGGAAATAACGTCCTACGCTTTCACAAACGACTGCAGTTGAATATCGGCTCTAAAAGTAAATTAAAAATCACAGTTTATATAATTTTCTTTTAAGTCCAGGGTTTCCGAATCTCACACTAATACAAATGAAATGTGTTCTCGGGACATCCAATCATCCTAAAGAGCCGGCGGTTTAGGATTGAGGTGGTGGAGGGCAGCTAAGGATTCTAAAGCGGTAACTATGGTAACTGTCAAATTGTTCGACTTGGTTCTTGGCTAATATCCCTGTCATTACCAATCCAGATGAAGCAAAAACCGGCACAAAGCTCAATACCTCCTCTTTCCGCACACGTGAAGCGAGGTCCCATCATCTTCACACGATGGTCTTCAAAAGTGGCGGCAAACATGGGCGTGATGTTGGTCAGTGGACTGGACTTTCAGCCAAAAGATACATATAGTAGATTTCGAGTCGCATTGGTTACTATATCAAAATATACCAAATGCTGATTACATTTTCGAGTGGGAAGGTGTTGGTCTGGGGGTCACAAATAACTACAAACTGGCAAGGCAAGGCAAGTTTATTTGTAGAGCACAATTCATACACAAGGCAATTCAAAGTGCTTCACAGTTGCATAAATACAAGAAAACAAATAGAATCAATAAAAACATCAACATAAAATTAATCAATTACAGTAAAAAGCAAGAGTGCAGTTAAAATACTTGCAGTCATATGCATCGGTAAAAAGAACTGTTTTCAGCCTGGATTTGAACATTGTCAGATTTGAGGCCTGTCTCACATCCTCATGAAGACTGTTCCAGATTTTAGCTGCATGAAACTGAAACGCAGCCTCACTGTGTTTATTATTGAGTCTGGGAACCACCAGGAGACCCCTCCCTGAAGTTCTCAGGGCCCGAGATGGTTCATACGGCTGTAACATGTCAGAGATGTACTTTGGTGTTAAACCTTGAAAAGACTTGTAGACAAGCAGAGCTGTTTTAAAGTCTATTCTCTGAGTGACAGGAAGCCAGTGCAGAGACCGGAGCACTGGACTAATATGGTTGTATTTCCTGGTTCTTGTCAGGACTCGAGCAGCAGCGTTCTGGATGTACTGCAGCTGTCTGATAGCTCGTTTAGAGAGGCCAGTGAGCAGCCGTTACAGTCGTCTAACCTGCTGGAGACAAACACATGGATAAGTCTCTCTAAGTCTGGTTTTGACACAATTCCTCTGATCTTAGCAATGTTTTTCAGATGGTAAAAAGCTGCTGATGTTATTGCTTTGATGTGGCTGTTTAAGTTCAGGTCTGAGTCCATGATTACTCCTAGATTTCTAACCTGATTTTTTGGTTTTAGAGAGAGAGACTCAAGTGTGTCTGTGGGCCAAAAACAATGATCTCAGTTTTGTCTGCATCTAGCTAGAGAAAGTTGTTTTGCATCCACAAACTGATCTGTTGGATGCAGTGACAGAGAGTATCTACAGGCCCATGTTCACCAGCCGTCAGTGACACGCAGATTTGAGTGTCATCTGCATAGTTGTGGTGCGACACATTGTTGCTGTTTATTAGCTGACCCAATGGAAGCATGTACAAGTTGAATAAGAGGGGACCCAAGATTCCAACTGGCATTTTCTTATGTATTTATTTGACTGGTGCATTGCACAACAGGTGTGTTGCACAGACCAGATATAGTTTCATCAACAGTTTTTTACAGCATTCCTGCTTATAGGCCCATACACAATATAAAATACAGATAAACATCGACAACAAGCACCAGGAGAAGGGTCAGCTCAACAACAGTCCAATATAAAACACAGTTAAAGTAACTTACTTTATTATTTGTCTTTTAAAATGTAAAAAAATATAAACTACTCACCTACTTCTTCTTCTGTGCTATCACACTATGAAGACGTAGTAAAGGTGCAATGGCGGCGCCGGGTGCGTTGGGTGTAGTCGCAGCTCTCTTTACCTGTGTGTTGCTCGCAAATAATTGTTACTACTCCAACACTGATCGAATCTTAAGCAACTTGTACAGCTCAAATGGTAACATCAGATCTCCATCAGTAAATTTAGCGCCGATCAAAGTTACCAAACACTTTGGTTTCGGAAGAAATGCTCTGGCCACCACCTTCATTTATCTGCGCAGCGGAACAACAAAGCATGTAAAATCTATACTAAAGCCACAACAAAGCATTGCGCTTATAATCGCTATCTGCCTACTACTGTCCGGAGATATCCACCAATGTCCAGGTCCTATCAACAATCCAACTCAAGATGGACCCCACATCATCACATCAACAACCAGTGGGAGCACCTCCGGAAACTTTCAGGTATGCTCATCTATTACAGCAAACTACACGTTGGAGCAAATATCTCACCTGAATGCTCTTTCTACCTCCGCCGTGGGGCTACCGGTGACCGACGCGGGTGTGGCGGTCGGCTGGATGGATCCATCTGGGACCGAGAGCGGCGTGTCTACCTGCGGCGCACGGTGTGCGCCCTCGCCGCCAGAGAAGCCTCCCGCGCCGGCGATGCCATCGGATGGGGTCCCCTTCGGCTTCGACTGTACCCGTGGATCAGTGGCTGCTCAAGAATCATCGCGCTCATCAAATAATCCACATAAAGATAGGAGCAAATCCGTGACATCTTCCCATGCGTCTTCCAGGTTGGAGTCTCACAGTGGCGCACCTCCTACACGTCATCAGAGTGCGCGCCCCACAATGTCCAAAAATAGACTACGTCAGAAGGGGAGACATGGAAGACGTGGAGTGGATTTTCGCCTACTCCGCTCTCTTCCAAGGCTAAAGACCATCCCCAGCATTAAAATCGAACTTTTTAATGCCCAGTCTCTGACAAATAAAGCCAGTCTTATACACGAACACATTCTTGATAAAAATATTGACATTATGTGTCTGACTGAAACGTGGCATAAACCAGAGTCATATCTTTCCCTGAATGAGGCCTGTCCCCCTGGATACACTTACATGGAAAAGGCTAGGACCACTGGACGCGGAGGAGGCTTGGCAGTGATACACCAAAAAGACCTCCATCTACTATCCCTCCCTGTGCCTGCCTTGTCCACATTTGAATGCCTTCTATTCAAATGTATATCAAAAATAACAACAACAATAGTCCTTATCTACCGTCCACCTAAAATGCATTCAGGTTTCGTCACTGAACTACAGGACCTGCTAATATCACTCTGTGCTACATCCTCCAATACAGTCATACTTGGGGATTTTAACTTGCATGTTGACTCCCCCACAAACCCATTGGCTTTTGAGTTTCTCGAACTCCTGGACTGTCTCCATCTTAAACAGCATGTAGAAGGGCCCACACACACCAAGGGGCATACCCTCGATCTGGTCATCACCGACACTGCCCCTATATACAACCTTCAAATCCACGACTTAGGCGTGTCTGACCATAAGGCCATTTCAATGGAGCTGTCCCTGGGATGCCCATGCTCCAGACCAAAGCGTCAAATACAGTTTAGAAACCTGAAAACGATAGATTCAGCCTCCATGAACCAGGACATTCAAAAACTCTCCTCATTCTCTAGTTTTCCAACAGTTAGTGCATCTGTTCAACATTACAACTCAGGCCTTCATGACATTCTCGACATCCATGCACCATTAAAAACAAGAACAGTTTCTTTTCCCAGATCATCCCCATGGTTCACAGATGAGCTGAGGAAAATGAAAATGACTGGTCGAGCCCTGGAGAGGCAGTACCTGGCTAGCAGGCTGGTAGTACATAAAGAAGCCTACCGAAACCATCAAAAAGCCTATTCCAAAGCTCTAGCTACAGCCCGCTCTCAATTCTATTCACACAAAATCGCCAGTAGTTCAGGAAATTCAAAACAACTATTTTCCACAGTTAGCTCGCTCATCAAACCCCACACACATGCAATCAGTGATACCACTGAGGATCAGTGTAATAGGTTCATGGACTCTTTTACCCACAAGATTGACACTATACGTTCTACCTTTCCTGATCTGACCCCCCTTCATCCAGAAAATATGCTTTTGGAGCCACTGTCCACATTCTCTAGTTTTCACAGTATTACACAGACAGAGGTAGAGGGCATCATGATGAACATGAGGGCCTGTACATGCTCCCTGGATCCACTGCCAACTCCACTTTTAAAAGCCAATATCCCCGCCATCAGTCCATTAATTACTGCTGTAATAAATCATTCATTAAAATCTGGTGAAGTCCCGCCTGCTCTTAAAACTGCTGTCATTCATCCCCAACTGAAAAAACCCTCATTAGATCCTGAAAATCTGGCAAACTACCGACCAATATCCAACCTACCGTTTTTATCCAAGGTCCTGGAGAAGGCTGTTGCAGCTCAGCTTCAACATCATCTTCAAACACATAATCTGTACGAAAAATTCCAATCCGGTTTCCGGTCAGCACACAGCACAGAGACTGCCTTGGTGAGAGTAACGAATGATTTGCTGATGGCTGCAGATCAGGGCTCACCCTCCCTCCTGGTCCTCCTGGATCTGTCGGCCGCGTTTGACACCGTGGACCATCACATCCTGCTCCATCGGCTCCAGTCAGTTGTTGGCCTCACTGGTACTACCCTTGACTGGTTCCGCTCATACCTCGGAGGAAGAGAGGAATATGTTGCCCTGGGGCAGGCCAGATCGTTGCCTCACACAGTCACCTGTGGGGTCCCTCAAGGATCGGTCCTTGGGCCGTTCCTTTTTACTATCTACATGCTCCCCCTTGGCCAGGTCATCAAAAACCACCAAGTCTCTTTTCACTGTTACGCTGATGATACACAGCTGTACATGAAAATTGACTCTACATCCTCCTCAGTCCCACCGTCTGCACTCCACCTCTGCCTGGAGGAGATAAAGGCATGGATGACTAACAACTTCCTCCAGTTAAATAGCAGCAAAACTGAAGCCATCCTGATTGGCACCCGGCACCAAATCCAGTCATCCACCATATCCAATATTCATGTCTCAAGCCATAACATTCCCCTTTCCTCCTCCGTTACAAACCTAGGGGTCAGATTTGATCCTCATCTGTCATTTGAGAACCATATCCGCCACCTCTGCAAAGTGTCCTTCCATCACCTACGAAACATCGCCAAACTCCGCCCCTCCCTCTCACAATCAGACGCTGAGAAACTGGTCCATGCCTTTGTCTCCTCCAGGCTGGATTACTGCAATGCCCTCCTCGTCGGGATCCCTGGTAAGAGCCTCCTGAAGCTCCAGCACATTCAGAACTGTGCAGCCAGGATCCTGACGAGGAGGCGCAAATATGACCACATCACCCCTGTCCTCCGGTCCCTTCATTGGCTGCCCATTCACCACAGAATCCACTACAAAATCTGCCTCCTCACATACCAGTGTGTCCATGGAACAGCCCCGGCATACCTCACTGAGCTCCTTACCCCACACACCACCACAAGGCGCCTACGGTCCACTTTCACCCACACCCTTCACCAGCCCGTGACCAAGCTCTCCACAATGGGCGACAGGGCCTTTAAGGCAGTTGCCCCGAGACTCTGGAATGCCCTGCCAGAGTCCCTGAGGGCTCCCCAGAGTGTTGAGGCCTTTAGAAAAGGCCTAAAAACACATTTATTTTTAAAGGCCTTTTCAGACTAATTTGTTTGTTTGCTGTGTTGTTTTTACTATGTGAATGTTCTTTTTGTTTTTATCAGATTTTATTATTCTGTTGTAGCACTTTGAGGTTTCGCTGAAATGTAAAGTGCAATATAAATAAAATTTATTATTATTATTATTATTATTTAAAGGCATTATCTGATTACCAGTTGTCATGTAAAGTTGAGTTAATCACAGAGTTCCATTCATTAGCCAATCGATGAGACAAGCAAACACAGAGGAGGAGGTGGTGAAGAGCTGATGCAGCTGTGTTCTCCGGAGAATACTGACCAGAATCCATCCTTTTGCCCCAAAAGCTGTGATCCCGTCGCACCTAAGACTTGTTAACGACAAATGGTGCAGGCTTAGCGGGCCCCAAGGGAGAGGCCGGGTCGTTACTTCACACCGGAATTGTGCCTTCGGTGCTTCTGTTTGGGCAGCGGCTGTGAGGAAAGGGAAAGACTGTGCGGAGCTGGTTTAGTCTCTGTCCAGTGTTGAATTACACCTGAGTTATAGTTCTGTTTTTTTTGTTCTGGCTTTAATCCCGGGTTTGTTCTGCAGTAGTTTCTTTGTTTTGCGATTTTCACAAAGCAGTGCTGGGGGTTGTATTATTCTACCACATGCAGTTGCAGTCAAAATTGCAGATACTTTGATCTCTCTGTGATAATTAAACATGGTTAACATTATATGCAGAGTCACATCAAATTTAGAGGGAGGGAAGGGGAGAGTTCAGCCTGGTGGATGATGGATTGGGACCCCACAGTATCTCTCTGAGGCTTTTTGATGAATCTGCTTCTGCTCATCTGAAATATTACATCATATTTAATGCACAGCTGCAGCAGGCTCTCAAAATATTACATCAAAAACCCTGTTCCATATCACGACTGTAGCATTGTGAAGAAATATCAATTATTCATGTGTTGAAAATGTCATTCTCTTTACAAATGTTTATTGTATGAAATTCTTCAGGACTTAGAACAATGTGAGCTTGATCTAGAGGAGACTGTTATGTGAACTTAAGGTCCTCCACATTTGGACAGTAGAGTGAGTTAAACCTCCACCTTAAAGGAACAGGCCACTGTTTTACATACTGAGATATGCACTTTCCTGAGCTTAGACAAGTTGATGTGTACCTGTCTTGTCTTTGTGCGTGCGCTCAGTCATGCAAATGTTGTTGGCATTCAGCCTCTCCCAGCAAAGGTATAGCTCCAAACAGGGGTGATGTTAGAAGCTACCCGGCTGTTTCCGGTGTTTCCGGTGGCCTATTCCTTAAAGGAATAGGCCACCGTTTTTACATACCGAGATATGTTATTACCTCACTTTAGCCGAGTTAATATATCCCCGTCTGGTCTTTGTCTGTGCGCTCTGCCAGGCAAACGGAGCACATACGCAGCCTCTCCCACATATCACATAGCTCCAAAAAAGCTCACGATAGAAGCTACCAAGCTCTTCCACGTGTTCCCTATTTAAATAAAGTTACGTGAAGTGTTTTCATGCAAAGTATATTTACACAGAAATGTAGCATGTCGATTTTATAAGCAGATAAAAAGGGGGACTATATTGTGAGGCGTAATGATATGAGGAGCAAAACGTCCGCGCAGTAACTCCTAAAGACTTCCCCCCGCTCACTTCCGTCAATAACCTTTAGGAGTTACTGCGCGGACGTTTTGCTCCTCGTATCATTACGCCTCACAATATAGTGCCCCTTTTTATCTGCTTATAAAATCGACATGCTACATTTCTGTGTAAATATGCTTTGTTTAAATAGAGAACACGTGGAAGAGCTTGGTAGCTTCTATCGTGAGCTTTTTTGGAGCTATGTGACATGTGGGAGAGGCTGCGTATGTGCTCCGTTTGCCTGACAGAGCGCACGGACAAAGACCATACGGGGATATATTAACTCGGCTAAAGTGAGGTAAGAACATATCTCAGTATGTAAAAACGGTGGCCTATTCCTTTAAACTATCCACACTTTCTCTGGTTAGATTTATCCAAATCTAAAAGCGTCTTGAAAAAAGGATCAAAAGATTATAAAAAAAGCAACAAAAAAGTGGCAACAAGATGACAGATTTGGTTAATGCCGAACAGGAGAAAATGCGCTCGCTTAAAGGAACAGGCCACCGTTTTCCAGGCTGAGATATGTTCTTACCCGAGCTTAGACGAGTTGATGTGTACCTGTCTGGTCTTTGTGTGTGCGCTCAGTCATGCAAAAAGACTAAAGATGTTGTTAGCATTTAGCCTCTCCTCCTCTAGCCTGGGAATACCCATGCTGCTGTGTGCGCTCGAATCATTTCAAACTGCACAGCAGCCTGGGGACCATGGCCGAAATCTTCGCATGGATTTGGGACCAATCACAGAACGAGGAGGGACGGCAAGATGATGACGAGCTATTCGACATATGGAAGCTTGTAGTTTGTTTAGGGATCAAAAAAAGTTTATTTACAGATCCAACATGACAGCAGCAGATGCAACGCCATCTTTCGATCAAGCTTCAGACCGTGTTCTAAATAGTTTAGCCCTAAAGTTTACAGCAGGCACGTCATACGTCATCTGATACGATGATATGATTGGCTATGGCTGCTGCAGACACATATGAGAGACATGGACGGCTATGGACGATCGTAAACCACACCTCTTCTACGAGAAAATTAATTTGCGGTCTCCAGACTAAATATAGCTTGTGATATTGAGTCATGTGATAGTCAGACTCCTCCTCCTCTCCTCTATGGGGCCAACGGGGGTGAAGTTAGAAGCGACCGAGCTCTTCCACGTTTCCCCTTTTTAAATACAGTTACATGAGCCTTTACACGGAGTATAGTTACACAAAATTAAAGAGGTACTATATTGTGAGGCGTAATAACACCTTAGGAGCACTTTGACATCCGCACAGTACAGTAAAGATACTACTTTTTATTAAAGTCACATAGGAAGAATTTCATATTCCAAGTAGAGGTCGACCAATAAGTGTTTTTCTGCGGCGATTTTACAAATGTCTAAAATCCTGTGTATGATACTTTGAAACTGTAAAATGTGTGGGACAGCAGGGGGCGCTTTATTAGGGGCATATGGCTGGTTTCAAAGTTCTCAACTAAAACTCTAGATAGGACATGAACATAGTAATACATTGAAACAAATGGCAGTTCTGGCGGCCATCTTGTGACTGGCTCTAACCCAGCGCAATGTCATCAAATGGAAACACCACTTATCTCCTTGATGCTGTCTTTTTCCTTTTTCTTTTCTTTTTTTTAATCTATTTTGAGTTATTTCCTGACTCTTTGATCATTGTGACTGACCTTATGTCAGATCTGTTTTTATTCCACTTTTATAGGAGGCACAGAGTTTAGCTCCATCGTTCATAGATTTCCATCTGTCAAACACTTCAAATCATTCACTTCTATTGATATCAAATACAACATATGTCAGTAACACTTAATTTTACACGATCGATACATTGTACCTGCCTAATACAATGTAATGTGCTGTGCAACAGTGTGTAATAAATTGTACCTTGTGTCCCATACACGATGGAATAATGTGTATTTGTAGTTTGGAGGCACATAATGTAACAAGACACAGGACCCTATAATCCTAAACCTGAGGGTCTTATGTCATATTACAAAGGGTACCTCCAAAGTATAATCCACATTACTCCATTGTGTATGTACTTAGGTACATGATTACATTGTACTAAATAAAGTTAGGTACAATGTAAGGTAGTGTAAAATAAAGTGTAACCCATGTGTTTCCTCCTTTACAACAGTATTTCTTTTAATACGATATGACTAATATTTACTGAACATGTGACAGTGATACAGATAGTTTTAACACTATACCCTGAATGAATGATGAAAACAAAGCTAAAAACAACACCCGTTTCAAAGAAATGAGCTGATCCGGACTGAGATTCCAGACTTAGAAGGAATAAACCAAACACAAACAAGGAGTCTCACATTCTGCTGTTGGGTCAATGAAAGTGATGCTCCTGGTTTTGCATTGGTGGCATAGGGGTTAGTCTCATCAGTCAGGCATGAGATGGCCGCCACGTTTGCCACGTCAATGAGCCTCATGTCCAACAAGGAAGTGTCAAATGTAATGCTTTTTAATGCCATTTTAATGACGAAGTACTATATTTTTAATGCCACAAATGCAAGAAAGCATGGCATATTTCATATCGTAAGATTTGAACAGGAGAACGAGGGCCCAGTTCAAATGCATATCAAAGTCAGGGAAAAGTGTAATGGTCACTTCTCATCTGTCCATGTCCTACATTGGTATTCTCCCTGCTGACCTGCATCCGTTCATGCCTCTTTTCTCTGCGGAGTGTGACATCTCTATTCTCCATGACGCGCCCCTGTCTCTGTGTCCTCGGCCCCTTTCAGTCTGACAGCAGCAGCAGAGACTGTCACAGCCACTCCCCACTGAAACTATTCAGTGTGGATGTAGCCATTTTAAACTTTTACTGACGTAAATATGAGGCAAAAGTCGTCGTTTAAAGCGCACAGATGACCAAATATCAATAATGGGTCGAGCCGGGTTTAAATGATAAAGTGGAATGGATTTGGTCGATATTTTGGCTCAGGGATTTTAGATATAAACTAGGTATTAGTGAGAAATGACTTGCCTTGTTTTTCAAGGTTCAAAGCTCAATAAATCAGGCAGGAATTGGATACTGAAAAATAAAAACAACCTTCAAAATCTTGTGATGTGCAAGAGTGGGAGGTTTGCTGTCGTATGAGCTATAAAGTGGAGGAGTTGTTGCAAAAGTGTGGTTGAGGGACGATTTTCTTCATCACAGAGGCACAGTGGCACAGTGGTTAGCGCTCGTGCTTCACAGCAAGAAGGTCCCAGGTTTGACTCCCACCTGGACGGAGCCTTTCTGTGTGGTATGTTCTCCTGTGTCTGCGTATACGTTTCCTCTGGTTTTCCCTACCACTAAAAACAAAGGTTCCCGTCTGGGGCCAGGACTGGAAATGACATTCCTAATCTCAGTGGTTAAATAAAGGACAGATTGATTCATTAATAAAATGTAATATGTGTCACATTTTTAGTACTGAAGCGCTAACTGCGCAATAATATTTCTCCAAATCATCTTGAGGGCAAGCGGTTCTATGTGGAGCCAGGTGCCATTTACCTATGATTTCAAAGTAAGTCCGGCATCTCTAAATCGCCCATATGGTCATGTTTTCATGCCATCTGTATCTATTGTTAATTTTACAATCTATGGTTTAAATACATCTTTGGACATATGGGCATGTTCAGAGCAGACAGAGGGAAAACAAAGAGAAAAAAAACAAAACTTTCACCAGGATTACTTGAATAAAAACATCCACATGGACCCAATTTTGGCATGACTGTATTGGTGTGTGATACAGTCACACACCAATACAGTCCAATACATAAACACCAAGACCATAAACATATTGTCTTGATGTTTATGGTAGGGTAGTGGTTAGCGCTCTTGCTTCACAGCTAGAAGGTCCTGGTTCGATTCCCACCAGGACGGGGCCTTTCTGTGGAGTTTGCATGTTCTCCCCATGTCTGCATAGGTTTCCTCTGGGTACTCCGGTTTCCCCTACCACTAAAAACATGTACAATAGGCCAGAATGAATGATATGTGTGTGAGAATGAATGATGGTGGTCAGAGGAACCGTTGGTGTACACTGCGTTCCAAATTATTATGCAAATGACATTTTTCTAAGATTTTCTAAATTGTCCACTCAAATGAGAGTCAGCATAATTTTCAAGTCTTTAACTGGTAGAGGATCATTTAAATGTGGTGGAAAAAATTTCCTAGTGATAACAGTATTTTTTTCCAAAAATAAATATAGTAAAAACCTCAAAATCCACTGTTCCAAATTATTATGCAACTCATCGTTTCAATACATTTTAAAGCTTGTAATTAACTGAAAATGGTCACTTGTTGAATGTGTAGCATTAGGAGGTCATATTTACTGAAATCAAAAGCTATTTCAATCAAAAAAATCTTAACAGGTCAAGTTATATTTTACCATAAGAGCCCTTGTGTGATAGCAGCTTCAAAATGCTTAAATCCATTAAAATTGTGAGTTTTTGGACAGTTTCTGCTTGGATTTCTTTGCAGGATGTTAGAATAGCCTCCCAGAGCTGCCGTTTGGATGAAAACTGCCTCCCACCCTCATGGAAGTTTTTTTTGTTGAGGCTCCAAAGGTTCTCAATAGGGTGGAAGTCAGGGGAGGAGGGGGTCCACATCATGAGTTTCTCTCCTTTTATGCCCATAGCAGCCAGTGATGCAGAGGTATTCTTTACAGTATGACATGGTGCGTTGTCATGCATGAAGAGGATTTTGTTAGGGAAAGCACGGCTCTTCTTTTTGTACCATAGAAGACAGTGGTCAGTCAGAAACTCCACATATTTTTCAAAGGTCATTTTCACACCTTAAGGGAGCCTAAAGGGCCTAATGGGGCCGACCTGCTCTCTCACCATGATTCTGGCCCAAAATATGACTCCGCCACCTCCTTACTGACGTAACAGCCTTGTTGGGACATTGTGGCCATTCACCAACCAACCACTACTCCATTGATCTGACCATCCAGCGCTCATCAGTCAACAAGACTGTTTGAAAATGAGTCCTCATGTATTTCTGAGCCCGTTACAGCCGTTTCTGTTCATCAGCATTCAATTAACCGTTTAAGGGAGGCCCGGATAGAAGGTTTATGCACAACTGCAGCCTCTGGAGGGTCCTACACCTTGATGTTCGGGAGACTCCAGAGGCACCAGCAGCTTCAAATACCTGTCTGCTGCTTTGTGGCATCTGTTCTCATAATCTGATGTGTTTGTCTGGCAGAAACCGTCCATATTGTGCCATTATCTGCACAAACCGGAGTGTGCTCTGAATCATCCACAAATCTCTTATCAGTATGATGATTACACTTAATCTTTCATGAAATATCGAAGGTTTTCATACCTAGACCAAGGCATTTAACTATTTCATGCTTTTCATCAGCAGATGATCCCATATTGCTTGAAAATGATGATCTGCATAATAAAGTGGAACACCCTTTTTCAGTAGTTTTTCCCTTAACTGGGCTTAACCTGAAAACTAATCATCCCAGGTCTCTGAGATTAATGTCAGTGATTCATAGAGCCCCAAGACACGACACCATCCATGATTATTATTGTTTTTTTTTTTACCTTTTTGACACAAAAATCCAATTTGCATAATAATTTGGAACGCAGTGTAGACGTGTGCAGTAGCAACAGCGCTTCTGTCAGTCTCCCCCAGGGGAAACTGAAGCTTTAAACGTAGCTTACCACCACAGCGTATTGAGTGAATGTACAATTGTCTCATGTAAAGCGCTTTGTGACCATGTCTGTGAAAGGCGCTATATAAATAAAGATCTTCTTCTTCTTTTTCTTCTAAAAAGAGCGAAAAATTGTGATTCCCATGAGAGGGGCCACGCACCCTTGTATGGCACGTTGCCGTCTGTAGTTATTTGTGAATAGATGGGAAAGACAAAGTAGCGTCGCGATAATGTGGGGATTTCCTGACAGAATCCGATTGCACTGTTTTGTATTTGCATTTAACCTGTATAGTGTAATGACTGTGTCCTACTTTGTATTTTATTGCACTGACTTTGAATGTTTTATTGTCTTAGGGAGACTATTTACATCTGTCCAGGGATTACGGATGAAAAATAGCCTTTTGCCTAATTCCGGTGCATTTACCGAAATGTTGATTAATGTACAGTGTCCCTGTCAAATAAATAAATTTGCGCAAGTCGACAAAACATAAAATAAGGTTTTTAAGATGAGAGAAAACGCGCCAAAAATCCCCAAACTGACCACTGCATGAAAAGTCTGTTTTCATCCGCCGGGTCTCGCCTTAAAAGGCCCAAACTAAGCCAAAGCATTTCATCCAATGAATGGATTAAAATAGAAGCATTATTTTAATTCCAGGTAGGTTTCATAATGGGAGAAAAACATTTCTTAAACCTGCCTCTTTGCAGTGAGAGTCTCATATCTCCTCTGAGCAGACTCTCAACACCAGGAGCAGTTTAAACACATCATGTTCTCTTTCATTCATTTATTTACTCATCCATGTTCATGTTTTTGCTACGTGCGTAAAAACAGTCCGCGGGTGAAAAAGATGTGTTGTTGTTTTATAATACCCGCGCGTGTCCATTGATCCTTCTTCACTACTCTGCGGCAGAGCAGTATAGTCGTAGCCTTCACAAACACTCGCCGCTGCTTCCCGCTGAGACTTCATTACCCATAAACTGAAGCCGAGCCGCTGTCAGCATCCACCCCAACCCGCTGTGGACACTGCTGTGGAGGGAGCGGCTCTGGTCTGCCCCTGGATCCGCTCACACCCGCACAGAAGGTCCGTTTGATTTGTATGAGGAGGTGCTGCTGCACATGTCTGTGAATATGTGGCAGCGTCCACAGGGAACAAAGTGTCGCCTTGATTTAAACCAACGACCTTTGCATTATATGATAAGTGGAATCCAAGCGAGCAACGGCTTCAACTTCATACGCTGCAAAAAGGAATCTACAAATGAGTACAAAGGAAATTCGCCCTGATTTGAGTCACTAATTTAAAAAAAATCTGTCCATCAGGCAATTTCTTTTACACTTAAAACGAGACACTGTAGGTGAAAAAGAAAAAAAAGAGATATTCATTTGACGCTTTTGCTGTAGATTACTGAGAGAAACATTTTCTAGAATCTTCAGCCAGATTTAAATGGTTTTGTTTTGTTGGAGAGGATTTTCGATCCTGTTTACTTTTTGAATAAGCTTTTAATCAAAGTAGTAGTAGTGTAAAAATGTTGAGTCCAAGACTGTAAAGTATAAGAGCTACTAAAGTGGAGATGCTTAAACCTCATTTGGAGAAAACTCAAACTGCGGGGCATGAACTGCTGGCAGAAGTTTTGATTTAAATAGAGCAGGTTGCTCAGATGTGCATCAGTTCATGATTGCTTGTAAACTTCTGTCATAATGTTAACAGTGTGACAGAGTTCTGCTGCGACCCCTGCACATGCTTGTGTTTACATAGTGAGGGGGCAGGTGAGGTTGAGGGGTGTGTTGGAGGGCGTCCTGTGAGCCCGGGGGAGATGGGGCGTTTGTCTGTTTTAGCAGTACAAAGTTAGCTCGCTGTTTGTGAAGCTGGCTCATCTAGCGATGCAGTGTGGGAACCATAGACTGTAAAAATAATAGACATTTCCTCCTCACTCCTCTCCATTGAGGACCGACCACATTCGAGGGGGAAATCATGGCAGGTTTACAGACTCCTCCTCCCCAGCTGTGGCAAAGTATGTTCCTAAAAAGGGCATAAGGGCGGGATCTTCACTGTAGCTCCAATGCTAACAGTCCGACCCTCATTAAGTACGAGACTTCTAAAATGTTTCTTACAAAAACCAGCCTGGTACCTTTCATTGTGCCTTACCCTGCATTATCACAGGAGGAATATCTAGCTGTATCAAGTCTCAAAAAACGTGTCTAAAGTGTATTGATTTCCAATGGGGGAATAGCAGCTATATGGAGGTACTACAGCAATGGCGGAGCAATGGTCGCCTCTAGTGTCGTGGTCTTAAAGCAGAGCAGCCAGCGGGCATTGGTGGGAACACAACCATGCACAATGGGAGCTTTAACCTGTCCAAATTATAAATTATGATCATAAATTATTTTAGCCAACATACAGCACAATATTATTCCTACACGAGCCTCGCAGAGCTTCCTCTTCCTCTCACCAGAATACAAGAGGAAGGAGTGTGGCCTCAGCTGGTGTTTTCTGTAACTGCTTTTCCCAACATCTTTAAACCGAGGTATTGTCATGGTTGGAGGCGGTGTGAAGAGGTGGTGTATTTTCTAATATATGTCGTTCTAAGTCAAACGGCCAATAACACCAAGGCTAAGGTGTGTAAAGTGGTTGCAAAGTCCTAAATAAAGCAAAATATAGGACCTTATGATAATTTGGACAATGACAATTTTATGGTCTTGATGTGTATGACAGTTTCCTGCGCGCTGACTTTGTGGCATTCTGTCCTCGCTGTTCCGCTGCACATTCGTACACTCCCTTATGTATTTAATTAACAGCCTTTAGGCGCCTCCATAGCTCCTGTGTACGGGCCGCTGCATAAAGGAACAAAAGCCCGGCACACCATGTAATTATGTTTTTGAGGAATGGCTGGCGGTGCTGTGAGTGTTCCGCAGCCCCGTTTGAAAAGCGCACAGCCTGTGTGTGCGAAATGGTTCTCAAACCGCGGGGCACGAACAGCTGGCAGAGGTGACAGTTTGCTGAGGAAAAATCATCAGCAAAAACACAAAGTTCTGTCAGTGAGGATGCAAGTATATACAGTATTTCGTCACAATGTCTTTCAAACTAATACTAAGACCAGATCTTAAAATATATTTGTGACTTTACACGAAAGGGTTAATGAAAACAAGGTGCAGGCCTGCTCAAATGTACCTGTTTAAGTTATACATACTTAAAGCAGTTTAATTCAGCTAGTTTTCTACAAAGTAACTAAGAGACAAGCAGATTGGAGATTTCAGGACCATGGACAGCGAACATCGGTATTTCCACGCTTTTTAAAAAAAAACACGCATTATCTTTCAGTTATTATTGTTTTGGTGAAAAACTAAAAGGCAAGTTTATTTTAGTGCACAATTCATACACAAGGCATAAAATATCAACACGTAAATTAATTAAAAAGCAAGAAGCAGATAAAAGACTCTCAGTTGTCATATGCAGGGGTAGAAATAACTGTTTTCAGCCTGCATTTGAACATCAGGGCAACAAAGATTACTACAACCCCTTTCAGTCATGTGGCTTTTGTTGCTACAGCCATGTTGGTGACCTCAGGCTGGTGTATATCATATATATACAGTATGTCCGATCAAACTATTGTCACTACAGTCAAGCTGCTACATCCAAAAATAGTGCACATCAAGACATACTGTGATGATATAAAGTTGGTCCATTTTGCCTCGTCACTGTGTACATTCATTCTTTCTTCACGCAAAAATAGGCGTGAAAGTGAGAGTCGTTCGGACTAAGGTCGGCGCCTTCACACCACAGCTGCTCCACCTCAGAATGCGACAAAAGCCACTCCGAGAGAGGCACTTGTTTCAGCCGGGTCGAGAGCCACTTTAGGTGGTCCTAACCAGAGCCAGTGTGAAAACGGCCATCATTTTCAGTAAAAAGTACTATCTCTGACAATGTGTGTCAATTCAACAAGAGGCTTGAGTGCCACCAGAATGATCCCACTCTGTGTAATTTATACACGGGGAAATCAGTCTGGGTGAGAGCTCGCTTTTGCTGCTGCTGCCAAACTCAAACGAGCCTGAGCAATCAGATTCATTTATTTGTATCACATGTCGTTACGCTTGGGATGCGGAAGTCCCCTCAATAACAATCTACGGAAGAGAGAGATTATTGTAATCAGCAGTAAACAACCAAAAACCAATGGCCACGGGCTGCTCTGCTTTGAAGCGACGGCACTAGGGGCCGCCATTGCTCCGTCAATGCTGTAGTACCTCCATATAGCCGCTAGTCCCCCATTGGAATGCATTGGACTTTAGACACCTAATTTTCTAATTTTCTTAAACTTTCTACAGCTAGATATTCCTCCTGTGATAATGTCGGGATAGTCCCAATTAAAGAAACCAGGCTGTTTTTTGTAAGAATTTGTTTTAAAATCTCGCACTAATGAGGGCCGGACTGTTAGCATTGGAGACGCACGAGCTACACGTCACACAAGGGCTGAGTCTACAGTGAAGATCCCGCCATTATGCCCTTTTTAGGAACATGCTTCGTCAGAGCTGGGGAGCTGATTTCCCCTTCACGGGGAGGAGTGTGTAATGACGGTCTATTGATAATATGTCTATGCCAAAAACACATAGAGAGTAGGTGAGTTTTGTAATTCATAATCCTGTTTGAAAACCACTAATAACACCACTCTACTCTACTTCCTGTTTGCTTGCGTATGAGGCCGCATTTGGCCCCCAGGCCGCACTTTGGGAACCACCGGTTTACATGAACACGTGCTCTCTGGGGTCGTCTTTCTACACTTACTGTATCCTCTTGAGCAACATAGCTATTGTCACTGTGTGGTTCTTCTACAGAGGGACTATAGAGAGCATCCTGACCAGCTCCATCGCTGTGTGGTTCTTCTACAGAGAGACTATAGAGAGCATCCTGACCAGCTCCATCACTGTGTGGTTCTTCTACAGAGAGACTATAGAGCATCCTGACCAGCTCCATCACTGTGTGGTTCTTCTACAGAGGGACTATAGAGAGCATCCTGACCAGCTCCATCACTGTGTGGTTCTTCTACAGAGGGACTATAGAGAGCATCCTGACTAGCTCCATCACTGTGTGGTTCTTCTACAGAGGGACTATAGAGAGCATCCTGACCAGCTCCATCACTGTGTGGTTCTTCTACAGAGGGACTATAGAGAGCATCCTGACCAGCTCCATCACTGTGTGGTTCTTCTACAGAGGGACTATAGAGAGCATCCTGACCTGCTCCATCACGGTGTGGCACAGTGCCAGCACTACCTCCTGCCGAATGAAGCCTCCAGCGGAGAAGATCTCTCCCCTCCATTCATCCATCATGTTCTGTTTTACAAATAGTCTCCAAGCAACAGGACAATAGCATTCTGTGGAATTATTATGTTGACCAAAACACTTTTTTTCGGTTGCTTTTCCTGCTGGTGTGTGGTGAGTTTTTGCCCATTATCAATCCACAAAGAAGCAGTCAGTGTGACAGTCGCGCCGACTGGCCTGTGGGTTACGCGTATGTAAGTGCGTGTGATGGCGCAAACTGCCACCGAACTGAATTTCAAGTCATAATCCGTAAAATATCCACACTGAAGTGACTAAGTAATCCACAATCATGCATAACGTGTCCACTTTAATCCCACTTTGTCCACACTCAAACATGGACTCCCGCTCACTCCAAAGCGCCACTCCAAAACGAACAGTTTGAATCGGAGCGACACAGAAGCCTTTCAAGCGAATGCAAAAAAAAAAGGAACAAAAAAAAGGCAACTGGGAGTCGGCGGCGCCATCGGGAGCCTTTGATTGGCCGACAGGGGAGAGGCGAGGGTTCAACGGCACTCCACCGAAGAGACGGGGACCTGGGGGCTGCCGTTTGTGCCCGGTCCCCCTTCAAAAACGCAGCTTAAGGACTTTATTGGCAGGTTGGAGAAACACGGAGCGCTGCTGTGTGACTGCGGTCTCCCCCATCTGATATATCTGGTCTCGCTTCGGCGAAAGTGTCCAATTGGGAGTCACTTATGAAGAGAGGGAGATAACAAGAGGAGCGGGCCGTTTTCCCTCTCCCTCTTTTTGGCCTGTAGCCTCGGTTCTAAAAAGCAATGCTCGGCTCGCAGACGAAAGGGTTGGATGGAAAATAATGGCGTATCAGTGGACGTCTTTGTGCTTTTGTGGTTGGGATGAAAGTTTAAACGCAATGCGAGGGAGGATTGATGAGGCGGCGAGGGATAAAAGTCCCAGCAAAACATTGGTAAGTGGTAAAAATGTGAAGGCTAAAGCATGGGAAGGTGAAATACTGCGTCAGTCTTTGCAAAATACCTACAGAGACGTTCGGACATACAGGAAGACCATGTATGTAAAACAACTTCTGAGCGTATAAAGTGTCTATGATGCCACTTTGTACCATTTTACAATACATGCCTTTCAGTCACGTGACTTTTGTTGTTATGGCCGCCATCTTGGAGAGCCAGTGTTCATCATACTGTATCAAACTATACTGTCAGTGGCCGTGCTACATCCACAAATACCGTATGTTCCATCAAGCTTGGCACAAATGTAAATTGAAGGAGGTTTGTCCTTCTTTAGTATATTGTAAACTCAGACATTTGTGGGAAAACCTTTGCATCAGTTTCATGAACTTGCAGGCTAGTCTTCTCGTATTTCTGTGAAAGTGACCCTGAAACAGTTGTGAAATGTGCCTATAACTCGTTTCTATGAAGAATTCAGATGCTACAAATGTATCTGTCTGGTCTTTGTGCCCGTGGAGGAGCGTGGTCGCTTCTAACTTCACCCCCGTTTGGAGCTATAGGACTACATTGGAAGAGGCCAAATGCTAACAACATCTTTGGTCTTTGTGCGTGACTGAGCGCACACACAAAGACCAGACAGGTACGTATCAACTCCTCTAAGCTCAGGTAAGAACATAAACGGTGGCCAAAACGGTGGCCTGTTCCTTTAAAGAAAAGTGAAACCTTAGAATTTGATCCTTATAAACAGTCTGGAGAGTTACTGCCTTGCCTTGGAGGATCAATGTAAAGGCCAGTTTACACCCCCTCACATATCAGTCGCTTGGGGAAGGCTTCTCTCAAAATAATCCAATTGAAATCATTTTGTATGGGTAAAGACTGAGTTCATCATGAAGTATTAGGTGAAGAGAACGTCCCGACATGCCAAGGGCAGCTGCGTGTTTACAAGAAGAACACTTGCAACACATTTCCCTGAAGATGTCCATTTGCAATAATTATTGATTTGCGATCAGGAACATGGCCTCATGCCAGAGGTGGGTCATACTCAGTTACATTTACTCAAGGATGTACTTAAGTAACTTTTGGAAGCAGCTGTACTTTTGCAAGTATTTTTTTTCAATACAGTACTTTTTTCTTCTACTTGAGTAATATTAAAATGAAGTATCTGTTTCTTACTTGAGTAAAAAAAAAAAATCTTCATAAAGATTGACAAACATTTAAACAATTTTTACATTATGTCATGTTTTGTTTCTCATAATTTGTCACGACTGAAGCATGAATCAAACTTTTACGGTTAAACAGTTACTCGGTACTCACACTGCTCAAACCACATTTTCTCAATGTACTTTTTTACTTTAACTCAAAGGAATAGGCCACAGTTTTTAAATACTGAGATATGGTTTGATATGTAGCTGTCTGGTCTTTACGTGTGCCCTCAGTCACGTAAACAGAGCACAGACGGCGTTAGCATAGCCTCTCCCAGCATAGGGATAGCTCCAAACTGAGGTGATGTTAGTTTCTACCAAGCTCTTTCTCTGTTTAAATATGGTTACATGAGCCTTTAATCGGAGTAATATTACTAGGCCTTGCAATTCCCCTTTTTATCCACTTAGAAATCGACATGTTTAATTTGTGTGACTGAAACTACTAATTTACAAATGAATCACCGCGTCTGACTATACTTGGATTGTGTAAAGGCTCATGTAACCATATTTAAATAGGGAAGCTTGGTAGAAACTAACTTCACCTCAGTTATACTTAAGCTGGGGGAGGCTATGCTAATGCCGTCTGTGCTCTGTTTATGTGACTGAGGGCACGCGTGAAGACCAGACAGCTACATATTAACCTGTCTAAGCTAAGGTAAGAACATATCTCAGCAGGGGCGTAACTTTCATCTCAACAGAATACATGTTATAGACACATAGAGCTCACATACAGTTGAAGCCAATAGTGCGGAGTGCATATCAATCCTGTTGGCCCCTCCCTCCCCTTTCTTTAGTGCACACATCCCTCTGTGTCCTTCATGGACCCTCTGCTATGTTTTTCTGACTTTTGTGGGTTTTTAAGATCAGTGACAGTGCGTCTGACTGCAGATCATTCACAGCGCGATTTCAAGTAATAAACAAGCGTTATCTTGAGGAGTGTATTGATTGGTCTTACCCGGGCGCTCGTTGCCTGTCTGCCCGGGCGCTCGTTTTGCTCCTCGCACCCGACGCCTCCTGTCATTAAACAGCTGCAGTTTGCCATGAAATTTCAGGTTTGTGTCTCCGCTGTCCGGGAGAACGAGTACAAAACGGACGGGCAACGCATGTATACCTTTATCTAGCCTACTGATTCTGTTCAATCATTAGGGGGCAATATTGGGGGGGGGGGTTATATTTTGTTAGCAAAACATTTAGAAGTAAATTAGGCCCATGTATCTCAGTATTTAAAAACGGTGGCCTGTTCTTTTAAGTAAATATTTTAGCCACTGCTGCAGTGTGATGACAGAGTGGAAAAATACACCTCTATGGCAAAAGCGTTCTGCTCCTCCTGTTTGCGACTGAAAGGGGTGTGGAAACAAACTCCACCCGGCCCCTGCCATTGTGGTCCTCTCACACCTAAACATCATTTCAAATAAGGAAGTTCCCACGCCCCACCCATTTATTTTGGCATTAAAATAGCATAAAAACACACTACATTTGACTTGCTGCTTCTTGCATAAACCAAGTCATACTAGCGCAGATCCTGACTGTCATATAGATTGAGACTATAGCGTTTTTAATCTAACATGTGTCGATATCCTCTGCACAATCTCCAGATGATGTCGGCCTCTATACTTGATTATCAGTTGTTAAAAGAACAGTCCTATTTGAATATGTCTCGTCATTCGTTTCGTAAGGAGCTACGAAAACAATCAAAGTTTGCACCATACATGTCGAAACACCGACTTCGCCGACAGATTGTTTTCTTTTCTCCCTCCGTTCTATAGAAATAAAAGTAACTCAGGAGGGAACCAAGACTGTAGCCTGAATCTGACAGAGCTCAAAAATAGACACCATCAGAAATATAAAAAAGAAGCAGGGAGAAAACAAGCCTCGCATGTCACGGCTGTGGATGGGAGAAAAGATGAGACTGAACGGTTTGCGAAGACTTAAAAAGTAGTGGAAAAGTTGCCGGTCTCTGAGACGTGCTGAGCGATCACAGCCGGGGCAGCGTCAACGCGGACGAGATCGGACGAGATCGGACGTTTCAAAGAGGAGCCATGGGGCGAGACGAGGGGAACTCATCAAAGACTGTGTGATCAACGTGGGTTTGGAGAGGGGGCGAGGGCGAGACGGGCAACTTTAAATAAAACATCTTCTTTTAATGATTGACAAGACTTCGACGCCAGAAAACTGTCGACATGCTGTAAAATAAATGATTTGTCTTTGGAGAACTTTTCAGTGTCAGTCCTGTGTGTCATAGATACAAGACAGGGACTTACTTTCCTCATGAGCTAAAAGCCTCCCTGATATTGGAGGAAGATAGTTCACCAGCAACATGACAATAAACCATACATAGATACAGCGACTATGGCTGGGTCGGAATGTCCTCACTATATTTTATTACTGCACATAATGTCCTTGAGAAATTGAAAATTGAGAAATTTAAATGACTTTAGATTAAATTATGACTCACAGAAGGTCACAGTGTTGGTTCTTCTGGATCTGAGCGCTGCCTTCGATACAGTCGACCACACTATTCTTTTAACTCGTTTAAAACACATCGGCCTCTCTGGTGCTGTCCACAAATGGTTTATTTCCTACCTCACAGACAGGACGTTCATGGTAAGTGTGGATACTTGCTCCTCTAAGGTGCATGGAATTACATGTGGTGTGCCCCAGGGTTCAATTTTAGGCCCAGTGCTTTTTAATCTGTATATGCTCCCTCTTGGTGGTGTCATCAGGAGACACTGGGTCAATTTTCACAGTTATGTTGATGATACACAGTTATACATCTCCATGTCTCCAGATAGGGGTGTAACGGTTCGCGGGGATGTATTGAACCGTTTCGGTTCGGCCTGTTCGGTTCGGTCCACTTGCGTACCGTTTCGGTGTATTATTTTCATTAAATAATGTAAATTTATTATTAGCGTCATATTAAGTGCCGCGGAACAAAGTTCCTACGCGAGTTTCCGCACGGACGCTATTGAGTGACGTACATTGAAGCTGCATGAGTAGCCGAGAGAAACTGCAGTTGTTGAAGGCGCTGGCTTTAAGTATTTGATTAAAAGTCTTGAGCCTCGCTACAATATCCCATCACGTCCGCACTTCAGCCAAAAAGTTATACCAGCGCTCAGAGCCGTTTCTTCCTATACGCAAACTACGCAAGGTGCGTAGTGTTGTTTCACTGATTAATCAACGCGTTGTTACGGGACAGGCTCTTCCAGCGCGCACTCACTCTCCGCCTACTTCGCCACATATAACACCAAAACGGAGTAGTCTGGTGAAGTGAATGAGCAGGAGAGACCGACCGCCTTCCCCCTGTCTCATCCAAAGCGCGAGTGCTTCTCCGCTCGTGTCCCGCTCGGCCGTCTGTTTCCCGGTGCTCGCTTCGCCTCATGCGCGGCTCCTCCGCGGCTGCATCATGTCACCTGTGTCCTGGGCGCAGCTCTCATGTTTTCTCTGCGCGGACTCTGGGCTGCAACTCTGGGCCTCACTCTCATTTAAACTCTCTTCTTATTGTGTCTGGTGAGTCTAGAGTATCAGGACAGTAGTTTGGCGAGTAGACGAGAGTAAAAAGCCGTTCTCCGTGGACTTTTTGTTGAGTTGAATCCACATGGTTCTCATGAGCACAGTTACTTACAGTAACTCTCATTATAAGAGTGCAATTTATTTAAAATATCACCCAAATGGGTCACTTTTATTTATTTTATGCAAGAATTCTATTGTGTATTGGCAACTTTTCAAAAGAAAAATTTTGTTAGTTCTTATTTATTTGTACCGAAAATTAACCGACCCGAGCCCTCCAAAACCGTGAACCGAACCGAATACAATTTTAGCGTACCGTTACATCCCTATCTCCAGATGACACCAGGCCAATAGATGCACTTTTTTAACTGCATTTTAGATATCAAATTCTGGATGGCAGAAAACTTTCTCCAGCTTAACCAGGACAAAACTGAAATGTTATCGGGGCCCTGAGGCTCAGAGAGAGAGACTTTTACCCAAACTGCAGTCACTGTCTATTAATCCTTCCTCACAGGTGATGAACCTGGGTGTGATCTTTGACTCTGAGCTGGCGTTTATTCCACACATTAAGAACATCACAAAGATAGGTTTTTACCATCTAAAGAACATAGCCAGAGTCCGCCCCATTCTCTCGCGGGCCAACACGGAGACGCTAATGCATGCTTTTATCACCAGTCGTATCGACTACTGTAATGTCCTGCTTTCTGGTCTTCCCAAAAAGAGGATCTCAGGTTTACAACTTTTACAAAATTCAGCAGCTCGTGTCCTGACGAAGACCAGGAGGCGGGAACACATCACACCGGTTTTAGAATCGCTGCAATGGCTCCCCGTGGTTTCAGGATCGATTTTAAAGTGCTTTTAAATGTTTTTTAAATGTCTTAATGGTCTTGGTCCTTCTTATCTTTCAGAACTGCTTTAACCTTACGAACCTTCACGGCCCCTTCGCTCCTCCGGCAGGGATCTCCTAGTTATTCCTAAAGTCAACAAAAAGACTCATGGTGAGGCGTCTTTCCAATATTACGGCCCTCGACTCTGGAACGACCTGCCGGAGGAGCTCAGGGCTGCAGAGAACGTTCATGTTTTTAAGAGCAGGCTCAAGACCCACCTTTTTAGCTTAGCTTTTAACTGACTAATCTATTTATTTAATCCTAATATATAAAATATATATATGGGAGGTTGTGCCAAGCGTATTGTTTTAAATGTTGTACTCTGTAAAGCACTTTGTGATACCTTTCGGTATGAAAAGCGCTTTATAAATAAAGTTTGATTGATTGATTGATTGACCACACTGTTGTGTAGGGGTGTCCGACTGCCCAGAGAAAAAGGGAGTGCACTATACATTTCCCACAATGCATTCTGAAAATGTGTGTGTGGCGATGGCCATTAGATGGGTCGATATGCACCACAATGCACTACGAGAGTCGGAGGAGAACAGACAGCGACTGGTCTTTGAACTAAACACAACACAACTGAATGAAAATGGCTGTTTTAATCTCATGTTGCATATTTTTCAGGAATAAACGACTTGAATATAAACAGTCACGGTGAAAAGTTGCTAACGTTGGCTGCTGACCTTTAGTTTGAGCTGTTAAATGATCGATGACTTCCTCTCTCAGGCAAAAAAGGCAATAAACCAAGCCGTTTTCTTCATTCATGTCAAATCCATGTGAAATAAAACGTATCTGGCTGATATTTACCCATAAATATTCCACTGTTGCTTGAGTTTTTGTTGGTCTTTATTCCCAGAGTTTAGTGACTTAGATGCAGTCACTCATTCTGCTGCCGTTCCGGACACTGGGCACACTCCCTTCTGCAGCCACAGCGTGTGTGACGACACACAGTGAGGGGGATGTCGTGGACAACATGTCTGAATGAACAGAATCAGTGCACAATATAAATCTGTGTTAGGGAGCATGTCTCCTTTGTCTCCTTTGGCATGAATATTGGACAGGTTGTCTACCATAAAAGGACACTCTGTTGTCTCATTGGGAAGCGCTTTGTGACTGCCTTTGCTCTGCCCAATCCCGTCAGACCTTGGAAGCTAAGCAGGGAAGGGCCTGGCAGGACTTGGACGAATAGTACAATGTAAAGCGTCTTTGAGTGTCCAGAAAAGCGCTATATAAAACCAATGCATTATTATTATTATCATATAGATAAAGCTCTTCTTGTTCTTCTACTCTGAAATGTTCTGTTTGGCTTTATTTGCTTCATGCTGTGGCACTTCTCCTTTATAGAGCTGATCAGGTTGTTGTTACGTAGGTGCATTATATTGATGACATTTTGAATGCCACATCCCCCATTGAGCATGTTTGGGATGCTCTGGATCGGCGTATAGAGTACAGTACAACAAAGGGAAGTGCTGCACTGCGTGAAGCAAATGATGTCACACCAGACACTGATGGTTTTCTGACCCTCCCAGACCCCTGCAATAAAGCAAAACTGACCATTTCAGAGTGTCCTTTTACTGTAGACAGCCTAAAACACCTGAGCAATATTCATGCGTCTAATCAGCTTCTTGATCTTGTATGTGCACTCCATGAAAGATGAGAGCAAAACCAAAAGTAAAGCGTTTAAAAAATGGATCCCTGATATAGAAGAAACAGTGTTCAACATGGCAACAAAACACGCATAGATATAGCAACTATGTATTTCTGTAATATCAGCAATCAGAGCCCTGTCAATGTGCCGACACCACTCACGGGCACGGTTCCTTGTTGCTACGCAATAGTCATTTCTTTGACTCGTGGTTAAATACAGTGCGGCTGATGCGTGGGACAGAAGTGATGTACCGATGACATAAAGTTAGTCCAATTTGCCTCGTTGGGATTATATATCTTCGGGTCGGTGGGGAGTCCTTGCCTCAAGTGGAGGAGTTCAAGTATCTCGGGGTCTTGTTCACGAGTGGGGGACGGATGGAGCGTGAGATCGACAGACGGATCGGTGCGGCGTCAGCAGTGATGCGGTCGCTGTATCGGTCTGTCGTGGTGAAGAGGGAGCTGAGTCGGAGGGCAAAGCTCTCGATTTACCGATCGATCTACGTTCCCACCCTCACCTATGGTCATGAGATTTGGGTAATGACCGAAAGGACAAGATCGCGAATACAAGCGGCCGAAATGAGTTTCCTTCGCAGGGTGGCTGGGCGCACCCTCCGAGATCGGGTGAGGAGCTCAGTTACCCGGGAGGAGCTCGGAGTAGAGTCGCTGCTCCTTCACGTCGAAAGGAGCCAGCTGAGGTGGCTCGGGCATCTGTTTCGGATGCCTCCTGGTCGCCTCCCGCGGGAGGTGTTCCAGGCATGTCCTAGTGGGACAAGGCCTCGTGGAAGGCCCAGGACACGGTGGTGGGACTCTGTCTCCGAGCTGGCCTGGTGTCGCCTCGGGGTCCCCCCAGAACAGCTGGAGGAGGTGTGTGTGGATCGGGAAGTTTGGGCATCTCTGCTGAGACTGCTGCCCCCGCGACCCGGCCCCGGATAAAGCGGAAGAAAATGGATGGATGGATGGATGGATGGGATTATATATGCCAACAATTTACACTGTTATGCATAATTATGGACCCCCTTTAACTTTTCCACATTTTGCCATACTATGGACCATAAACATAAATATGTTTAATTGAACATTTTATGTAATAGACACACACATTAAATGTATACATGATTTCCTTTTTAAAAAAAATATCTTTCACATAACATTTCTATTAAATATATCTGTGTTTGTCGAAAAGTTAAAGGGGGGCCCATACTTGTGCAACCCACAGTATATATAGGCCAAAATATGATTCTGTTACAGTAATAATATGTTCAAGGACCAGAAAGTGGGTGGGGCTGTTAGTCTTTCCAGTAGCCACTGTATGTGTCAAACGTCAGCACTCCGAGGATGTTGGGACTAGTTTGTACTACCGTGCCAAACACAGTTTATACAAATAAGTCAAAGCGCTAACAAACCTCTCAACTAACAGAACCTTAAACGCAGTGAGTCATCTCCTTCATAAACTATTGATATGAACTATGGCCTTTGGCTGGATCTCGACTAAAATGTATCACAGTCTGCAGTTTAAACAATCACCATGTGGATATTGCTGGTTTTCTGCCCATTTACTTTTTGTTCCATTTTCTTTTCGGTTTACTTTATACAACCCAGTACCCAGTGCACCCATCATCATGACCACTCACTTCCAACATACAGCTTTTTACATGTAGCCTTCACTTTGTCAAAGGTGTAATTGCCACATTATGACAACAAAGACTACAACCCATTTTGTTCAGAAAAATTGATGATTTGCCACAAAAGAAAAAATGTGATTGGTATGAAAACTGACAGTGGAAATCGCTTGCTGAGGTTTCCACAAAATACACCCAGTTTGTTTCTCCAAGTTTGCGAGTTAAGAGCTGCCAGAGAAAGAGGCTTGAACAACTTGTCCTTAACCCAACTTTGCCCCCTGCTAAGTGCCGTCAGCCCGTCTTCCATGGCCCTGATTGGGTCGGAGTGGCTAGCGCAGCGTTTGCCGCCAGCTCCGCCTTCATTTGGAAACACTTAAAGACTCTTCTGCCGCTAATTACGTAGCCCTAATTAGCTCGCGGCCTGAATCCGGTAAAGGCCCTAATTGTGTATTGACGATATGCAACGAGCTGCTACAAACCCCTCTATCACGGCTGCTGTAATCGCTCCAGCGGCAGAAACACACTCTGCTGAAACGTGTCGGGGCGTCGGAGGATGTCGGAATGCGCCGATACATTGATAATTCTCAAAACGGAAAAGACGGGAAGCACTTTTAATTTGTCTGAGGCGGGGATACGTTTCCACATCCACCTGAGTTGCATTTTCTTGTTGTTCTGAACATGTTGAACAGGATCTTCAAACATTTCGGTGAAGATGAATGAGAATGAAAAAGAATGAAATCAGGAAGAAACTCGATTATTTGGTTGAAATATTGGTGAACGCTTTATACTAAGGTGTGCTCATTAAGTATTAATAAGGTTCTAATAAGCATTAATCATAGGCTTGTAAAGTATTAACACACTGCTGATTATACTTTTATCTGTTAACATACTAATAGAATATTAACTCATTGACTGCGAAATCAAGGACAGCACTGTGAAATCCGAACGTTGACTGCCAATGACGTCTATAGACGCCAATTAGGTTTGTCAATGGGAACAGCTGCAGCAAAGCCTTGAGCATGTCTGGTGTTAAAATCTTAGTTGTGCTGCCTAATGCTGCCACCTAGTGACTCAATAAAAGAACTACAAGCTCTTTTATTGAGTCACTAGGTGGCAGCATTGCTCTTTCGTTTTCTCAGCTTTTTGGTCAGAAAACAACATTTTGGGTGATTTCACCTATTTTCTACGGACAATAACTGAAGAATGGAAAGAGGTACAAACAAACTTTTTGTTTTTATATGAAAGAAGAGAGTCTAATCTTTTTTTAGGTGGGTTTCGTGTTGACAGAGAAAAACAGTAAAAATCCTAAAAAAAACTCTGGCAGTAGAGAGCTCTCTGGTTTGAAAATGGCTTGCAGTCAATGAGTTAATAATACACTTATTCATAACCAACCCTAAACCTAATCCTAAAATGATTACTAATGCTTATTAATACCAATGAGCGCACCTTAATCTAAAGCGATATCAAATATTGTCTTGAATAAATGTCAACTCCACCATATACAATGAAAACAGAAGACTGGCTTGATATAATCCATCGTACACCTCATCCCTCCATGGGAGATACATGTCATGTACCTTTTAAAATTAAATTTGAATGTGCTGTTCAGAACTATGCCTGACCCTTTATTCTTGGCATACTCTCAATGAGCTTCATAAAGTCGTCCCTGAAAAGGTTTCTAACAGTCATATGATGTGAAAACCATTCCTGGAGACGACATCATGGAGCTCATTGAGAAAATGTCAAAAGTGCAAAGCAGTAATCGAAGCAATAGGCGGCTATTTTGAATAATCTATTTCACCTACACCTACCTTCACCAACATTTTCATTTGTTCTGTTGGGTTGATTTTATGATTATTTATGTATTAGCACCCATAGGTACATTCAATCTGCAGCGTTACACAGAGGCTTCTACATTCTAAACATACAATGACAGCATATTCACCGAACCACAGCATCACAAACACACGGCATATTGATGGTACCACAGCATCACAAACACACGGCATATTCACAGTACCACAGCATCACAAACACACGGCATATTCACAGTACCACAGCACGGCATATTCAGTACCACAGCATCATAAACACATGAAAACTATAATATATATTCTTCTATGCAAATGACTGATATCCAACACATTATGCACATGGATTGGTCGTATGGTGATCGAATGTGAAACTGTGTTTATGGAATGGTCCTCATGAACAGTATACAGTGACGGAATGTAAACCTACATATTTACATTTGTAAGGGGGTGGGCGCTTATAAGCTCCTTGCATCTTCCTGCTCCTTCATGCATCATATCTCTTCTTTTTCTGCTTTGTCTTACCTCCTGCTGAATATTGTGAAACTCATTAAGTGAGTAAGTGCTTTATTTGTCATTGTACAAGCGTACAAGGAAACAGCTGCTCAAATCAAACGATGAATGAATACTGAATACTTGCCTTGAAACGTATTTTGTGACATTACTTTGTCCAATCTTCCTGAACACTTCGAATACTTTCACGTTCATTTGCATTATTTTTATGTATAAATGCGGCGTATGGTCAATAGCGTGCAGCCTGTCGCCTGATCTTTCTGTTCTTGCTGTAGTAAGTACAGCCCAGATGAAAAGAAAGAGAAAGAGTCGGCTCTTTGACACTTTTTTATTTTTAATGGCCGAGGAATGACTGAAATATTGCTCGCTAAACTTTTAAAAAGACCCTAATTATCAAACTAAATATTCATGCACGATCATTAAGCGCGAATAGTGCTGCTGTTTCCCGCTCGTTTTCTAAAAAAAAAAAGAGCAGATTTGAACCTGGAGTGAAACCAGGACTAAACCAGGTCTAAGCAGGGCTCAGAGTGTAGTATCGTGCAAACATGTGTCATTTTACATCTTATACATTCTGCGATTTAGAAGCCAAAATGTAGGCCTTTTTAATACTCCTGAACACCGTACACCGAACCAGTAAACTGCTACAAGGACAGAGAGAACAAAGTAATCGTATAATACACATCTGTACAAGAAAGCTGAGTTGTGTTTAGAGCCACAATGGAGGAGCTGACAAAGGCTATTCCAAGGAGTCAGTGCTCAGTTTCAGTCCCTCAGTGAGTCCACTCCACAATATGACTCAGTTTATTTCTGGTCTCAACTCGTGACTTCTGGAGCCGCAGCCGAATCGATCCATCAAGCACTCAGAGCAACAACGCCAATTCTCTTTCAAATCGTGTCGGTAAAAAAACACAATCCATGTTTGACTTTCAGTGCCGTTAGCGGACGCGCTGGGAGTGGGAGCACACGGAGTCCAGCCGTAAATGAAACGTTGCTCAGAGATAGCGTGGCATCTGCCTTTTTCCATTTTCATCCTTTTCATTTCATAAGAGAGCGATATGAACAGCAAGAATGAAGGCCGCGGCAATGTGACAAAAGGCACAAGAACGACTTTTACAGCCACACGCAAAACCGAAAACTAAGTTGAAGCAGCCAGTCACCGGTGAAAGGCTCGCTTCTTCTTCTTAAATCCTGTTGATCTCACTCCGAATGACCAGACTCATTTTTCATTTAGTTGCTCATTTACTGAAGATGCACCTGTGGATGATTTGCTCCGATGAACCACACCTAAATATACTGTATGTATAAGTCATTATACACAATAGAATAATGAACGATATCTGCTTTATTCGAGGCTTGTGATTAAAATGAAATCTAAAACTCCTGAATATTTTTGATATGAATACTCTTATGACTTGTACAGGTGGGTTTTGAGGACTGATTTGAAGGTTGGTAGTGAGTCTGTGTTTCTAATGGGCTGTGGGAGTGAGTTCCAGAGGGTGGGGGCAGCGAGGGCGAAGGCTCGGTCCCCCAAGATCCGGCAGTTAGTGCGGGTGATGGGAGTATTTGATACTTTGTTTTGTACTTGGCTTTGTTTCTTTTTTAATTGTTTCCTTGGGAGTGGTGCTGTTAGAAGCACTTGGCTTTGACCGCTCCCATACACAATGCTATTGTTTTTTTGAATATTCATAAGTCTCAATGGATATTTTCTTTTTTTCCTGTAATGGCTGCTCTAAAGTGCTAAATAAAAATGAATGCAACATAAAATAAATAAATCATTTAAAATCAGCAAAAAATGTGCATCTAAATATTGTTTCAGAAGTTAGGCCTATGTCCGGTTGTGTTGGTGCATGTCTACATTTTTATTAGAGACAAACTGGACCAGCTACACAGTTAATGTTTAAATTATTTGTCATTTTTTTCAAGAAAATTACACAGAAAAGCTATGTTTACAAGGAAAAAATTGCAATATGTGCCAGGCCCACATAAAACTCTCCTGATGTGTCGCACCCAATGACACAAAACCAGTATGGACTGACTGTAGGGGTGAACGTACGGGGCATGACCCCAGTGGAAGATCGTCGATTTAATTCATCTTTGGTTTAGAATGGGAGTTGAAAAACAGTTTATTCACAAAAACAGCCAAGTGCCTTTAATTAGAGGGTGTTTTCACACTGGCACTGGTTAGATCCATCAAAAGGGGCCCTGGACCTGAGAGCGGTTCTTCAGGGTCCGGTCATGGGGCATGTATTATTTTGAATGACCACACGCTGGACAGGATGTTTGAAACCTTCGTCTGAAGAGGCAGTTGGATAAAGTTTTTAGCGAGGTATGTGACTCTGTCAGCCTTTGTCTCTGTGTGACGTTTAAGAGCATTTCTCCTTAGTGTCAGCCACAAAAGAGAAATGACCTTTAGGCAACATGAGGGAAGTGTGCACACGTGTGTCTCTGTGTTGACAGAGCTCTGATCGCTTGATGCCGTTGTCATGGGAATGAGCTCAGCAAAGCTGATTGCTGTCTGGCGGCTGATGGTGCAGAATTTGGAGACAGTGCACGTGAAAGCAGACTGACCTAACAGTGAAGTAAATACAGCTCAAACCACTGCGCTCTCGAGTCGGCCCAAAACGTGCTGTTTTGTGTGAAATCGCCAAGAGCAGCCAGATCTCCCAAAGTTTATGTCTGGGATTCGAAAACCCTGTCATTTTATTTACTCACTGCGCAGTGTTCCAGCGTTTCCTGAATGGGGTGTGTTCATATACTGAGCATTCCTCTCATGATTTTTCAAAGACGGAGGAGATGAGAGAGGCTCCAGTGCGTCAGAGCCACTGCCAGCGTCTCCTTGGGCTGCGACTGTCTGCCTCTGAAGCTGCGTTATTACTGAATTAAATATCCTTTGCCGAGATAAAGAGCATTGTGTTTGAAACAACAATGGTGACGATCCAAAGTCAGTGATGGATGGGAAAAGACGCGCTGTAAAAATAAATTAGCGCTAACAGGGGTTCACTCTCTCTCGTGGGTGTAGCTCAAAGACTGGCGAAGACAGACGGAGAATGTGAATGAAGGAAATAGAGTTTGAAGCGACTGTATGGATATCTTATGGAGGCTGAAAGGCACATTCATAATACAGTTGTTCAAAGGGAAATGGAAATTCAAAACGAAGACTTGCAAAGGCAGAAAATAGCGAGGCGGGGGTAAATATATGGAAAGCAATTGAGCCCTCAGGTTAGAGGCGTCAACCATGCAAAAATGGAAGTGTCTTGCCCGAGGACACGACCATATTCTGGACCTCTGGGGTTTGAACAATCCCATCCTATTGGTTCTATCACGACCCGCTGTCTCTTCTAAGCCCCAAATACAGTCGGTTGTTCCAGCTCTAGTTTGAGAGATTCTTGCCTTTTCTCTGTACAAAAGTCTTGCAGAACTAAGGATCACTGGGTTGTCATGCACACACCGGTCTTTGGAAGTCCATCCAGAGATCTTCAATGGTGTTTAGGTCATATGTGTTTAGTACATTGTGGATTCTGAGGTGTGTTTAGGATCATTACCCGTTTGTACAAGCCATCTGCTTTTTAGCCTTAGATTTTTTCACAAATGGTGTTACATTTCCCTTCAGAATTTGTTGGAATTTCATCTAATCCAGTCTTTGTTCTAACCATGAAACGTTCCCAGTGCCTCTGGCTGCAATACAGCCCCAAATGATAAGCCGGGGGCAGATCCTCACAGTTGGACAGAAGTGCTTTTCATCAATATCTGTGCCCCTACTTTTCCAAACAGACCATTCTGGCCCAAAATGCGACAGCGAAGGTTTGGGCACAACATTTAGATAAGCCTCAAACTGTAGCAGAGGTTAAACTAAAACATTTTGGCCAGAGTGAGCAAAGGCCCATTGATCTGTGGTGTCTAAACTTTCACACCCCATACATTATCGTCTGAGAACTGCAGCGACAAAAGAAATCTTCCTCTGAAATGGTTTGTCGTATAGACCAGTGGTTTGGCATGATTGGGTCTGTTTAGTACAGGGATGGCGAACACGCGGCTCTTGAGCCGCATGCGGCTCTTGGCCAATCAGAGTGCGGCTCTTTGCATGACTGGATAATACAATGTTGCTCTTTACAAGAGTGTTGGTACATATTTCCCATAAACTGTAAAACAGTCTTTAAGAATCTTGACCAAAAATCCAACCATAGTCCTACAGACCCGGTTTCCATCTCCACATGAATGAGAGCCCGCATCACCCTCGTTTTCCAGGCGGCGTGGAAAGGTGCCTGCCTCACTCACAGCAGGATGTAGGTTAAACAACAGGCAGGCAGATCGTGGCTCTGGGATCAGCTTCTGTGCTTTTCAGGTTTCTGATCAGCCTACTCTTTATTTGATGAAATTTGGCCTCATATTCACAGAAAAAGATCAAAATTAGGAAAGGGAAAAAAGCGGAGCTCTAACGAAGCATATGATGCGAAGCGCGACATCGCGTACCGCGGAAATACGCAAAGTCATGACTTTTTTTTCACATGTGACTGTAGCTGTAACAAATACAACTTAAAACAGAACCTCAGACGTCCTCCAGAGGCTCCTGATTAAAGTTTATTAACTGTGTGCACTGTGCAGCCTAGAGTGCCTTCTCTCTGCGCAGTCCAGTCAGAACCGAGCTGCACTGAGCGCTCAGGCCAGGGGCGAATCAGAGGAGGGGGCTCAGTGGGCAGGGCCCCACATACAAACACACCCCAGCATTAAAAAAAAAAAAAATCTAATTCTGTCCCAGTCAGAGCAGAACAAAATGTCAGTTTATTTAATATATATTTATTTCAATCTTGGTGAGGAGTAAAACCAATACATCTAATACAATTATTGAAAAAAAAGGCCATTCATAAAGTTATAGTTTATTGTGATTAAATATAACAGTGACATTATATTTAATCACAATAAAGTACCACCCCTGGATCTCACTAATGGTCGGTGCCTTTGTGGCTCTTCACAGGATCAAGGTTGAAAATTTCGGCTCTTGGTCTCTGACGAGTTAGCCACCCCTGGTTTAGTATAATATGAATTGGTACATATTTCCCCTTATCTGTAACAGTCTTTAAGAATCTTGACCAAATCTGTTGTCCTACAGACCCTGTTTCCCATCTCTACACACATGAATGAGAGTCCGTATCCCTCTCCTTTTCGAGGCGTCATGTAAAATGTGCCCGTACAGCAGCTCAGTCAGGCCGATCGCAGCTCTGGGAACAGCTTATGTGCTTCTCAAGTTTCTGATCACTCTTTATTTGATGAAATTTGGCCTCATATTCACAGAAAAAGATACAAATTAGGAAAATTGAAAAATTAGGAAATGAAAAAAGACAAGCTCTCACGGAGCATATGATGAGAAGCGAGACATTGCAGAGCGGAAATACACAAGGTGATTGACTTTTCTTTCACGTGTGACTGTAGCTGTAACAAATGGAACATATAACAGAATCTCAGACGTCCTCCAGAGGCTCCTGATTAAAGATTATGAACTTTGTGCAGCCGAGTACATTCTCTGACTGTCCAGTCAGGACCGAGCTGCAGGCACTGAGACACAGGCCAGGGGTGAATCAGAGGAGGGGGCTCAGTGGGCAGGGCCCCCCACATACAAACAAAACAAAAAAGAAGAAGGTCAAAATAATAATACAGTTAATCAAATGCTGTCCCAGTCAGAACAGCAGAGGAGTCAGTTTATTTAATATACATTGATTTCAACTTTGGTGAGGCGTAAAACCAGTAAATCTAATACAATCATTGAAAAAAAAAGAAAAAAGCCAGGTATGACAGTGTGAATTTTGCGTACGCCCCACGGGCTATAAAAGGGGTTCAGTTTCCTTACTCCGCAGCCGGTGTCATGGCGGCACAGCTGTCCACTCTACGACTAGGCGCACTGTCGTTGTTTGTAAAAGCGTCAAGCTCAGCGATGTCATAGTGTTGCGAGCATCGGGTGAATAGGGCTAGTATCCTGTGAACATTCACTGATTTGCGTGTGGCTAATGCGGGTTTGTTTATAGCTTCCGGGTGGCTCGGTGTGAGGGCTTGTGTTGGTGCGGGGAACACAAGGGGCGCGCCATGACCTCGGTATGTCGCTAAATCTACCTGGTTACTATTACTATCCTTAACATGTATGAACTGCAGTTGTTTACAATTAGTCTGTGTTATTTGGGCTCCTGCTGGCAGTGGGCCTCCTCTTTGTTTTTATGTCGACCTCCACTCTCCATGTGTGTACCTGTGATTCTACTCTCTTGTGTCTTCGTCGTGTGGCTCAGGACGCAAAGCTACACCGCTCACATGGCTGGAGTAACTACATGTCCGAGAAAAAGACTGATCTGCTTCGAAGATAAAAACTATGGAGCTTCGCTTCTGGGAGCATGGACAAACTAAGCGGAAATGGATGAACTGTGTGCGTACACGCGTACAGCATTTGTTATTTTTGGAAAACCTGAAATCAACTCGAAATCTTTAAATTATTATAAATAAATTACGGTGGTGTGTGTGCTACAGCTAAATGAGTCACTTCAAAATCACAATGCAACACCCCATAGCTCCACACGGTTACATCAGGCATAAAGTTATAGTTTATTGTGTGTATAAATATAAAGATCACATTATCGTTAATCACAATAGACTAACACCCCCGGATCTTGCGAATGATGTGGCTTTGTGGCTCTTCCTAGGTTGAACATTTCATTTTTGATAGTTCTTGGAAAGTCTACCTCATGATCAGTACTGGAATTTACAGAACTCTGAAAGAAAGCACCATATTTTGATATTAAACATTCTAAAACTTGGACAAACGGCAAACTATTTGGACCTTGAGGTGAGATACATATTTTTAACTGTTGTCTGTATTGTACTGGGACACTGTAAGCTGCTGGACACTCGAATGAAGTTCAGTATCTATATTGAAGGTGGGCCCCAAATCTTGGTGCAAAGTTCACACCACAACCTTAAAAAAAAAAAACGTCTGTTTGATAAAATAATAAACTGTCTCATACCACTATTACAACATTGGGAAGAAATATATTAACATTTGAAAAGTTTGTTTTCACAGTGACGCAGTTGTATCCAAGAAGTACAGGACAGATCGCTGACACCGCAGAAGAAGAAACAACAAGGCCACATTTAACAGCTTTGCCAGAGGATTACTCAAAGCTGCGTAAATGTAGTGAAATACTAATACATATACTTTCTAGCGCCCCTCCAGAGTATGTGTAGACTTTATTGTCCACACAGGGAAACCCATTCTTATGCGAGAAAACCCACAACTTTTACAACGACTTCTGCTCTCCAAATGACGTCATCTCCGTTCAGACAGGCTCTATATCCACATCAGAGGCAAACACAAACATATTTAGTTTATTGCCGGGCGCAGAGCAGTGGCGTGGATAAGGAGTTGAATAATGCAAAAACTGGCATTTCTTTGATGATGAAATGTAACTGAAACGTTCTTTTTTTTTTTTTTTAGCTCTTCAAACAAACACGACGGTTTGTTGTGATTACGGCTGACGCTCGGCACTTTGCGGATCGTCTGGACTGGCTTTCTCGCTATAGCTAGAACGCACTAGACATAAAACAGTCCCAAATGTTACGACTCGTTTGATGTTTAATCTCGTCGTTCAAACGGAAAGAGTTGCTTTGTTCTTTTCAAGTTTACACCTCAGTACTTCCTCGTGCCGCTCTTTTTTTTTATTTTCTGAAGTCTGCAGTTAGCGTGAATGTCATAGTGTCTTTAAATCATGGCCACTCCCACCTCAGAGCCCTGACCTCGACGTGTTGGAGAGTAAGAGAACAGACAGTGACAGGTCTTTGAACTAAACACAACACGGATCAGTGAACACAACTGTTTTAGTTAAAAGTGGCTAACGTTAGCTGCTGACCTTTAGCTCGAGCTGTTGAATGATACATATCTTCCCCAAGCCGTTTCCTTCATTAATGCACATTCGGATCCGGCCTGTAGGTGTAGTTGAGGCGAGACCCTGATCTGAATAATCTGTTAATTCTACTAACACCATTTCCACACAATACATTCCATTAGATACTGTAGTTTTCAACCCCCATCAAATTCTGTCAAAAACAAGCATAGAAGTTCAGTAATCTTTCGGTATTTTACAATATCGGCTGAAAAAATGATGCAAAAAGGCCAATAAGTGAAATTGCCTGCGTTAGCCTTCAAGTGCCACAACACCAGGTCTGGCTGTGTTTTAAAGGGACTATATGGAGTTTAAAAATGTTCAAACTAAGTATTTTCCTCCCGCTACATGTTCCAGCCATGTCCTAATGTGTAGAATGAGCCCAGACCTGTTCGCCACGACTGCCTCTAAAATCCTGCACTGTCACTCAGAAAAGTGTTAATTCGGGTCCGAAGTGCCGTCATGCACGAGCTTAATATAGAAGGTGCAGTTACACATAAGACCTGAGGTGGCAGTAGTGAGCATAACATGACTAACTTGCATTTCCATGGTGTGTCAGTGTTTACCTCCTGATGGATGAATGTAATAAGCCTCATGTTTCCTTTTACATTGTTGCTCCTAATGTACAGCTCAGTCTAAAAGAAAGAAGCACATTTCACAACTTTTAAGACAGTAAAAAAAAAGACAGTACACAGGCCCCGGATGCCTGCGTGTTCAGCTCATAACATAAGGCTGGATCCATCGCATCCATTAAGAGGGCCGCTGTATGGATTGGATAACTTGAGAGGTCAATATTAGCGTCCTGGCTGTCGAAAGTATTGAGGAAATGTCCGCTCTGGGCAGATACGGATTTCCGGGAAGACGTTTGGTCGATGCTAATCTGACGAGTTGCTCTGGCAAATTAGTGCGGGTTATCCATGGCATTAGAAAGCCTTCATATCAAGATGTGTTTTTTATCTTAACCGGGTCCCACATCCCTTCACAGCAATCTTTCCATCTTCACTAATGACCTGCCACTTGTGTTGGATCATGCTAAAGCTGATGTTTGCTGATATGCAGATAAATGTTCTGTCGGGCACCTTGGACGATGATCTATCGATGGTCTGTTGCGAGATGGGCTCATGCAAACAGTCTAGTGTTGAGTACATCCAAAACTGGGATCTAGTTGGAAATTAAAGGAAAACAAACAATTAGAACAATCAGTCGATGGCACAGTGATCACTCAAGTAGAAGAAAAATTCAGCAGTGGATTTATGTTTTTCTGCTTGTTTTATAGATTTATACAATGTGAATACTGCACAAATGTTTTAGGAAGTGATTCGATGTCATTCAATGAAAATTATTTCCTTTTATAATCTGGACCCCAGGAAGAAAGGCAATGGCTAATGTGGCTCTTATAAACAAACAAACAGCGCGTCACCAAGTTAATTCCACTTTGTTCTGATCTTCCGCTTCTCCTGCGCCACATTTCTTCACCGGTGGAGCTATTGTGGCTCCAGCGCTGAGCTAAACCATAATCTCCATCTGTTATAATGGAGCGTGTCACATTTACACATGCTAACACAGTCTGCTCCGTGTCTTCTCCGGAGGCCAAAACAACATTTGCACCGAAGCACAAACAGGCCTGTAGCAGCTGTGCAGGTGTGACTGAGGCTCCGGCGCCGGGGGAAGCGCACAGTCGGGGAGTGTGGAGCTCATTTCTGTACATACTCATCAGCGAGAGAACATCGTTAATGAGGGGGATATTATGCAAAGTTAATGTTTTTAGAGCTTTGTTGCTGTTACAGTGTTGTTCCTTGTAGACGAAAACATCTGGAGTCGTTTTCTGAGGCATTCGCGCATGTTCGAGTAATCTTTGAATCTTTCCTGGTGGCTATTCTTCATGCAGGCGCGACAAACAATGTTCCTTCTGTTTACCCCGACCTCCTGCGGTCCAATGTAACCAGGAAGTCTGTCTCCAAGGCTTCAGCACAAAGAGAGCGCAGCAGTCGCTATGACTCTGGATAAATAAAGCGTCCGACGGAGCGCACGGACAGTATATGTTTCAAACGGAGCATAAATGGCGCTCAACTCTAACACTTCAAAACATGCAGACATCACTCCTGCTCTCCAGGCCCTTCACTGGCTCTCAGTTCAAGGTCCTGTTTGCTTTCAAAGCCACCAATGGCCTGGGGTCAGCTCTGCACTGTTCAGAACAAACCTCTCTGGTGGTCCCCAGGTCGATCACTGAACTGTCTGTCGGTAAAGAGGTGGTATTTTGCAAAAAACTTTATGCAATGTTGTTCTCTTCAAAACAGGAGCTGTGTTTCGAACCACTTGCATATCTATGAGTAATGTTTGGATTCTTCATTGTGGGCATTCTTGGCATCCAGGACATGTTTTTGTCACTGTCCATCTCTTGCTAAGCTTAGTCCTTTCATTGCAAAGTAAAAACAACATGCCATTGCTTGTTTCAGCTGTTGTAGAAAATGATTACTTTTTTTAACCAACAAAGTTTAAGCTAGTGAAGATGTGTTAGTAAGTAAGTGCTTTTTTTTTATGTCATTGGACAATTATACAACACAATTGCTGTCAGGTATTGGGTTAGTCCTATGCACCACCAGTGGTGCCATGCCATTAGTCCGACGCCCCATTAGTCTGAAAATGTACCATTGAGCAGAGGTGGCATTAGTCCAAAATCTCTCTAACCCAGTTGTGTTGTGGATTATAGAGCCATATACAACCACTGGCCCTAACCTTAAAAGAACAGGCCACCGTTTTTCATACTGAGATATGTTCTTACCCGAGCTTAGACAAGTTGATGCCTACCTGTCTGGTCTTTGTGAGTGCACATGGTAGAGCGTGGTAGCTTCACCCCGTTTGGAGCTATAGGAATACATTGGGAGAGGCCTGATTCTAAGAACATCTTTGGTCGTTTTGCGTGACTGAGGGCACACACACAGACCAGACAGGCACGCATCAACTTGCCTAAGCTCAGGTAAGAACATATCTCAGTATGGAAAAACGGGGGCCTGTTCTTTTAAGGTCAGTGGACTCTTACTTGGACCTAATTTTTTTTTCAACCCCCACTCAATGGACATTTTCGGACTAATGGGGCGTCGGCTTAATGGACCGACCCCCCCGCCATTCTGGGCCAACCTGACCAGCATGTTTTTAGAGGCTGGGGAAACTGGAGTGCTGCCTTCAGTCCTCCTCTGATCCTCTGAAAAGGTGCTCCTGGGTTTGTCCCTGTTTCAGAGCATGGTGTCCTGCACTGGCCAGCTCCTACACCTCTTCCTCCTGTACATCTCCCTCCGTTCCAAAACAGTCTTTCGTCATCTTCTCCTCGTTTGCCCCTTTTTGTCTCCTCTAGCTCCTGTTGTGACGCCTCCACTGTGCTGCAGGTGTGGAGGGCTCTCGGTGCCTCTTCAGTGTCTCAGAAGAAGAAAATGTGTCGGTCTCAAATGGGTTTTTGCTTATAAGCTAGCTGTTTGTTTACTTTTCAAAAGCCGGGTCCATCCTGGCTTGTACGGACTGTCTGCAGTAAAAAATATGTGAGATTGTCACCAAATACCTGCACAAAACATAATATGCACACTTCAGATCCCAGCTGCAATTTTGACTGTTTTGATAACAATTGACAACTTTTGACTGTTATTTAAGGCGCTATACAAATACATATTGACTGAAATGCTCTTATTACAGCAGCTTTTAAGGCCGGGAAGCTTTAGCCAGATTTTGGTCAATTGTGGAATATAATCCCTTGGTCTGTGGTCTGTGCACACATTCTTATAAGTCCTCTGTGTCCCCGCACTGTTTGAGGAGAACAATTAGCTTTCCTCTAAATGCAGTCGGATTTCATTACGCCCTCTGACTCCACAACTTTATCTACCTTTGGAAGCATCTCACCATTAACCCAAACGCGTCCACTCTGATAACTCAAACGGCTGGTACCGTTGGTCGTCTGCGTCCTCTGTTCCAGATCTTTAAAACTTAATTATCTGGTTGGAAACAAAATATCAGAGGATGAAAGCTACGACTTAATGTTTGGATAGTTTCGTCTATCGATAACAATGAACCCAGAGTGAACTGAAGAGCTTCTATGTCACAGTTAAGATTGGATTCCTTTACATTGAAGACATTAAATCCAAATTGATATTTGTGTCAGCTCTCAGTCTTCCAGGAGTCTTGTGCACTGGACTGTTTTACAGGTGTATATTTTAGGTTACCGGCTGGACTTTTGCACTTCTTTTGCATGGGTGTCGATTGCCTGAGTCGCTTCGATACTCGGTCTTTGAAAGTTTTCTGCAACAAAACACATTCAAACGCCAAGGAACTAAGCACTGCTGTTGGGGCTTGTGCTATTCGGTGTCCAAGGCCCAGTAAGATCTGTGACAACATGTCAGAATTGGAAAGAGAATGGGCCAAACAGAAACCGGACAAGGCAAAGTGGTAGCAATGTTTTTTGTGGACGAGCGGCTTTCAACATGTGGAGCAGACAAAGGGATAGGTTGTGAATGGTGAGCTGATACTAGCAACACTCTCAGATGTGAAGTTATGTCTTGACCAAACGTGGGCATAAACGAACGAAATCGGGTATGAGAGCACGCCACCGGTGTCAGCACGCACATAAATGTGGTTTGTTTGTCTCGCTTTGTGACGTCAACTGGAAAGTTGATTATTCATCCCACACGTGATTACCAACAGAACAGTCTTCTTCATTGAGAGAGTTTTAACTCTTGCTTTCCCCATTTTTGTTGGAAATGAGAAAGTGCGGACAATGGGCTGTGTCCTATAGCCATAATCCCTTTTATTCACAAACCATGCTGGGCACTGTTGCCAATTGGACACACAGCTCACGACTTTCTACTAGTAGACCAAAATCAAGTGACAATTCACTATAGATTAGCATACCTCATTTTGAACCTTTTTAGTCAAAATGTGATAAAAATGTAAACCCATTTTCGACATATTTACTATTTGGGTTGACCGTATACAGTCAAGGCCCAAAGCACTTTACAGCAATAATCTACTCACCCATTCACTCTCTCATCCATACACCAGTGTACACGAAAGAAGGGTGAAGTGTGTTGCCCAAGGATACAACGACAATGTGCATCTTCAGGACCCGACCCTCACCTTCTACCATCTGCTCCACTGTTACCTGTTATTTTTCTACAATATACTTGTTCTACAATAAGATTTGTGTATAGATTTTGAAAACTTGGCACTAACTTCTTCTTCTGCATGTTTATTTTTATTTTTTTTATCTTAACAGCACTTTGCAAGACCTGTGAACATCCGTCACTCACATCACAACCAAAATCAAATCAAAAATACAGGAAGCAACATACATATTCCAGAGGGGGAGTGTCGTCCATTTCACCGTTAAACAGGAAACTCAGAGCAAATCACATGTTTAAAGGAAGACCAATAAATACATAATTCATAAAAAATAAGAAATCGCTGAAAGTACCAGTTTTCTGCTCCGCTTTCTCTGCCGCTCGGAGCACGACACCAGCGGAATGACTTATGAGAAAAGTTCAGATAAACGGCCCCGAGGAGTTCACTTTCATTTAAAGAACATGCACCTATAGAGGGCCTTTGAAACGCGAGGGCAGTGATTTGGAGTAATTACCAGTCAGAGAAGAGAGGATCCCTTTTTTCAGCCAAACATCAGCTCTGGACATAATTACCCCCAACCACTCACAACGCATTACGGTAAGAGCAGGCTTTTTTTTATCATCAATGCAAAAAATAAATGAGAAGATCCTTTGAAATAACCGAGCGCTTTACCCTCTCAGAATGAAACGGCTCAATTTGAGGCGCCGACCCTCTTAACCACAAGAATAAAGTTTAAAAAGTCAATTCGGAAGAATGGGTTCTGTCGGAAGCCAAACGATCTCTCAAAATGATTAATATGACTGCACTCTCTGTCCTCTCCCTGCCATTGCAGCCACAACCCTCCCATCTCCAGAGGTGGTCAGGAAATGGATTAAAGCACTGTAAGTAGAGCTTTTGAGGATTTGTACTTTACTTGAGAACTTATTACTTTTTTTCCATTAAATTTGAAAAATAAAAACACTTTTGATTCCACTACATTTCTATGCAAAGTAAAAAGTAAATTATGTCCTTGTGTTTGGTTAATTTTAAAAGCAGAAGAATGCAAACTCCAGAAGAGAAGGTAAAAAAAGGGAAAACATGGGAAATAATGTGTTCAAAATTGAGGAAAAAATAGTGTTAAAGGGACTAGACGCAAGTTGGTCATTTTTATACTCCCTGCTGCCACCTCAGGTCTTACGTGTAACTGCAGGTTCTATATTAAGCTCGTGCATGACGGCACTTCAGACCCAAAGTAAAACCTTTTTGAGTGACAGTGCAGGATTTTAGAGGCAGTTGTGGTGAAAACATTAAAACTAAGTATTTTCTTCCCTCTACATGTTCCAGCCATGTCCTAATGTGTAGAATGAGCTCAGACCTGTTCACCACAGCTGCCTCTAAAAGCCTGCACTGTCATTCAGAAAGTTGTTACTTCGGGTCCGAAGTACAGTCATGCACGGGCTTAATATAGAAGGTGCAGTTACACGTATGACCTGAGGTGGCAGTAGTGAGTATAAAATGGTCAACTTGCATCTAGCCCCTTTAAGGTTAGGTCTAAGGTAAGGTTAGGGTTAGTTCTAGTAGGCCCATGTATTTTTAATAATTATCTTGTGTGCCGAAAAAGTGCTGGGACGTTTGATAAAAAATGGAAATGCCCTCACTGGCATGTAACCGTAAATTGAAATGTTTCCAAGCACATTTTTTGCATATTTCTGTATGTCAAGAAAGTCCCCTAAAATATAGAGATTTTTGACGATATCGCCCAGCCTCATTTAGGCCAGACCCTTTTTAAGCTTCCACAGGACAATCTACAAACTTTGTTGTCTGTAAGTTAAAGGAATAGGCCACCGTTTTTACATATCAAGATATGTTGTTACCTAACCTTAGTCGAGTTAATATATCCCCGTCTGGTCTTTGTCCGTGCGCTCTGTCACGCAAACGGAGCACATACGCAGCCTCTCCCACATGTCATATAGCTCCAAAAAAGCTCACGATAGAAGCTACCAAGCTCTTCCAAGTGTTCCCTATTTAAATAAAGTTACGTGAAGTGTTTTCATGCGAAGTATATTTACACAGAAATGTAACATGTCGATTTTATAAGCAGATAAAAAGGGGTACTATATTGTGAGGCGTAATGATACGGGGAGCAAAACGTCCGCGCAGTAACTCCTAAAGACTTCCCCCGCTCACTTCCGTCAATAGAAGCTGCGTGACTTGTAGAGAGCCTTTTACAACAAGCAGAAAATATATTTTCGGAAAGTGCTCGCGCATTCCTACCTCATGGTCGAGGTCCTGAGTCCTGTGTCGTCGTCCGGGGTGAGTTGGAAATCTGTGAAACATTACTACACTATATACTTTCTGCTTGTTATCACAGCCCGGCACGATGCACGTTAAAGGCATTGTTCACAAGTTATCGACGCTTCTTCAACTGTTCTCTGCTAGCTCTCTACAAGTCACGCAGCTTCTATTGACGGAAGTGAGCGGGGAAGTCTTTAGGAGTTACTGCGCGGACGCTGTGCTCCTCGTATCATTACGCCTCACAATATAGTGCCCCTTTTCATCTGCTTATAAAATCGACATGTTACATTTCTGTGTAAATATACTTCGCATGAAAACACTTCACGTAACTTTATTTAAATAGGGAACACGTGAAAGAGCTTGGTAGCTTCTATCGTGAGCTTTTTTGGAGCCATATGACATGTGGGAGAGGCTGCGTATGTGCTCCGTTTGCGTGACAGAGGGCACAGACAAAGACCAGACGGGGATATATTAACTCGGCTAAGGTTAGGTAAGAACATATCTTGGTATGTAAAAACGGTGGCCTATTCCTTTAAACACTGTCTGTCCCGCTCTAGCACCAGTATCGACATGCGTGGGGCAATCTCCAAGCGACAGAAATGTGGAAATTATTCAAGTCTGGTACGGTCTTCTAGGGGGACAAAGCTTGGGAAGGGACCACTGTTGCACATAATGACATTTGCCAGGGGTCTGTCCAGTCCCTGTCCAGCCACTAAAGTTTTCACAGGTTTTTCAAGATGCTTAAGTCTTATTTAATTGAAAAGGACATCTGGCAAATACGTTCATTAAACAAAATTGCCACAAATCGGGCGCAAGTTGAACAAAGCGTTTGTTTTTAATCTTCATGCAAATTGCCAGCCGGCGCCGCCGCCTCTAAAGCGATCCGCGGACTGATGCGCCGTAATGCGAGTCGATTCCTGCGCGTCCATTATTCCTCCTTTTGTGCGCGGGTATGAAGTCGCAGCGTCGACTGAAGCTGCGGGCTGGCGGCCGCGTGTCAAAGGCGTTTCCATGGCGACCGCTCAGCCCCATCTCCTCTTCCTCCCTGCCTCAGCTAAATGCCCTCCTCGCTGCATCACTCTGACTTCAGACCGGGGCCGAGTTAGCGCAGGATACCCAGGTTTTAGGAGATTTAACGGACACATTTCTAATTATAGATGTGTTGGAAGATGTGCTGTAGCTCTTCCACATCGTTGTGTAGAGTGTTCAGTAAAAGTCAGTTTGTGTATGCTCTCATGTCGTCCATGCAAGTGTTCAGAAAGCAGCAGTCTGTACAGGTTGGTTTGGAAAGCTTTTGCTATGATGTAGGAGAAGGTAAACTTGTCGTCACAGGAAGAACATGCAAACTCCATGCAGAAATCCTGGCGTGAAGTGTAAAGTTTGGTGAACAAAACTTTAACTGGAAACTAATAAATGATCTGATATTCACAATTAATTATTACAAGGAATCTATGTTTTTTTTCCCTGTGACAAAGTAGGTTTGTCCCATTATTTGTTTTGATCACTTTGGTTCGTTTGTTTCATTTGCAATATCCCTCAGCTAACAATAACCCACCGGATTCATTCGTTTGTTTAAGTTAATGATCACACTTCACACTGTCCATTTAAAACTGTGTTTATTTGTTAATTAGCTCAGTATACAAGCTTACCTGTACCACATGGTGGGAACAAAGGGAAAGAGTGGTCTTTGTCAGCCATTTTAAAATCTCAGGCTGAACCATGTGGCAGGGGGGAAACTGGTTTAAACTTTGCTTTGAGTTTCCTTTTGTATATGATTTTTGGTTTCTAGTTTGTCTTTATTCATTTGATTTGAACACTTATCATTTTGGAGGAAACACCTACTTGTGTTGTGTAAAATATAAACGCTTACCAGCTGAACTTATATTTGGAATTTACCCATCAAGCAATGGTACTAACCTATGGGAGGTCCTTTCCCATTAGGGGAGGTATAAAACATCATAAGAGCAAGAGTCACTTTTTGTGTTAAGTCTGCCGGCCCATTTCGACCTCTCGTGGCCAGCGTCCTCACATTCCCCATTTAATCATATGGGAGATTATACCTTCAAAGGATATTTGCTTGAATTCAGATGAAAACCTGCACGAGGAGTGATGGTGGTATGCTTTTCACGTGCAGTTCGTGAAAAGTATACCACCATCGCTAAGATTCATATCAGACAAAATAATCTGTCTTGGGCAAACGCCGAAGTTATACACCTATTAATAAAGAAGGACTCTGCCCTTGAGAGGTACAGAGCTACTAAGACTCCTGAGACAAGATCCTTTTCACACAGCTCAGAAACCAATGTAACTCTGAGCTGCGTAAGGCCAAACAAAGATACTTTGAAAAACAAATTAAGCTCAAATCCAAGAACACTATGGCACACAATTAAATCTATAAATGGTGAAAGTAAAACGAAGACCTCAAGGATCTTACAAATTTCAATCAATGGAAACCACCTCACTGACCATGACAAAATTGCAAATGCTTTCAGTAACTATTTTATTCAATCTGTACAGGAATTATCCTCTAAATGTACTCCACCTCAATGTCCTCCACTAGCGTCAAGCCACGAATCTCAAGCGATTTCCTTCTCTGAAATTACACAAAATGATCTTATCACTACACTCCATTCTCTTAATGCTTCACGTGCTCGTGACTTAAATAATCTAGATATTAATTTATTGAGAACCCATGCCACTACCCTACTACCACTATTTCACCATGTTTTAAATCTGTGTATCAGGCAATCGAAATTTCCCGATACCTGGAAAATGTCCCAAATTACTACATTTTCAAATCAGACGATCCTACTAACATCTCTAATTATCGCCCAATTGCAGTCCTCTCAACCATTTCTAAATTACTTGAAAAAACACTAAACAATCATATTGTGTATTTTCTTGAGACTAACAACCTTCTCACAGACTTCCAACATGGTTTCCGACCTCAGCGGTTGACCATGTCCGCACTGCTCTTGGTCACTGAACATATACGGGCTTCCCTGAACAAGGGACACCCCATGGGAGCAGTGTATGTAGATTTCTGCAAAGCTTTCGACACGGTCCATCACCTAATTCTCCAAAATAAGCTTCACTCTCAATTTCTCGTCACATGCCATAGATTTGATAATGTCCTAAAGGACAGAACACAACTCGTAAAGATAGGGTCAGTAAAATCTAGGACGCTGGGCTGCTCTATGGGAGTACTACAAGGCAGTATTCTGGGCCCCCTGCTGTTCCTCATATATATAAATGATCTACCGAATGCAGTAATCCACTCACAAACGCTGCTCTATGCAGACGATACAGTGATCTTTGTATCTGGCCCAAACACAGAGGTCATTAATCAAAAACTTAACTCAGATTTAAAGTCCTTAAATGCATGGCTCCAAGACAATCATTTAACTGTCAACATTAAGAAAAAAGAATGCATGTACTTCCACGGAGACAGCTGTCCATCTCCAACCCCCTTGTCATTGCAAACAAAACACTCTCAACTGCATCAAACTATAAATACCTGGGGGTAACACTTGACTCTAACCTTACATACAGTGCCCACATACAAAACCTCACTAAAAAGCTAAACCAAAAACTGTTTGTGTATGGTAAGATCAGGGCATGCTTGTCATTACCCGTCTCAAGAACATACCTGCATGCCATCATGCTCTCCACCCTGTCCTATTGTCCCCCAGTTTGGACACTCACTACTAAGGAAATGGTTGGACCCACCATTGCATGGCTTTATCACAGTCTGGGGCTTTGACTTTCCAGAACTACGCCCTGAGCCATGGGATCAAGCTCTATTTCCATCTGCTCAACAACTGCCCAACGGCCTCACTGTCTGCTCTGGTCCCAAGACCCAGCTCTCAATCCGCACGTTCAACCAGATCCACCACAAACCAAATCCTCACCACAGGAACAACTACGGACAAAAATATTTTTTCTGTGAGCTCACCAGAGCCTGGAACAAGATCCCCCTCACCATAAGAACCATACTGTCTCCCGGACTTTTTAAAAATACTATGCTGACACATCTGACCGACAGCTACCGTTGTGAACACCAGTGACGGACACTATAGCCTCACACCAGTGTGTTCCTCCTGTTGTGTGTGACAGTATGTTATGTTATGTTGAGTGTGTTTTGTGTGTTCTGCAGAGCAGGAACCTGCTGAAAATCAGTTTGTACTGAGCCAGACCCGATTTTGTTTTTTAAAATCTTTCCTGCCTAATAAATAAAATGAAATGAAATGAAAATGGATCGTAGTCCGTGTGGGGAATAGTAAAAACATTAGGTGCTCTTCAAGGACGAGGACAGCATGATACTGAAAAAAATGAATATTATTTAGCCCCCAAGCAATAATATTAAAACAGTCCGAGGCACTCTGATGTAGCTTTTAAAATACTTTTATTTGAGAGGGACACCTACGCGTTTCAATCCTACTGGATCTTCTTCAGAGCATGGAGGATTGAAAAGACAAAGAAGTGTTGGCACAAGACAAGCATACCCACAGCTTTATACCTTTAACAAATAACAATGTTAGTAACAGACTGAGTATGACAAAATATAGCAGCTGTACCCCCAGAGAAAGTACGATATAGACCAACACATACTAGGAGAAGACTGGGAAGTCTAGGTCATCACTGAGACGGGGACATTTGCTAAAGTTGCACTTTCCTCTCATTGTTGCAACACATTTTAACAAAGCTGTATATAGACAGCATATGTTTCATACACAAGGCCATCGGGAAGCTGAACTCTCTGCTAAGGTTCATTTGACTCAGACACTAAACTATGTACAATTTGTTATGAGAGCCAAGGACAGCATCTCAGCTGCCTGAGAATAGAGTTGTGTTTTTTGTTCATGTACAAGGTCTGTAACAACTATATAATGATATGTGAATCTCTGTGTCTTGATGTAGTGAGAGAGACATGAGAAAAGCTCTGAAAGCAGCATGTCGTCTCTCTGACTTTGTCTGCTTCTGATTGTTTCTCTTGCTAACCAATCTAACACTGAACACGATCCGCTACTCCCCAGGAGTTTTTGCTGCAATTTAAAACTTCGACACTAGCCTAGTTTTATTCCATTTTAAATCCCAAAGAACAAGAACAATTGTTACGCTAAACTGATTCACTGCATCACAGACTTCATAAACCTCTGTGTGGGCAACAAGCACCCCTGGGTGACCCCTGAGCTTAAAGCCCTCCTGAACCAGAAAAAAAGGGCTTTCAAGTCAGGGGACAGAGAGGAGCAGAGGAGAGTCCAGCACGAGCTCCAGTGGAGGATCAGGAAGGCCACGAAGGACTATGGGGAGAAGCTGGAGCAGAAGCTGGAGCAGAAGCTGGAGCAGAAGCTGGAGCAGAAGCTGGAGCAGAAGCTGGAGCAGAAGCTGGAGTAGAAGCTGGAGCAGAAGCTGGAGCAGAAGCTGGCGCAGGGCAACTCACGGGACGTGTGGAGGGGACTGAAGAACATCTCCGGATTTGGACAGAGTGCCAGAGGGACAGCTGATGGAGACCAGCACGGGGCGGATGAATTCATTAACCATTTGAACTGTTTGATTCTTCCCCCACTCCCTCTGCCCCCATCCCTGCTCCCACCTGGACACTGCCCCCTTTCCCCGACCACCTTCACCTGCCTCCACCCCCTGCACCCACGTCTCCAGCTCGCGCAATATGTACTTCCTCCAGGACCTGCCCCACCCCCGGCAGTCCACCCCAGTCCCCCCCTCACTCCCCCCTCTCCATCACACCAGACCAGGTGAGGAGAGAGCTGAGGCGACTGAAGCAGAGGAAAGCTACAGGACCAGACGGCATCAGTCCCAGGCTGCTGAGGACTACATCTACATGTCGGCCTGGAGAAGGTCCCTGTCCTGTGGAAGACCTCCTGTGTGGTCCCGGTTCCTAAAACACTGCATGGACCATCAACTACCTCATGAACCAACCACAGTACGTGCGGCTGTGCAACGGAGTCGGAGGTGGTTCTCTGCAGCACTCTCGCACCCTCGGAGTGAGCAGGCCTTTTTATGACTCTGTGGTAGCCTCTGCTCTCAACTACGCTGCCGCGTGCTGGGCCCCGGGCAGCACAGAGCGGGACAAGAACAGACTGGACAAGCTGGACTCTGTGGAGGAGGAATTTTTAAAAATAAAATGCCAAGTGTATTGGGTAATCAACAGCAAAAGCTCAAGATTTATTCATTATTCATTTTTTCCTTGGAGCATCTATTCAATATGAAAACTCAGTGAATTATTAAAGGGTCGAGGTCCAAATTGCATCAGAAGAGGTCAGATAAGAGTGTTCAGGACTGCACTGATGTGAGGAGAAAGCAGAACCTGGAGTGGTTACTTTTAAATTGAATGGCTCTGAAGCATCTAACAAAGAGTTCAAATTTGGGGAAAACAAGCTTGTGTTTCTTGCCTGCCTCAGCTTAGTGTCCTCCGAAAGGACTTGCAGGGATGGTGTATGAATCTGATCAGCTGTAGCAGTTTGGCTTTGCCCTTCACAGTTAAGGCTCCCAGGTGAACATGTTACCTTCCCTGTTCTTAAATTAAGCAGATTAATAACAGACCAATGACGTAATAACACTTGAGCCAATAGCGTAAAAACAATGTTGAGCCAATATTGTCTCTCAACAGTGTTACTACATTATTGGTCGTTACTGCATGATTGGTTGTTATTACATGATTGGTCATTATTACATTACTAGCTGAGTCTAGTCTCCACATTACAAAGAAATGTCCAGTATAGTCCCTATAACCCGTCACTCAGTATAGCTGTAGACCCGCAGTAAGTAGACCAGTGGTTCCCAACCCATTCCAAAAACTATGGCCACTACAAATGTTGAAAATAATGAATGCAAATGTTTTTTTTCAAAACAAACAATGCAATTGGAGTGTTTGATGCACCCGTACTCCTTTCTTATATACTACGACAATATTTTCGCTAAACTCAGGGAATAGAATTCAAGAGACAGTGGAATATTTATGGATAAATATTAGGGGTTCAGCTCTCACGGTTCAGTTCACGGTGCAGGACCAGCGGTTTGGTGCATCCCGGTGCAAGTACAATCTAAAAAATAATAAGTTGGTTTTGAAATGAAATAGCCTAATGATCGTTATTAGGCAGTATTTATAATCTTAGAATAAAATTGGCAATGCTTTCAAAACTGCTTTATAGTAAAATGTACCTCTGGGCTCACAATACGTGAAAGCAAAATAGAAAACAAATGGTACAGCAGCAAAGTTAAAAAAAAAAAAAAAAAAAAAGCAACGCAGTGCAGGCCATGCACTGAGTAAGTGGTAGTTTCATTTTCGCTTTCCGCACACGGAGGCTGAAGCACTCGGAGCAGCGCGTTAGATTTGAATCTTGTGTTTGGCCAGTTGTTGGACAACAAAGCTTTGGAGACAGAATACGGCCAGGATTGGATCTTACGCATTTGTCTGCGCCTCTGACATTACGCAGCCCACTGGATCTATAGGCTAATGAACCACAGCCTCGGTCACCGGCAGGAGAAACGTAAAGAAAGACAGGCAGATGTCATGTGTTTTGGAGGATGTAAGTGTACCGGTGCGGAGCGTCTACAGCTGCAGTTTAGGGGTGAGTGACGATGACACACATCGCCCTGTTTGGATGCACACACACGCACGGCAGTCAGATCTCGTGCACTCGCGTTGTTGTGACGCCGGGTTGTCCTCGGACAGCAGCACCGCGGTCCATATGGACCCGTGGCCAATGCCCGCGGCCGGTGGGACCATAGACTGTAAAAAAAAATGGACGTCTTATGCTCACTCCTCCCCGTTTACCAGAATGACCACGGCAGTGGGGCAATTCATGGCGGATTTACAGGCTCCCCCTCCCCAGCTCTGACGAAGCATGTTCCTAAAAAGGACATACGGGCGGGATTTTCACCGTAGACTCGACCCTTGCGTGACGTGTAGCTCGCGCTGCTCCAATGCTAACAGTCCGACCCTCATTAAGTACGAGATTTCAAAAATTCATATTACGAAAACCAGCCTGGTTTCATATATTGTTATTAACCCAGCGTTATCTCAGGAGGAATATCTAGCCTAGTCTAGTGTTGAAACAATTGAAACCAGGCTTTAAAGTAGTTTTTAACGTGACTAAAGTCCAATGCTTTTCAATGGGGGCCTAGCGGCGATATGGAGGTACTACAGCAACGGCGGAGCAATGGCGGCCCCCACGTTTGTGGTCAAAAAGCAGGGCAGCCAGCGGCCATTGGGTGGGACGGTCACGTGGGGGCTGCCCACGGATTTCTGGGAAATAAACATGGTCATTGTTACGTTTTTGGTCGTTATTACATTATTGGTCGTTATTACACAATTGGTCGTTATTACATTGTAGGTCCACAATCGTGTTATCAAGCTTATTTTTCACGGTCACTAAACAAGTAGAATCTCGCTTCATTTATCCTGTTCAAATTGGTTATTTATTCTACTGCTGAAAAATTGCCAATATTTCAATGACAAAACCTGAATTATGGATCGACGTTGTTACCACAATCTGAGAAAATGCAATTTGATAGAAAGGGCAGAGAAAATGTTACTTGGAATAACAATTTCCCATATGAATCTATGGACAAACATTGAATTAGTGCAATGATTAAACATGTTATTGTTTTGTTTCCAGGTGAAAGGTTATATGTTAAGGAGCTATACCTGATTTTACTTCTAAAAATGGAATGGAATTTATTATACCCTCCTTTCTAAATTGCTAACTCATACATTTGTGGGGAAAACACCGTGCATCAAATTCTAAAACATTTGTATACATGTTATGAACTTTCAGGCTATTTTTCTAACATTTTTGTGAAAGTGACCCTGAAAAGTGACCCAAGTTGTGAAATGTGCCTATAAACTTGTCCCTGTAGGAAATTTGGATGCAACAACTATATTATTAGAAAAGTTACGAATGAGTTTGGACCACAACTAACATTTTAATTTACTGGCTTCCACTCTCATTGTTTGCAATAAAAAAAAAATCAGGTATAGAGCCTTTAAGAGATCAAATGAGCCCAAAACCTGAAAACTGTTTTGCCTTAACATAAATAATAGTCTTTAAGATTGCAAAGGGAGGAGAGAGTGAGGTTGTTTCCACACAGGCTCTAGTTAGGTCGACCTAAAGTGTGAATCCAACACTGCACTTTAAACCAGTCTAAACAGCCACTCCGAGTCCGGCTGAAACAGGAGTCTCTCGTAGTGGCCTGAGCCGCTCTCTGAGGCAGAGCGGGTTGTGAAGGCGGTCGACCTCAGGCCAAGCTGCTCTCACTTTCATTCCTCCTCTTAGAAATAACCTTTTTTGAATGAATGTACGCGCTGCATGAGGACGTGTGGATTACTCTGACGAGGCTAAATAGAAAAACTTTAAATCATCCAGGTGTGTCTCTCCTCTGCCCCTCGTTCCTGCTGCAGTAAAGCTTTCCTCTCCATGAGTCGATTAAGGTCATTTTCTCCTTGGCTCGCCTCCCTGTATTTAAGTTCTGTAGCCTAACATCAGGGAAGTGCGCATGTGTGTGTGTGTCACTGCCCGTTGTCATGGGAATAAGTTAGTTGAACAGCTGATCGTTGTTTTGATCTATTAAATTTGTAAAACATTTTAATATACAGACTATCACTTTAAATACAAGCCTGGAAGGTTTGGAGTCTTGCTGGTTAAGTGGACATGTTGTTCCAAGAGCAGAAAGAAAACCTTTAGAGAAAACGGTGTCTAAAGTTTTGTTGTCGTGTATAACTCTGTCGTCTGACGTCTTCCAGAAAGGAAATGTCCATGTTCTGCGTCTTCTAAGTCAACTCATATACGACACATGGATACTAAACATCCTGACAGCTCTGACACTAAAACTAAGATAAGGGATACAACTACAGTAGCTTAAAACCTCAATACTGACAACTAAAAAAATGAGTTTTCCTATCTTGATTCTATACAGGCTTTGTGACTCAGTGGCGTCCTTCTATAAGTAATACTCTCCAAAGTATTTTAAGAACGCAGTAATTATCAAAGTCCCACGCTGTAGTCTGGAGACATGTGCATCGGAGCGTCGCTGTAGCCTGGCGCCGTGCCGTGTACTGATAGCTTTACTAAGGGGAGATTTAATTGGGGCGATATCAGAGCAGACCAGCTAATAACGGCCTCCTGACAGTTTTCGGTGGCTGTGGCGTTGGCACGGGGGGGGGGGGGGGGGGGGATAAATGTCACGCCGCTCCCTGCTCCCCGTGCTAAGGTCATCGAAAGGCTGCGTGCTAATTGCGTTGCCATAGATGTCGTTTGAAAAAGCTTAGGAGAAGATGAGAATGCTACGTGTCACGTTTATTGCAGATGAAGTTGTTCCCTGAGATTAAGAGTCCGCCCTCTGATCAGAAGGTCAGCGGTTCAAAGGCGGTTCAAATTTTAGGTCATTTATTGTATGAAAATGGACATTATGGGACAGATTTTCGCAAAAAGGATACAGTGAAGGTTAAGGTTTACTTTATTGTCCCTGTAGGGAAAATTGTCCTCTGCATTTGACCCATTCTTCGACGCTCCGTAAGGAGCAGTGGGCGACCGCAGAGCATCTCCAGATGTAGCGCCAGGCTGATGGTCAGGAGCACCTGGCTAGAGGATTAAACTACTGTGCATGAACCTGGGACATTGTTGTTTTGAATAGATGTTTTGGGGAGAAGGGCCAGTTTAAAAACTGTGCAGTTTAAAAACTTGTTTGAAAAATAATCGTCCTAAATACTGTCTGCAAGGGAAATGGAACTAGCGACTGCAACAGATCAGGGACAATGGTCCTTGAGAGGAAAGTCTCACTGAGATTGTAGATTGTCTCTTTTTCAGAGGAGTCTTGGCCCACATGGTTTTAGTGGTATAGCGAAACTGGAGCACCCAGAGGAAACCTGCACAGGCACCGCGAGAACATGCAAGCACCACACAGAAAGGCCCCACAGGCAGTCATTGAACCTGGGACCTTCTTGGTGTGAGGTGAGAGAGCTAACTGTGCCTCAGCGTGTATAGTCCTTACTCCCTGAGGTTCTCAGAGCGGAGACTGCCTTCAGGAGACTGCAGAATCTGGCCAGGTCCAGCCGACTGTTCAGCAGCTTCATTCACTCTGGTTGACTTTTTTGACTTTTCACATGCATTTATTTTCAATTTCTTACACAAAAACACCTCATAAACCAATATTATTATTAATATTAAAATCATCCATTTACTTTAGAGTCCAACAGGCACCCCCAGAACTCTACACACACAGAGCTAACTCCTCTCCCCTCACTGTGCATAGCACCCCCCAAACTGCCCACAGTTCCTCAAAGTCTGCCAGCTCCCCCACCAACAAGCTGTATATGAACTCCACCCTCAGTCTCGCTGCCATTTCATTCCTTCTGCTCAGCCATTTCATTCCTTCTACTCAGCCAGATCCCCATTTTCGTCTGACCAAGGATGTAGTTCACCAGACCCACTTTCCTCCGCTGCGCTATGGAGAACTTAGGGCCATAGATAAAAAGTTCCCTGGTCAGAGTCTGTCCTAAGCGCTCCATCCAGTCCTTCAGGAGTGCGAACATGACCGAGAGGCGAGGGCAGGACAGCCACAGGTGTTCCAGTGTCTCTTCTCCTGTGCAGAAAGCACAGTGGCTGTCAAACCTTGGGTCAAAGTGGGCCACATGTCTGTTAGTGGCCACGGCCCCATGTACCACTCTCCACTGGAGATCCGGTACAGGGACCACATCTTGGCTCTCCCCCCTCCCTTCTGTGTGTGTGTGTGTTTGTTTCCTCCTACCTGGGCGTGGCTTTCCTGGTTTGGCTGCTGGCACACCTGATACTCATCCATCCTCATCAACCTGCAGTATAAGAAGCCTGGTTCTTCAGCCACTCCTCGCCAGTTCGTTGTCTATACTATCCAGTTAGTACGCTTGGCTCCTTCTTTGTGTAATCTGTATCTTTTGTAACTTATTTTTTGTGCTCAGGTGCCAGCAGCCAACTAACCTGCCTGCCTGCCTGCCATCTTGCCAACTACTCTGCCTGCCTGCCATCTTGCCAACTACTCTGCCTGCCTGCCATCTTGCCAACTACTCTGCCTGCCCGCCATCTTGCCAACTAACCTGCCTGCCTGCCATCTTATCCATATACCTACCTGCCTGGTTCCTCCTGCTCCACCTGTAAAGTTACCAAAATAAATCTGTTAAATACTTACCTGCTTCGTCGTCCTTCTGGGTTAGAGTGAGGCGTGACAGTAGGTCCCTGTACCGGCCTCCGATTGAGAAACCGGTACAGGGACCTCCAGCTGGGAGACGACCCCGGGGCCAACACACCTGACTACCTGGACTCCAGGGCGGCAGCTAGCTCAGCTCTGTGACGTACAGCTCCTTCTTCGTCACTGTGGCCATTGTTGGCATTGTCATTCACTCTGGTTCCATCTGCCTACCGACAAGGCCCTTCCTGCTTAGCTTCGAGAACTGATGGGTTTGGGCAGAGCGAAGGTGGTATGGCCTTTTTAATCAGAACAAATGTTCTTTTTTCCTCAAAATGAAAACATTTCAATTTGACAAACAAACCTACTCCGGCATTAAAGTATTCTTTGTGATAAGTTAAAAAAAATTCAACAACAAAAAAACTGTTAGACCGGCAGTCAGATAGACCCGGGCTGTCCATGACCATGCCTCAGAACAACTGATAAGACCGATCAAACAACCATGCAAGCAACCAGGAAGACAAACTATCAGATGCCGGCGAATCAATCAATGGCTGGAAATTTACAGAAATTACCAAAGTTTTGAGATCCATTCAAGTCCCTCAGCCAGTGTTTGCCTATAGTGACTGCACAGGAGTTCAAAGTTGATCAACAGGTCACAAACTCCCATTACGTTTGTGACCTGATGGGAACCCCAAACTTCGGCTTAAGAAATGTCTAGCTGCAATTAATTTCTTACTCTTACTAGTCATTTTTTGGCCCATCACCAACATGTGCAGAGCTACTGTACTCACTCGGGCAGTGTCACACAGCAGCTACTACGGCGCGTTGTCATGAATATGTGCCAGCGCCTCCAGTAATGAGAACAGCCCTGAAAATAGGCACCGTTGCTGGTGATGGCAGCCTCACACGATGACTCAAGGCCTGCTTTGTCTGCCTGGGCCCTGGAACAACCTCACGCACATGCCGGCTCACACAGGACATAGAACGACTTCATTTCCCCTTTGGTGAAGGGGTTACACAGAGACAGACGAACCCAAAAAAAAAAAACAGCGGGCTTTGAAGGAGCACAAACCTTATTACACGTCTTTTTGTGGCTCAAAATTAGCCGTGTTTACGTAATGCCACTCTGCACGCAGGAGGCAGGCAGCGTGCGAAAAGGGATCTCTTTACACCAGCGAAATGAGGATATGGCTCAGACGCGGCAGCCAGGGAGAAAAGACTGGAACAACCACGATAAATGGCGTATCCGCTAAATGTAAAATTGTGGGTTTGATATAAAAAAAACTTATAACAGAGGAATGCTGCTGCAGATTAAGTTTTTGTTTGAGTTTGATAAAAGCCTCTGAGTTTAAAAGTTCAAAGTGGGTATGATTTTCCAAAAGTAGTGCGCGAGTGAGTGAGTGGTGGTGGTCGGAGGGGCCGATGGCGCAGACTGCCCCGTCAGTCTGCCCCAGGGCAGCTGTGGCTACAATAGTAGCTTGCCACCACCGAGTATGGAGTGAATGAATAGTGCAATGTAAAAGCGTCTTTGAGTGTCCAGAAAAGCGCTATATAAAACCGATGCATTATAATTATTAGTCTTTAGTTTTAACTACGCCTCATTTGATCCCAAGACCCCAATATATTTTTTTTCCATTTAAAGTTATTCAAGCTTCAAATTATGTCACAAAAATACCAACAGCAAACCTCAAAAATCCTAATTCCCCCCAAAACTCATTATGTGCCATGTCTAAGCTTTGCCTCTAAATCTTAATGTAAGTCAATAAAACAGTGTTGCTCTCGGAAAATTAAAGTTGTGCCTTTGGAGATTGGAGCTGACAGCTGAAAATATCCAGGAGAGAAAACCTACCCCAACCTCGCGGTGTGGATTCTAATGTTAACGGCCATAGTGTGGATTTAAATACACCCAAAGAGCAGAAATAAATGAACAGAAATGGATAGATAAATAAGACAAACCTAAAAGTGCATTTGTGGAGTTTCAAAGGATACTATAATGTCTGCAGCTGGTGGATTGTTGTTGTTTCTTTTGTTGTTGCATTGGGGGTGCTTGTGCTCGCTTTTCTCTATATGTGACCACTTCTCAAGACAGTCCTTACTGTCACTCATGTCCACCGAGCCGGAATAGAAAATAGAGTCTGGGATCGAAAGTTATAAATTGAACGTTACCATAGAAATAGAAATCTGACAGTGTTGGGGGGAACTCGAAAACACTGTCCATAGAGTTAAAAACAACATATACTGTAAAGTAGAGAAAAGATTGACATATTTGCAATCTTTGTGTACTGCGGAAGACGACCGAGATGACACTGTTATCCAAATATTGTCATTTCCTTTGTGAGAGGCAGCAGCGGCTAAAAACGAGAGAAATATACACGCTCATTTTGGAGCCTGTTGTCTCAAAATGAGGTTTTCTTTGCACAAGTTTCCACTTCAGTTGCTCCTACAGACTGGAAATGTTCCAGTCTCGGACTAGAAGGCTAATAATTATACTCATTATTAATACTTAGATATAAAACACACAAATTCAAAGCATTTGCTCACATTTCATGAACCAAATATTCAGTTTCATAATTCATTAGTTTCATTGGGAAAAGCCCAACAGCTGATAATGGGGATCTCGCTCGCCCAAGGCCTTTAACATTTCTACATGCAACAGTGGCGCAGTTGGTAGAGTGGGTCGTCTCATGATCAGAGGGTTGGGGGTTTGAATCCCAGCTCCTGTAGATGCACACTGTCATTGTGTCCTTGGGCAACTTCACCAGACCAGTGAAGAACCAGAAGTCACTTCTAGGGATGTGGAGCTACTGTTAGATTGATTCTAACATTATGCACGGACTCAATTACATAAACAAATGAATATATTGCAAATGTTAAACCGTTCAAAACAGAAGAATTGAGCAAAATAGCTCACCAACCCCCGGCCCAGATTAACTCCAGTCCGGGTTTGGTCCGAGTTTGATAAGTAGCCCCGTGTATAGGTAGTTTTTGTACACTAAAGCCGTATTTGCCTGTACAACGACTCTCCAAAGTGCAGTGGATGCTTTGCAACACACTAGTGCCCCTGGGAGACTGGCAATGGAGAAATGTTTACATTTCCGTCGTTACGCTGGAGTACAGGTGGTAAAAGAGTCCAGATAAGTAGTGAGCAGACAGATTTCGTTATGAAATACACCCGAATATTTTTTTCTTACGAGACCTGACTTCCTGTTTGGCTCGTGTTTTCCTGTCAGCTTGATCTGCGGGGCTCCGGGCTCCGGCAAAGATAGACTACTTGCGGATTCTTTCTGTTGCCGCCGGACGGCCTCTGTAACTGGACCTGGACTTCTTGGGGCAGTGTGATTGTGCAACATTAGTTTTAACGACTTTCTAAGATCGCGGAGGCCGTAACCGGATTAAATGTGAGCTGGGCTTTAAAGGTGTCATACAAGGGGGCGTGGCCTAGCCTCTCACCTCTCATGGGAATCACATGTTTTTTTGGCGAACTATAAACATATTTATCACACTTCAGTAAAGTCAAGCCAAAAAAGGGTCCATTTGGATGACTTGTCACAGCAAATTGTTCAGAAGATGCGAAAATTGGCACTTGTTAACATTAGCATACATAGCATGGAGCTAGCATATCATCCTGGTTAGCATTGTCCGTTTTGGGGTGTTGACCCACTTTGCTCCTCTCCATGTCTCTGTATCTTTATTTAGCAGACAAATATATTCATAATTCAGCATTTTTTAAAGCAATGGTAGAGAAATGGAATAAAGTTAAGTTTATTTTCTGTTTCCCCCTCTGGCTGCTTCGAACATGACCATATAAGGGCATTTGCAAAGATGTTGTCTGTATCTGCAGTGGCTTCTAAGATGCTCCAGGATCAATTGTTCTCAGAGTTTCCACCGTGATGGACAGTAAAGGCGCCATGCTAACCACTCATACCACTACTCAGTCACGAAAAGGAATGTTTGTTTTCCCATTATAAGTTCCATAATGCACCTTTAAATAATGTGTGTGACTCGCAATCACAAGTTTTGCCGACATGCTGCAGTTTCAATAAAATGATGGGTTTGATACATATATGAGTTGGAGTAATGCCACCACTGTGTGAATTGTTAATACAGAAAGTGCCTTATTTCCTCCATGAAAAGTTTGTTTCATTTGTTTAAACACCGGCGAATTCTGTATTTCCGCCAAATTCCTCAGCCACTTCCATAATTGACTTGAAATTAAACAGACAGTGGTCCTTCCAGTTACTTCTAATGACCAGAAACGCTTCACATGACGCATTGAGCGCATTGGATATCATTTATACGAGGGGTGTAATAGGGTGCATTTGTTTTGGAGTGCTCCAAATGACAGGCAGCTCCGGCATTAGCGCCCGGGCCAGAGCTGCTCGCTGTGGCTCAGTGCTGATTGTGATTTTTGGCAAAAGCAAAATCGGCGCAAAGAAAAAAAGCTTCCTGCCACCATCAGAGCCATCTCCCGCCTGCGCTCCGGGGTCCAAGGGAGAAAGCCATTTCCACAAAAGACCTGCCAAATTCCAATCACAGGCCTGGCACCTCTCGCTGGGGATTGAAACGGAGGTGAAAAGCAGAGAAATATGGTTTTAAATGGCTGGTTTTGTAGATATTTGTGGAGGTGAGTGGTGCTTTTATACCGAGGACAACTCTCAATACCGATTTTGATACCGCGACAAAAAAACAAAACAATTCCTCCATTACATATAAGCTATGTTTGCTCGTCTCTTCTTCCATCTGGACTGTTATATGTTGCAGAACACTCATAGTTGATTTGGCTTTACCATGTTCTTGAAAAATCATTGTAGCAAAAGCTCTCATTTATTCTCTCTATCAAGTCAAATACCAAATAATCAAATGCTTATACTGTAATAGGCTATATGTCCAAGACTGGATTTGGCCCATGACCATCATGTCAAAACAGCCTCTGTGGTGGGACTTGATACATAATTAATAGTAATTAATCACATTTTAATCAGAAACCAAAAACAATATTTTTAACTCAAAAACCCTTTTGGCAATGCAATTAGTGAATAAAATTGAATAGATGGAGGCATGAGCTCAACTATATTAAGTGTTGTTAATCTGTAAAGCTATTTAACAAACAAATTGGTGGAAAGTGCATTTATAGCTCTTCAGCTTCACAAGTTTTAGGAATTAATTAATTCATGTCACTTGTAAACAGTACCTATAGTAAAACTACACTGCTTTCCAAATTATTATTCAAATTGTATTTCAGTGGTTGATTCAGTGCAGATGTGTGCAGATAGAGGCACGATATGGACGGTTTCTGCCAGATAAATACATCAGATTAAGAGAACAGCTGCTACAAAGCAGCAAACAGATATTTGAAGCTGCTGGTGCCTCTGGAGTCTCCCGAACATCAAAGTGTAGGACCCTCCAGGGGCTGCAGTTGTGCATAAACCTTCTATCCGGCCTCCCCTAAACTGTTCATTGAAGCTCATGAGCAGAAACGGCTGCAGTGGCTCAGAAATACATGAAGACTCATTTTCAAACAGTCTTGTTCACTGATGAGGCCGTGTAACCCTGGATGGTCAGATGGATGGAGCAGTGAATGGACATTTCAAAATTGATGCATTTAGTTTTAGGCCTTTATTCTGGGTTTTGCACAAATTCAGAGAGCTATTTAGCTCGAGTAAGAGTTTTGGGATACACTATGGCACTCCTGCGCACCAGCTGTGGGGGGATGCTCTGTGTTTGCTAAACAGGCAGCCAGAGGAAATGACAGAAAGTTTGAAAACCTGCTCAAATCAATATTTTGCCTCAATACTACTTTTAGTAGGAATCCTGTGTTTGATGGAACCTTACTATCTATCTACCTCACTTGAACGTCTTAAGATGGTGCTCAGGGTCATCTGCAATTTTAGGCATCACTCATATAATTAGAGATAATTTACATTTAAAAACCTTTTCAACACGAGCTGTCTACGTTGTCTACGTCTCTCGCCGATACATGTACAGCACTTTGGCAGTGTCAACTGTATTTTTAAAGGTGCTTTATAAATAAACTTTGACCTTTGTCACCAAATAGAGTGCATTGTAGGGTATTTTAGAAGCTTTGTATCTATCACGAGGCCTCGATCATTATCTAGGCCTCATGGTATGTGGAACAACTGGTCCTTTCTTAACAGTTAGGGACAAAAAATGACACCTTTGTCCGAGATCGCGAAATGGATTTGCTAGCGATACCATGACAGTAACTGTAATTTATGAGAGACGACAAAAAACCTCAATCCAAAATAGAGGCAATGTCCTAGTTCAACTAGCTAGTTAATAGTTGCTGCATATAACAGTGTTATCAAATCACACCTTGATACGATACAAAAAAAGCATGACTCACAAAAGAGACCTATTGTGGCACTACTGTTGAACAAGAGCTAGAATAACAGCATTTGAATGTCTGAAATAAAAGAGAGTGAACGGTTTTCCATTCTTCTGGACAAATCCAGTGACATGACACACACACTGAACAGGTGTCAGATGTGGGCATATTTTTTTCTTCTGGTTTGTGACATTTATTCAACAGGTGGAGAGTCTCGGGTATTGTCAGCGCTGAAGGAAAACCAGCTCAGCATAGAAAATATCAGTGGTCAAGGCTATGATGGAGCAGCAAATATGACCTTACTGCTGCCTACACAGTTGTTGATGGGGTCTAGGAGAGGCAGATCAGCTTCTGAGTTTGATGAAATCTGTGAAAATGCTATGGAGAAGGCCTTGACCCCCTTCAAGAAATTCCTGGGCAAGCAAGAAAGACAAAAGTGCCAGATTATAGTTTTTCTTCAGTCCAAGACTTCTGTGTCAGAGTGTTTAATGTTTTTGAGGACACCAAGTTGAGACGCTTAAACGGAGAAGGTGGTTTTGAATGCTTTCCACTCCTTTACTGTCAAACCTCTGAAGCTAAGCAGGGGAGGGTACTTGGTACTTGGATGGGAGACCGTTTGAGAACACCAGGAAGCCTGGCAAATGTGTGTGAGTGGTTGGTGGCGGTCACTGATGACGCAGACCTGAGTATGAAGTGAAGGAATAATGCACAAAATTGTAAAGCAATTTGGAAAAAGCGCTATATAAGACTAATGTATTATTGTCTAATGAATGTAGACTTATGCCACCATTCCTGTCCTGGAAGATCATTTACCAAGCTGAAGTTGGGCATAGTCGGCTATGTGTTGCATTACCTGGGACAGAGTTTTTCCCCGTCACACCTCACCGCTGGAATACCTCTTGCTCACCTGGCTCCTTGGCAGGAGAAGGAAGTGGGGGCTGGGGTCCAGACCAGGAGGAGAAAGTGGCGATCCCATGGATTTTCAACTGGGCCGAACAGATCCAGAGCTCCCGGGAGTGCCTCATCCCGTTTCTGGTCTGCGAGTCAGATCGGGACGTGGTCTGTGTGTAATCACTTGTGTGGAACATCTCTGACCAGGTCTTTCACTCCCAGCCTGCTTGCCATCGCAAGCCCCGCCAGCGTGTCCTGTGCTCGGTTACGAATCATGCCCAGGCCGGCTTTATGCACACGCTCCACCAGGATTGCACTTCTCAACGTACGCTCTATTGCAAACAAGGCTTTAACCTGAATGACCATTTCACTCAAGAAAACTTGGATTTTATGTTCATTACGGAGATGTGGCAGCGGGAGAAGGAGCACTTTCATCTTTAAGAACTATGCGCCCCGATCTGCTCCGTGTTTGGGACTCGGCGGACTTGCGCTGGTCTTTTGGGAGTCTTTTTGCTGAAGTTTGATGCACACAGCTTCATTCGATTCCTTTGAACTGCAGATGTGTACGGTTGAGAAAACACACCCCTATTACTGTGTTTTAGTTGACCGACCTCCTGGTTTTTAACGTCCATCATCAAACTAGATCGCGTTTTAGTCCTTGGGGACTTTAATCTGCACATACTGTAGATGATCCCTCTTGTCTGAGTGTAGCTGAACTGTTAACTATCATGGACTCATTAAATTTTGTACGCCATGTTTTATGGCACATGTTAGTTTTGGTCTTCTCTTGTGGTCTAAGTGTTGAGGAATTTCAAATTAGTGACCACTGTTCTATGTCTTTTGCAACTTATCATGACGCCTACTGTCTGCAATGTTGTAATACAAACCCACATCTTTAACAAGACAACATTTAGTGATTTGTCAGCCTCCTTTGATTCTCGCTCTCTTGTTGATTGTGATGATGTCGATTCATTTGTGCAAAGTTTCAACAACCACTGTTTGTCTGTTTTGGATATGGTAGCGTCCATTACAAGATTTCAGGGTCACATATGTAGGCCCTCATTTTTTCATATCTACAAGACTATTGCAACACTGTCTTTACCTGTCTGAATAAGTCTGCTCTGAACAAACTGCAGATTGTTAAAAATTCTGCTACTAGACTTTTACCAGGTGCCCCTCAAGTCTCCTATCACTCCAGTCTTGTCGGCTCTCCATTGGCTCCCTGTAAAATTCAGGATTGATTTTAAGATTTTAGTGCTGACTTTCAGAGCCTTAAACGGTCAGGCCCCACAGAACATCCAGGACTTTTGAGTCCATGCTCCTCTGGCTGCACTCTTCGGTCCTCTGGCCAGGACCTGCTTGTAGTCCCTAAGACCCATTATAAGACCCGAGGGGACCTGTCTGTTGCCCCAGACTGTGGAACATCCTGCCCCTGTGTCTGGCCAACTCTGTTGACTCTTTTAAAAAGGATCTGAAGACATGTGTATTTAAGAAAGCTTTTGGTTGATGTGTTTACACTAGTGTCACTTTAATTTTACATATGTGTTTCTGTTTTTGGAAGAGAAAGCAGAGAATAAAGACACCAAAATGAGTCTTGAAGTGTAAAAGGTTTATTTAACTTTGAAATGGATGATGACGAGCCAGCTACATTGAAGAGATGAAAACGAATGGAAAAAGAGGGAGTACAGAAATGTCACAAAAACTGTGTTTGTTATTAGTTTAGCTCAAGATGTTGTCAGAGGATTCTCCTTTTTGTTTTAACAAACAAACTTTTGACCATAAAAAGTTGGTTACATCTCTAAGTGTCTGCAGTTCCATGTTTGCCACTTTGGGCATTGGTATTATTTTTAATCAAGGGTAACTTCACCTGGCCTGTATTTCGAATCTCCATTGTTTATACTTTATTTTACTGTATCAGTTATTGCAGTTGAATTTAAGCATCTCCTCTCTGTAGCTCTCTGGAACTATAATCATAAATTGGGCCAATTTTTATCGTCTTAGCCCCAGATTGTATCAAGCGATATATTTTCTTTTTAATCCAGTCAAGTATGCCCCTTATCTTCTCTTTTGTTTTGAAAGCTTTGTAGACCTCACCATTGATCAACTGCAAGTATTCAGTGAGACTATAGTCTGTCCCGTTTCCTGCTGATGGTTGAAAGCTCCGGCTTCAGTCTGACTGTGATTGGCAGACTGCCTGATAGCGCCTCTGTCTCCCGCCCCTGCAACTGTCAATCACACGAACGCTGTAAGAAACTCAACCAAAGTCCCAGGGGAAGCAGGTAGTGATGGGATTCATGGCTATTAGAACAGAGACAAGTCTTTGGGATTGGGTCATTTAAAAAATAATGACATTTGAATTTCAGTGGATATATAATGCGTAACTGGAGTGCTACAGGAAGGAAAGATTTTGCTGTGATTTATGTATAAAATGAACAAAATGCAAAATAAAAAAAATAAAAACAAGTGAAATGTATTGAAGATGTTTAGTCACAGTTCCATTCTATTTGATGTCAGAGTATTCAGAAGTGTTTCATGAATTGTAAGAGAAGAAGTAGTTTTATAAACCACAAATAAATAATACTTACTTTATAATTTCTAAAATATCTGCAAAGCTTTCCTCATAATTTTAACTCATTTATAATTAGCTAAATGAAGCGCAAATTCAACCTGGAAGACCTACCAGCAGCCTTAATCATCCAATCATCCAATCACGACCCCATCCCGAGCCGCACCGGCCATTCACCACAGCTGCTCATCCTGCATCAGCCATTCATCACCCAGGACCCCTACTTAAACTCCCCAGTCGATCACTCAGCCGTTTCCCAGTCATGCTACGACATCCCCACATTGGTAAGCTATCGAATGTCAGACTTTTTGATTCTGACAACCCTACCGTGTCCCAGCTCCCTGCTCGGAAAAGCGCTCGCCTCGGTGCCCGTGCTGCTCTGGGCACCCCACTTTCGGCACCCATCTCAATGGGGATTCTTCCCCAACCTGGCCTCGGTCCTTCCAACTTGCCGCTGCCTGCTTGCCCGCCTTTGACGCATGATTCGCCACCGCCAGTCATCCTCCCGAGTGGGAAACGGACGCGGAAGTCTGTTGTACCTGCCGCTCAACGTCACAGGGGTTGTCCTCCCTCTGCCGCTCCTGCCCCCCTCTCTCTGGGCCTCTTCCTTTCGCAGCTGCGTAGGGCTCCAGGCTGCTGCTGCTTCTCCATCTCCGCTCGTCTTCAATGGGGGCGTGGCTTCCTCATCCACCGCCGCTGTGGCTCCCCGCCAGTGCGCTGGTGACGCAAATCTGCTGTCTGCTGCCCTCGTATCCACGATGGACACTCTTCGCCCTCTCCAAGCTGTCTTCTCATCTTCATTTCTCCGGCACTGGTTCTGCTGCCTCTGCTCTGCCCGTCCCAGCCCGACCCACCACGGACATCTGCCTACCGGAACTTCCAGTTTTCTCCCTCGCAAAAGCACCCAACCAGGGCCGTGTCTAGATACACTCCTATGCGCTCGAATATTACGCCCAGATCGCACTCTAAAGATTTTCAAGGCAGTTTTGCTAATTTGGTTTCCCATTATTCTCCCCTCACCCGAAGTCGATAGGCAGGTTGCATCCGCGGACGATTTTGCGTCAAGTTTTTACGTACTCGGACCGCCGCCTTTCTGGGGTTTTATCCATTGGGGAGTTTTTGGTTGAGTGTCGGTTTGAGTGTTTATAGGGATGTTTTCTGTTCAGTGTATCCGGACCATAGGACCGAGTTGGACTCCTACCTGGGCCTGATCGGCGACTTCCATCTGAAATGTATCTTTATTACAAAGCCCTCACTGCCAAGTCACATTTCACATTATCCCTATCCTATGTTTTGTTTCTCATCATTTCTGTCACAACTGAACTTTTGCGCTCAAACTGTTACCCAGCGACTCACAGTCCTCAAGTAAAATGTTCTCCAAGTACTTGTTTACTTTTACTTGAGTACTATTATTACCATAGTACCACTATTTTTCTACTTGAGTAAATCATATAAAAGTCACATTATTAGTACTTGAGTAAATATGTTTGGCAACTCTACTCTACCCACCTCTGGCTACATCAGGTTTAAACTGGATAATGTTTGATTGTTTGAGTGGAGGACAGTTAGTTAGGCCTAAAATGTATGCGCTCATTTCAGAGAGCCTATCAGGAGACTATTTCATCCTCTGAGCACCTAGGTAACTCAAGAGTCGACTTATAACCAGAAGATTTACGTTCCTAGTTCACTCATCAGTGTTGTTCCTTTGGGAGGACACTTTACCCCGCTATGCCATGCATTTCTTTAGCACAAAAAGCTTGTTCCCTGCTCTGCTGTCGTGCCATTTGTTTGGTTTGTTCAGCTACATTTTCGTAAAACTGCATCAAAACAAACAAACAAAAAGATCAAGCTCTTTTTCCAAATGAGATCTGTCTGCCCTTCACATCTTGTTACAACAGATAAACAACATTAAAATAAAGTTGTGGAAAAAAGGGAGCTATGTCAAAGGGAGCTGATAAGAGGAAAGATAATTACACATTTGCATCGCACTAATGCTAATCCAAGGTGACCTTAAGAATCTTGTTTACTGTCATGTAAAAAAGAAGCTATTAAGAGTAAACAGCTCATTAGATTTGCATTTTACAGCAAAGCAGAAGATGGTATGGCATACAAACAAAAGGACTATTGCTTCGGCTTGTCTGATAATCAAACTAATGGCTGGAATCCGTGCCCTTTCCATTTACGTGTACGAGTTTATCGACTGTTTGTGAGCGGGAGATAACCACATTTCCTGCTCGGCCGTCTTTGGTGGAGCGATGGCTGATTGGGCTGAAGGTGGAACTGGCTGAGTAGGTCCTTTAGTTGGGGTCGTTCGGTAGAGGAGATCGGGCTGAGTCCCCAAAATGGAACGCTAATCCCACTGATGGCACTGAGGCCTATCTAAGCTGCTTAGCAAACAGAATTCACCTGGTTTTAGACTTGGAAGGGATTTATTTGGTTTGTTGAGGTGTGTGTGTGTGTGTGTGTGTGTGTGTGTGTGTGTGTGTGTGTGTGTGTGTGTGTGTGTGTGTGTGTGTGTGTGCGTGTGCGTGTGCGTGTGCGTGTGCGTGTGCGTGTGCGTGTGCGTGTGCGTGTGCGTGTGCGTGTGTTTGTTTGGATGGATGAAGTCAAGTTAGGTCTTACCCAAAGACACAACACCCTTTTTACCAACCTTTTGGTCAGGAGGTAAACGCTCTACCAACCAAGTGCACTAGGGGTGTTTGTATGTTGGTTCCAGATTTGGGAAGAATATAGAGTTTTGATTGGCTTTTAGTTTTGATCATTAAATGTGTAAGGATCAATCTCAGTCTCCCCTTAGCCGTTCCACGATTTCGCGAGAGACGATGGGAGAATGTTAAAGCGGAGATCGATGAGAATATGTAGGTTTGGGCAGTCTTCTAGCTTTGGAGCTAAAACTCTGCTGATTAGAGAATCAGTCGGTTACAAGTTACTGATGAACTTAAAGATATAGCATGTCTCTAAGGACATGCTATATGTGCTAGAGAGACAATTTGGGAGAATTTCTTTGATTTAAATGTTCTTATGGACCCGAAATCACAAAAACTAGAAAATCTCCTTAATCTGTGCTTGTTGCGAATCAACCTTAGCCTTCAGTTTCAAGATGTATGCAAAGGGCTCGGGAGAAGGGTGCAAAAGAGAATTTGGATTAGGTCTGAGTAAATGCATACCCTTTGAAAAAGGTCAATACAAATCAAACATTATAGTAATTATTATTTTAGGCCCCATCCACACTAAGCTGGGGTTTTGGGGGTCTGCAGTTTCTGGTGTTCAACAAGATTTAGGCAAAACATCCATTATACATATATATGATTATGTGTATATTTCTCATATGTAAAAAAATGTATCTGTTATATCAACTGTTTTTGTGAAAGGAAGCAACCACTGAAGGAGCTGGTGGTGTGGCGGTGGGTGATGGCAGGGTGGTGACCGGTCGCTTGATGATTGTGGCTGGTCCTGGGTGTGGTGGGATGGTGGCGTGCCGGTGATGTAGTGAGGTTGTTATGGGGGGGACGCTGTATCTTTCTACCAATATATTGACATGTTGCCACTTGAAAGAAAAACATGTGATTGGCATTCTTGGTTGGAAAAGAAAACACCAATTCAAGGATTGCAACCATAATTGGTTGATTACTACAAGCCAATATGAGCTACTGGAATAATGTAAAAAAAGAAAATGTATTTGTGATCATACTGACTGAAGGTAGCGTCCTGTCACTTGTTGGAGGGGGGTTTGTGCGTCACTGGCTCGGCAGCTTTGGTGCGTTGCTGGTGTGTGGTTGCGTTGTCGGCTGCAGCTGGGATTGGCTGGGATCGTTGTGCTGATTGTTGCCATCAGGTTGTCGTACATTTGCCCTGCTACTGGCTCTAATAACATTAATGAAATTATGATACTTACAGGGGTGGGAACTTATAAGTTTACTTCCTCCCACTCCTTTTTGATTTTTTGTACAGTATTATGTACACTGCGTTCCAAATTATTATGCAAATGACATTTTTCTAAGATTTGCTAAAATCAAATGAGAGTCAGCATAATTTTCAAGTCTTTTAACTGTTAGAGGATCAATTAAATGTGGTGGAAAAAATGTCCTAGTGATAACGGTATTTTTTTCAAAAATAAATATAGTAAAAACCTCAACATCCACTGTTCCAAATTATTATGCAACTCATCGTTTCAATACATTTTAAAGCTTGTAATTAACTGAAAATGGTCATTTGTTGAATTTGTAGCATTAGGAGGTCATACTTACTTAAATCAAAAGATATTTCAATCAAAAAAATATTAACAGGTCAAGTTATTTTTGACCATAGGAGCCCTTGTGTGATAGCAGCTTCAAAATTCTTAAATCCATTAAACTTGTGAGTTTTTGGACAGTTTCTGCTTGGATTTCTTAGCAGGATGTCAGAATAGCCTCCCAGAGCTGCTGTTTGGATGAAAACTGCCCCCCACCCTCATAGATGTTTTTTTTTGTTGAGGCTCCAAAGGTTCTCAATAGGGTTGAGGTCAGGGGAGGAGGGGTCCACATCATGAGTTTATCTCCTTTCATGCCCATAGCAGCCAGTGATGCAGAGGTATTCTTTACAGTATGACATGGTGCGTTGTCATGCATGAAGAGGATTTTGTTCGGGAAAGCACGGCTCTTCTTTTTGTAGCATAGAAGACAGTGGTCAGTCAGAAACTCCACATATTTTTCAAAGGTCATTTTCACACCTTCAGGGATCCTAAAAGGGCCTAATGGGGCCGACAAGCTCTCTCCTCATGATTCTGGCCCAAAACATGTCTCCGCCACCTCTTTACTGACGTCACAGCCTTGTTGGGACATTGTGGCCATTCACCAACCATCCACTACTCCATTGATTTGCCGATTCAGGGTTACACAGCCTTATCAGTGAACAAGACTGAAAATGAGTCCTCATGTATTTCTGAGCCACTGCAGCCGTTTCTGTTCATCAGCATTCAATTAACAGTTCAGGGGAGGCCCGGATAGAAGGTTTATGCACAACTGCAGCCTCTGGAGGGTCCTACACCTCGATGTTCGGGAGGCTCCGGCACCAGCAGCTTCAAATACCTGTATGCTGCTTTGTAGCATCTGTTCTCTTAAGGTGCGTACACACCAAAAGCGTCCACGCCTCCAACTTCCATGTTAACCCTATGTAGAGGTGCTTCAACGCGCTCCGAAATGCAAGCAAAGCTGTCCGCGCGTATTAAGCGTAGCAAACGCGAGCGGATGAGGAAAGACGCGCGTGAAAGCCAGGGAGAACAGCGCGGTGAGCGAACAGGGAGCTCGCGCCCACTGCTTCATGCACTCAAGTAATCCAATCTACACGTGCGTTCATTTATGCCTTGTTAACCAATCAGGGAGGCTGACTGGGCTCAGGCGTCACCTGTTACCTGCAACAAACCATGCCCGAGTCGGACTCGGTTCCGGACTTTGGCGCTTGGAGGAGGTGGGCCAGAGCGCGGCTCGGTTGCTCGTGTTTGCGCACACGCACGGATACAAGCGGCTGTTATATGGGCGGGTGCAGTTGTCACGTAAAACAGTGAGAAAAGGCAGAGCTGCCTCGCTCTCGTCTCCCCGGCCCCCTACCGCTTCTCTCCCGGGCGGCTCCCCGGACCCCCGACCACATACCGCTCGTCTCCCCGACTGCTCACTCCCGACGCCCTGGCCGCTTCACGCACGTCTCGGGCTGACTTTACGGGGAGCGGCTGCGCTTCTCCCGCCCTCTCTGCTGCTGTACCCGGTTTGGCCGCAGGCTTTAGTCGGACAGATAAAACCTGCGGGTGCATTTATCGCTTGTGATTTTGGTGCGCGTTTGTGTTAAGTGCTTTGTCGTAACGTAAAGCGTAGACTTCCAGGAGTTCGCCAACATAAAGCTGTTTAACCAGTGGCCGAAGCAGCAATGAAGGACATAAACTGAGCTCATATCTTCTGTTCTCGTAGAAAGGCTCAGAGCGGCAGGTGCTGCTCCACCCCCCGCCTCAGCTGTGCGGGGCAGAGGGACGCGCACTTCTCTATTGCTCTGCTTTATTAAAATCGACTATTATATTCACCATTTCACCATAGCCCTTTTTGTTAAACTGTAGTAAAATGCAATGAAGAGTGGAGTGAAGAGATTTGACAGGGCTCATAGTAGACATTATTTCACGCAGCTGCTTAGGTTTTTTTTTTCTTCCGCGTTATGTTGCGCTGCTGCTGCTCACGTGCACTTGTAAACGATTCCTCGTGGTCGGCCACGGCTCGGTTCGTTTGTGTAAGTGTGAGCACGGGCCGTTCGGGGCATCCAGGCCTTTCCTCAAACGAGCTAGAGAGTGGCAGGTTCGGATGTCAAGTGTGAGTGCGCCCTGAGTCAACAATCGATGGCCAGACACGCCTCCTATGTATGACGCTTGCAAAACTTCACGCGCCAGCAAACAGGCGTTTGTCGCGAGTGTGAAGTATGTGAATCGGCGTTGTTTGGCGTCCAACGAAAGGCAGATGGGGCGTGGACGCACGTTTGGTGTGTACGCACCTTTAATCTGATGTGTTTGTCTGGCAGAAACCGTCCACATTGTGCCTTTATCTGCACAAACCCGAGTGTGCTCTGAATCATCCACAAATCTCTTATCTGTATGATGAATACGCTTAATCTTTCATGAAATCTCGAAGGTTTTCATACCTAGACCAAGGCATTCAACTATTTCAAGCTTTTCATCAGCAGAAAGACCCTTTTTCTTTACCATATTGCTTGAAAATGATGATCTGCATAATAAAGTGGAACACCCTTTTTCAGTAGTTTTTCCCCTTAACTGGGCTTAACCTGAAAACTAATCATCCCAGGTCTCTGAGATTAATGTCAGTGATTCATAGAGCCCCGAGACACGATACCATCCATGAGTTTCATTATTTTTTTTATTTTTTTTACCTTTTTGACACAAAAATACAATTTGCATAATAATTTGGAACGCAGTGTATATATGGAAGCATGTGGAAATGTCATGAAAGCGTGTTAGAATTTTGTAAAAGCTGCACATGTTAACGCCGTTCTAATTGAGCTCAAATGCGGCGGTGAGAGGACACTCTTTTTGTTTTGGAGGAGCCCACCACTGAAGACGTCAACAAAGTGGACAAACAGAGGAAGAATCCTGACAATGGAGAAACAGCCACTGACAGAGACAAAGACAAGAAAACATACAAAAACAGTGGAACAAAAAATGAATCATGACACTCCAGGAGTTTTCCCTGGCTTATGACTGTTCAAAAGATTGTTGTGCACATGAGTGTTGGCAGTCAAACCCACTGACCGCACATATAATGCAGTAGGTGGGGTTACGGCGGCCCCAACATCTCGCCTGTGTGTTTCCCAGTCTCACAGCCCGGCTTAGAGCCAGGCGAAGCGTCTTAGTCCAGCTGCGATGTCTGAAGTCCACTGCCACAGACCTCACACAGTCACTGCTCGGCAAGCTCAAACCCTTAAACTAAACGCCGTATTTTTAACCACACACAGAGTGCTATTTTCTCATTTTAAAACATTTGAACAAGACGAATCGGATCTCGTTACACAACCCCCCACCACCCCGCCACCTCGCGACACCTTCACACTCCTCTCTTTCTCTCCCTCTTTGCAGCAGAGGCGACGCTTGATTTCTGCAAATGAACGGTTGCACGCTGGCTGTGTGCGCGCCTGTCCCCTCTGTCAAATCCTAATGACGGGATGTTGGAGGGAGAAGAAAAAGAAATGACAGGAATATACAAATAAAGAGTGGAGGTGTGATGCGGTTTTAGAGGGGGGGGGGGAGAAAAAAAAAAAGGCAAATCGTCAACATGTGTCGCACGCCTACCGGGGATTACGTAACCGTCAGTGATTATGTATGCAAATGACCAGGCAGCCGCACAGGATTGGAGTCGGATTAGGCCCGCGCTTGATAGATGTTCTGAGGTCCGTTTTATGTGCGCGGTTCAAGGGAGGAGCAGAATTGGCCACAGTTGAAAGAGTTGAATGGTTTGGTCGCTCATTTCCTGTAAGCCAGTGTGACTAACTGGTGCTATGGGGGGCGGGTTGTGTGGACTTTGCGTGTTCTCCTTGTGTTCCGAACGGTTTCCTCCAAAGCCTAACCGTCCGTAAGCACTCCTGACCAATGGCGCCGAATGTAATCCTCATTTGGTCATTTCCTTTCTGGGAGGCCTCAGCAAAAGACAACAGAGATATACATGCACATGCGCAGATGTTAAAAAAAACAGAAGCCCAGTTTTGTATACACATGTATGCACTTCATCCATGCATACATTCCATCAAGAAAATCAACCAGAAACCCTAAAGAAAAAACTTAAACAAAATGGATTCTGGAGCGTCATAGAGGCCCATAAAGCCACTGGGTCACTGAGACATCAAATACGCACTAATATAAACTTTTCCCCTGCATACAAAGTTGCATATGCACCTTTAAATGAATGGTTCTACTTTGCTGATATAATAGCTACCAAATTCAATGAAGGTCTTTGAGTCATCTTCTGTACTCAGTAGTTGAAGTCTCAAACGTTTCGCCTCTCATCCAAAAGACTTCGTCAGCAAATTACGATTCAGCTAGTTACCTGTCCTATTCATAGGTAATTAGCAGTGATCAGCTTTGAAGAGGACAGGACACAACAATACTCTGGAGTGAGCAGGTCATTAGAGACGCTCTACTTCAAAGGTGTTTACTCACAGGTGAGAGTGGCGGTGATTTGAGGGGAGGAGCCCAACTTCTGAGTACGCCTTCAACTACTGAGTACAGAAGATGACTCAAAGACCTTCACTGAAGACGGACAACTCCTGTACGACTGAGAGCTTATACAGACAATAGCTACCAAGATTAGCTCGGAGGGGATTTTGGATCTTTTTTACTTTTTGGATGAAAAAGTAAAGGCGCTATGCTAACCACCCATGCAGCCGTTATAATAAACTTTTCAGTGAGTAATCGATTGACATCACAAGGTTTCAAACTGATGTCTAAAGTATTTATATTATTTCTACTGACAACCTGCAGTGTCTCACCTTAATGTCCATAATCCATCACTGGACTTCTTCAAAACATTTCTGTGCTCAAAGTGTTTTCATCTCGGCTGCATCAATCTGCCAGCATGCCAGATTGCTGGTAGAAGTGAAAGCTTGAATTTACTTTTCTATTATGAAAATTGAAAAATAATTCCACAAGTGTCCAGCAGAGGGCATAAGAGATAAGGATATAAACAACACATTATAGCCACGTGGTAAATGAAGCTACACTTTGAGAAACTTGTAACACAGGCTTGTAAAGCACAATAGAAGTTATTACTTTGGTCACATTACGCAATGATGTTTCATTTGAAAAATAAATAAATAGAATACATGTGGTATTTCAAATTAAAACAAAGTATGAAGACTTGATAACTATTTTTGCAAACCACAACAGCTAAACAAATATGTGCCTGGAATCAAGTGTTGATCTTGTGGATATAGAAGTGGGGACGACTGTGCCAGGCGAGTTATCTCTACTTCACAATGAGGCCTTTTGGTCTGAGTCATACAATTCTATGTTATAGCCAACCCGGCCCGGCCCCCCATCACAGTCAGGAACGATAATGTGGACCCCAGAGAAAAAAGTTTAAGGACCCCTGTATTATGCTCTAAACCATTTGGAAATCCTGACCATCCCAGTCTCCTACTCCTCACTGTTGTTTCGAAACAGACATTAATCCACTTTTTTTTCCCTGACTAATGAAAACACAGACATGGACGTGACACGAGCACTTTAAGAACTTTTTTGGCCCCATTTCCTGCGTGCATCATACCGGACGCTCAGGACTCCGTGGAAGGCGGGTGCATCTGAGGGCGTTTTAGCCGCGTGGCAGTTACAAATGTATCAAGCGTGCAGGTGGCAGCAGCAGGAGTGATGGATGGTTCCACGCTCTGCAGGCGAAGTCTCTGGGGGGGGGGTGGGACGCCGCGCTACATCCTAACCCGTACGGGGACAACTCGGAGTAATTGGGTCAGAGCGAGAGGGAGGGGAGATGGAGAGAGAGGTTCCACCCGGCCGTGCATTTCAGCAAAGTGGGAGAAAGAGAAGAGCGCTAAAGGAGGAGGAGAGGCAGCCAGGCGCCGGTAAATAATGACAACGCAGTGTGAGGGTAGAGGAAGACGCAGGAATGCCAAGCAATAGCTATGGGAGTCTTACGGGATGGGGGTATTACGCAAATATTAAACAATGAAGAGCTAAAAGATCCAGGTAAATTCATTCCTCACTAAGGATGGGTACTGTTAAACAATACTAGTATGTTGGTACAGAGACAGCATTAAAGGAAGTTACTTGGTTGTTTTATATGTAGTGAGTTGGGGTTTAGCGTCCTGCAGTTAACCAATCTGATATAGGGGGCACGTTATAAAAGGAGCCCTTTCACTCATACCTGACCTCTCCTCTCTCCCTATGGACAACTTGTTTACAAGTTGTACAAGTCGTGTTGGAGCGTCAAGCCAGCAACTTGAGTCGTAGGCAACTTCCATAGTGCATTTCCGGTAAGCTGGTGCGTTGGCGTTTGTGATGTGATGATCGGGTGATTGTTAATAGATGGTCATTATTTGTAGCTTGTTAGCACTGGTCCGGAGGCTTCTGCATAGCTGGGCAGTGTCGGATGCTCGGGGTCCCGGAATGGCTCGTCCGGAGAGCGCAACGCAATCAACATTCACCTGGTATGTACTAGCTCGTAGCCTGTGCTGTATTAGCCTTTCCGTCAATAACTGCTATTTCTGTAACCATGCTTCTACAACATTGATGACTCTACAAAGTCTGTCATCTGGACCAATGTCAAACTGTCTAAAAAGGACTGTGAACGTTGAACCTATGAACTGAAAGCTTTCTTAAAATATGAGTTTATATGAGAAACTTAACTTAAGGAGAATAAATCTCTGTTTCTTAACTTGCCTTTGTCTTGTCAATTGTAACGAACCTTTGCTGCCTATGTGTTAACTTTATTTTACTTTTGTTTTGGGGCGAAATGCCCCTGGCGTTGTCTCAGGATGTTTATCATTTAAATAATTGAACAACCTCCTAGCTGCCCAACTCGCATTGCCACACAAATTATTTTATAGAATCAATGAACATTATTCTCCTGTCTTCTGGTCCTGGATGACAAATATTTGTATTGGAAAAGGCATTCAGCTATCAGTATCAAAAAACAAATATCGTTAAAGCACTGGTATCGGGACATTTTTTTTACGGTACTCAACCCGCACATTTTTAGCGTCCCAGTTCTTCACAGGGATGAGCTTTTAAGCCAGTGTCTCACCTATCACGGAGCAACACTGTCAACAACAAACTGCTAGTTCACATCAATCAAAAAAGCTTTATACTGTATACCTAAAAATGGTCACATGCTCAAATATTGTATATCTAATATATCGTAGTACCTTTAGCTTTCAGCACAGTGAATGTGTATTCAATGTGTTTTTAAAAAAACACATTGAACATCTGATGAATAAATTATCTAAATATGTCGGTCTACTCTCTAAGGTGAGGCACTATCTTCCTCTCGATGCTTTCCTAACTCTGTATCGGTCTCTGTTTGTACCACATATAAATTATTGCAAAGTCATAAGGTGTAACATGTATCCTACTCATCTTGAAAAACTGGAGATTCTTCAGAAGAAGGTTATACGTGTTATATCATGGGCAAACTACAACTCTCCCTCAGATCCTCTTTTTTATGGATTCAAGCTTATTCTACTGACCGCTCCTTCTCATGAATATAACACTAGAGGGGAACTTTTGTTAAGAGGGAAACTTCGTCACCTGAAGTGTACCAGCTTTAGCGTAGAGGCTCTGAGATCTGGAATGAGATTGATAGTTCTATAAAGGAGTCACATTCTTTTTTCATATTTAAAAGGCTTTTTAGGCAAAATGTATTGCTACGTTATGCGTAAAAACCCCATATGACTGTTGAGTCACATTAGTCGCATGTTGGTCTGGCCCCTGAATGCATGGAATATCTTGGGAAACTTTAACAGGCTCCTTCTGTATTGTTATCTTCTTGGTGGGTGGGTAAATTTCTGCTTTTTTCCTTGTAATTCTTCTTTTCTTTGCTTCTGCACTCTGGTTGTATATTTTAATTGTGGGTCCCTGTCCATAAGCATTGCACTTCTGGGGATTCACTTTTACGGGAAGCGGACATTAATATCAACAAACTGTATAATATAAATTGTATGATATAAATCGTCATGCTTTGTAAATTAATAAATACAAAATAGACATTGTTTCAATAAGCTTCTGCAATTTCAAAAGAGCCAGTGTTACATTCATTTCTTGTATTGATGATGGGAGAGTGTGACCACTGCGCAAAGCCTTCTCCGGCACATCCCAAAGAATCTCAATGGGGTTAAGATCTGGACTCTGTGGCGACCGATCCATCTCATGCTCCCTGAACCACTCATTCACAATGTGAGCCCAATGAATCTCTGCATTGTCATTTTGGAACACGCCTGTGCCATCAGGGAAGGAGAAATCTGATGGAATAACCTGGTCATTCAGGATGTTCTTGTCGTCAGCTGATCTCATTCTTAGGGCACATAGGGCCAGATCTGTCATGGTTGAGGTGGAACGAAGAAAATAAAAACCCAAAATGCAGGACTGCAACAAAACTGGCGATGTTTAATGAACGAAAACCAAAATGACAAAACTAAAACAGACCGGGGCTGACGTAGACAATGACGCGACAAAGGACAAGGGAAACACAGGGGTATAAATACAAGAGGAAAGGGGGCACAGGTGAGACACATCAGGGCGGGGCAGGCAGGTAACGAGGGAAGTAAAGCAAAATCACAAGGACAGAATACATGTCAAAATAAAACAGGACAAGACCAAAGACAAAACATACCAAAACAGAGGAACAAAAGACAAATCATGACAAGATCTTGTGGTTCATAGCGCAGGCTGTAGAGAAGACGAATACGCAGACGGGTGGCGCTCCTTGCAATCTTCAGTGTCATACCTGGCGCAAAAAGTGGGCAGGACAGGAGGGGGGACAGACTCGCATTGCGATGTTGTGGTGCCGCCCCCTCCCCATGCTTTCCCCAGACCTGCGGAAGGCGGTGGGTAGCGGGGGGGGGGGTTCTCTTGTAAACGCGTAACATGCGCAATGTTTAGTAACGATTAAAGAAATAAAACTGTCCCTCCGCTGCTGCAGCCGCTCGCTGCAGATCCAAGATGAGCGGGCGGGACAGAGAGGAGCAGCCTCGCGTTGGACACCGTTCGAATGCGCAAAGTTACGAAATGTACAGGATTTAACTGATCAGAAACTGTCATATCGGCTGCGGAGGAGTTGCAGAGTTATGTAGCAGTTGCAAGAAAACTGTAGCGTATTGGAACATTTGCGCTACAGCTGCAGGATTCTTGGAGCGGCTGAATTGGAAAAGAAAAAAAAAGTTGCTATGCGCCCTGAGCTGTGGCTACACAAGGAGCATCAGCAGGAGGTAAACACTGACACACAATGGAAATGTCTCCTTAAAACTCAGATCAGATGTGTGGTTTATTTATGGAAAACTGTTGTTTTGGTGTTGTGTTGTGGTGTTGATCTACTGTAGAAAGTAAGCCGTGTGTATTCTACGCTCGAACAGACTTTTCAAGGCAATTTCGCTTTTGTTTTCAATTTGACATCGATTCTAAGGAAGAAGACAAGGCAGTGGGATGTAAAGAGGAACATAATGTGAAGGTTGCCATAGAAGAGTAGTGCTGCTTGTAATGAACCACGCCTCAGTCGGCCTCTTTTTCTTAAATAACGCCCTCTCCCTAGCAGCGCAGCCTTTAGCGCAAAACCTGCGCCACATGCAAGATCGCGCGTGTACCACGTTGCGTTTAGAGTTGCGCACGGACTGCGCCAGTCACAAGATCTAGCCCATAGAGTTTCTGAACCGAGACCTGACCAACTGCAGCAGCCAAAGATCAGATCAGAACAGTAACCGTAGTTCTGATTCGGTGCCTTTAAATAATTTGCCACAGAACATGTAGCTTCATTTGTCTCACGTGATGGCGGCTTTAGCTCTACATAATCCTGTATTTGAGTACTTCTTCCATCACTGACTAAAACACAGTTTGGTACAATGATAATAGGCCAATAGTTCTCTTGACAAAGCCTCTCCCTTTCTGCGACATTCTACTACTGTATACTACTATTGTAGCCAGAACAGCCCTGGGTAGGCTGCCAAACTGTGCCATTGGCCTCACACTCACACATGCCCCACGTTCATACATATGCAATGTGAGTGAAGTGCCTTGCCCAACGCCATGCACTTGAACCAGCGATCTTGAAGAAGAAGTTCTTTATTTATATAGCACCTTTCACAGACATGGTCACAAAGCGCTTTACATGGAGTTTAATTGTTTAATTGCTTTAATTGTAATCGTCCATACTTGGTGGTGGTGAGCTACCTTTGTAGCTTCAGTTTCCCCTGGGGGAGACTGACACACATCTGCGCTGACCACCATCATTCACTCATGCACACACATCATTCATCCTGGCCTATTCCACACAGAAAGGACCCGTCCAGGTGGGAATCAAACCCGGACCTTCTAGCTGTGAAGTAAGAGCGCTAACCACTGCGCTACTGTACCGTAACTTTTTCTTCACATGTAGCTGATGCAGATTGTGGATAACTTATTTCTCACTGACAAAGCTTCTTGGATGAGAGGCGAAACGTCCGACTCTTCAACAGCACAAGAACCAAGAATCTTCGCCTCCACCTCATGTTCAATCTTATCAAAAACGAATCCCAAAACGCTTAAAGCAGAAAGCCCTTGAGGCAGGATACGCAGCAAAGAAGTAGCAACTTTATAATATTGCCATGTTCATAATGTATTGTGCACCAAAACGCTTTCCATTAATTGATTTATTTGGCAAAGGATCACGTGTATCGGAAAACAAAACAAGTCTCTTTTTTGAAGTCAAAGCTCCGAAACTCCCGTCTTGCAAAGTGAAGTTGGCAGGGCGCACTAAACTGCTCTTTCACACCGAGAGAAGCTGCGGTTGCTTTTGACGCCGCATATACTCGGTGATCTGTAAGCTTTTTCTCCCGCCTCTCCAGAAATGTGCATTATGCAAAAAAAAAAAAAAAAAAACCCTGCTCACCCTTAACTGTCAACGTGTCTTTAGAGCTAACCCTCCTGCCGAGCCGCGCGTTTAAATATGATCAAATCCACTTTAATGAACGCTAGGAGATCCGGCAGGGCAGGGGAGGGCAGGAGTCTTTTTTTTTTTTTTTTTTTAAAGTAAGATGAAGTGTGAGAAGAGAGCAAAGCGCAGCAGACAGAGATAGACTGTGGGTGGGAGGACGTCAGGGCAAAGGTGGAGTGTTGGGTAAATAAATCTCCGGGTCTGGCGGCTGACACAGAGACGCTACTGCTGCTAGCACTGCGTTACATGTGACCCATCTGTGCTCCATCTGTCTTTACATGGATGGGTTGAAGCTGCAGCTATTCAAAGGGGTAGCTCTTCAAGGCCGTATCCAAAATTTTAAAAACAGTGAGGTTCAGTTTGTGCCCTTCTGACACATGCACAACCAGCAGCAAAACAATATAACGATATGCACACATTATGACATTCTTTTTAGCCCGTAAATAACTAAAAAGCCCAGGAGTAGCTCTCCCAGAAAATGTTGAATAAATCAGATGAAAATTCCAGTATTTGCTCCGCCCCTCCTCTGATCCTGCTACAGCTGCAGAGGCACGGGAACTAAAGCAGCAAGTGTAAATATCTGTTGAATTAACAAAAGCATTAGACTGACTAAAAGGTTCAGAGGCGATCAATCTAAGTGTTAATTCAAAAAAAGATCTTAGAGTCACTGATTTCTCACTGTAAGCTGTCAATGATCAGTTCAGTGGTTTAAAGTTTATCTCTCTTTCTAGTACACATGTGCCCTAGATGCTCGCCGCTGGAGCACACGCACAATGTATCCACTCGAACAATCACAGATTTCATCATTTCATCGCAAGAAAATAGGATAAGAGACAAGAACTCTCCAAATAGAAACTCGAAAAATGGTCATTGAAAATCACAAACCTGCCATATTCGTCGTGTGGCTGAAACTCCTTCCAACTGACCAACATCACGCAAATGTAGTTATATTAGTAGTGATGGGCGAGTGAAGCCTTGTAACACTTTGAGGCTTTCCTAGCAAAAAAGTGTTGTACGCTTCGACTTCTCAGAGCTGTTTCATTCTGTTTGAACACTGACCTCTTGTGGACAAACTTTATTGCGACTTCTCATAAACACGACTGAAGCACCAACACAATCATGTGGAAGAGAAGTTTCAAACAGACGTGTGGCAGTTTTATTATTTGCAGCCTGATATTGATGTTTGGATGATCAAATCAATCATAGGCTGATAAATAGCTCTGCTGCTAAAGGCAGGACATCAATGCACGACGTTTCCCTCGCCTGATCAGCTCCACGCCTGTTTTAGTATCTGTTCAAAAGCAGGACTTTGTAAAGAATACGAAAATACAAAATGTATTCTGGCCCACAGCCGCTTTCGCCACATGAACGCAGTTAAATGGGAAAAGGGGGAAATACAGCACATTGTCTATCACTAATGATCACTTTATGGACGAGGAAACCTCCGTTGTTTAGCGCCTCGCCGCTAAAGGCAGCTCAGTGAGACGCTCTGAGCAGAATGAAGCAGTTTTCGAGACAGTCACGTGACCAGATGTTACTAAAAGAGGCTCCGAAGCAGTGTTTCGAAGCAATCTACTTCAGGAAGAGCGATACAAGCTCCAGAGCGCCAAGTTTTTTGGCCATCACTATAAATTAGGTTCATTAGGTTGTCTAGTGATGATGATTTTATGTTCATATAGCCAGACCTCTATGTTGATTTCATACCTGAAATTTTGACTACAACTGTGGCCTTGAGGATGTTCTTCCTGCGGCAGCTGAGGAAACTTAAGCTGCTGACCAAGATGCTGGTGCAGTTCTACATGGCCATCATCGAGTGCATCCTCACCTCCTCCATCACTGTGTGGTCCATCCTCACCTCCTCCATCACCGTGTGGTCCATCCTCTCCTCCTCCATCACCGTGTGGTCTATCCTCACCTCCTCCATCACAGTGTGGTCCATCCTCACCTCCTCCATCACAGTGTGGTCCATCCTCACCTCCTCCATCACCGTGTGGTCCATCCTCACCTCCACCATCACGGTGTGGTTCCCCGGGACAAACATCTACTGCAGCGCATTGTGTTGCTGCTGAGAAGGTTATTGGCTGTGAGCTCCCATCTCTCCAAGTCCTGTTCACCAGGACAGGACCCGGAGATGTGTGGGTCGGATCACAGCTGACCCTTCTCACCCTGGATATGGACTATTCACCCCTCAGGCAGGAGGCTACGGTCTATCAACACCCATAGATCCCGCCACTTGAACAGTCTCTTCCCCACTGCCGTCAGACTCATGAACGATAACAAGACCTAATAACAAATAGAGCAGATAGATATGTCCACACTTAGATCCACTGGTATCACTTATCACTATATCACTTTTCACACCTTCACAATATGTAAATCCAATCCCGTTGTTGTTCTATGTTCTATGTCATTTGTTGTCTTACCATATTTTACTTCTTATTTTTTTTAATCTTATTTATTTTAATATTCTTTATGCATGCCCCTATAGCCCTACCATTTAAAGTTTTATAGCTTATCTTTATTAAGCCCGAGCGCCATCCAGGCTGGCGAAGTCCCTCTTTTAATCGTATAGAGCTCACAAAACGAGCGCGAAGCGCTCTCCTCCTCTCAAACACTCACTAACACACTCCTCTCGTAGTGCACGTCCCGTGCACATACATATATAATGCAAAAATCAACTCAATCAATCAAAAATAACCTAAGGATTTTCAACCCTAAGTAAAATTTAACAATATGCTTCAGTTTGCAGATATAGTGTGATACAAATTCATACACCGCGTTCCAAATTATTTTGCAAATTGTATTTCAGTATCAAAAAGGTAAAAAACTAAACGTTTTTTAATGAAACTCATGGATGGTATTGTTTCTCAGGGCTCTTTGAATCACTGACATTAATCTCAGAGACCTGGGATGATTAGTTTTCAGGTTTGGCCCAGTTTAGGGAAAAACTACTGAAAACAGACCTTCCACATTATTAAGCAGATCATCATTTTCAAGCAATATGGGAGAGAAAAAGGATCTTTCTGCTGATGAAAAGCGTGAAATAGTTGAATGCCTTGGTCTACGTATGAAAACCTTCGATATTTCATGAAAGCTTAAGCGTAATCATCGTACTAATACGAGATTTGTGGATGATTTAGACACATACGGGTTTGTGCAGATAAAGGCACAATGAGGATGGTTTCAGCCAGATAAATACATCAGATGAATAGAACAGCTGCTACAAAGCAGCACACAGGTGTTCGAAGCTGCTGGTGCCTCTGGAGTCTCCCTAACATCAAGGTGTAGGACCCTCCAGAGGCTGCAGTTGTGCATAAACCTTCTATCCGGCCTCCCCTAAACTGTTCATTGAAGCTGAAGCAGAAACGGCTGCAGTGGCTCAGAAATACATGAAGACTCATTTTCAAACAGTCTTGTTCACTGGCAAGTGCCGTGTAACCCTGGATGGTCAGATGAATGGAGTAGATGGATGGTTGGTGAATGGCCACCATGTCCCAACAAGGCTGTGACCTGTGAAGTCATATTTTCGGCCAGAAACATGGAGAGAGAGCTGGGGCCTCATTTATCAAACTGTGCGTGAGACTCTGACTTTGAAAGTGCGTAGGAAAGTAACAAAAAAATTCATACGCAAAGTTTATTTCCGATCTATAAAACCCTGCGTAGGCGCCGGTACGCACACCTGACCGCAATCTTTCCTTCGCTGATTCCACCTGGAGCAGAAAGCTGCGGACATCACGCCACGCCCTCTGCCCGCCTCCATTTGACCATAAAAGGCAATGCAAAGTGACTTATGAATGAGATTTCCCTAAACATGAGGCGATAATGAGTGGGTTTTACCGAAGGCGAGGGGCAGAGAGGGAGGGGCTGATGCTGCCGCAGCTCGGGCAGAAACGACACGGGCTCGAGGAGATTCACTGAAGAGTGAACTCTGCTTCTCTGATCACACGTATTGGCATCTTTCTACATATAAATATCAATAAAACTTTTCAAAACACATGTTTACAACCTAAAGAAGCGCCTTAAGTGTCTGCGAGATTTGCCAATAGCAAGATTTGGATATGCCAATACGATAAACTGTGGAGCATTTCAGTCAAACTCCAAATTGCAGGCGCTGTACATTAGGTCATGTTCTGTGTAGGATGAAGCAGTGGTTCGGCCCGGGTGGAGTGAGTGAGGAGAGGTCAGTGTCCGGGTGGAGTGAGTGTGGAGAGGTCAGTGTCCGGGTGGAGTGAGTGAGGAGAGGTCAGTGTCCGGGTGGTGTGAGTGAGGAGAGGTCAGTGTCCGGGTGGTGTGAGTGAGGAGAGGTCAGTGTCCGGGTGGTGTGAGTGTGGAGAGGTCAGTGGTGGTGTCTCAGGACGGCGCGCGCAGTGGAGCCGCGGTGCCGGTGCGCACTGCGTAAAGACGGCCTCGTCTGAAGGTCATGTGACCCGAGCTTTGGACATAAACCCAGTTGGTCAGACTTATGTCCAGAGATGACTCAAAGCACAGGACAGCGGGGTCATTCCTGCTTCCCGTTTAAAAGGCTTTAGCGCCAGTGCGCATACGTGCACGGGTACGAGCGTGCACGTATGTGCGCACCAATATTCACAAACATCGAGATAAGTTGCTTATTTCATTCTAATCTTTGTAATTGCTGAAGAAAGTAGGTTCAAACCATTTCAAACCAAACCAAACCAAACCAAACCAAACCTGACTTCCTCAAACATGCCATGTCGCTGCTCTCCCGTCTCTCAGCAGTGTTTCTGAAAAGTGCGTACCTCGTACGGCAGCTATTTAGTTTGCGTGGAGGAGCGCAATGTTCCACGTTCAGTTTGTTTTCTATAAATACCAACTTTGGCGCAGAGGAGCGGCTACGCAAAGTTTTGGCCTCATTTTGTGCGCAGCAAGCTTGATAAATGAGGCCCCTGGTCAGTTTCTGTTTGACCACTTTCTTCTATGGTTCAAAAAGAAGAGCCGTGCAAACATAAAGGCAGTAGCAATACCGTAATTTTAGATTGAGGGAGACAAAAGGGCGCCAAGCTTTGCGACTATATTCTAAATATGTTTTTATGTTTAATGTTGCACGTCTTCACCGAGAACAATTCCTAGTTTGTTAACCTGTTTACAAACAATGGCAAAAAAATTATTCTGATTCAGATTCTGATTCTTCCTCAGAGGTTGTCACGTGGTGTTGCTGTGACGTGTCTGGTCAGATGATTTAAACAGCTACTACAAGCAGGAAGACAGAGCCACAGTTGTAGCTGAAACTGTCAGGTACGAAATCGACATAAAGGGCTGGCTATAAGAACATAATAGAAATGTTTTTTTGACATTGTCGCCACCTCAAGGCACCTTTATGAGAAAACGATTTGACCATAGTTCATATTTACTTACTTTACTCAAGAGAAGACATTGAACGGTATTAACCATAAACCAAGTCTACTGCCAATTACAGCACACCAGTTACCATAGTTACCACTATTTCATTCTTAGCTGCTTGCCACCTCAATATCAGACCGTAGGCTCTTTAGAATGTTGTGATGTCATGCGAACACAGCCTATAGACCCTTCCCAGTCTCTGTCATTTTGGTTGGCAAATCAGCTATTTGGAACACTGCCTATTTAAATATGAATTAAAATGGAACCTCAAATGAATTGACAAATCAAATAATAAGTCTATAGTGGTGGGCGGAGTTCCAAACAGCTGATTTATCGTCTGTCTTTAATTTATATTTCAATAGGCACAGTTCCAAACAGCTGATTGCCAACCAACCGTCACCTGACGGGTGGTCCACTGAAGTCTCAAGGTAAGGATTTCCAAGTCGTGAGTTCCATAATTGGGCAGTGTAGTTCTTCCCCCAGCTTGTCGTTTTGTGAATGCAGTGTGTGAGTGAGCGGTTACTACATTATTGAACAATTTCAGAAGTCAAATACTTTGGATTTTACAGCGCTGATCATTAGCAGGCTGAACCAATCGCTGCCAACTGTGAACTGCTTTTTTCCCGGCCATGTCATTCCAGTAGGTTTTTTTTTGTTGTAAAGATAGATTGTTGCTATATACGGAGGTGCTGTTGTTTTGGCTGCCTGCTGTGCCCGCGTTTGCTGTTTTCACACAAGCAGGTCAGGAATATTAACAGAGAATTGACAGGCGAGTTTGGCTGCAGAGAGCAAGCCAGCCAGTGCACGCAAAATTGGCTAAAATACAGTCTGTACTTTTAAAACTTGCTCATAAACAAAATGCAAAAGCAAAACAAAACATACCGAGTTTAACAGAGCCGCATGGGAGTTTGACCCACTGATTTATGGAGTTGAAGAAAAGAAAAGAAAATGTGCATGAAAAGAGCTGGAGTTTGGTTCACATTGTGGTTTGTGGTATGTGTTGGAGCCCACCAGGGATGTGCTTTGTCACTGCTTCTGTTCGTTTCCTTTGTTGAACATATCACTCCAAACCAGGTCTGTGATTGTCAATCAGGACAAAGGTAGTATGCCTGGAGGAGTTTAAATATCTTTAGCGCACTGTCAATAAAGGATATCTGATCTGCTTGCCTAACCAGCTAGACTGCGCACGTTTCCTACTCTTTGCAAAGACGTGCAGTCTGGGACCGGGCATGATTTCTTCCCAATGGATTGATTGACAAGCATATTCACTTATCAGAGAAAAGCCATATATCAGGGGTCCCCAACTGGCGGACCTGGGTCCAGTTCCGGACCCCAAAGCCTTTTTCATCCTCTCAATACACTTAATTTATCAGGCTGAATTAAAAATGATCTAAACTATTTGAATAACATTGAAATAAAAAGACAAAATTATTGATTCACTGATCAGCTCTGTTATGTAAATAGACAACCTGTGCTATCTTTTTTATATTTTCAAGAGCAATGACTGTATATGTCGGGACCCTGGATATGTCAAAAGTTACGGAAGAGAAGTTTGTGGACATCGAGCTGATTTAGTTGGGGACCCCTGCCGTATACGATGTGAGCCGCATGCAGCGTATTTTGTAAACAAAGAAGTTACTGGCTCCACGAAGAACGGAGTCAAATGTGAACCATCTATGTTGTTTTAGGGAACAAGGGGTCATTAGCAACTCATTTTAAATTTTTAATCGTAGGAGAATTCCAACAGGTCAACACAAATGAGCAACGGCTTTTTCAATGTACCTTTGGAACAGGACAAATATACTTTCAATAGATGGCAACAACAACAAGAAAATCCTCTTAGAAGAAGTAGATGTTGATGCTTCATTTTCTTTGAGGGTAATAAAAGAGAGCGTTCAGCGCTGTCACAAACAGAGAACAGTGATCGCTGATAAGTCGCAGGTACTGTACATTCTTGTTAAGTAACGTTACACTTAAGAAAATATTTTACAGGTGGTTTATTCTGTCTTCCCGTTGTGACAACGTGGTCTGTGACTAGATCGATGGAAAACTTTTCAAGAGATGATTGGCTGTTAGCAGAGTTCCAGACTGTCCTGCTTTTGAACAGAAACTAAAAGCAGGAGTGGCTGGTTGGCCCTAGAAATGAACAGGAGAAGCCGCGTTTGATCCTAACCTATGCCGCAAATTATGAACGATCCGGATGTTTTCAGCTGTTGTCCACCCATCGACCACATTTAGTGAATAGAAATCATCAATGTACAGACCTTTTCAGATTTTACTTTAGATACAAATTAGCATTGAAGAGGAAGGAGTTTTTTCACTCCTTCTCCTGTGTTGTCCACTTCCTAATTAATTACCCAAACGTCGGACAACACCAAGCGTGTTCAACACTGGAAGAAGAGTTATTGACAAACAACGCTACACTACCAGCTAATAACACATACCAGCACAGATGACCCAGGATTCAGAAGATTAAATCACAAAGGTTTATTTCCCTAACAGGTCATCTAATACAGAGCTCTGCTTCCCTAGTTCCCTAACATCGAGCCTACCAGCTGTCCATTGCATGGGAGAGACTGGATTTTTTACTAGGAAGCAGAGTATTTGTATCACATTAAACATTGGAATATTCATGAGCCTAAAACTAAATCTCATTGGTTCCATTGGCTCCAGTGCTTCTGCTGCATCACATAGTTCCGCCCTGCGACCCCCAATTTTATGTCTTCAATGGAATGTTGCAACTGATAAGATCCTCCTGGAGAAAGGCAGTTGTTTATCTTACTTTTGGGGCACGGGGGTTTTGTGCTCACACACTTTGGTGTTCTGGTACTTTTCCGCTGTAACAGAGAACTGAGAATACTTCGCATACATTTTGTTAAGTCAAGCTAAACAGTAATAAGAACAAAAAAACAGTATAAAACCTTGTATATATTTTATAATTCTTCATTCCCCCTTCTGATCTCGATAGAGATCAACTAAAACACTAAATCCCTTAACTAATAAATGTAAAACCTTGATTGAACAGTGATTCACCATTTCTCTGAGTATAAAAACCACCACCAGGTTTCCATCTTCATCTGAGCATATTCTATAAGTTCTTGAGGAGTTTCAAAATCATCTTGTTCCTCCCAGACATAGTCTCCACTCACCAACCTCTCCCAACGAAAGGTCAGTGATGGAGTACCAAGGTCAACAGTACACTTTATTTTTCTGTGCCTCGCGCACCATCACGTATTGCTATAAAAATAAACATTCCTGCAACACAAAGCACAACAAAACCAAACAAAACAACACTCTTAAATGTTTGGTTAGATAAAATCTCCTCCACATTTTCCATCATAGCCTTCGTCTGGGTCCAATCGATTTTAAACGCCATTCTGGCTCTTTCAGTATACAGATCTTAGACGCCCCCTTCAGGCGTCTCTGTAAAACCCATCTCCAGATCCTCAGGGGAATCACCACTGACAACAAAGATCCCTCCTGAGGGGCTAAAGCCCTGGTTATCATGCTGCGAATGAGAGGTACAACACAACAAAACAAAACACAACATAACAGTAACACAACACCTATTATAATACTCACTTTTTGAAGGATGTGGATCCAGGAACCGGACTCTAGCCAATTCAACCAAGTCCATTGTGGATTTTGGTCCTTGAGTCTACTCACCTTATCTCTAATTGCGGTCCAATTTATTGGATTTACCCAGTTTGAAAGGTTAGCATAGTTAGCATACTCCTTGCAACCTGGGTGTGTGTATTTTCCTTTTTTATTCCAAGTTTCAATCGCTTGTTCTGTATAATGGGTAACCCATTATAAGTGTGGCGGTTGGATACTGCTCCTCGCCTTTTAACCAGTATCATTCCGATTTGATTACAATAAATGACTACATTTCCACCTTGTTTTTAGCCTACTTTTTTACACATGTTATACAGTACTTGTTTTAATTCTTTCACTGACTGACCTTCAACCATTTTATCACAATTGTTTTGATCTTCTAATTTTAAAGCCATTAATATTAGTAGTATGCAGAGAGCTAGTATTACACCCCACACCCCGTATGGGCACCTAAGTGGGCCTAGCTTTTGTAGCCATGACTTTAGAGAGGACCTTTTGTCCTTCTTTATCTCTAGTTCAAGTTTATGGGTTTGTGGGTTTGCTTGCCCACCCCCTTCAGTGGGGCTCCCAGACCCACTTTAACCATCATTAGGCAAAGTGTGGGACCAGTGGTAGCCAGTCTTGTCCGAGCAAGGTTTCAGATGTGTCCAATGAAACCAGCTGTCTTTTCCCTGCACTTTAACTGCTGTAGCAGTCCTCTAAGTCACTTCAAAAGGTCCTAAATAACAGGGAGAGTTCCATAATTCTGTTAAGGCCTGTTCTATGCCCTGTCTCTATTTGTCATGGCGAAATGGCCTCTGGAGACATACACATGTGCACCAGGGAGCACCGTTAGAACCACTGGATCAACTTTATTACAATGTCCGATATCAGCGGGCCCTTCCGCCCACAGCTCTCCTGAGAACCCAGCCAGCATTTGAGCAGCCCCCTCATGATCTGTAAGTTCACAGCCGTGTGACCGTGAGACTACAACTGCATCAGTACAAGAACCAATGTCAACTTTGTAAGCTTTTTCAAATAGACTATACATTATGCCAAGAAGTCCGGTCTGTTCCCATTCCAGGGTGTGGTTCAATTTATAAGTCAGAGGCCCTAGTTCGCGCGCTTCATGACCAGAGCCTAAGAATAGAGAGATATGTGGGTCAGTAAGCAAGTCTCTTTTATAAAAAGGTTTCACAATTTCAGGCAGGACAACTGGGGCAACAACTCCCGTTTTGTGGACATAGAAAAGGGTGGCTGTTATCGTATATGTGTTTCCCTTTAACTCTTTTTCAGAATCTAACTGATATTGAGGGTCTAATGCTCTATCATAGAAAAGAGTGCAATGCAGTGGGTCTTTGGGAGGGGCTTATGGGTGCAGCATCGAGAACCATGGTTTCCATTCATCTGTGGGGTATCGGGTTCAAGGAGGAGCCAGTAGATTGAAACACCAGGATATTCAGGGTCCTCTCGAAAAACATAAAGTCCATGAGAGGTTGAAGGTGTGCAGGTGATTTTCTGTCCATTAGACCATGTGACCTGCATTGCGTCCGGGGAGCATTAGATGGAAGCTCCCGTAGCTTGTAAAATGTCTCTTCAATTTCTTTGTCATCCGTAGAGGGGTCGCTTTTCCCGTGAGCCCTGAAAGGTTGATGTGTTTATCACTTAGCATGTGCGAGGCAGCCTTCCTCATCGTAGAATGCGTAGCACCTGTATCCACGAGCATCATCAACTTTTCCCCACCAACCTCTACAGGAACAAACGGTTCTGGGGTGGAGACAGGACTCACCGGGCACCCCTAGCAGTGGTCATCCCTGTCGTAGGGAAAACATCCTTGGGTGTCGTACACAGGGTAGTTATTTCCTCCACCCCCACGCCTCCACGGTGCAGGGCCAGGCCCTCCCGCTGGATTTCTCAGAGGAGGCCCACCTCGTCCTCCTGGATTAGCTTGGGCTGGGGGTTAGGAACAGTCTCTAGCCCAGTGATCTGTAGCTCCACAATTGTAACATCCTGACTGAGGGCACTGTTTGGCCCAATGGTCGGTTCCTCCACATTGGAAACATGACTTGTCTCTGTTATTTTGTTGCTGTCGTCCCCCATAGCCCTGCCCGCCGAACCCTCTGCCTCTAAACTGTCCCCTATTATTCCCTCTGCCCCTCCCACCTTAGTTCCCATGTAAGTGGATGTGTGTTTGGGTTTGGGGCATTGGTGGGAGCATGTTGGAGTTATGTTGCCCTAAGGGCTGTGGTTGGGAGGCGTATAAGGCGCTTGCGGGTGATGGGGCAGGCGTGTCTGCTGTTTCAGTTGTCGAGGTTGTTGCCACCATTTGCCCCTGGGCCTTGTTTTTTACGTCTTTACTCGCAGCTGTGGCCTATTGCCGTGCTTGGTTCAGCTGAGATTTTAGCAATTCTTCTTGCATTTCTTTAAAATTCGTTTCACGCTCGCGTTGTTTTTTGTTATAGAAATCGGCGTGATGTTTTAAATGTGTCAAAAAGAGAGTTGAGTCCGAAGACAATCCTGGAACACTCATCAGGCTTGTTTTAATTGGTTCCGGCAAAACATCCAACACCCCCTGGAGGAACAGACACATTGTTTGGGGGTTTCTATATGGGTGGGTTTGCATTGAACTAACATAAACCTGAATACATTCTTCCAAGAATTTAGTAGGGCACATCCCAGGTAAATAGGCGGAAAAGGTTGGGGGCTGCGGGTGTGGAGGGGGATACATTAACTCCACCACCGCTAGAAAGCCTTCCACATGTGGGTCAAAAGGTTGATGCAGGGGCAGATTGTCCAAACCGGATGTTCTCAGGAGTTGATCCACTGCGTGCGGAGGAGCACACGACGCCACCAGGCCTCTCAAATCTCCTACTGCTAATGTGGCATTTGCGCACTGCATTTGAAGAGTGCGAAACCACTTCCTGCCCCCTTCCTGTAGGGGTGGCAGGGTGTTTTTCATCTGTTGTATTTCTGTACATTTAAGTGGTTTATATGCCATAGGGAGAACATTTCCCACCGCTGGCGCCCCAGTGGGAATTAGGGGATATGTTCCTTTTGCCACTGGGTCTGGTTTGGCTTTAAGTGTGAATTCCTCTAGTTTCCGTCTAAGCTCATCAACTTCTGCTTTCCTCCCTTCTGCTTCCTCTTTCATTGTTTTAACCTGGTCTTCATAAAGTTCTCGTTGTCTTTCCAATGCTGTATCATGCGCTTCTTTGGTCATTTTCTGAATTCTATCGAAGGCTTCTCGTGCCTCTCCTTTCGTTAGTTGGTCTGATGGAGCCACATCCAGATCCAGAAGTCCGTGAAGTGATTTTTGAGGGTAGAGAGAGCTACCAGCTCTCCCCGCCTCATATGAAAGAGGGGCCGAAGGGCCCAAGACGGGGCCTCCTCCCTGTGGGAGGGGCTGTTTTGTCCCGCCCCCCGTAGTGGGGGAGAAAATCTTTTGTTCCTTTGTCCATTTAGATACGGCAGCCTCCAAGACCGGTTCGATTCTTTGTTTGATCTTAAAATATCTTCTTATTGTGAGGTCTGTAAGTTTTAGGTCTTGCTTCCCCAATTTTCTTTTTTTCTTCATTGCTTCCGCATCTTGCATTTCCATAGCGCAGAGTTCTACTCCCGCCGTAAGCGTTCCACAGAGTGTTCCTAAATCATGTGGTTCCTTAGGATTTCTCTTTTGTTCTTCATGCATTCGTGCACACGCCTCTGTTGCCTTCCTTACCTCTTTCTTTGACCTTCCCTTCAGGAAGCCCGTTCCCTGGCACAACCACATAACCCATTTCTCACAATCATGTTTTCTCGACATTTCTCTTACCTTCTAGTCGCTTTTTCTTTTTCTTTTTCTTACCTTTAATTCCTTTTTCTCTCTCCGCGAAAACAACTTCACGTATCTCTTTAATTCACTTCACACATTATTACACTTCTTTTACACTTCTTTAATTAATTCTTTTTTTTTTTTTTTCTCACACTTCTTTAATTAATTTTTCTCTGCTATTTGGGACTCTAACCCACTATTTTAGACGGTCCCCAAATCCGTCAACGACTTATTTCAACGTTTTAATTTTAGTCCACGCGTCCGTGGGCTTGGGAGGTCCTACCTACGCACCTTTCGGCTTTTAAAGGGTAAAACCCAGCGTGCAGTCCTCTACTTCTTCTTCTTCTTCTTCACTATTTCTCACTTCTTTTGTCATTTCACTACTTTTTCTCTACTTTATTTTCAACAGTTTATAATTTTAACGTGTGTCCCTTATTCCTTCCACCATCAATTCACAGATTATACCAGCCAACAGTCGATTTCAGTAAAAATCTTTAAACTAAACTTTGGAAAATAGCCAAATAGACGTACTTTGAGACTCACATTTTAGTAGAAGTCAAAAGTCGTCTTACCTTAATCTAATTGGACGTCCGTGAAATCGCTGATGGCTGGATGTGGAAAAGAATGTCTGGTATGTCTACCGCAAATAGTTTTTAGGAGACCAGACCTCAGCCGCGTCCCGTGTTGTCTGTCTATAACCACTTCTGCAGCACGTCCGCGGTCACCACCTGAAGAGTAAGGAGTTTTTTCACTCCTTCTCCTGTGTTGTCCACTTCCTAATTAATTACCCAAACGTCGGACAACACCAAGCGTGTTCAACACTGGAAGAAGAGTTATTGACAAACAACGCTACACTACCAGCTAATAACACATACCAGCACAGATGACCCAGGATTCAGAAGATTAAATCACAAAGGTTTATTTCCCTAACAGGTCATCTAATACAGAGCTCTGCTTCCCTAGTTCCCTAACATCGAGCCTACCAGCTGTCCATTGCATGGGAGAGACTGGATTTTTTACTAGGAAGCAGAGTATTTGTATCACATTAAACATTGGAATATTCATGAGCCTAAAACTAAATCTCATTGGTTCCATTGGCTCCAGTGCTTCTGCTGCATCACATAGTTCCGCCCTGCGACCCCCAATTTTATGTCTTCAATGGAATGTTGCAACTGATAAGATCCTCCTGGAGAAAGGCAGTTGTTTATCTTACTTTTGGGGCACGGGGGTTTTGTGCTCACACACTTTGGTGTTCTGGTACTTTTCCGCTGTAACAGAGAACTGAGAATACTTCGCATACATTTTGTTAAGTCAAGCTAAACAGTAATAAGAACAAAAAAACAGTATAAAACCTTGTATATATTTTATAATTCTTCAGCATATAAAAGTGGGGTCGGGGTTGGAATCACATCCAATGGCCACTTAACACCATCTTTTAATAAGAAACTACAGAAATTATATCAATGCCATGATATGGACAAAACATATGTTTTTTATTAAACAACACTGCTCACAAAAACTTAGGGCACACTCAAAAAACACAATGTAACTCCAAGTCAGTCAAATTTCTGGGATATCAGACTGTCCAGTTAGGAAGCCACGCTTATTGTGAATCAATTTCACTTGGTGTTGTGGAAATTAAACAGACAGCAGGTGGAAATGAGAGGCAATTAGCAAGATCACTCCAAAAGAGGAATGGTTTTGCAGGTGGTGACCACAGACCATTTCCCTGTCTTCATCCTTTGTACCGTATTTTTGGAACACTTTTGCATTTGTCCAGTGTTCTCACCACTAGAGGTATCATGAGGAGGCATCTACAACCCACAGAAGTCGCTCAGGGAGTGATGCTCATCCAAAATGGCATGTCCATTCGTGCTGTGGCAAGAAGGTTTGCTGTGTCTCCCAGCGCAGTGTCCAGAGCATGGAGGAGATACCAGGAGACGGGCCAGTACACCAGGAGACCTGGGGGGGGGGGCCCAGCAGCAGGACCGCTATCTGCTTATTTGTGCACGGAGAAACAGGAGAAGCACTGCCCAAGCCCTACAAAATGACCTCCAGAGGGCCACAAATGTGCATGTTGGTCCTCAAACGGTCAGAAACCGACTCCATGAGGGTGGTATGAGGGCCCGACATCCACAAGTTGGGCCGGTGCTTACTGCCCAACACCGTGCAGCCCATTGGCATTTGCCCGAGAACACAGCGATTGGCAGATTGGCCAATGGTGCCCTGTGCTCTTCACGGATGAGAGCAGGTTCACCCTGAGCACATGTGACAGACGTGACAGAGTCTGGAGACGCCCTGGAGAACGTTCTGCTGCTGCAACATCATCCAGCATGACCGGTTTGGTGGTGGGTCAGTGATGGTCTGGGGGGGCATTTCATTGGAGGGCCGCACAGCCCTCCATGTGCGAGCCAGAGGTTCCCTGACAGGCATTGGGGACCGGGATGAGATCCTCAGACCTATTGTAAGACCGTATGCTGGTGCTGTGGGCCCTGGGTTCCTTCTGATGCCTGATAATGCCAGGCCACATGTGGCAAGAGTGTGTCAGCAGTTCCTGCATGATGAAGGTATTGATGTTATGGACTGGCCTGCCCGTTCCCCAGACTTAAATCCAATAGAGCACATCTGGGACATCATGTCTCGGTCCATCCATCAACGCCACGTCGCACCACAGACTGTCCAGGAGCTGACTGATGCTCTAATCCAGGTCTGGGAGGAGATCCCTCAGGAGGACATCCGTGGTCTCATCAGGAGCATGCCCAGGCATTGTAGGAAGTGCATTCAGGCACGTGGAGGCCACACACACTACTGAGGATGATACAGACTCGTTTTGAGGAAATTCTACAGAATTTGGATCAACCAGTGAACTGAGTTGTCACTTTGATTTTGACTATAATTTTGGATCCAGACCTCCAGGGGCTGAGAATTTGATTTCCATTTATCATTCTTATGTTATTTTGTTCTCAACATATTGCCCTACACTATGAATACAGATTTTCATCCAAAAAATCCAATTGATTGACATCAAGGATGTGTTTTTTGAGTGTGCCCTAAGTTTTTGTGAGCACCTTTACAACTTTGTCATAGAGAGCCTCTTAACCTTTTCATTTCCAAAACATTGTCAAAATCTGCTCTAAACTCATTGGCGTTAAACAAAGAGACTATATCTTGGGTCAGCCTCTCCATGCTTTGTATGCAGAGTTTTTGCTCATGCCTTCTGGACCTTGTTGTTATGTACCCTCACGGAAAAGTAACAGTTGAATTCTGAAGAGAGTGTGTTTATTATGTAACAGAGACAATTTGAAATGTGCTGTATTTCTATTAATCATAATGCATTGGTTTTGTATCGCGTTTTTTCTGGACACTCAAAACACACTTTGCATTGCATTATTCATTCACTCCAAGCTATCGAACAGAATAGAACTTCATTGTCTGTTCAAAATAGCAGAAATGTGTCTTTCAACACAGCTCATTAAAACTCATTCAGTAAAAAACAGACACAACATCAATAAAGAACAACCCAGTCGCTATTTAGGACAGCAACTGCAATGAATGAATGAATGATTTCTTGTAGATGTTTTTTATGGCCTAGTGGGGTTCTGTATCTTCTGCCTGATGGCAGCAGAGAGAAGGAGTGATGTGGAGTGTGGGTGGCGTCTTCAGTGATGAGGGTTGCTTTCCTATTGTAGCCACGGCTGCACTGGGGTAGACAGACGTAAGCCAGGGGCTAGTCTGCGCCATCGGCCCCTCCCACCACTAACCACACACTCACTCACTACATTCACCAAGGTTTCCCAAACAGTCTCCCATCCAAGTACCAGCCAGGCCCTACCTGCTTAGCTTTGAGATCTGACAGGATCAGGCAGAGCAAAGGCGGTATTTAAAGGAATAGGCCACCGTTTTTACATACTGAGATATGTTCTTACCTAACCTTAGACAAGTTAATATATCCCCGTCTGGGCTTTGTCCGTGCGCTCTGTCACGCAAACGGAGCACATACGCAGCCTCTCCCACATGTCATATAGCTCCAAAAAAGCTCACGATAGAAGCTACCAAGCTCTTCCACGTGTTCCCTATTTAAATAAAGTTACGTGAAGTGTTTTCAAGCGAAGTATATTTACACAGAAATGTAACATGTCGATTTTATAAGCAGATAAAAAGGGGTACTATATTGTGAGGCGTAATGATACGAGGAGCACAACGTCCGCGCAGTAACTCCTAAAGGTTATTGACGGAAGTGAGCGGGGGGAAATCTTTTCTCTACTGTGGAGGGAACTCATAGCAAGTGTTCTCAGAGCAAGTGAGAGGGATGGGACTGGCCCTACTGTTCTGGGGCCTCATTTATCAAGCTTGCTGCGCACAAAATGAGGCCAAAACTTTGCGTAGCCGCTCCTCTGCGCCAAAGTTGGTATTTATAGAAAACAAACTGAACGTGAAACATTGCGCTCCTCCACGCAAACTAAATAGCTGCCGTACGAGGTACGCACTTTTCAAAAACACTGCTGAGAGAAGGGAGAGCAGCGACATGACTTGTTTGAGGAAGTCAGGTTTGGTTTGGTTTGGTTTGAAATGGTTTGAATTTACTTTCTTCAACAATTACAAAGATTAGAATGAAATAAGCAACTTATCACGATGTTTGTGAATATTGGTGCGCACATACGTGCATGCTCGTACCCGTGCACGCTCGTACCCATGCACGTATGCGCACTGGCACTAAAGCCTTTTAGACGGGAAGCAGGAATGATCCCGTTGTCCTGTGCTTTGAGTCATCTCTAGACATAAGTCTGACCAACTGGGTTTAGGTCCAAAGCTCGGGTCACATGACCTTCAAACGAGGCCGTCTTTACGCAGTGCACACCGGCACCGCGGCTCCACTGCACGCGCCCTCCTGAGACACCACCCGGACACTGACCTCTCCTCACTCACACCACCCGGACACTGACCTCTCCTCACTCACTCCACCCGGACACTGACCTCTCCTCACTCACACCACCCGGACACTGACCTCTCCTCACTCACTCCACCCGGACACTGACCTCTCCTCACTCACTCCACCCGGACACTGACCTCTCCTCACTCACTCAATCCGGACACTGACCTCTCCTCACTCACTCCACCCGGACACTGACCTCTCCTCACTCACACCACCCGGACACTGACCTCTCCTCACTCACACCACCCGGACACTGACCTCTCCTCACTCACTCCACCCGGACACTGACCTCTCCTCACTCACTCAATCCGGACACTGACCTCTCCTCACTCACACCACCCGGACACTGACCTCTCCTAACTCACTCCACCCGGACACTGACCTCTCCTCACTCACTCAATCCGGACACTGACCTCTCCTCACTCACTCCACCCGGACACTGACCTCTCCTCACTCACTCAATCCGGACACTGACCTCTCCTCACTCACACCACCCGGGCCGAACCGCTGCTTCATACTACACAGAACATGACCTAATGTACAGCGTGTGCAATCTGGAGTTTGACTGAAATGCTCCACAGTTTATCGTGTTTTATAGGCAAATCCAAATCTTGCTATTGGCAAATCTAGCCGACACTTAAGGCTCTTCTTTACGTTCTAAACATGTGTTTTGAAAGGTTTTATTGATGGAATATGTAGAAAGATGCCAATACGTGTGATCAGAGAAGCAGAGTTCACTCTTCAGTAAATCTCCTCGAGCCCGTGTCGTCTCTGCCCGAGCTGCGGCAGCATCAGCCCCTCCCTCTCTGCCCCTCCCTCTCAGCCCCTCCCTCTCTGCACCTCGCCTTCGGTAAAACCCACTCATTACTGCCTCATGTTTAGGGAAATCTCATTCATAAGACACTTTGCATTGCCTTTTATGGTCAAATGGAGGCGGGCAGAGGGCGTGGCGTGATGTCCGCAGCTTTCTGCTCCAGGTGAAATCAGCAAAGGAAAGATTGCGGTCAGGTGTGCGTACCGGCGCCTACGCAGGGTTTTATAGATCGGAAACAAACTTTGTGTACAGAATTTTGCGTTACTTTCCTACGCACTTTCAAAGTCAAAGTCTCACGCACAGTTTGATAAATGAGGCCCCTGGACTATTGTTTATCTTGAGCCTCTACTCAACAACATACCACGCCATACTCCAGCATTGCGCCTGGCATCCCTATTTATTTTTTATATACAGTAGAACGCTCTTTCTGAACTGTTCCGGTATTCGACGGCTAACAATATGTATGATTTTGTAGGAATGGGCTCAGCTCGCTTAAGGCATTTCGATGATTTCTATGGGCGGGCCAGGACAATACAACTCTGCTTGGGGCTGGCACATGGCGAGCTTCTGAATTCACACAGCATAATGGAATATTTCACCTCATATTTAACCATATTATGAGACGAACTGTTCAAGTGAAACAATGGAAATGCAACCTTGGGAAAATATATTCATAAAACGCTATATCACCTTGAATAACATGCCCACGCAGTACATAGAGAAGCTGTTATCAGGCCTTTTAAAATGCATTATATTAGGCAGTGTCTGGGCGGATTCATGAGTCCGGAAGGCACATCACACGCAGTAATAGCTACCTTGAAAGGAAGAAGGGCGGAAAAAAAAAAAGAAGCTTCTTTTGCCTCAAGAAGACTATAACATCTTCTGAGACAAACAGTGCAGAGAGGCGTCACAACAAAAAGAGGCGCTGACAACTGATCCATGGGGGGGAGGAAGTCGAAAAAATAAGCTTTGTAAATATCAATGGTAATTCAGACCTGGGTACGTAGATGCAAGAGGAGGTTAAAAATATGCCAACTGTTACTGTTTTGACGCAAACTAAATCTGCTTCAGTGCCGAGAGGATCAAATAAGAAATGCTTGATTTTGAATTACCCAAACAAGTAGTAAGAATAAGAGTAACGTGAACGACTTCGGCCCCGCCTACACTCCCGTTCTTCTATTTTCGCAACCCCTGTGTGCTCTGTGTCTTATATTCGGCGAGTCCACTCCTGTCCCGCCGGTTCTTGATTGGCTGTGGGATTCGTTGGCTGGTTGGCCGCCGTTTTTGGATGGTCCTCCAATCCTGCAGACCTGTCCATCATCCAGCTGTCCGATCGCGCCGCTCCTGTTTTTTGTTTTACCTGTTGGGTCTCCTTTTGTTCATATTTTCCCTATTTTGTTCAAATAAATCTGCAGTTTTAGTTTAGACACAGTCTACTCTCTGTGCCACTGTTGTCCCAAGTTCTTAATGCCTCTTTACTGCAGCTCTCGCCTCTGTCCTCAAAGTTTAGCAGCGATCCGTGTCAGTCACAGTCCCAGACTGATGTATTAGCTGCAGAAGTGACCCGTGCCTCTGCAGACCGGGGTGCGGTGTGGACCCATGTGCGCTCTATGGCTCTCTCTGACAGTAAAAAACAGCCTTAACAGAGGCGTTTGGTGTGTGCCTTGGTCTTTAATCAGGTAGTGACTGCTGCTGATCTGACACTAGGATCATTTGCAAGACAGTCAGGGCAAGATTCGGGATTGAGGACAAAAGCCTTGATACGGGACTGTCCTAAATTCTTCAGGACGTATGGTCTCCCTACTTGCAATATATACCTTCATATTAAAAAAATACATATCTGACACACTCCACATTGAAAAAATGTGGGGTCCTAAGTCCTGATACCTGACTAAAAAAAAGTGTCCTTTACCTGGATGTAAACTGTTCTGATCTGGGGCTTGGGTTGGTCAGGTGTATGACCAGGTTATTCCATTAATGGGTTTCGTCTTCCCTGATGGCACTGGCATTTTCCAAGATGCCAGGATTCATTGCTCAGGTCGTCGGCTGATCTCACTCTTTGGGACATAGAATCGCTGAACCTAGACTTGACCAGCTGCAGCGACCCCTCAGTTAAATCCTGGTTTGCCACTTTTCCTTTGGTCAGGCAGTGTATGAAACAACACAAAGAACTGTAAGAATGGCAGTGAGCGCGCACAGACACCAAAGAGAAGCCGCGCCAAGAGCTACAGGAGATAGAATGAGACACGGAGACAGTTTTATACATTTTACTCTGTAGCCTTTACCACAAATTGAGTAGACTGAGTAACAGCATTACAGTGATGTGATAAGTCCTCGACAAAAACACTTCTCCGGTACAGTCCTCAAAGCTCCACTCAGGTACAGCCCGGTAACAACAGAACAATAACTCTTCCTCTTGATCAGCTCTCTTGTCTCCGTTGGTCCCTGTACGTTCTTATCAGACTGTCCTTCACCTGCTCCTCTGGCTCTTATCTGCCGCCACCATCGCTGCCTTATCTATATTGTTTTCTAATTATCTCCTCCACCATAATCCATCTGCGCTCAAGCAGCCCCTCCAGCCGGTGCCCGCCTGCCCACGGACTCTGCGCAGAGGATCAAGAGACAGCAGCGCTTCTTTTTTCTTTCACAGGCATTAACAGAAGAAATCTGCAGGGAATTTTGCAACGTTAAACAGGCCGACCGGCATGTTTTAAATCCGGTTATTTTGTTTGCATAAGGGGGATAAAATTGTTGACAGAAACATATTTCACTGATCAGCTTTGGGTTTTGTGCATTCCGCTAAATTGGTTGTTTGGCGACAAATTAGAGCAGTGTTTAATTGGTTGGCGACTCCTTTAAAGTGCCTTTAGTATTTATATCTCAATGTTTTAAGACGAGACGCTGCAGGTGAACAGGGGAAAACATTACATTTAGAGATATTCATTTGAAACTGTACTTTACCGACAAAAAAGAGAAAATTAAATATTTCAAGTTTTCATGAATTGGGCTGTAATAACTTGCAGCTTGTGTTGATTTTGTACAAGAGTCTACGGTTTTGGTAATGGGCTGGACAATTGCGACACAAATATTTTGGTGATTTTTTATTTTTCAATATTTGCCTGACAACTCATGTGAATGACTGACACTGAGCTTTTAGTGGAATGATACAGTACAAATTGATTCTGTCTAAAAGCTGCTCTGAAAGTCCTGAACATGAATCCCTTTCGTCATCACCACTGCAGAATATTGGAGAAATATGAACTGCTCAATTGGGGAAACTTTGTAAAATGTTTACAATACTAATCTGTTTTTTTTAAATCTTACGTGGTTTGGCCCCTCCGCCACCTCCAACAGCCTGTTCGTCATCCTCAGGCCTTCAGTCTTTTCAGTGAGAGCCGTCCAGCTCTGGAACACTGCACCCTTTTTATATACATAATGTTGATGCATTAAGGCCTTTCAAAAGTTTGCTCCAATCCAGGGCACCTGAGAATCAAACTTGTGGACATCACCATTAATGTATTGCATTTTTTGCTGCTTTTGTGCTCCTGCCGTCATTGTAATTATGTGTCATTGTCCATGGTGTTGGTGATGCACTATGTGTAGTGCTTGTGTCGAATGTTGCCATGTATGTGTGAGATCATATCAATGAATTATTTTATCATTTAATAGGCTGATGATGATTGTTGTTATTGTGTGTTGTTTTCTGATCTACATCATGTCCAGGGACTACGGTTGGATACTAGCTTTTGAGCTAAAACTGGCACATTTACAGATGTTTATTCATGCGCATTGTCCCTGTTCAAATAAAGTAATTCAATAAAAATAAATCACTGATGTATGATGGAATTAGTATTGATCGAGAGCAGCCACAATGCAATAATACACTACCGGATAAAAGTCTGAAAACACAAATTTTATTTTATTTCAAGACTATTTACATTGTAGATCGTCACCGAAGGGATTCACTTATGATTTAACACAAATGGAATGTTCAAAATAGACGCTTTTTTTCTACATGTGACCTTTGCCCAATGAGCTTCACAGACTGTTAAACCATTTCATGGACGACCTTATGGAGCTCATGGAGCAAATGCCAAGAATAAAGGGCGGCAACTTGGGGCCTAAGACCCCCTTGCTACGCCACTGCACACTATACCCAGTGTGGACATTCGGACATAGCCACAAATATGAAAGTCTGCGTTAAAATGTAGTTTTTTGACGAGGGAACAAAAGATAAGAAAAAATAAGCTAATTTTGCTTATGTCACTTATTTCAATCACCCTCCTGAACAGATCAGACTTATGTTATTAGCCCGTAAATTGTCTTTACACCCCCGACAGAGTGAAAAACATTTCAAAATAGACCATATCAAATCAAGCATAAATGTTATACTTTCTCACTCACACTTCTAGTTTCATCCAATCCAACATTATTAATAGCAAAAGAGTGTTAGAGACATCAGTGTCTTATTACATTTAAAGTTGACCTACATTATGTAATTGGCCAAACAGCTTCTTTTAAATGAAAGATTGTCCTCCTGACTCCTTGTCCTTCCTTACATTTGTATTATACACATTGCCTTAATGTATGAATTGAATCTAATCTAAATATGAAAATGTGTAATCATTTAATTATGCATGGCCTATAAAGCTGTGTCGCGGCTCCGACGGCGTTACCTCAAATGCCCTTTTGGGAAACAGATGAAATGAGTTTATGGGCTTTATGTCATGCATTATGCAGGGGCTTTTATTCTGGAAAAATATCTACACTCAAGCTTTTATAGAGGCTGTAACTTTCTGCATTATGGGAAATGAAAGGAATTTACCACAGACCTAAACTTTAATGAAGGTTTGCTAACAAGAATTGATTGGGTTTTTGTATCCGTATTTCCTTATTTCCTCTTCCTTCAAAACATTTTGTTTATATCATTATATTCCATTGTACAGAGAGCCCTATAATGACTTGTATGACTAAACAATGGCTTCTTATTTAGTGTTTTAATTTCATAACTTGCTTTGACTCTCATGCTTCCAACAGGGTGCAGTTAGATGTTTTTCTACCAAATAAAGATATTGTTAGCTTAGTGCCTAACTTTGAGTGCCTTTTTTGTAACTTCTAGAGGATAATTTGACTTGACTTTATTTGTATGCACTAAACCACTAAAGTCTGACAGAAAACATCTAAAAAGACAGTCTCTCCAATTAGAAAGATTTATTGACATAAATATTTTGGCGATCAGACTCCGCCAGTAGACATGATTATACGGATTATGGTTAGCATGATTGGGTAGGTTAGAGTTGGGGATGTCTTTCCCTGAAGCCTGGACACTGGCAGTGGTATGGGAGACCGGTGAAGGATGTAGCAGGATGAAGCCACGAACAGAAGAGGTGGTGAAGGGGTGGAGGTGGGTCGCAGCACAGCTGGGAAGCGGACGAGCCATGGGGCAGGAGCTTAAACACAGGACCCCAGGCGATGATTGGCTGTGACAAAGGTGAGTCTCTGCGCTGATCGGCCGAGGTGGAGGTGTGGCCCCACAGGCGCGATCGTAAGCTGGAGGTAGGTGATGCTGAAATGAGTCTTCCAGGTTGAATTTGTGCCGAGGCTTCACTGAGTGAAATAAACAGACGGACACTCGTCATCCGGTCGGTTCCTCAGGGCCTCGGCTCACAGCGACAGGTGCCTGTTCGCTCCTCCCACTGTCCCCTGCTGGGGATTGGGATGTGCTGTTTCATAGATGATCTGTTAAGTCTTTTGTTTCTCCTCAGAGTGTCTTAGGTTAAAGTAAGAGCAGAGTAAAACTAAGGTCAGTAGATCATGGATAACAGACACATCGCTGGTGCTGTGATGTCATCGTTTTAGTAAAAGTTACGGAGACGCTATTCCAACGGAGCCACGTTAACGGCCTTTTGAGATCTTTTTGCTCTGGGACCTGGTTTGGAAAATGTTCATTTACAGACCCCAGAAACGCTGTATCGTCTGGATGATACGCTGGATTGATCAAATATTTTTGTGTTTAGTCCTGTGCTTGACTTTGTGTGGACAGGGCCTCATAATGATGTGTGTATATAATACTACTATGATAAAATTTCAGAAAGGAAAACTTTTTGATCCCGCTGTAAGCAAGATCAATGCGTAATGATCATTGGAAAAGTTTCCATAATATGACCTTCCCCATTTAAAAAGCACCATTAGCCTTCTTCTGCGAGACCGATGTTTTACCAAGCATGGGTTTGTTCTACATTACATATTCCATTAACATCCCAGTGCCCATGATTTATACTGAGTCCGCCAAATGTGCTCCGCTCAATCAATGGAATTCATTAACGGCAGACTTCTGGACATGAATCGACTTTCCGTCCCAAATCAAAAGCCGCAGCAGTCAAAGTTAAGAAGCCATAACTTCAGAAAAGCACTTGAAAAGGAAGGAATCCAATAAGACATGCATATAATATGATGGGTTTTTGTCATGAAAATCTGATTAGGGCTTGTTTATCCACCTCCGTGGTTCATGAGGAAGGAGGAGATTGTAATTTTAGCAAGTAGTGAATATTAATGTGTTAAATTCAAGCTGGCAAGCAGGATTTATGTTGCAGCACCTTTCACAGACAAGAAGAGTTAAAAGAAAACGACAAAGTAAAGGACAAAAACAAAGTTATTGACACAGTTACAACTTGCTAATGCTTTATATTACGACAGTGGTTTTGGATTTGATCTCTACAGAATTGACACAAATAGCAAACATGAGAAATTACGCATTATAGTTTGTAAATGTTTCTATCCATTTTGGTAAAATGTAAATATTTAAAAAGAAAACTAGGCAAACCGTGAATCTTTTGTGTAAAACTGACAGATAATTAGCAAACTCTCAGAAAAAAATCCCTGGAACTGAATGTTTTGACACATGTTTGGCACACTGCCTGACCAAAGCAGAGTGGCCACCTGGAATTGATCGAGATTCTATAGCTGTTCTGGTCAGGGGCTGCTATAGTTGATCAGGTCTACGTTCAGCAACACTTTGTGCCCAGAGAACAACATCACGACACCTGAACATCCTGAATGACCAGCTTATTCATCAATGGGTTTCTTCTTCCCTGATGGCATGGGCATATTCCAAGATGACAACACCAGGATTCATCGGTCTCACATTGTGAAAGAGTGGATCAGGGAGCATGAGATGGATTGGCCACCGCAGTCCAGATCTTTAACCCAATGAGACTCTTAGGGATGTGCTGCAGAAGGCTTTGCGCAGTGGTCAAGATCTTGGTGACCTTTATTTTTTTGGCAATGTTTTTTGGTCAGGTAGTGTATTTTCATGAAATGAACATCAATCTGTGTAACTGTTTCCAAAAATGGTAAGATTCAAACCCTGTTGGAATTAAATTCAATGTTTTTTAATGATATTTAAGACCTCAATTTTAGCAATAATCATCAATGACTTTTAATGCTTACCTTACAGTAATTGGGTTTGTAGCTGTGCTCCAAGCAGAAAAACAACATTTCAAGCAGCCAATTCAATAAACTTAATTGAAAACATATTGAGAGTAGCTGTTGGCGGTAGACAGGGCAGTTGACAAACTTGGCAGGGCCCGGGACAAGAACGTTTCACCTGTTTGACAGTGTCCTCTGTTAGACAGTGTCCTCTGTTAGACAGTGTCCTCTGTTAGACAGTGTCTTCTGTTAGACAGTGTCCTCTGTTAGACAGTGTCCTCTGTTAGACAGTGTCTTCTGTTAGACAGTGTCTTCTGTTAGACAGTGTCCTCTGTTAGACAGTGTCTTCTGTTAGACAGTGTCCTCTGTTAGACAGTGTCCTCTGTTAGACAGTGTCTTCTGTTAGACAGTGTCCTCTGTTAGACAGTGTCCTCTGTTAGACAGTGTCTTCTGTTAGACAGTGTCCTCTGTTAGACAGTGTCTTCTGTTAGACAGTGTCTTCTGTTAGACAGTGTCCTCTGTTAGACAGTGTCTTCTGTTAGACAGTGTCTTCTGTTAGACAGTGTCTTCTGTTAGACAGTGTCCTTTGTTAGACAGTGTCCTCTGTTAGACAGTGTCTTCTGTTAGACAGTGTCCTCTGTTAGACAGTGTCTTCTGTTAGACAGTGTCTTCTGTTACACAGTGTCCTCTGTTAGACAGTGTCCTCTGTTAGACAGTGTCTTCTGTTAGACAGTGTCCTCTGTTAGACAGTGTCCTCTGTTAGACAGTGTCTTCTGTTAGACAGTGTCCTCTGTTAGACAGTGTCTTCTGTTAGACAGTGTCCTCTGTTAGACAGTGTCTTCTGTTAGACAGTGTCTTCTGTTAGACAGTGTCCTCTGTTAGACAGTGTCTTCTGTTAGACAGTGTCCTCTGTTAGACAGTGTCTTCTGTTAGACAATGTCTTCTGTTAGACAGTGTCCTCTGTTAGACAGTGTCCTCTGTTAGACAGTGTCTTCTGTTAGACAGTGTCTTCTGTTAGACAGTGTCCTCTGTTAGACAATGACTTCTGTTAGACAGTGTCTTCTGTTAGACAGTGTCCTCTGTTAGACAGTTTCCTCTGTTAGACAGTGTCCTCTGTTAGACAGTGTCCTCTGTTAGACAGTGTCTTCTGTTAGACAGTGTCCTCTGTTAGACAGTGTCTTCTGTTACAGTGTCCTCTGTTAGACAGTGTCCTCTGTTAGACAGTGTCTTCTGTTAGACAGTGTCCTCTGTTAGACAGTGTCTTCTGTTACAGTGTCCTCTGTTAGACAGTGTCCTCTGTTAGACAGTGTCTTCTGTTAGACAGTGTCCTCTGTTAGACAGTGTCTTCTGTTAGACAGTGTCTTCTGTTAGACAGTGTCCTCTGTTAGACAGTGTCTTCTGTTAGACAGTGTCTTCTGTTAGACAGTGTCCTCTGTTAGACAGTGTCCTCTGTTAGACAATGACTTCTGTTAGACAGTGTCTTCTGTTAGACAGTGTCCTCTGTTAGACAGTGTCTTCTGTTAGACAGTGTCCTCTGTTAGACAGTGTCTTCTGTTAGACAGTGTCTTCTGTTAGACAGTGTCCTCTGTTAGACAATGACTTCTGTTAGACAGTGTCTTCTGTTAGACAGTGTCCTCTGTTAGACAGTTTCCTCTGTTAGACAGTGTCCTCTGTTAGACAGTGTCCTCTGTTAGACAGTGTCCTCTGTTAGACAGTGTCTTCTGTTAGACAGTGTCCTCTGTTAGACAGTGTCCTCTGTTAGACAGTGTCTTCTGTTACAGTGTCCTCTGTTAGACAGTGTCCTCTGTTAGACAGTGTCTTCTGTTAGACAGTGTCCTCTGTTAGACAGTGTCTTCTGTTAGACAGTGTCTTCTGTTAGACAGTGTCCTCTGTTAGACAGTGTCTTCTGTTAGACAGTGTCCTCTGTTAGACAGTGTCCTCTGTTAGACAATGACTTCTGTTAGACAGTGTCTTCTGTTAGACAGTGTCCTCTGTTAGACAGTGTCCTCTGTTAGACAGTGTCCTCTGTTAGACAGTGTCTTCTGTTACAGTGTCCTCTGTTAGACAGTGTCCTCTGTTAGACAGTGTCTTCTGTTAGACAGTGTCCTCTGTTAGACAGTGTCCTCTGTTAGACAGTGTCTTCTGTTAGACAGTGTCCTCTGTTAGACAGTGTCTTCTGTTAGACAGTGTCTTCTGTTAGACAGTGTCCTCTGTTAGACAGTGTCTTCTGTTAGACAGTGTCCTCTGTTAGACAATGACTTCTGTTAGACAGTGTCTTCTGTTAGACAGTGTCCTCTGTTAGACAGTGTCCTCTGTTAGACAGTGTCTTCTGTTAGACAATGTCCTCTGTTAGACAGTGTCTTCTGTTAGACAGTGTCCTCTGTTAGACAGTGTCTTCTGTTAGACAGTGTCTTCTGTTAGACAGTGTCCTCTGTTAGACAATGACTTCTGTTAGACAGTGTCTTCTGTTAGACAGTGTCCTCTGTTAGACAGTTTCCTCTGTTAGACAGTGTCCTCTGTTAGACAGTGTCCTCTGTTAGACAGTGTCTTCTGTTAGACAGTGTCCTCTGTTAGACAGTGTCTTCTGTTACAGTGTCCTCTGTTAGACAGTGTCCTCTGTTAGACAGTGTCTTCTGTTAGACAGTGTCCTCTGTTAGACAGTGTCTTCTGTTAGACAGTGTCTTCTGTTAGACAGTGTCCTCTGTTAGACAGTGTCTTCTGTTAGACAGTGTCTTCTGTTAGACAGTGTCCTCTGTTAGACAGTGTCCTCTGTTAGACAATGACTTCTGTTAGACAGTGTCTTCTGTTAGACAGTGTCCTCTGTTAGACAGTGTCTTCTGTTAGACAGTGTCCTCTGTTAGACAGTGTCTTCTGTTAGACAGTGTCTTCTGTTAGACAGTGTCCTCTGTTAGACAATGACTTCTGTTAGACAGTGTCTTCTGTTAGACAGTGTCCTCTGTTAGACAGTTTCCTCTGTTAGACAGTGTCCTCTGTTAGACAGTGTCCTCTGTTAGACAGTGTCCTCTGTTAGACAGTGTCTTCTGTTAGACAGTGTCCTCTGTTAGACAGTGTCCTCTGTTAGACAGTGTCTTCTGTTACAGTGTCCTCTGTTAGACAGTGTCCTCTGTTAGACAGTGTCTTCTGTTAGACAGTGTCCTCTGTTAGACAGTGTCTTCTGTTAGACAGTGTCTTCTGTTAGACAGTGTCCTCTGTTAGACAGTGTCTTCTGTTAGACAGTGTCCTCTGTTAGACAGTGTCCTCTGTTAGACAATGACTTCTGTTAGACAGTGTCTTCTGTTAGACAGTGTCCTCTGTTAGACAGTGTCCTCTGTTAGACAGTGTCCTCTGTTAGACAGTGTCTTCTGTTACAGTGTCCTCTGTTAGACAGTGTCCTCTGTTAGACAGTGTCTTCTGTTAGACAGTGTCCTCTGTTAGACAGTGTCTTCTGTTAGACAGTGTCTTTTGTTAGACAGTGTCCTCTGTTAGACAGTGTCTTCTGTTAGACAGTGTCCTCTGTTAGACAATGACTTCTGTTAGACAGTGTCTTCTGTTAGACAGTGTCCTCTGTTAGACAGTGTCCTCTGTTAGACAGTGTCTTCTGTTAGATAGTGTCTTCTGTTAGACAGTGTCCTCTGTTAGACAGTGTCTTCTGTTAGACAGTGTCCTCTGTTAGACAGTGTCCTCTGTTAGACAGTGTCTTCTGTTAGACAGTGTCTTCTGTTAGACAGTGTCCTCTGTTAGACAGTGTCTTCTGTTAGACAGTGTCCTCTGTTAGACAGTGTCTTCTGTTAGACAGTGTCTTCTGTTAGACAGTGTCTTCTGTTAGACAGAGTCTTCTGTTACAGTGTCCTCTGTTAGACAGTGTCCTCTGTTAGACAGTGTCCTCTGTTAGACAGTTTCCTCTGTTAGACAGTGTCTTCTGTTAGACAGTGCCTTCTGTTAGACAGTGTCCTCTGCTTTCTGTGAAGAGTGAGTTTAACTTTCTGATTGGTGTGACCCGTTCGGTCGGCGTTTTACTGCAGAGAACACGGACTTGCGGGTGCAGAAGAACACACAGAGGTTTCTCATGGCAATGACGGAGAAGGGCTCTCTCTCTTTCAGCGGCAGACCGCAATGATGTCGATCATGCCCGTGGTGGAGATTTTTGCAATGGGAGAGAAGCAGAGCCTTGCTCAGACAGCGTTTGTTGCTGTGAACTGACAGACTTAACAGCGATGTGGGACCGTACCATTTGTGTGAAGTGGGGGATGTGCAATGACGGAAAACTTTTAGATGGACAAAGATAAATCATCATGCATTATTGAGATGATCTTACTCATGAAAATACATGTCAAAGCAACAAAGCAATTTATGACTCTGATATATGAAAACATAAAGTGAGCTACTTGATGGGCCCCCCTGGTCCTGCGGGGGACAACGTACAGCGCTTCTGTCAGTCTCCTCCAGGGGAAACTGAAGCTACAAAGGTAGTGTACCACCATCATGTGTGGAGTGAATTTAAAATTGTCTCATGTAAAGCACTTTGTGACCATGTCTCTGAAAGGCTCTACATAATTAAGCTCTCCTTCTTCTTTTTTGGAGTCACCCCTGGCCACCAGGGGGTGGTATTACAGCAATGTCAGCCCCCTGCCATGAGGACCAAAGAGAAGAGCTTTCCTCGCCCATTGGCTTCTGTGAAACATCCAGCATTTGAACTGCGGAGTACAGATGATGGCTCAAGAACCTTTGTCAACAATTGAAAACTCCTGTCTGACTGAAAGTGTACACAAACAATGAAACATAGTCATTTAAAGAAATTAAAGTATTGATATGTAGACACAAGTTTGGTATTGGTATCAGACTTTTGACCAGTTCTGTATATGTCCATGATCTCCTGTGATATTGCACTGCTTTCTTCTCAATGTTGTTTTTCATATTACTTTAAATATACGTCTCATGTAAATGTGAATAAACAAATCTCTTTCCAACTAGTTATTTCATTACATGTTATTACTATTGTATTGGTCACTTGTCTTTAAGGTTGTTTTAAGTGTATTATAGAGCTGCTATGGCAACACAGTTTCCCCTGCGGTTCAATTAAGTTTGTCGAAAACTGTCAGGTATCCCACAGCACCAGCCCCATCAAGAGCCTGCCACTGCCCTACAGACGGGGGAAACCTTTAAACAAAACTTATTGTGAAATTTGTTTCATTTTCACGAATGTGTCAAACCCCAAAGCATTAAAAACATGCACAAACCTGTCTCAGAACCAATCAAAGAACAGACCTGCTCAGGACCTGGACTAACCTCAAGCTTAGGCACAAAATGTTCATATTGAGCCAATGTTCGGGTCCAGGTTGTGCCCATATATCTTGGGTCAGTGCGATTGGGCGCACACTAATTATAACCAGGCAGAGTGGCGTTCTTTGTAGCTGTCGCTCGGGGCGAAGCTGCAATCTGCCCGTGTCAATCTTGGCAATGGCACGCGGCCGACACAGATGAAAAGGTTGGCGGGAAAGCTAATTAGTATTTAGGAATGCGGCGGGACAGAGGGTTTGAGGCCTTTCAGTAGATTTCATCAGTGCACACAGCCGCGACAATTATATCAGGACTACAGCTGCTTTTGTGACCCAACAGGGCTCTGAATGAGGTGGCGCATACAGGTGGTCCAGCATAGAAAAGCCTCATTTAGATCACACACAGCATGCGATTCAAACAAGCAGTTTTCAGATACCTGTGTGTTGGGTGTACAGTACGGCCATATTTAATATCCAAGTGAGTTAATAGACCATATTATCATTTTTCTTCACATTTTCAAACTGTGTGTGAAACTGAAGGCTGTCGGATTGAAGTGTCCCAGGCTTTTCAGAGGGATGCAACAATAAGGGATGGGACCACAGGAGCATCAAACGTTTTGTTAGCCAACAAGATCACAAGAAGAAAAAAAAACAGGGACAAAACACGAACAATAACTGTAAATGCCTGAAAAAAAAATTAAGCGTGGAACCACCAGGAAACCATTATCCACCAGTGCTGTCATTTTCAGCAACTCTGACCAACCTGAAGTGCCCAGAAGTACAAGGTGTTCAGTGCCCAGAGACACAATGTGAGAAAAGTGGAAACCTGACCACTGTTGAAGCTCAACTGATTCAGGAATGATCTCAAGCAGTGATTCTCAACTGGTGGGTCCCAAAAGATGGGTCGCGGAACCATTTTTAGCCTATTCCAGGGAACCTTTTTTTCAATATTATTTCCATCTGACACAGCGGGGAAACACTATTAGAGTCTTTTTGAATTTGTGTTATTGGGTTGTTTTGATAGTCGAATCTTGGATCCAAGAGGAACAATGTGGTTTTCGTCCTGGTCGTGGCACACTGGACCAGCTCTATACCCTTCATTGAGTGCTCGAGGGATCATGGGAGTTCGCCCAACCAGTCCACATGGGTTTTGTGGATCTGGAGAAAGCATTCGGCCATGTCCCTCGTGGGCCCTGTGGGGGGTGCCCCGGGAGTATGGGGTCTGTTGCCCTCTGCTAGAGGCTGTCCGTTCCCTGTATGACTGCAGCAGGAGCTTGGTTCGCATTGCCGGCAGTAAGTCAGACCTGTTCCCAGTGCGTGTTGGTCTCCGCCAGGGCTGCTCTTTGTCACTGGTTCTGTTCATTATCTTCATGGACAGAATTTCTAGGCGCAGCCAGGGGCTGGAGGGTGCCTGGTTTGGGAACCTCAGGATCTCATCTCTGCTGTTTGCAGACGATGTTGTTCTGTTGGCTTCATCAAATCAGGACCTTCAGCGCACTCTGGGGCGGTTTGCAGCCGAGTGTGAAGCGGCCGGGATGAGGATCAACACCTCCAAATCTGAGGCCATGGTTCTCCACCGGAAAAAGGTGCTTCCCCTCTACAGGTCGGTGGGGAGTCCTTGCCTCAAGTGGAGGAGGCTTGGGGTCTAGTTCACGAGTGAGGGACGGATGGAGCGTGAGATCGATAGACGGATCGGTGCGGCGTCAGCAGTGATGCGGTCACTGTATCGGACTGTTGTGGTGAAGAGGGAGCTGAGTCAGGGGCAAAGCTCTCGATTTACCGATCGATCTATGTTCCCACCCTCACCTATGGTCATGAGATTTGGGTCATGACCAAAAGGACAAGATCGCGAATACAAGCGGCCAAAATTAGCTTCCTTCGCAGGGTGGCTGGGTGCACCCTTCGAGATCGGGTGAGGAGCTCAGTTACCTGGGAGGAGCTCGGAGTAGAGTCGCTGCTCCTTCACGTCGAAAGCAGCCAGATGAAGTGGCTAGGGCTTAAGTTCCGGATGCCTCCTGGTCGCCTCCCGCGGGAGGTATGTCCTAGTGGGATAAGGCCTCGTGGAAGATCCAGGACTATGTCTCCAAGCTGGCCTGGTGTCGCCTCGGGGTCCCCCCAGAACAGCTGGAGGAGGTGTGCGTGGATCAGGAAGTCTGGGCATCTCTGCTGAGACTGCTGCCCCCGCGACCTGGCCCCGGATAAAATGGAAGACAATTGATGCATGGGTTGTTTTGATCATAATTTCAGTCCTAAAGAAATATCTACTACTTGTTCAATAAAAATCTGAGTGAAAAATAAGATATTTCATACAATATGAGAAATGTTTTATTTTTATTTGGGTCACATCTGAGGGTAATGGTTTCAAAGCCATACCACTTGAGAACCACTGATCTAAAGACTGACTGATTAGGTCAGAGTGACGCTGGATGGACTTTTTCTTTACCATCCTCTAAAAGCTGACACTAGGTTTGGGAGTTGAGTTCCAGTCCACCTTCAACTCAAAATGGTCCAACTAACTAATCTTTAATAATGCATGCCCAAACCCGTGCCCTCCTTGACCCTGCAGGCGCCTGAGTCGGAGTGGAGAGTCATGCCCATTACTGATCCAGCACCAAACACCTTGTGCTTCTGGACACTTCAGGTCAGTTACAGCTGCTGAAAATGACAGCAGTGGTAGATGATGGATCCTCCTGCTTTGATAAAAGTTGTTTTTCCCTGTACATTATTTATGCACGCACTATAGAATATTTTGATATTTCTGATTGAAATACTATATGGATGAATACATATCCTCATTCTACAATCCTAAAACAAATATCAGTCTTAGAATCCATTTTCACACATCCAGTGGTTCTCTGTAGGTGTGATTCAAATTAAGAATGCAGCTTGTGCAACCAAGAGATCCAAGGCCAAATGCTAAAGAAAACTCGCAGACCGACTTCACAGAATAGCATTGTCTTTTTGTGTGGGTGTCACAGCAACACTTGTCTGTCTGATAATCGCCTCAGCTCCGGCAGGTGCGAACAATAATGTGCTAAATAACCTTATATGAGGGCGGTAAGGCTGTTGGACACGTCACACTATTTGACTATAAAACTATGCTCGTCCAGTAACTGTTGTCAGATGGACACACAGCTCAATAGGGACCACCACCACATGAGTTATATGAGGTGATCTGTAACAAAAAGTACTCAATAAACTCAATACGTTTCCACTACTTGAGTAAAAGCACAGATACTACTGGTCAACTAGCACCAATAGAAGTAAAAGTTGCATCTAACTTAAGTTTTCAATTTGGAAAGCGTAAATCTGTACGGAAATTAATTTGGAGTGCTTTTTAGAGAGCTTTGTACCATGTTGCAGTGTTGTTTTTGAATCAAAAACATACCTGGAGTTTCCAGCCATGTTTGAGTCAGCAATGTCAGTAATTCACTCATTTAATTTGACATTTTTCAGAAATGATGGAGAGATAATGAACACAGACTAATGACACTGAACGACAACAAGCCTTTTATTCATTCGTGTTGCGAGCACTGACTATCAGGTTTGTTAATGAGATTTGTTTTTGCGACAAAAGCCTTTTCTCTCTGAAGGGATTTTGTTTTGCTCATTAACAGCTGTTTCCTTTCTCCTTTAATCCGTTTGCTCTGAAACAACCTTCTCCATCTTATTTTCTCATTTTGCACCAAACGTATCCTGACCCTCAGACCTTCCATGTTGGTCTTTCTAATGCTGCGTTCATGTTCCTCTGGAACAGGGGACTGGTTTTCCGCAGTTGGAAAATGCACATGAATGCTCACTCAACTGGAGAAAACATCTGGGGAACTCGGGTCAAAACAAGTTTCCCGACTTCCACACCTGACTGCAGAAATCAGCTGATTTGTTCAGTTATCATTTAATGTGAGCTTCTGAGTTAAACTCTGCGACTTTCATGAGTTTAGTGTGAACTGTCGTCCTTCGGAGGAACATACTAGCGAGAGAAATGCCCGACATCAATGCTAACAAAAAGAAAATCTAGATGATGTTTTCTAAAAGCCAAATTCAAATGGTTAGCTCTGTTGGCTAAGTGCTAATTAGTGATAAAAGACCATTTTTGTCAGATGACATCAAAATCACTTACCCACATAAAAAGCATGAACACAAACCAACAAAGATGTCACGTAGACACAGACGGCATCGCGTCATAGAAGGAGGCGTGGCTTCGCCGAGGGGGAAAATAGAATCTTTTGGGAAACACAATTTTTCACTCTTTTTAGCCATTTTCTGGTGGAATATGAACTTATTTATCACACATAAACAAAGTCAAGTGTAAATCGGGCCCATATTCTCACAGCAGAAAAAACGGCAGTCATAGCTAGCGCTAGCTAGCACGGTAGCGCAGCGGTTAGCGCCTCCGCTTCACAGCTAGAAGGTCCCGGGTTCGATTCCCACCAGGACGGGGCCTTTCTGTGTGGAGTTTGCATGTTCTCCCCGTGTCTGCGTAGGTTTCCTCCGGGTACTCCGGTTTCCCCTACCACTAAAAACATGTGCAATAGGTGAATTTTCCAGCCAGGTGATTCTGACCATCAGCCTGGCTCCACACCATGGAGATGGGTCCCCGGGCGCGGCACGGCCGTCGACCACTGCTCCTTACGGGTTGCCCCAGTGGCATCGAAGGATGGGTTAAATGCAGAGGACAAATTTCCCTACGGGGACAATAAAGTATACAAACAAACAAACAAACAATAGCTAGCCGCTACCGCTAGCATTAGCACGATGCTGTTGAACCACTTTGCTCCTCTCCATGTCTTTGTATCTTTATTTAGTAGAAAACTATATTAATTGAGCATTTTTAAGTAGTTTTTGATTAATCAGAGAAAGTTTAGATTTTTCTCCAAATTGTTTTCCCCCTTAACGGTATTCAAACATGACCATATATGGGCGATTCCAGAAATGCCATCTGTATCTATCTCGGGAAAATGAGCACCCCAGTCCACATGAAGTCTAACGTTGCCATGACAACAAGGCCATACCTCCGGTTTACAGACGTTACAGACAGTTTATTTAAGCAGATATAAATAAACTGGTAAAAAGACGTTTTGAATCGATGTTGCCCTTATTTAGGCTTCATTACTGTAGCAGGCTGGACTTGCCACTAGATGGCGCCAGCCCTAAAATATAAATAGCCCCTGCTTTAGCTTTGCCGTCCTCTGCTTTCACTGTTACCGCCCCCACATACGCCGCCTCACCGTCCCTCTTCCGGGTAGTCACGGAGCGTTAGCTGCGGGCGGCTCACAGGTAATCAGTATAGTTCTCTTTATCATAACTATCGTATCTTACTAGTTGTATGGCTGTCTCGCCTTCTCGCCTCTTGCCCTTCTGCTTTGTACCTATGTCGCCTGGGTTGTTTCCTTCCCTGTGGTCAACCCACTGGCGCACTTCGACAAAACTAAATGAACGAATGTGCCCCCCGTGAGAATGTGACCTGAAACGTATGTTTTTATGGTACTTGGTATGATGAAATGAAGTGAAACGAAATAATTTATTGAACTTAATACAAAGTAAATAAATGAAATACTAATAATATTTTTCATAATGGAACTGTCTATGCCTCGAATTCAATTACGAACCTGTGTGTCCTCTATTGCTTGTTTATTCAAGCTGGCGTTGTTGGTATTTTAATTGCTTTTATGTACTGTATATTAATTTCTAACACCTTAACCACCCGTCGTGCCACATTACTAAGGTTAAAAACGTTTCAAACTGCGACATGTTGATTTGCACGGGACCAGACTCACCTGCCGACCTCAGAGGTTTGCAGAATTACCTTTTAAATTACCGCTTACAGAGTTTTGTTGCAAGGAAGGTGCCTGTGCTTGAGGATGCATGCAGAGTTTCGTGTAAAAACTTGAAACACAAAAGCTACAGTGCCATGCAAAGGAGCTGTTTCATCCTCACAGTTCTCCACACATTCTCTGCTCCTGTATCTCCAGTGCACTGTCTTCACCATTTACCCATTCCTCTTGTTCATAAATGGCTTTCTCTCTCCGATAAGAGCCTCATTCCCCGCACAGCAAATATATTTTTCCTCATGTGCTCCCCTATCATCGGCGAGAAAGCAAAGAGTGAATTTCCTGCTTTATTGATTTTGATAACGCGTGCTCCGCCGTCATTTTGTTCCTGTAATAACCGCTGTGCGATCCGAACGAAAGGAGAAAATAGGAACACTTATTAAAGGCTGTTGCTGACGCGTGGACGGGTGGAGTGTCGATGGAACAAAGATAGATAGATGCTTGAAAACAATGAAAGATTGCACCAATTTTTTTTCAGACTAGAATATTACAGCATAAGTTGATGGAAAATCGTTTTCGACCCCGAGCTTTGATGTTTTATATGTCAGAATACTTGATTTACATTATTTTTTTTGACAAATATTGCAATTACAGTTCGGTTTGTGGATATGTGTATCACCAGTTTTGACATTGATGGTTGTGTGTTGAGGTTCTTTTAGAGGACATCAGAATCACATCTGTTATACATCTGTGTTGAAAAGGTATCATGAAATATTGGCAGAAATAGGTGGAGTGTATTTACTTTTGTGAGATTCTGTTTACGCTGGAGGGCTGGAATGGGCTCATCTGCAGGTACATACGAAAAGGGTCATTATAGCCTTTTAGCTTTTTCTACAAATTGCATTTGTGGTTTCTGTGTTCCACACTGTTTTAGTATGGCTGTGTTTTTGTGGGGTTCGGTGGATTTTTTTTTTTTTTTTTTTTACTGCAGAGAGTCCATAATGGTCCTGAAGAAAGCTGCTTTTTTAAAGTAAACACACAGCTATCTTATGAGCTCTATGTGTATTTATTTATTGTAGTTTTGCACATAATAGCAAACAATCCATTAGAACATTCAGATATAACAATAAAAGTGCAGGAAGAGGCAGAAAACTCAATTGGGCTCATAATTACCCCTCCACCGACCAGTAGATATAAAACTGATACATTTAGTCTGAGAATAAAATAATATCAAAAGATGTGTTTTTTAAAAAGATAAAATACAAAAACTATCACAACTCACCAATCACTTACATTCAATCAAGGAAACTGAATATTTCTTAAAAGATGTTAGTGATGTGCCTTCTGCAAGACGGGAAAATTACAGCAGTATCTCAAATGAAACTGCTCAAGATGTAACTGATTTTGGCAAATGGAACTCTTTACTTTGACATGTGTTTTAATAATGCTAAAGACATTTGAGAGCTACATTTCTTCTTCTGAGACGCTGAAGAGGCACCGAGAGCCCCCACACCCGCAGCACAGCAGAGGCTTCATAAGAGGAGGAGATGGTTAAAGACTGTTGTGGAGCGGAGAGAGCTGCGCAGGAGGAAGCGAAAGGAGGAGGAGGAAATGGTAAATGGTCTCAACTTGTATAGCGCTTTTCCACCCACATTAGGCACTCAAAGCGCTTTACAGCACGGATCCACTCACCCATTCATACACCAATGTACGCAGACACTGAATACAGTACTTCGGTGTCCCCTAGAGGCCATAAGCACCACTGCAGGTGTTGTAGCATGTTGCTTTTTTTTTTGCATCCAGTTACACAATGGAGATAACTTTTTTCACTCAAACTTGGCTGTAAATACTGTTTAAGTGGCGCTAGCCCGCAGCTAGCTTTGCCCGTTAGCCTGTTAGCTTCTTCGTTGTGATTCCATTAGTGTGTATTGGTGACTCCGACCCGGTAGCAGCGTAGTTGCAATTGTGGTTTTCTGGCCAGAGACACCAGGGGGAGATGAAAGACCCCCCAATCATCCCACTGACACTTGTATTACCCCCAGAAGGACTATGGAAAGGATTTATTAAGGTTCAGGTGCAGCTACATAAGTAACACAAGTTCACGTGAATCACTACATGTGTGGAGCTCCTTTTTTTTCTGCATCATGAAAGAAGCAATATGACGCAATTCTAAACTTTACACAATATAAAGTGCGATCTCGAGCCTTCGGGCACGTTCTACAAACTTTTGTTTTGCTAACAGTGAGATACACTGAGGTAACAGTGCATGTTATAGTCCAGCCGGTGATAACCTGCTGCCCTCGGGTTAAAGGGCATTAAAATGTAAAGCATGAGAACCTATAGAGCGCGGAGAGTGCGGCCCAGAGGTCAAATGAGGCCCTCACAACACATTTGGCCCTCAGGCTTCTTGTTAAATTGTGCTGTGAAGTGAAGTAGAAGTAGAAGGAAGTAGGAACGTGAGCTGGTTTCTTTGTTCCTTTTGCCCAGTGTGACGGTGTTGCAATAGTAGATGTATAATAATTATACACAACTGTAACCTTAATAACTAACAGTGAAGTGTGACACAAAGCTGACAATAAGGGGCCAAGTCTAAATAAGGGTGGCCACCGTCAACGGCCCTCCATGAAGAGAGTGAAGAGATGCAGAACTGCTCTGGGTCAGTCTGCTCTCAGTGAAAGGGACAGTAATGGAACTCTTTGCCACCGGAGCTGAAGTCCCAAATGGACCTGAGACTTTTCTCATTAAAGCTGAAGCTTTGGCTACAGTTCAGTGCTCTGTGTGGATGAACTAGGGATGTGAAGTGGTCAGATATGTCTTCTCTTCTGTCTTTGATTGCTGTATGGCATGATGATGTTGGTTCACTGTCATTAACTCTTTTAAATACCTTGAAAAACAACTTATTTTTTATCTATCGATTATAAATTGATAGATAAATAAGAAATGCGGCCCACGATGAACAAAATGTGGACAGCTCTACTTTGCACCACATGCTCTGAAGGGCACCGCATAAGACCAGTGTGACTGAACAGCACTGTGCAGTGTTTGCGCCGCTGTTTTATGACGTTAATAAATGTTAATAAATGTTTTATTACATGAATAAAACAAAACAAGGTCTGTATTCAATGGGAATGAGAACAATGCACATAGGAATCTCTGTGCCACATGAGGTGCTTTCACGCACCCGCTCATACAAGCGTAGTAAATTTGCAACAAACTTAAAGCCACACCGCGTAGAATATTACCAAATAAATACAATTGAAATAAAAGCATTTATTTTATGACAGATATTTTTATCATAAATGTTGAAACAAACATGTGCTTTTCTTTGAGTAGCATCCTGCCTGGCTGCACAACGTCACACCCGCTGGTTCGGCCATGTCCTCCGCCTTCCTCCAGTTTGACCCAAAGGACGAGAACGAGGACGAGGACTAGAGACGACCACGAGGCAAACCCCGCACCCGATGGCTCGATGTCATTGTGGGCGACCTCCAATAACATGGAGTTGCTGTGGAGGATGCAGAGCAGCTGGAACAAGCCCACCAGCACTGGAAACAACTGGTTCATCTGGTTGGCTCAATGTTCTCATCCAAATCCATTCTTGGATTACCCACTGCAGAAATAGCATTTTCTGTGTCGAGCTGCTCATTAGGGGCATGTTTTGTATTGATGACAACAGTCAAAATGTTACACAGTTCAGATTCTGACAAAACATTAGTGTCATACTGTAGTGTTGTCTCGGGCCTGCGCTCACAGTGGCGAGTGAGAAAGGAAAGAGGAAAAGGTGCAGAGAGAGACACGTCTGAGCTGAAGTGCTCTGCAGCTGCAGGGGCGGAGCAGACAAACCCAGGTTCTGGGGGAGCGGCACCAACTGTTAAACGGCTACATCTAAACTCAATTATTCAATTATTAATTCTATACATATTCCTGGTGTAGTTTCGAGATTGTGTGAAACTGTATTAAACATTAAACATTTCTGCTTAGTGCTGACATCAATCACTGTTGCTCCTGTTTGTTTCCATTTTGGACCGTGATTCAAAGTCTATTTTGATTGGTCAGAGCCCTAGATTTGGCAGAACCATTAGTCGCTTTATGACACTTCAAAAAAAAAAAAAATCAGACCGATGGTGGGGAGCTGAATCCGGAAGAAACCCACAAACTCCAGAGAAATGACCAGGAACCTTTGTGGCCTTGAATGCAAAACTGTTTTCCCGCCAGTGCTGAAGCTGAACAATCTATTTTCCCAATACGCTGTCATTAAGACCTCTTCCATCATGGTGCTCCGGGACTGTCCTCTCAGCAGCACTTTTCTGAACACGCTGATCCAGGAACACCTAATGGGCCGTCGGCAGACAGGTCCCCGATTTGCCGATGTGGAAGTAGGCGAACGATCAGTTTGTTGTTTCACAAACTAGACGTTTTCTTTGGCGAAACCATTGTGTGACAGTCATCATTTTTTACATTTACAAATGTACAGTAAAGCAGCAGGTATACACAGCTATACACTACTTTTCAATGTCTGGACAGCTTCCCCGGACTTGTTTAGACTGTTTCAGCGCTCAAATTGCCTCCTGTACACATCATTTCTTGAATATAGTTGTTGCTTTTAGCTTATTAACCTACTTTGTATCCTCCCAAATCAGGGATGAATATGTTTGTACTTACTTTCCATATACTGTGGGTCACAGTAGGTGTGTGAGCAGAAAGCATGATGAGGTCATACACAGGCGTACAGTACAGACCAGGGGTTCTCCACTGGTGGGTCGGGACACAAAGGCGGGTCACGGAACTGTGGTCAGTGGGGCGTGAGCCTTTTTTTTTTCGATATTTACAGTATCTTCTGAAAAAGTATAACACCACCATCTGAGTCCGTTAAAATGACTGTTAACAGCTTGTTTTCTTCATGATGTCAGTTCTTTAGGCGAATCTAATGCTTATTCAACAATAATTTGTGGGGAAAATACAAACATTTTGCATTATATCTATTTTATTTTGGGTCGCGCAGAACCTCTGGCCCCAAGATGACTTTGAGAAATGTTACTATGTAAAAGGTGCTCCCTCTCTCTTGCTCGGCCTTCCTGACCTCTCCCCTCTGACGTCACACGCCGACAGGAGCAGAGTGATGTTGCGGTTATTGAAGAAGTAAACACGTTGTCATCGTCCTCCAGCGTCAGGCCCGGGTGACTCGCTACAGTTACCTGCGTATGCTCGGTGAGTCGCGGTTTCAGACGTTTTAAACATTCAGTGAACTCGTACAGAGCAACACCGCTCACTGTTTTTAGCTTCCTGGCTGTGGGTCCTTGTGTCGGGCCGTTGCGTCTCCGGTGCAGTCGAGTGCGCCCGTCCTAGTGGCATGCCACACGCAAACGACGGTATGTGTTTGAAAAGTCTTTTCCCCTTTTATTATTTATGTTAATTACTAATGTATGTGTACTAATGCGTTGATTGCAACCGACAGACTCTTGTCGGATGGGCCTCCTCTTTCTGTGATTCTTGTCTGTGACTCCTCCGAGGAAACGTGTCGCTCAACTAGCACGATGTCGTATGGACGGTGAACCTCACAACACGACCCCGGTGTGCAGTAGTCGGGCGTCAAGAAACTCTTCGCGAAAGCAGTAGGATTCTGCCTCCAGTGGTTGTGTTGAGCGCTTACTTCTATTTGTGCTTGTGAGAGCCACTTTTCTTATTATTATTTCAGTTGGACTACTGGGACTGTGGGGGGGTTCAATGGAAGAGGGACGGTTCTGTGATGTCCCTCTGGTTCTACCCGAAATGATTACAAAAGAAAACTATTATAAATGAATAGCAAAATAAAATAACTTGTTTTTTTTATAATTTACTGTCTCTCCCTATCCGTTAACGAACCTGTGTGACTTAAATGTGTGGGGATTAGTTCATTCGTGATTTCCCTTGGCCCACATAATCAAGGGTGGCATTGTAACAACAATTTAAGGGTCTACACTGTTAACAAGTAAAAGTAAAAGGCCCCTTGCTACCGCTCGTTATGCCACAAATGCAAATAAGAGATCAAATGCCTTTTAAAGTGCTCTAGAAATGTGTTAGTATTTCTCAAATTTCCCTGCAGAACACACCACGAGGTCATATATAATGTAAAACAGAAAATGGTTCTTTACTTTCTTTACTTACTTACACACACTTACCCACCCCTGTAATGAACCCCCAGAGATCTGAGCTTTAACTACTCGCTGCACTAGCACATTTTGGGTCCTCTAACTGTACAAAGCGTAACTATCTTTATCCATTCAGGAAAAACTCGCTCCTGAACGGGCAAGAGGGCAGTGCAGTGGTAAAGCGACCTTTAAACATTTTTTACAGTCGAGGCCTTTTATATGGAAACGCACGGCCGTTTGGACTGACCTCTGAACCTCCTCCCTCTTCTAATCCGCAGCTCACGCCTCACCTGGCACAACCAATACTTTGAGTGCCGCTAATCCACCGCCTCCTACCGACGCAGCCGTAATCCAAATCCCACACAACACCGCCTTTTCCCCCCCCCCATCCATTCTATCCCACCACGCGTTTCAATTTCATCGGCTGTTGGGTCAGACAGGAAGACAGGAAGCGGTCGACAAGCCAAAACAGAACTGTGTAGACCTGCTTCAAGAGAGTTTAGAAGATGAGAATGAGTGATTGGGATGGATGCTTGGATTCCGACAGTGAGAAAGAGAGAAAGTCCTGTTACATTTATCACAAACTGGGCAATTCAAGAACATTTGGTATAATTTTTGTCGGGGGGCATTTTCCTCAGAGCTGATTGTTAGCCTCCAAGTCTAAATACTAAGGGCTCGAGACTAACATAGTCTCGTAGTCCCGGGGACGGGAAAAAAAATGCACGGGATGAGATGAAATCCTCGGGACGGAAGACCTTTAACCATTTTTTATATATTTATGAGGGCTGCAATGATTCATCGATTAAATTGATTCACTCGAAATGCTTTGAACATTATTTTCCCACTTCAAATACTCGCTTAATTAATATATCTCATTAAAACCGCATGAACCAGGGCCGCTTATGCGCCCGGAACTTTAAGTGCCGCTTGTTTCTGCATGGCAGCTCTATGGTTGTAAACAACAGAGTGGAGCTCGCTGTGCTAAAACTTGTAGCCGGGCAGAACCTGGTAGTGGAGCAGAGAACCAGACTGTTATAATCATCAAACAAGAAGGAACTCAGCAACGAGAGGCGAAGATAGGACAGAGGCGAAAGGACACGACTCTCCCCGCTATCGCGCCACCACAAAGCTAACAGCTGCATCAGTGATGATTCACCATCAGGACGATCTACACTTTCATCCTGTGTTACTTTAGTGTGACATAAGGTAAGGTATGATGGTGAAGTTCTCTCCTTTCCCGCTCACCAAACGCAGACTTTTACATCCAACTGCATCTACTTCCTTGCTACAAAGTTGTTTGCGCTAAATATCTTTACGCTGTATCTACGATTTAAATGAAGATACATAAAAACACAGATCTAAATAGAGTGACCACCTGTCCCTCTGTACTGCGGCTGTACTGTACTGGCTCTGTACTGCAGAGCCATGTCGCTCTCTGACCCTTCATGCTTTACATGTTCCACTTTTTTATTGAAGCCAACCTCACGATTTTATTTTATCATTATTTTATACATCTAACTGCTTAATAATATATTGCGATCCGTTGGTAGCTCAGTGTTATATAAGTTACAATAATGAAAAGGTGTGTCTTTCTTTAGTGGGATGAAAAGGCCTGATCTATATAAAAAATTCCTCTCCTCACACTATTTCAAAAGCAGAATAAAACTCCAGCAGTCATACGGTTTCATCTGTACTTTAAAGTTTTTCATATCCATCCTTTCCTGGCTCACAACAACTAGGTATCTATGAAGCATGCAAATTGACTCATCATTCCCATTGCAATACCATGACAAAAACGAGTCAAATGTTTTTCCTCTTTAAGGAAACCACTCTGGTCGAGATCCTGGGAAAGAAAGGAATCACCTTAGCTTCAGTCCAGTCAGGACCTACTTCACCTGAACAAGAGATAAGGACAGGTGTCTCTTTATGAGAGTCAGATGTTGCTGCTTTGGGGACAAACTGATAAGAAATTAAGAATGCAGATCCTATGCTTAAAACTTTTTTTTTCTCCTTTCAGTTTTTCAGTATAAATTAAATTAAATTAATCTATGTAAATAATCGATCGATTAAATCGATTACTTACATAATCAATAGTTGCAGCCATAATATTTATGTAAGAGAGTGCATCGTTTACTGACCTCCAAAACACTGGTTTCATGTGGATGATTTGCTGGATTGATAAAATATGTGAGCGTTTAGTCCTGAGCTTGACTTTGTGTGACAAGGGGCTTTAATTGCTTCCAGTTGAATGTTTCATTGCATTGACCACTGGTTAATAGTCCTCAACTTTGTATAAACTTCAATATGCAGCCCTTGATTAAAAGAGTTTGGACACCCCTGGGTTAAGCCCTGGACTCTGTGGAGGTTCCTAAACAATGGAGAATCACTGCATTAACCCATCATGTGTTCCATTACAACTTTGTCTCTGTGCACCATTATGATCATAGTCGTTACCAAATGACCATCTCCCTCTCCTTAACCACATTGGAACACGCTGATGCCTTCACGTCCACTGCATCCTCCCACCACACCACTCCCCCATTCCATTAAGCTCCATTATAAACAATGCTATTTTCCACATTTATCCATTCCCAATCAATATGCAAATGTCGATGAGGTAGTAAACTGCTGCCAAAAGCACAACGCGCTCGGCTAAGCGTAGCTTCATTTTGGATCGCTCCCATGTTTCCAGTCTAGCGGGTGCCAGGCAGGCTTTTAACGCACCTCATCTCACATATCAGTGCAAAGACACGCTCGCGACGGGGAGAAACAACAACAACAATGCACACAATATGCTCCAGAGCCCCACGCCGCTGTCCAAATGCCAAGCGCCCGCCTAGTAAAGCGAGCATAAAGCGGTTAGCATATCAAGCGTGCCGCCACAGCGAAATCATGGTGTAGTCTGTCCCAGATCTGGATCCGTTGGACATCGGCTCTGACAGGACATCCTTTAGTCAGGAGGACCTAATAAAAACATCCTTTTAGGCTCCTATGCCATGTTAGGATTCACTCAATGTTGTCAATGCAATCCTGTGTGACCTCTCCACTAGCCTGACCAGCCAGAAGACACGTTTTTCCTATTCTTTACAAAGAGGTGTAGCTGGGATCAGGGGGGGTTCTTCAAATTCCCAATGGGCGTGATAGACAAAGCTGCATATTATACAAACGGCATGCACTAATGCTGTAATGTCTCGATGTACGTTTGGAACAGGAGGAAAGACTATCGACAGAAGGTAAATCCTCTTAGAGGAGGTGAAGCATCAATATCTCAGATTCACTTTATTAGCCATTTGCTGTATAAAACCACATTGGAAAAAAACAGCAAGAAGCTCAAAGTGCAGTGCCAACATTAATGGACATGACATTGTTAAAATGGCGATCAGGCGAACATTTGACAGAGCGATACCGTTCAAAAAAGTCCCTTGTAGGACGGCCTGAGGCATCAATAGCAAGTTGTAAAGCTCAATTTAAGAGTCTAGCATTATATGTGGCCTCCAAGAGGGGCAAAGTGCAGCCAATGGTCCTGCTGGCTGAGCGAACCACTTTGTTCAAAGCCTTCTCTCTCACAGTAATACAACTGGGTAGAACACTCTCAATTATGCAATAGTAAAAGTTCAAAACAAGTTTAGTATTTTGAGTGAACTCTCGAAGCCTGCATAAAAAGAAAGGGGCGCTGTCTCGCTTTCTTAGCAATGTTAGAACTCTTAATTCAAGTCATGAGAAAGAGTCACACCCAAGAATGTACATTTGTCAAGAATCTGCACATCAGAATCAGGGATAGTAATTGGCAACTGATTCCTCTTGTGACACAAATCAATAACAAGTTCACATGTTTTTGAAGTGCTCAAAATCAAGTTGTTTTCTTTACTCCACTGAACAACATTCTCCACCTCCTCGCGATAATGAGATTCACCATTTGAACTGATCAGCCCAATGATGGTTGTGTCATCAGCATGAGGTCATGAGGTCATGAAGATACAATGTGAACAGCAAAGGGATCAAAATACACCCCTGTGGAGAACCAGTGCTAACATACAGCTCATCAGAAACACAACCATTTATTTTGACCCTTTGAAGTCGACAAGTCAGAAAATTAAAAATCCATTTACAAATGGCATCAAGTCCAAGACATTTGAGTTTGTGAATGAGCTTTGTTGGATCATTGACCAGTCTACGCCTCTATATTCTTGTGATTGGATTGATATAAAATTTTGAGATTTGAATGGCTGTTAGCAAATTTCCTGATGCATAAAGCAGGAGTGGATGGCTGGTCAGGCAACCTCTCGCTGAATTCTGGTTCAGTCCCGCAGCCCTGCTCACTGCTCGCTCTAACGGTCACAAAAGTTCTAATGTGTAAAAAGAGCCTTCCTTTGCACATCTTGCTTTTTGCAGGTAGTGCAAACACAAAATACAACATCGCAAAAGGCTTGCTAAAATATCCCAAAGCCTTACTGAGCTCGGTCTCTATGCCCCTCCCTGCCAATTCAAAAACAAAACAGGAAGGATGATCTTTGTAAGAGAACTGAAGGTAAGGAAAGCCTTTCCTGGCATGTTTCTTATTTGTTTCATTTGACCTTTATTCAACCAGATTAAGAATCATAAGTGTACCCCAGTGTGGAGAATTTGAAGTATGCACAAAATTGTAAAGCGACTTTGAGCATCTGGAAAGTGGCATTGTGTCTGTTACTCAGAGTGCCCGGAGGAAACCTACAGAGGGAAACCATGTAAACTCCACACGGAAAGGCCCTGCCCGAACTAAAAAGTCTTGAGGTCGTTCGGGTGAGCTGGAGTCCACTCGCTCATGACCTCTGCTCTATTTAACACATTGGTGATCGGGTGTGCTGCGCTGGGTCAAAATAAAAGTAATAAAATGCTGTAAAAAGCAATTAAAAATCTGGTGCTCTTTTAGGAAGGGAACAAAGTCTGGAGTAATACGACTGAACTTGCCTTGGTAGATACTGTAAGTGTGGCAAATATATCCGAGGCACTCTGATGGAGATTAAAAGTCCTTCATTTCGACACACTGGTCTTCTTCAGAGCTCATCTGAACAATCATACAAACACAGATGATATAAAAACCTAATAAAGGCATCACATGGTCAGTCACGTGTGCCGATCACAAGGGGGAAAAAAACAGGAAAAAAATGCAAAAAAACATATACACATACACAGTTGAGAGGCACAGATCAGGCATTTAGATATGATATAGAAAACACCCACATGACAAGCGGACCAGGTCACAGTATGAAAGGTAGGCGTGACTGTGACACATAAGACATTTTTCAGGACCACTTGAATAAAACATAAAAGGCAAGGTGGGAAACACATAAATCAAAAACTGGGGCCCCAGTGCTACAAGAAGACTGAAAAATCCAGATAATCGTTTAACCCTGGATAGGTAGTGGCCTTGAGGGTCTCAATCCAGTATTTTTCCCTTTGGGAAAGGGTTTGTAATTTGTCCCCCCCTCAGATGCCCAGGGAGACCACTTCAATGACCATTACTCTTAGTTGTGTAATATTGGTATGGCCAGGTGTTTTGAAGTGCATAGCCATAGGGTAATTTGGGTTTTTTGTTCTTAATGCATTTTTGTATTCAGAAAATCTGTGTTTAAGTCTTCATTTGAATCAAATGAAGACTTAAAGACAGTTTTTCATTTCTGTGTTTCACCTTGTCTTTTATGTTTTATTCAAGTGGTCCTGAAATGTTTTTGTTATGTTTCACGGTCACGCCTACCTTTACGGACCGCCTACAACGGGACTGTGACCCGGTCCGGTTGTCATGTGGGTGTTTTCTATGTCATATGTAAAGCCTGATTTGTGCCTCTCTTCTGTGTATGTACATATATATATTTGCATTTTTCCCCTGTTTTTTTTCCCTTGTGATCGGCACACGTGACTGACCACGTGACTGACCACGTGATGCCTTAATAATAATAATAATAATAATAATAATAATAATAATAATAAATTGTATTTGTATAGCGCTAGTGTTTGTATGATTGTTCACATAAGCTCTGAAGAAGACCAGGTTGGTTGGAACGCGTTGGCACGTCGCTTTCTCCCATTGAAGGACTTTCAATCTCCATCAGAATGCCTCGGATTTTTGCCACACTTATAGTATCCACTAAGGCAAGTTTCGTACTACTCCATTTCCTGTTTGTGTCAGCATTTCCTGTGAGCGGGGAATTCCACTGTTGTCACAAAGAACTTGGAATAAACAGAAAATTTGCTATAAAGTGCAAAGGAAATTTGTTTGCCTCAGCTTTGGTGACATGATGCGATGAAAAAGTGACCTCATAGCATTTTTTATTTCTTTTTTTTCCACTCTGCACCAATGGTTTAACTGTGAGGAACTGGAAAAACTAAAGCAGCGCAATACATTTACCCTGAAATGTTCAAAGCCAATGTTAGACTTGCAGTTTGGCCATGAACCCGACACGCTATAAGAGACTCTGAGCCAAAGAACACCCACCCCACTCTCTGAACATGTGAGGAATACACATGTTACCCAGAGCACACAACAGGCCATGTAATCCCCACGACATCTGACACGGATCAGGAAGAAATCTCTTTTGCTTTCTCTGCCCGGCGTAGAACATAAGACGGCCCGAAATGACACAAAATCATGCACAATTGTAAATGCTCCTCGTCACCGCCGACCGTGGAACGCACTTTGGCACGCGTTCAAAGCGTCTGAAAATAAGGAGTGAAGCGATTATGACGGCAGGCAGTTCCCCGCGGCCCACCCACTCTCTCTTCCCAATGTACAGCCAGGCGGAGGCGGCGGAGCGAGGCTTATGCCGCTGCTTTTGTATGTCACAACGCGTCAAAACGTAAACGTCCAAATCAGACGACGCGCAGAGCAATATGCAGGAATAATTTGTCTCTGTAAAATGGAATGGGTTTTTTAGCAAGAGTGTCACTGGCGTCCATTGTTCTCAATCAAAGCTGTGTTTATGAATAAGGGGGGGGGGGGGGGGGGATTGAGATATCAAATTGAAACTGTTGCTGTAGATTACTGATAAATATGAGAAAACAAATATATATTGCAAGTTTTCTGTCATCTTATAGTTTCATACACTGAAGAGGCACCAAGAGCCCCCCACACCTGCTGCACAGTGTAGGCGTCACAAGAGGCGCCACAGGGATAAACAAAGGGGCAAATGAGGAGGTATCCGGGCAAGACTAGTCTTATAAGCCATTTTCAGCACGTAACATCGTGAACAATGTCAAACTGTGAGACCTGAGTGTCTGGAGCTTGGAGTTTGCATGTTCTCCCTGTGTCTGCGTAGGTTTCAACAGCAGCACCACACAGAGTCGCAGAGGCTCAGAACCCAACCCCTGATGTAGGCAATTTAGTTGTACAGTTGTACGTATAGTGATAGTAAAGTTATTCATTCATCCATAAAAATGCCAAATTGCCATATTTTCAATAACAACATCTAAATAATGGATAAAGCCAGGTTTGAATTTATGGTTGTTGATAAATTAGTTGCAAAAGATTTGTTCACTGGGGATTCTGGATCTTGTTTAGTTTTAAGTTATTATTTATGAATCAGGCAGGAACTAGATATTTAGAAAATATCTCTGAAGAGGAAAAACAAACTTCAAAATAGTGTTGAATCCAAGACTGGAGAGTTTGGATCCTGTAGGAGCTACTAAAGAAGTTTGTTATGAGTGAAACGAAAACATAGTTTTCAGAAAACAGGCCCTATAGTTTAGTAATGACTGCACATGCTCCCTGTGTATAATTATCCCGTTTTTAACAGCTGCTCTTTCTCAGACAGGAACTGACGATATTTGGATTACTGCTTCATCTCGGTCACCTTCCGTGCTACACGTAGATACCAAACATGTCAATATTTGTGAATGAATAAGCGTGGGAAAGCATCGTCCCTCATTATTGTCTTGCCAGATAATATAATTTAATATAATAATAATGACTTACACTTGTATTGCGCTTTACAAGCCTATCAAGTTTCTCAAAGCGCGACACTGACGTCATTATTCAGTCACTTCAGTCACAGCTGCCCTGGGGTAGACTGAGAGAAACAAGGTGTCTCTGTCATCGGCCCCTCCGACCACCACCACCAACCAACCACCCACCCACTGCATTCATTCTGGCCTGTTGTACATGTTTTTAGTGGTAGGGGAAACAGGAGTACCCGGAGGAAACCTACGCAGACACAGGGAACATGCAAATTTCACACAAAGGACCGAGTCCAGGTGGGAATTGAACCAGGGACCTTCCAGCTGTGAAGCACAAGCGCTGACCTTCACCACCATGTGACAGACATAAAGGTCAGTCACAATTATCAAAGAGTCATGAAATAACTAAAAACAGATTACAGGAAATAAATGGCGTTTCCCATTTGATTCCATTTCACTGGGTTAGAAGGGCCAGTCACAAGATGGCCACCAGAATTGCCATTCGTTCCAACATATTACTAAGTCCTATCTAGACTTTTATTAAAGATCTTTGGTACAACATCAATGTTCAGGTATCCAAAAGGATGTTTTTTAAACCTCATACCGTAAATTCTCCACTAAATCATTCCCTTTTTTTTTTATTTTTACAACGGCCCCATATTCTGGCAGTATATCCTCTTTGCCCCCGTTTTCGGGACGTCCACTCCTTGTCGTCACTCGTTACCGTTGAGCAGCTGCCTTCCGAACCGTTTGGCCTCCCATCTGCAAACACGAGCCAAGAGAGAGCGAGAGCGAGCGAGAGAGAGAGAGTGGACATAACCAGCGGTGAGCTTTTGAAATGGTAAGGAGACCTACTTCTGAAGCAAAGACAAGATTCCAGGACTGAGAGGGCCGAGAACAGTAACAATAAATGTATCGAACAGGTGTGGGATGTGATGAGAGCCGGCAGTCTCCAAGGTATCATTACCACATTGCTATGTTTTTATTTTATTTTATTTCCTCCTTTGATGAAAATACAGTTCATGCGGAGTTGAGATGGGGAGGGGTGCGGAGTGGAGAATGTTGTCAATAATTACACTCAAATCTATAGCAACCTCAAAATAGCTGGCATATAATTACTGCGGGGTGTGCTGTTATACTTTACTGTAGACAAGTGGATCATGGTCTTATTACGTAAGTTTGCAAGCTTTGTTAGTGCAGTTTTTCACAAAATGGGGTGACCAGAGCGTAACCACCCAAATGTGGGACATGAAGCGTTTTCAAGGCGAGACACTATAGGTGAATAGGGAAACTATTTTTAAATCAATTCAAAATGTAAAGTTTTTCCATACTGAGATATGTTCTTACCTGAGCTTAGACAAGTTGATACGTACCTGTCTGGTTCACTGAAAGCCTATTGAACATTCAGCCTGTCTTTTTGTTTTATCCTCATGCTTTTCCCCCTCTTCCCCACTGTATTTACCAAAGAGGGACCTAAACAATTGAATGAACCTAACACCGCAGAGTTTCACTTGCATTTTCACCATGACAGAACAAATGCAGCTGCACAAGGTTCTTTTGGGACTCTTCCTTTGGGCAATTATCATCGAAATTGCTAAGATACATTGGATTATTGAAACTGCTGCTGACGTACTGTTGTGGATTTTCTTACTTAATAAAGCTTAAGAGATGTTTGTCTTGTCAACATGTGAAGTTTATTACGCATGCGGAGATTGTACACACTGGAGGATCTGTGCGTAAATCTACGGAGCAAGGTTTCGTAATAGATTATATACAAATACATCGAAAGGCGGTACAGCAAAACAAAGACATGGTGATACATTTGGAGATGTAAATGCAAGCGGCCAAGGAGCGCTTTGCATGGGAATGAAATCAGGCTGGCAGAGGAGACCTTTGTCATGTTGGGGAGATGGGCCATGTGGGCCTATTGTCTTGTAGGTGCGAAACGACCCTGCCCAGGATCTTGACCATACCCAGGATCTGGATCTTTTGTGAGATGGAGATGGCCCATCTCGGCCTGTTGTCCTGTCTGGGGTACAGGAAGAAAACCAGTCTGACCACACGGCAGGGAGCCAGGCCGAATGGCGCCGGGTTGGTTACCAGCTTAACCTTAACTAAATTTGTCACCACAGTACTGTGTTTTGGGCTGGATTTACCACTAGACGCTGTTTCTTCACCGTTACAGTGGGTCCTAAAATTCCTACAATTCACCTACCATGAGCTTCAATAGCCATGGTAACTTTAAAACCGGTTAATCTTGACATCACTAGTTATGACTGTTAATAAGTCTCTGGTTTTTGACCTGTCACTGAGCGCTGATGTGGTCATTACCGTAATGTTGGGACTAATGAGCGCACCTGAATATCAGCCGCACTTGTCTGGAAGCCGCACGTTGTTCCAAGGCACAGTTGAACGCACCATCAGCCCACTGAAAATACAAGTCTTTCTCTCAAATATTTCTGTCAAATATTCCAAAAGAACGGCAGACTACAGGTACATTTACTTTTATCCAAATGTGTTAATAATTTAAAATATTATAATTCGATTACGTTATTATTCAAACCTGTGTACAGTCAAACTGAAGTTCTTCCTCGCAGCGGTCCCGGGAGTTTCCTGATGTCCCTGGAGTGTGGCAGAGCCTGGCTTTTGATTTATTTAACCTGTGATTCGCTTTGTCCCTCCATAACATTTCAGCAGTGAGAGAATTATTTACTTTGCACCCAAAGCCATGATCTGGCGCGGGAGGGAATCCTCCAACTGCCACCGCGGTGTGCAGACAACAAACATCCCGGGCAGGGCTGGAGGCAGACGGTTTTTCACCTGTCAGACTTATAGTGCAGATGATCAGCTGATTGTTATATTTTCCCTCTCATGACTTGGTCGATGTACCAACTCACCTCACCCGGGAACATAGGTACGCACCCTCTATTTGGACGCTTGAAAGGCTTGTGATCAGATGCTCGTTTGTGTTCACTTCAGGTGGCGCCACTGCTGCACGATTCTGTAGAAAAAAACCTGCACTGTTGCTGCAAAGCACTAAGATATGAATGAAAATGGTTTCCCGATGCTTCGTTGTACGTTGGTGACAGTGGAATAGTTTTACCAGCCTACATTTCTCTGACACTGAAATCTCGCCTCTTTCCTCTCTCCCTCTCCTGGATATTACTTCAACATGTGTGGGTTTGGAGTGTGTAGTACCTGTCTGTCCAGCGTTCATGTCATGATAAAATCCTTTTTAACATGTTAGTAATCCAGTGACTTGTTTATTGCGTCCGCGTTTTCAGAAGGTTATTGGATAAAATTCCTCTGATCTGCATTTCTAACCACTGCTGCTGTGGCCTTTTCTCCTATTTCAGATGGTGTTTTTCGTTCCACTACTTCTTCATGATGTGGTAGAGGTGGTTATGTTGCTCCAAATTCAGATGATCTTTCTGTTAACCTACGTTTTTTTAACTCAAGAAAAGCTCCTCTTGATAGTGGAGTCCCCCAAGGCTCTGTTTTAGGACCAGTTTTGTTTTCACTGTACATGTTGCCGCTCGGATCTATCTTTAAAAGACATAACATATCATTTCACTGCTTTGCTGATGATGTTCAGATATATCTTCCGTTTAATGTTAAATCAAACTCAATCCATGCCCTGCGGAAATGTCTTGATGGTGTAAATGACTGGATGTCGCTCAATTTTTTTAAATTTAAACAACAAAAAAACAGAAATGGTTATATTTGGCCAGCCTGAGCTTCCTGTTTTCACCGGTGCATGTAGCCACCTATCATCTTTCGGTCGTCCATTTGCAGGTTTGGTGTTTATTTTGATGGTGCTATTCAAATGGATAAACAAATAAGTTCAGTGGTCAAAACCAGCTTGTTCCAGCTGAGGCTTTTGGGGAAGGTCAAACCCTACCTACCACCATGCCAACTTGAGACAGTGGTCCATGCGCTCATAACGTCACGACTGGACTATTGCAACTCAATATGTTATGGCCTTGACCAGTCGTCCATCGCAGCCGACAGTTAGTCCAGAATGCGGCACCTCAGAGGGACCGACGACAGCACCACATTACTCCTGTGTCCTCTCTCCACATGCTTCCTGTGCCTTTTAGAATCCAGTTTAAAATGTTTCTGTCCATCAATCCATCCATCGATCCATCCATCCATTTTCTTCCACTTTTCCGTTTCCGTGTCGAATCACATTGCACCAGCTCCTTATGGCTCCTCCTGTAGGTGGTGGGTCCACAGTAGGACGGCCTCATGGTTTTGACCGGGCCTGTTGGTCTCTCATAAGGGGCTTCTGAACCGCTCTTTGTCTGACCCGTCACCTACGACCTGTTTGCAATGGTAGACCCTACCAGGGGCACGAAGCCCCCGACAACAGAACTCCCAGGATCATTCAGGTTCTCAAACTCCTTCACCACATTAAAGGGGGGGGGTATTATGCAAAATTGACTTTTTCAAGCTTTACATCATGTTATTTTGTCATTCCCTCATTAAAAACATGCCTGAAGTGTTGCCTTGGCACATTCACGTATTTTTGAGTAATCTGTAAAAACTCTGATGGCAGCCATTGTAGCGATAGGTTTGCCTGAGTCCTCCTAGGAACGCCCCCACCTCCTGGAGACGCCTCCGAGCTTTTGTCACCAGCTGAGTAACCAACCACTGCTCCTCAGCAGAACCCCCTCCCCACTGATGCCACAGACAGCGTGTGGAGGGGGCGTGTCTGAAAGGGTCAGAGGTTCTTAAAGAGACAGAGGCCTATTTCAAGACATTCACTACAGCCATTTTGAGAGAACAATTTTATACAAGGCAGTTATTCTAATTTACTGCATTTACAGACCAACAGAAGGTTTGGTCATCATTGTAGTGTGCTATAGACTGGTGCCATGTGATTGAAAAAAGCATAATACCCCCTCTTTAAGGTGGCGGTTTCAGGAAGGGTAAAATGTTACTGTTTGTTTTTAAATCCCTTCATGATCTGGCAACTTTGTATTTAAAAGACAAAAGTGCTGAATGTGCACACTCCGGGCAGAACATTGAGGTATTCGAACCAGTTGCTCTTAGACTGCCCCCGGTCCAAACGAAAAAACAGAGGATTTGGATTTGGAGCTCTCTTATTTCGTCTTCATTTTGGCGGAGTTGTTTCATCAGAATAAATATGTTTTTGGAGCCAGGTGTGTTGTTATTGAAGACACAATATTCAGACTAACCATAAAAATCTATAAATAAGCTGCAACGTTGTAAAAAATGAAAAAAAAAAAAAAAAAAGTAGCGTCTGATAGTCCGGAAATGATGTTATATTCCTGTCTGCACAAGAGCGCCAGCGAGTGCGAGACATTATAGAGAATATCTAATCAGAGACGACCCGACACGTCCAGAACGGGGCGCCGTCAGCCGCCACAATCAGCTGCGGAGGTGAGAGAAGAATTGAAGCACAGACAGAGACTGCTGCCGAGCGCCCTCTCCTCATCTGAAGAATAAAATAAAGTTTGTGCAGCATAGAGAAAAATGCACGACGCAACTCCTATTTGCTCGATGCAATAGGGAAACCAGCTGACGTCTCTATTAATCTCGCCGTGAAGGGCTCTGAAAGTCTGGACTTCAGAACACATTTACATGTTTGCTTGATTTCATATTAAAATGTTTTCCAGTTCCAACATATATATAACGTGAAAAAGTAAATCAAAATGCAGCATTTCCTCAGAGTTCTGTCGAGCCAAGCATAGATCAGGGGGCAAACTAGACTTAATGAAGATTTGGCCAACAGAACTTGGCACGTATGAATCTCCTCTTGATGCGACTTGTTTTTCCCCCTAATCCCGTCGTACCTGGCCAGACAGCTGGGCCGGCGCCGGCGCAGAGACTTCAAAGCAGCGCTCGGAGCAAACGGCGGTGAGACGTTTCAGGGCTGGAAAAGAAAAGTTACTCAACAGGAGCGCGGGGTTGTGAGCGAGAAAACGGCAGTTGTGTGGAAAGCTGATGAATAATGCATAGGCAGCAGAAGTCATGCCGATGAGAAGCAAACAGCAGACACTATGACACACATTACTGCACACGCTGCTTATGTTCGGCAGTGGGATTCTTTTCTGCATTCTGTAGACTTTTATTGTGTCCGCAGGGAAATTTGTCGTCTACACTCGATCCAAGATTTGGAAGGAGTCACAGATATAAGACGCTGTAGAATTCGGCTCCAGACGCTGTTTAATCAAAGTGTTTTCACGTGAAACTGCAATTTTAAATAAAGATGTGTTGACTTTTTGTATCACGTGTCATGTGTTTAAGACTAACGTGTATCAAAGGTGACATATTATGCAAAACAGACTTCTGTGAGCGTTATGGTGGTTTGCGGAATCTGTGCAAGGGAAATATCAGTTTGCACCTAACTAATGTCATTGTCCATGTGCCCCGCCCTGTATACCCAGGAAGAGCACAGACCTGCTCTAACGCTGGTCACTCAAGAAAACTAAACCATTTTCAAGGTTCCAGGCGACGGCACAAGACAAGATCAGTCAGAGTTTGGGACTGATCTTGTCCCCTCCCCCCCGAATATTGATGGGTATTTTGCACACTGGACAAACCTGATGCAATCTTAATACATCGATGTTCCCCCACTTCTATTGACAGGGGAACATAGGTACTGGGGACCATAGGGCTGACCCCAAGTAAAACTACAGCAAAATGGTTCCACTTTGGTAATGTAATGTGCATAGAGCTTTTAGAAGCTCCAGTAACTACTTCTCTTTGTGGAAGATGTATACAGTCCATGGTTTTAGTCATGTAATGACTTATGTAAATGCCATCTGTAAATGGTCTTTTCTACCGTGATTGGATTCTGTGAGTATGTATGATCTAATTTTTGCAGTTGTTTCCTTTGTTTTTTTCCTTTTGTACAATGTTTCTTTTGCACTATGTTGCTTTGTGTTATTTTATTGTATGGATTTTGGGGGTGGGCGCTTTTATGCTCTTGCTTCGGCCCACTCCTTTTGAGTAGAGTGTTAACTGCTCAAATAAACAAACTAAACTAAACTACTATGTAACATTTCACCAAATAAAAATGTGGCGGGAGGGGGGTGTGTAGATTTTGCGAACTGTTGGGTACAGCTCTTAGTGTCTACGATACAAGGGCCAACAACGCCACTCCAGGAATTTCGCCTGGAGAAGTTAGTTACCGTTACAGCACACAGGTTCGCTTTTACTGAGAGGCAGGAGACTGTTCAGTTTAATTTGACAATGTTTATTTGTATTAACAAAGTTAAAATGTAGTTTTATTAAATGCACTTTCTTTTCTCTTAAAATGGTACCAAGTCCTTTAAAAGACACAATTGATATAAGTACCTGGGAGTGGGGGCTTAGCTGGGGATGGAGTGAGGACAACCGTGAGTGGGCCAACCTAAAACTAAGATCAAAACACAGCAAAACAAACCAATAAATAGTGCAACACAAACCAAAAGGGGCCACCACCAGGGGATCCACCACCACCACCACGGGCTTGGCCGTCCGCTCCTAGGGGAACAAAGTTATGTTAAAATTGCGTTTTAAAGCAAAAGTCCACAGTCCCAAGTCGCTTGTCCGAGAAACAAAGTTCACGGCAACGTGGCAGCGCTCCTTGCTTTAGGCGCACGTTTGAGTTCTTCTGATGTAGGCATCGATTGTCAATGCACAGGCGGAACAGCGCTCAAAACGCGGTTCATAACAGGAACAGGAAACGTGGTCCACCCGCGATGGAGTCGCGGAGAGGAAACGGAGTATTACAGAACAGGCACGGCCAGGTTTGGACAGCGGCAAGAACAGGCGAAGCAGTACTTGGAAGTATAGCGAGAGCAGCGTTGACAGTTGCAGCAGTACAGCAATTGTGAGGTAGAGCAAAACAGCAGCGTCTAGAGTGAAAAGTGGAGGACGAAACATTAGATTGGAATATTGGAGCCCTTACACCAAAGACACAGACATTACTCACCACTTTGAGCTGAAATGCAGCTCCTATGAGGGGAGAGACTCGACTAGAGAGCTACACTGGCTGCCTATAACAATAGAATGCTACGTTAATGCTAACCACCAGCGGGACTCTAGTGCTCAAAACTTGGGAAATGCTTACCATCGGCTTTATAGCGAGATGCGCGGGTCCGCGTGTGTACGTGCGACTGTCCGTGCTAAAAATAGAGTGTCTGATTAGTAACTGAAGACTAGAATTTGGGGAGAGAAGCAGTGAGCTCCTCTTACCTGCCGTGCGGCGTCTGTAAACACGGAAGTGGAGTGCCGGTGGGCGGGCACATGCGTGAGGTCAAAGGGGGAACGACAAAAAGGGGGCACTTTTATGGTTCGCCGACTAGCGCTAGCAACCAATGAGAACTCGGGCCCTCAAGTGGAAAGCCCGCCTCCAGGCATGTAATGCCACAAATAGAATAAAGTACAAGAATTTATTTTATTACAGATTTTTAGAAATAAACAAACAAGTGTCTCACCTCTCCTCAGACCTGACTCCAGCTCTCCATGTCGACTAAAAGGCAAGCAAATAGATTTAGTCCTAAACCAAACCCATTCTTTTTTTACCCACTGCAAAAAAAACTGCATTTTCTGTGTGTTTCTAGCTGATCATTAGGAGCATTTCGGTTTGGTGGCGTGCCTCATGTGACTCAAGAACACTGCTCTAATGTGCTGCTAGCTAATGCACATCACCAACACTGCGTGCAATAGGCTGAGAATAGTAAAAAAGAAAACAAAATTATCATAATGAGAGGTCTGCTACACATGGTTCTGGGCAACATAGTGCTAAATCTGTTGACTATGGAACCATGAAGCTGCTCTGTAGCACACAGTCTGTTGCTTTAAGCACAGAGCCTCACAGCGCTGCAGATTCCACATATGTTCTCATGTCCATTAGACCCAGTTCTTCAGCCACTGCAAATATAGCCGTGTTAGAAACGGCAGCTGGGGAGACAACCCAGCAGACCATGTCAAATGAAGCTTATGTCACCGCTTCATCCCGGCCGCGCTCGCGACGCCAAGAGGTCTGTGGGCCGAGCCAGACGGGCCGGGCAGACGTGAGACATGACGGAACACTGTGGTAGTGGACGAGTGACGGGATTCACAGGTTAAATGTGAGGTCTCTCATCGTGTCTCGCTCTTGTCAGGATCGTTTAGTCGTTTCGTTGTGCGGCTTAATAAACGTGTGTGATTATTTAACTGTGGGGAAGTGTTCTCATGTCTGTGGACTTGAAAATCTTTCAACATTTGGAAAATCCTCGTGTGCGTTCCAGGCTTTATTTGACAAAATGTTTCTCTCCTCACAAACACTTATTATTTTGCCTTCCCTGAAAACGGTCTTTTTTAGGGGGATTATCCTCCTGCCGAGTCTAAAACGGACAGATCAGTCCAAGTACGTTTACCGCGTGGGTGATCCTGTGACCTCTAACATCATTTTAAGGCGTCCACCAGCAATACAGTCACTTAGCTCACCTTTGTGCCGAGGATCACGAGGTCCTGCACTGAACAGGCTGCTGCAAGAGAAAAGCCCATTTCATCCGTGCAAAATACAACAGCCACAACGTCATAAAACACAGTGTGCACATAACAATAAAAGTAACACTTTATAATAACTGCACCTTATTTAGAGAGTTTACAGCCTGAAAGCTAAGACCTACACAACTGTTTTTTAATCACGCTTTTATTGTTTTTTTGATGCATTTTTATTTTTGCCTGCATTTCTTTTTCTTGTTTTTTTAGTGTAATAAAATGAGGCATTACACTGACCTATAGGCTGTAGCCTTTTAGATTTGGGTAAAGCAGAACTGGAGAAAATGTGCTGGGTTCAAGTGGGGGTTACATTAAATTGACACATTTGTTTCCGTTTTACAGCAATAGGGGATTTGGGGAACATGAAAATAACTAGCAGTTGTTTTGAAGTAGTTACCATCAGTTAAACAGATCTGTGTGTATCTTCTGTATTATTAATAGACAGTCATTCCTCACTCCTCCCCGTGTACCACGATGACCACGTTCGAGGGGGAAGTCATGGCGGATTTACAGACTCCTCCTCCCCAGCTCTGACGAAGCATGTTCCTAAAAAGGGCATGTGGGCGGGATCTTGACTGGAGACTCGGCCCTTGCGTGACGTGCCAATGCTAGCAGTTTTTCATGTTTAATCTGATTGACTCTCCTTCCTTTGTTTGTTTGTGTCGCCAACAGTGCCATGTGCACTGACCACGTTGATTTTTTACGTGATTTTAACGCAACTTACTTTGGAGTACGGAGGGCTGCACTTTCCTTTTGCCCTCCAGTCGGCGCTGCGGTTCAGGAGCATTACTCCTTAACAACAAAATGTCCATCTTAATTACCTCACTAGAGTCTAGAGTCGTTTTTTTGGTGCTCCTTTTTCAGTAAAAATAAGTCAAAGTGGCCTAACATCTCGGAAACTCCGAAGATTCCAATTTTTTTTTTATCACATTCTGACGGCAGACCACACAAGGCGAAATTCCAACCTCAGTGACATCACATTATCCCTGTGTTTCTCCCCAGGGGGGTCCACAGTCCGCCCTGAGCCCAGAGGAGTGAATCCAGGTCAGGCCATGGGAGAGCAGTGAGTGTATGGGGCCCAGAGGGGACCGGCCCAGCTGCTGCCTGCTTCTCATCAGCGCACGGCAAACTCACCGACGCACAACAACTTAGAGACTCATCTCTTAAGTTATTCCAAAAAACAAAAAAAGCCGTGCCTGCGGTGAACTAGCTGCTTGTCTGCTTTCATATGTCACCAGTGATTTGACTTCACCTTCAACTTGTGTTTCTTGTGATAAAATATAAAGCTTGGTTTTCATCTTGTCAGACTTGCAAGTTGACGGCAGCTCGGAGTGCACCAAACTTGCTGCCGATTCAAAAGCAAGTTTAGATCATTAGTTTTCAGCCTGGAGGTTTTTTGTAGAACTTCAGACACATTATATGAATTAGTTTCTTAAATAACATGATACTTTTGTTTTGTCTGAACATGATTCGTTATTTTCCCTTTTGGCGAGGTCCAGGGATACCTTTCCAAATAGGCGGCGAGGTATCCCAGGACCATGAATCGGGTTTGCCTGTCGTTGGATGGCGCCCCTTCCGCCTCATCAGAAATTATCAAAAATTAACACTAACCGTGAAGTAGGCTATTACCCAGGAGGGAGGGGATCCTCTCAAGGTTTCCTGGGAGACAAGGGCCGACTCTTTGGCCGCCTTCACATTCATTTTGTGGGCCGCGATGAGGAAGCCGGTGTGTTTTCCTCTGCTCAGCCGTCTCCTGCGACGAGGACCCCACCTCCACAGGTCCTGCTTGGCCGTGTCCTCCTCTGACCCCTCGTCCTCCGGCTCCTCCACGGTTCAGCTGTGTCTTGGCCGCCACCACCTCCTCCATGCTTCACTTGCCAATACCAAATGGAGTATGGTATTGGCAGTTAAAGTAGTAGTAGACGTGTATAGAAATTGAACTCACCGCTGACGCCGCCTGGGTCACCCTGGACCCGGAGGAGGTGCCCTCCCATGCCTCTCTCTGCAGCGAGACAACATGTGGACTTAAGAATGACTTACACATGTATAGCACTGTATAATTTGACATTTATTGCAATGTCTTGCCCACGAAAAAAACAAAGGTGTGACCTGCTCTACCATCGGAGCCATTGTCGCACAATCAAAATCTCCTATACGTTACCTGGGGCGCCGACGCCTTCATCTTCAGGTCAGCCACCTCCCTCCTCAGGCGGCTGACCTTCCCCACAGAAGACGTGTTGTCGCAGGGTTTTTAACGGTGGTCCTCCAGATCCAGGGTTGATACCATGGCCGGTGTCGGCTAGAGGCCCTCAGATGTGCCAACCTGTTTATTCCCCCGCCACTGGCTGTGTCTGAGGGCCTTATCCTGGACCGCCAGTAGCAGGTGTGGACAATTCTTCTGCAGTATCTTATGGAACCTTTGCAAGTGTTTGGCCACACAAAGAACTTCCCACAGATGGGGCATCATCATCATCTATTTCAGAGGAAAGGAATTAAATGTTGTGATCAAATATTCAACTAAACGACCAATATGAACATTATTTCTTCCAAAACATGCACATGAGCCATGTGAGCCATCAAAATCGCGTATGAAATAAGAAAAACTCTTCATAAACACCACTATTTAATTATCACTCTCTGTAACCTCTTGACCCCCGTCTGAACTGAGCACATTTTCTCCAGTTTGGCTTCTTAAAGCTTCTGTGGTGTTACCGACATACAGGCTGTAAACTTTTAGATTTGGGTCAAGCTGAACTGGAGAAAATGCACTCGGTTATGGTGGAGGCTAAGGGGTTAAAAGTGCGTAACCACAGCCTCTTTAGTGAAAACAGCCAACAAAATCTCTCATACTTACTTCATAACGTTGCAAATGTGACAAACATTACCAAAGGCTAGAGGGGCAAAGAACAATTGGCTTTGGGTCACTTTGGCCTCTGTGTCAGCTGGCCTTCGACCTGACCCCAGATAAACTGCAAGGAGATTGATGGATGTTTAATGTCTGTGTATATGTTAAGGATATCTGCTCTGTGCACAGGTTTTGTCAATAAAGTGACCTCAGAGTCCAGTGCTTTGTGAATAAAGACTATCGTGAACAGTGTTTAGTGAAATGAGCACAAAGCATCAGTAATTCTCCTATAAATGGAGGGAAATCTCTTCAAAAAACATTCCAGTTACCCCATAATGAAACATTATGACAACCCTGTAAATGCATTTTTGGGGTCACATTCATGTCATGGCTTATGGCAGAGAATTCGCCAATACGACATCCAAAATGGATGAAAACTGTCGGGTAATGCAGAAACTCTATCATTGAGAGTGTGGGCACGGGAAAACAGGCGGAGAGCGAGGCAGGACTGATAACGCTCTACTTTTCACACCTCTCATCCGACATTCACTTTGACCAGAGCCTCTGCCTGTGATCTGCTCCATCAAAGCTCCTCTCTGGCATTCTCCACCTCTACTTCTAACTGGCTATTGGCTTCTGAAAGAGACATAAATCCACTGTGCCTCACAAACGTTCAACACATTTATCTTGATTACGTTTTATTTACAGCTCGATTTTTATAATACCCCTAAGATGTGACATTATAAAACACCCTTATAATAATGGCCAGCAGAGGGGGCACATCCTCCTTCTCTACCCTTTTTGTCACACCTCCACCTCCCTCCACAGGCGAGTCTCCGGTGTCAAACAGACAAACAGACGTCAGCTCTTTTACTCCCAATCTGTGCTTCACCTCCCCAAAGTAAAATGCACTTGTAAATGAGTTTTAGTTGTGTGCGTTGGTTTTCTATCATCTGGATAAAGATTCTGGCACAAGATTAACCTGTTTATTTGACTTTAAACTGCATTTTGAAAGATCCAAGGCAATGCCTGCCTTACTACACTGACCCTGAAGATACAAGGGGGGCGCTGTGTCTGCGCTACACAGCGCAGCGCAGCGATTAGCGCTCTCGCTTCACAGCAAGAAGGGCCCGGGTTCAATTCCAACCTCAACGGGGCTGCTCTGTGTGGAGTTTGCATGTTCTCCCTGTGTCTGCGTAGGATTTTTCAGCTGCTGTGTGGAAAGTTAAACTGAAACTTAAAACTTAATAGTAAGCATTAGAGCAATAGAGACTGTAAACAACAGCTCCACTGACTCCCCGTTCAATATCGTATTCAGTACAAGCTCCTCCTCCTCACCTACAAATCCCTCCATAACATGGCCCCGCCCTACCTCACCGAGCTCCTGCAGCAACACCAACCCACCCGCCGCCTCCGTTCAGCCGACTCCAACCACCTCACTCCCATCACCCGCACTAACTCACTCCCACAGCCCGTTAGAAACTCTGATTCACTACCAACCTTCAAATCAGTACTCAAAACCCACCTGTTCAAACTAGCTTTTTCCTAAACCCCCTTTTTGTTTTGTTTTATCCCCTATGTAAAGCGTCTTTGAGTGTCCAAAAAAGCGCTATGCAAGTCTGATGTATTATAAATACTGCATAATGATGAATATTTATCTTTTATATTACTGTACTTGCACCGTGATGCACCGAACCATGAGACAGCTGAACAGTTACACAACAGTTTTTTTTGTGTGTGTATTTTCTATAGTCATTTCAAAGACACTGCAATTACAAGACACTGCCTGTTGCATTTTCCTGCAGTTTTATTGATTTTATATTGAAGTCTATACAACATGTGCCTCACCAGCAACAAACCCCAGCTCACGTCACCGCCTCAGCGCTCCCCCAACACACCTCACCTGCCCTCACACAGTTAGCATCATGACAGAAGTTTACAAAAGATTGTGAACTGACAAACATAAATTTAGCTCTAAATGGAACAAATGCAAAAACAACACAGTTACGTGAAAGTTGCAGTTCAGCAAATAAATATATAAGTCTCAAAATGTTTACTAAAATATTTGCGACATATCTTGATTAATTTGCTCATAAATGATTAATGATTTTTCCCTTTTTTCCTGGTGAGGGGAGGGGGGAGCAGAGCAGGGTTCACTAGCAGCTTTAATTTGTCTCTGGTAGGTTTTCACTGTTTATTGAACCATCACCATGAGGGCACATACATTCCATCCAGAAAACCGAAACACAATTGATCGTCTGTGATAAAAATGCATGTTCAGAAACTGCCCCTTGAAATCTTAATTCCCCATATGAATCTACACGAATCTATGCAACAACTTATCATGAAGATTAGGACATTAACAGTATTTGTTTCCAGGTGAAGGTGTACATGTTAAGAACACAAACTGGCCCAAGCCAACTTCATGTAAAACGTTCTTCTAACTGTAAATACATCAGCTTAAGACCCTTCGTAAAAAAACGTTTGCTGAAAGCGTAAGCTCTTCTGTATTCCGTATCCAGGCTGAAGTGCGGTACAGTGCGGATGTGGGTTGGAAAGCTAATGAGATGGGGCCAGTGGAGAGAAGCTAAAGCTAAATCCCTGGTTAAAATAGGCCACTGTATGTGAGCGGAGAGCGGCGCGCTGGGGAGACAGCCGGCCTATAGGGTGTAATAGAAGCTACACACTCTATATGATCTGTGAACTGTGAACCCGTGCTACACTCCACTGCCTTCCTCTAGCCCCAGCGGACGCTTAATGAGGAACATTCTCACGCTGGACTTTGTGTGGCTGGAAAAAAGAAGCCTTTGCCAACCAGTGGAGCAGGGACCTATAGGGAACTTTTTATGCGGCGAAAAAAGGTGACATGTTTGTGCGTACTTGACCTCTTGGTGACCCAGCACTGTATGGTCGTGGTTATCATGGCGCCTTTGCTTTCCATCATGGCAGCCTCATACACTGTGTTCCAAGTTATTATGCAAATTACATTTTTCTAAATTATCAACTCAAATGACAGTCGCCATCATTTTCACCTGTTAGAGGATCATTTAAATGTAGTTGAAAAAACCTGCCAGTGATAACAGTATTTTTTTCAAAAATAAATACAGAAAAAAAAAAACGAAAAATCTACTGATTCAAATTATTATGCAACTCATCGTTTTAATACATTTTAAAAGTTGTAATTTTGTGAAAATGGTCATTTGTTGAATTTGCAGCATTAGGAGTTCATACGCAATCTCAATCAAAAACAGGTCAAGTTATATTTTAACATAGGAGCCCTTCTTTGATAAGACCTTCAAAATTCTTAAATCCATTAAACTTGTGAGTTTTTGGAGAGTTTCTGCTTGGATTTCTTTGCAGGATGTTAGAATAGCCTCCCAGAGCTGCCATTTGGATGAAAACTGCCTCCTACCCGCATATATATTTTGCTTAAGGCTCCAAAGGTGCTTAATAGGTTGAGGTCAGGGGAGGATGGGGTCCACATCATGAGTTTCTCTCCTTTTATGCCCATAGCAGCCAGTGATGCAGAGGTTTTCTTTACAGAAGGACATGGTGCGTTGTCGTGATGAAGATGATTTTGTTCAGTAAAGCCCGGCTCTTCTTTTTGCGCCGTAGAAGAAAGTGGTCAGTCAGAAACTCCACATATTTTTCAGAGGTCATTTTCACATCTTCTGGCCCAAAACATGACTCCGCCCTCTCCTTACTGACGTCACAGCCTTGTTGGGACATGGTGGTCATTCACCAACTATCCACTACTCCATCCATCTGACCATCCAGGGTTACACGGCCTCATCTGTGAACAAGACTGTTTGAAAATGAGTCTTCGTGTATTTCTTTAGTTTACCCTTAACTGGACTTACCTGACAACTAATCATCACAGGCATTTGAGATCAGTCAGTGACTCACACAGCACCATCCATGAGTGTAATTGAAACAAACTTTTTTTTTCTACCTTTTTGACACTGAAATACAATTTGCATAATAATGCGAAGTATACGTTTTAAGTTGAAGTTCTAGCAGGTTTTCGCATAGAAATAAACAGGACACATACAGATAAAAGCAAGTCGGTTAGTCCGGGCAACATTTCAGAGCCTGCTCAATGTGTTCTTCCTATCGTCGTTGGCATTAGCTACCAAACATCGCAAATTTTGAACGATCCAGATGTTTTCAGCTGTTGTCAACCCACTGAACCACTTTTCAGTGAGGTCAGACAATAGTTAGAAATCATTAATGAATGTTCAGACCGTTACAAATTTAGCGTCGAAAAGTGGCCTCTGAGCTAAATGCTAACTCAAATTCAGTTCAGTTTTTTTCTTATCCAACGGTCACTAAACCTCATCTTGAGCGATCTCTTCATTTGTGTGGGACCCTGCTAATCGTGAACGTAAAAGATCGGGGAGAGGAAGGACGGTGCCGATCTCATTGCCCAGCCGGAAATCACGTGGGGCACTGTGCATATAGCCCATTGCTCGCTTCAATAGAGGATTTGTCTTAACAATTAGATAATCAAATCTCTACCCATTAGTAGACACATAATCAGCTGTTACTGTCCAAGAAGAGGGGGGGGGGGGACGTAAACCAAATAGCCAAATTCCCCTTTGCCCTTTCACTAAATCCAAGTATAATTGCGGATTTGTCTGAAAACCCCATCCAAACACAGACCTAACCCCATACGACCCACATAGCCTTTAATACAGAGCCAATTGTCAAAGCCTACATAAAAACCAAGACCCAAGGGTGCTCTTCTAACTACCAGAAATCCGCAGTTATTAATTAAGCCATGTATTGAACGCCTACCACGATGCCGCTTCTTTTTATTCCTCGCATACAGCTTGCGCTCCCAAGGCTCGTACCCTTTTCAAAATTAATTACGAATGAAAACAACCGCCCTGCCCATCCACCCCCACCCCTGTGCATTGGTTTATTGTGAGAAAACCCGTTGAACAGAACCGGGAAGTGTCGGGGCCAAGAGGTGGTCCGAACACATTGCGATCCGAGCAAACGGACCATCAATTCCCGGGTCCGATGTTTGTGTACGTGCGAGTGAGAGAGAGGGTGAAAGTAAGACTTCTGAAGGATAATGAAAAAGAAGGATGGGCATATTTTTTGGCAGAGATTGTCAAATTAAATCAACGCTGAGTGTCTCTTTTATCTCTCGCCACTGTCGCGTTCGCCGGGCCTCGATGATGGAGTTGGCGTCGGAGAGTCCATATTTGTGAAAGCCCGGGAGTGATTGCCTTAAAATGGGGGTGAATATTTTAAGCAAAGGGAAGGACTATATAGGAGCTAATGGGACAAAGTTATTGTATCGTTTCGCATGGGGCATTCAAGGTCTTTCAGGGGGTTCCTTCTTTTGGAAATTCAGGTTGTTTTTGTCCAGCGAAGGTTTGGCAAAGTCTCGCAAAAATCAATAACTTCTCCGCAGGTGTTACCAACAGCTCATGGCAAGACGCTGCAGTTGAATAGGGATAAAAATAAATAAATGTGGAGATATCAATTTGAAGTTTTGATGGACATTACTCACACAAATATGAGCAGAACATTTATTGCACGTGTTGTCATGTAAAAAATGAGGCACTTTATGCAGAAAAAACTGTCTGTATTTTCAGCGACAATATATATTTAGAAGCACAAGTGGGGAGTGATTACAACAACACAGAGCTCAGCAAGTTCAGGGGGAAAGGCTAAAGAAGAACAGCCCGTTAGAGACGCCTTGACAGTTTGGTCCATTGATAAAGTGCAGAGGGCCCAAACAAGCAAGAGTCAAGACAGGCAGGAAACAGAGTGGTTAGCCCTTAAGTAGCAGGAGTAGGAGAGAAACTGCACAGGGTTTTCAGGAAAGAAAAATCCTAAAGACACCCGGCTATTTCTGTTCTCCATCCAGTGCGAGGAAGATTGCAGTGAGCAGTACACGGGTGAAACCATGCAACCGCTCTTCAAAAGAATGACCCAGTGTCGCAGGGAAAATGACAGTGGATCTCCGTCTAAGAGCCGTTAACCACGCTTTTGAGGATACAGAAGTTGTAATACTAGCAGAGATGGTTCTAGAGGGGAGTTATCGTCACATCGCAAAGGGAGAGTTTGGTCTTTTTTTTTCTTAAACTCTGACATTAAAAGTCCTATATTATGCAAAATCGACTTTTTGGAGCTTTGTTGTTATGTTCCTTATCAAAAACACCCCAGAGTGGTTCTTGGCATCATTCATGCAGTTCTCCTGAATCCTGCTCCGCCCTTTCCTGGAAGAGCCCAACATCTGTAATGTAATGCCTTACAGCCTGATTTTTATTTGTAAAACAGTTATTTAATTATTTCTGTCGTAAGAAATGAACAAAAAAAAAGAGGAAGTGCCCGAGGTGTCCGCGCTGCCCCTGCAGGGAAAACAAATGCACCTCCTGAGCGTCGGAAGAGATGTCATGTTTGCACTGCAAGCTGTGAAGGAGGAGCTCTTTCTAACCTACTCTGGACAAGCCTGTTCTTTTTTCTTACTTAACGATAATGTCACGGCGAAAAGGCGCGTTTGGGTATGAGATGACAGGACTTTATTCAACCTTCCTAAAGAAGAGGCCACTCGCGAGAAGTTGGAATTTCTTTCTGGGGTTCAGCGACTATCAGCCAGAATAGTGTATGTCTGTGACCGTCTCTTCACTGATGGATGTTTGGTGAACCTTCGCCAGAATCAAAGTGGATTAAACTCTTATAACCAGCGATGATGGAGCAGCCTGGACAGAGCGGTGAGTAAAAACGTATGTTAGCTTTTGTGTTAGCCATTTATGAAGCTGTGTTGCAAATGACATCTCCTTAAACCTGCATTGTGAAGTAACTTCACTTTTTGCTGTGATATTATGTTTCTACTACTGCAAAAGTTGCATCGGCTGTATCAACTCAGGGAGAGGGCGCAGAGTTAACTGAATCGAAGCCTCTTGTCTTCCAGGTTTGAAAAATACCTTCAGAAAATACTTATAGTCATCACAAAAATTAGTACTCCATCGTGGTAGAGGTACAATATATCATATAAATGCCTATACTTTACTTTGGAATGGCTAAAATAGCATGATACAGATCCTTTAAAACTATGTTGTTAAGGAAGAAACAGCTTGGTTGGGCATCACTTCTAGAATACAAGCGATGCATGTCTGGAAGCAGTCAAAAGCATCCAACACGAGTTAAACCCATTACATTGCACAGTGAGTTAGAAAGTAATATAAAAATTGGCAACAATCAGGCAGTAGTTTCTCTTTCAGCTGCCCCAAAGTCGGTCACTCCCACACTCGTCTTGAAAGACACAAAACCAAAAAATTTGCATCAAAGTTTGAGCGAGCCGCACAAAAAGCAAACACACCGAAGATTACATTTGGTTTCATTCATTCATGTTTGAGTATCCTGTTCCCGTTTTAAGAGCTATACCCACGCGGGGATGTCTTGTTTTTCTTGTTCTCTTTCTTTTCTTAATCACATCCCAGCCCTTTTAGGTTCTTGGTAATTACAGTATTCATTAAATGGTGCTACAGAAAAGTGTCATTTCCACGGCCATTTTCTCAAACTGTAATTTTCTGGGAGCGTTATAGCATAGCAGAAGCACGTACAGACACTGCATCTTTCCAGCTTTGCTCATGAGTAATTCCTCGCCTTATTTATTGAGCGAATCCCCCAAAGTATGCAACATTAGTTTTATTTTGTTGTATTTCTTCAAAGATATCCTAAATTCCCAGACTTTGAGAGCGGCTCTATCCATATTTAAGATCGTAAGTCATTTTTTAAGTCATTTTTTTAACACAAAAATCACCATATTTCTACATTAAAATCCCCCCTAAAATGTACAGGTAAAGTTTCGGATTTAAAAATGCTCCCACCTGCACTTTCTCACCCTAAGAATGAGTCCAATATTACTCATTTTATCATTTCCAGCCTTTGAATTCAACCTGGAAGACCTACCTGCAGCATTCATTCATTGCCTCATCACCGGCAGCTCTTCACAATCGTCCAATCACAGCCCCAACTCAAGCCACACCTCCGCGACAGCCAATCACTGCAGCTGCTCATTCCTGTTTCAGCCATTCATTGGCCAGGATCCCCTTCTTAAGCTTCCTCGTCCGTCGCTCGTCCGTTTCCCAGCTGTGCTGTGACCCTCCTCCGCCTCGGCTCTGCCCCAGGTCTCATCCTCTACCACCACCAGTGTTCAGACTCCGGGGGGGAAAGGATCTGTCAATCATTCATCATCGGTGTGTATTTCATATCCTTAAAGGAACAGGCTACCGTTTTTCCATACTGAGATATGTTCTTATCTGAGCTTACACGAGTTGATACGTACCTGTATGGTATTTCTGCGTGCCCGTGGAAGAGCTTGGTCACTTCGAACTTCACCCCCGTTTGGAGCTATAGGAATACAGTGTGAGAGGCTAAATGCTAACAACATCTTTGGTCGTTTTTTGCGTGACTTAGGGCACCCAAAAAGACCAGACAGGTACATATCAACTCGTCTAAGCTAAGTAAGTTAAAATTATGTATTTTCCTCCCCTACATGTTCCAGCAATGTCCTAATGTGTAGAATGAGCCCAGACCTGTTCACCACAACTGCCTCTAGAATCCTGCACTGTCACTTTAAAAGGTGTTACTTCCGAAGTGCCATCATGCACAAGCTTAATATAGAAGGTGCAGTTACACGTATGACCGGAGGTAGCAGTATAAACTGGCCAACTTGCATCTAGTCCCCTTAATTCAATCTTCTGCCAGAGTCTGAGCCTCAATTATGCTCAACGCAATTAACAATAATTTTAAAAAAATCTCATCACTGTATCACATCTCCTCACGTCCTGCATATTCTCAATTTGCACATGGCTTTAAAGATCCGAGGAGGAGGAGGCAACATATTTGAATTGAATATTGATTGATGGAACGAGAGAGAAGAGAGAGAGAAAGAGAGAGAGGGCAGAGAGAGAGAGGAGGGAGAGCGAGGAGCGAGAGAGAGAGAGAGAGAGAGAGAGAGAGAGAGAGAGAGAGAGAGAGAGAGAGAGAGAGAGTAGAGAAAGAGAGAGGTGCAACCAGCGAAGCAGCCTCGTCAGTAACAGTTGCCAGCGCGGCCAGCCAGCGCAGCAGCGAAACCCGACTTTCTCCAACCTCCCTGGCGAATCTTTTATTTATTTTCTCTTTTTTTTTTTAAATCACCCCCCCCAACGCACGCTTTTTCCCCTGTCGCCCCGAACAGACAGAGGCGTTCCGGCATGGGATCCCCCTCGGCTCCCTAGTTTTAGCCTCATTTGATTCTTGGACTGGCACTGGTCATTTACCTCATATTTCCCCCCTGACGGATTTACAACGCGATGCGATCCAGGACCTCGGACAGCGCCTGATACAGCATTCAACCCCGAGGTAAGACGCTTTTCCACTTCGGGCTGGAATTTGTACACTGTAACTGTTTTATTTTTTATTTTATTTTATTTTATTATTTTTTTTGGGGGGGGGGGGCGCCGTATATGAGTTCGGTGCGGATGGAACCAATGCGCAAAGCTCGCGGAGTGGAGGAAATAGGAGCGGAATCGCCTTGACTTGCCAGCGTAGGAATGGTACTTTTTTTGCCGGGGTTGTGGGATGCTTCTGGGGTGGTGGTGTGTGTGTGTGCGTGTGTTTGTGCGTGTGTGTGCGTGTGTGTGTGCGGAGAAAAAGGAGGAGAAACTAAGCAGCGCGGAGAGGTACGGGAGTAATTATCGGCGTCTGGCGCGCTTCAATAAAACAGCGAGGATTCTCTCTTTTCTCTCTCTCTCTCTCTCTCTCTCTCTCTCTCTCTCTCTCTCTCTCTCTCTCTCTCTCTCTCTCTCTCTCTCTCTCTCTCTCTCTCTCTTCTGCCTTCGCTTGCCCCGTCGTCAGGTTAATTTAAAGCAGCTGTGGATTTGAAAAGTCAGCGAGAGAGATAGAGGGAGAGAGGGGGGGGGGGGGGGATAGCGCGCACGGTGAGGGGTGTTAGCCCACGGCAGGGAGAGCGAATTTCGCCGGGTTTTTTAGTCCTGGTTTTAGTCCCGTTTCGCCATGGTCCGATCCTGTGTGTGTGTGTGTCTGTGTGTGTGTGTTTTTTTCTTCTTTTTGTATTTGCTTCAGAACCTTCATAGTTTCGCAGGGGAGAGCGCGGGGCTGTCTGTCACATGGGTTGGTTGTCACGTTGACACGCTGTGGCTTTTAAAACATCCCAGTTCTCCTCCTGTGATCTGTGCGTTCACTCCGAACAAGGAAACAAAACTGGGAGAGGATTTGTCTTTTTATTTTTTTGGGAGGGAGGGTTGGACCGATTTTTTCCGACTGTCTTTGGGTCAGGGGTTTGTTGTCACACGGGGTCTACTCGGTGGGGAAAATGTGTCTCCTTGTTTATAGGGTCATCATGAGCGCTTTTTGTTGAGCATCACGGTGTCTTTACAGCTTTTTTTGGCAGAAATGTAACAATTACTTAAACTGAATTAGTGGCGGGAACACATCCGGCATTGATCGGTAAGTGGTGGTTATGCTGACGTGGTCTAGGAATGGTCTACATTCTTTCTGCTGCAGGCTTCTCGTTGAGGTTGGATTGGTGGAGGTTTATGGTTTGTTTCCTCTTGATTTCGATCTAATCTCACCCTTCCACTGCAAAAAAATGGTATCTTAAAGGGACTATACTGAGTTTAAAAATGTTTTCCTACTTTTTTACTGTCAAATTAAGTCAAATATACTTAAATTGATTCAAACCTGGTCTAGTCCTGGTCTGGTCCGACCTCAGACCTAACTCTAAGATCCTTGTTTGTTTCTCAAACTGTTTCCACTCTGGTTTAGTCCCAGTTCAGGCTTAATCCTGTCCAGTCCTGGTTCAGTCTTGCTTCAGAACCTTATTCATGCTAGTTTTTATCGCTCCAAGAATGCAACAATTCTTTAATTATGCAGAGGACTGAAGAAAAAGTTTATTTCCTGAGTACGTTTGACAAATGGGGCAGCGTTTGAGCGAAATACTTTTGCACAATTGACAACAATGTGGAGAAAACGCCAACGAAACGCGGAGTCGAATGTCTTTTAGACCAGACAATTTCCATTTAGATTTAATGCCCATATTTCAGTGCATTCCTAGACATTCCAAGCCTCTGTGTCTTCTTTTTGTCCCGATAAACATGCTGCTAATATGCTAATGGCTATAGATCTGTGCCATAAACATCACACTGCAAAGGGGATTTCAAAAAGACTCATTTCCTCCATAGAATTTCCGAACGCGAGCCGCAGACTCCCCCCTTCGCAGACGGGGCATTTGCATTTTTATTTTGGCGCCATAAATCGGTGGTGATTTAGTGCCGATGAAGCCACCGCCTCCCCCTTCGCGTGCCATCCTTTCAGCCTCTTATGGAAAGTAGTTAACGCTAAAAGGAAGCTCCTACAACCCTTATCGAACCGCAGTAACCACGACGACGGGTGGGAAGCCCCGTGCCGTAAAGACGCTGAGAGCGAACAATGAAACGCTGCTAGAGATTGTACTCTCCGGCTCAGAGGATCAGAGCTGGATGTTAAGTGACGTTAATGTTCTTTTTTTTTTTTACCCCACCTTAAAGGAATAGGCCACCGTTTTTACATACTAAGATATGTTCTTAGCTCACTTTAGACGTGTTAATATATCCCCGTCTGGTCTTTGTCCGTGCGCTCTGCCAGGCAAACGGAGCACATACGCAGCCTCTCCCACATGTCACATAGCTCCAAAAAAGCTCACGATAGAAGCTACCAAGCTCTTCCACGTGTTCCCTATTTAAATAAAGTTACGTGAAGTGTTTTCATGCGAAGTATATTTACACAGAAATGTAGCATGTCGATTTTATAAGCAAATAAAAAGGGGGACTATATTGTGAGGCGTAATGATACGAGGAGTAAAACGTCCGCGCAGTAACTCCTAAAGGTTATTGACGGAAGTGAGCGGGGGAAGTCTTTAGGAGTTACTGCGCGGACGCTGTGCTCCTCGTATCATTACGCCTCACAATATAGTCCCCCTTTTTATTTGCTTATAAAATCGACATGCTACATTTCTGTGTAAATATACTTCGCATGAAAACACTTCACGTAACTTTATTTAAATAGGGAACACGTGGAAGAGCTTGGTAGCTTCTATCGTGAGCTTTTTCGGAGCTATGTGACATGTGGGAGAGGCTGCGTATGTGCTCCGTTTGCCTGGCAGAGCGCACGGACAAAGACCAGACGGGGATATATTAACTCGACTAAAGTGAGCTAAGAACATATCTTAGTATGTAAAAACGGTGGCCTATTCCTTTAACCTCCGAACCCCCCCATCTGGACCGAGCACGTTTTCTCCTGCTTGGCTTGACCTGAATCTAAAAATGTGCGGGAAAAGCAACAATAACGACATGAACAAAAACGACCAAAAACACATGACTAAAGAGTGATGGAAAATGTGACGTAAAAAGTGATTAAAAAAAGACAAGAATGCAACAAAAACACTAACCAAATGTGACCAAAAACACGACTAAAGAGTGATGAATGAGCAACCAAAAAATCAACAAGAAAGCCACGAAAGAGCGACAAAAAGGTGACAAAACAAAGCGATGGATAAAGTGATCTAAAACACAACAAAAAGACACTTTTAAAAATGCGACAAAAAAGTGGCAAAAAAAGTTACAATCAGTTTTATAGGTCTTAGCTTTCAAATGAGGCGTGACACCAGCCTAGAGGCCAGACCTGGGCAAATTACAGCCTGAGATGATTCAATCCGGCCCTCGACTTGTGGGGCATAAATTCCTTAGTATGTAAAAAAAAAAAAAAGTAAGTCTCGAGCCCATTCCTTTTGCAGTTATGATTTAAGTTATGATTTATTTTTAAGAAGAATGCTCACTCCAGCCACTAGGGGGCTGCTTAAATAAAAATAAAAGGGAAGTATTCCACACGTGTCCAGCAGGGGGCACTGACATAATGAGAGATCAGGATACAAACAACACATTGGCTACAGTCAGTTTATTGAAAAAGGTTTCCTCAAAAGTATTTTCCCAATCAAAACACATTTTCATTTAGGAGCTTTTGTTAATGCACCCCGGCGATACACTCCCCATGTATGTTTTGGCCCCCAGGGAAATTTAGTTGAAAAATGTGAAAAGTAAGTATTTTCCTCCCCCTACATGTTCCAGCCATGTCCTAATGTGTAGAATGAGCTCAGACCTGTTCACCACAACTGCCTCTAAAATCCTGCTCCTCCTCACTCCTTAATTCAGGTCTGAAGTGCCGTCATGCACGAGCTTAATATAGAAGCTGCAGTTACACGTAAGACCTGAGGTGGCAGTAGTGAGTATATAATGGCCGTCTTGCATCTAGCCCCTTTAATTGAAAAGAAATAAATAAGGAAAAAGAAAGAAAGTGAAAAAAAAAACAATGAAATGAAATTGAAGAGAAAAACAACAAACTAAATAATAATAATGATAATAATAATAATGATGTAAGGAAAGGGGGAAAAAACAAAAAAACAAAAAAAAACGACCATGGCATCCCTGTGATTATTACTGTTATTTATAATGCTAAGTGAAACAATGCATTTATTTATTTATTAATTATTATTAATTATTTATTAATTTTATTTTATTGTTGTTATTATTTTTGTTTATTCATCTTTGTTTCTTTTGTTAAAGGGAAGTGGGTGGGACAAGAGGGGAAAAAACACATTGATTGTGTTGTTTGTTGGCAACTTATGTGAAATAAAAAGATAACAATAAAAAAAAAAGAAGGGCTCTTCCATGTTTCCTCTATTTCAATACAATTATGTGAGGAGTTACACGATCGAAGTATATTCAAACAAAATTCCACATGTGGATTTTCTCAGCGGATAAAAAGGGGAATTATATTGTAAGGCGTAATAATACCTCAGGAGCACTTCGACGTCCACGCAGTGATGTTGAAGTGCTCCTAAGGTATTATTACGCCTTATAGCTCAGTATGTTAAAACGTTCCAGGGTTCTGTGCAGCTACGTCCAGGAGGAAGACGTACCGACAAGTAAAAGTAAAAGTACTGCACTAAATGGACTTCAGTAAAAGTGTCGAGTCGTAGTTTTCCAGGTCATCACTCAGACATCCCATCTTTCCCGCGCTCACCCATTCACAAGTATTGACATCCAGTCAACACCAGGCTATCAGGAAGCTGAACTCCCTCCCCTCCCTGTGCTTCCACTCCATTACTCTCCACCCTGTGCTCCACAAAAAGGATGAGAGAATGAACTATTTCAAAATAAAATCTTTGCATCTTATAATAAGGTTTTCTTTACACTCTTGCAACTTTTTATTCTTGGACTTAACAATATTTTTAAGGGTTTTTCAGAGGGATTTGTTGATATCCAATCCCTAGTTTGTTTTATTGACTTTTGAATCCCCCAAAACCAGGTGAAATTTGATTTTTTTTTACAGATTTCTTTGTTCAGTTATTTGAGTTTTGTCATGTTTCTATCATTTTATGTCAGTAATCGACAGCAATAGTTTCAAATAGTTATCTGTAATTTATTTGTTTACGCTCCTCGATGGATAATTCTTGGTTCGTCTGACTCTGTTTAAGAGGAAAACACAACACCAGGGGCTGAAATCATTTTAAGAATTACTCAGAAACAGTTTCAGCGTTTTGTGGATGTAAAATATGGAATGTTAAAAAAAGGACCTCAAACGATGTCCAAATATCTATTTAACCTCTTAACCCCCACCCACACAAGCAAACCTTCCCCAGGCATTATCCAAATCTTAAAGTTTCCTGAAAAAAAGCAGCAAAAATGAGATGTAAATGAGGATGAAAAACACAACCAAAAAAATACAATGAAAAAGTGATAAAAAGTAACAATGTGCCTGCAATCCCTGAGAAAAAGTTGTTTCCCCCTTTCTACAAACTTAACTGTCATGTCTTTCGAAAGGAAGTGAGAAGAAAAAACGTCCATGTCAGAAAAGTGACCTCAAGTGCAACGATCTGTGCTGTAGCTTTGTACATACAAAGTCATTGTAGCAGTGGTTCATATTGGTAAATCGGTGTGTATCGATCTTTATTTGACTTTATTTAATTATTGTATAACTTGGGAAGGACATTACACTGTACACTGCAGTACTATAACATAAAACCAGAGAGAACTGACTCCACAGTAAAGGACCTCACCAAACCTGGGAATTGAAAGCGGGACCTTCTTGTTCTTTGAATTAACTCCTGCCACATAATAGTTTTTTTTTTTTTATGTAAATCTATCTTTCCTGTCCTAATTTTCCCCAATTTGTCTGCTTAAATCAGAAGTAATGAGTGTGAGAGTTGGATTTCAAATGATCACATTTCAGAACTCATTTGGTGTGCAACGGAAAACAACACATCGACGAATAGGACTTGATTTTGTGTGAGTGGGAACAGGACTGGAGATAGTAATGTAATAGTCTCCTGTATCACTGTAAAAACGGCCAGTCTGGAACAAAATGACGACAGAGGCACGACCTTTAACCTTTTAACCCCCGCCTTAACACAGCACATTTGCTCCAGTTCCACTGTACCCAAATGTAGAAGCTTCTTGGGGGGAAAAAGGGTCAAAATAGCGGCGAACACGAGATGTGAGAATGAATATGCAGCATAAGAAGCATCAAGAGAGCAACAAAAAGGTGATAAAAAGCAACAAAACAACAGACAAAAAAGTGAGGAAAAGGAACAAAAAAGGTGACACCAAAAATAGGACGAAAAAGTGATGACAATGCATGAGCAAAGAACGCAGATCAGTGTTGTAGGCCTTAGCTTTCAAATGAAGCGTTACTCTGGCCTATAGGCTGTGAGCTCCAGCCGAGAAGCTTGTAGATTTGGGTGAAGCTGAACTGGAGAAAATGCGCTCGGTTAAGGTGAGGGTTAAAGAGGTTAATTTCACTGTAGTTTTCTGTATAAGACCCATAGGTGCAGCTACTGTGTGGAAGCTAAATGCTTAGCATGTAGCATTATAGCAGCTACAAGCTAAGCGCTAACACCTCAAGCAGCAGAAAAAAACTATGGCAGCTCCTCTGAGAGTACTGGGAGAAAGTATTTACCACACAGATGCGATAGCCATGTTATTGTATATTGCCCCACCCCTGACACTCCTTCAACAGTCAGTGGTCAGTAAATGTTATTTTATGACATTAGTGACCAAGGCCTGGTTAAAGCTAGTGGAATGTCACGCTGTGATCTAAAATGTTAAATAACCTTCTGATTTTATAATTGACTCAGACCTATCACAAAAAAGGTCTGGTACTTCCACATTCACTGCGATTAAGTCGGTGAAACTTGTACTCTGAGGTAGTTAAGAAGGGAGTCGGGGAAGTTTCAATTGTTGTGTTCCAGATTTGTTCGTCCAAATCTGAGCTTGTGTGAGCAAGTGGAGCTGTGGTTGTGCAGCAATGCTAACTGCAAAACATGTCAAAAACAATTGTAAAAAAAACAAAGAAAATCTGATGAATATGACACAGCTTTCCCTCACTCCGTTTCCCCGCACAATAGTCTCGGAACACAGTATAGCTGAAGTGGAGGAGATGGACAGACACATTTAGAAACGTCGCAGGGAAGTGTTCAAAGCAAGTCATCTGAAAAACTCTGAAAAGTCACAAATGATCGAAACTTGGTCAGAGGGATGCAGCAATTAAAAAAAGAAAAAATTGTAACGGAGAACTGAACACTTTGCACTTCTGGACACTTCAGGTCAGTTACAGCAGCTGAAAACGACAGCTCTGGTAGATAATACTTCCTGATGGCTTTATGCTTGATTTGACTCAAATCTTTGACCGTGCGGCTTTTAGTCTTTTCTTGTCAACGACCCTGTTGGCTTTTGGCGACCAAACGTTTAATGGTTCTGTGTCCCGTTCAAATTTCTTTGGACATTTCAAGAGAGTTTTCCTCCCTCTGACAATTCGGGCATTCTGCTCTCCCAAAATTTCATCCACTGAGCGGCGCTGTGATCAAAAAATGACATTGTTCGTGTCCTAGCGCACTTTCTGTTGTTATTATACTGCATTCAGACTGAACGCGATGGAGACTTTTCTGTTCTGTTTTATTGCCTTAATGGTTTGTGCAGCCCTGTGAGGCGACTCCTGTTGTAATATTGGGCTTTACAAAACCACTGATTGATTTAGACGTCAGGGGCGAGTGATTTCGAATGTGTTCTGAAGCATAGGAAGGAGCTCTTGACTGAAAACTAACTGTTGTTTTGGGGCTAACTAGTCCGTCTTTGTTACTGCCATGTCCTATGGATCTTCAACTATAGACCCATACGCAAGGATCTCCCTAGTATTTAAGCACATATCCAGCCCATACGTCCGAATAAAGGACCATTATTTGTGCCAGTGGACAATGGTTATTCCAGGCAACGGTTAGCTATCCCGCCCGTCCTTCGAGGCTCCGAGCCGGGCAGAAGTACAGCGGGGCAGTGTGTGGCTGAGTGTCCGCTGAAGGCAGGCGGGAGGCGGGGAGGTACGAGACCCAACTGTAGGGAGTCGGAACAGTCGAAGTCTGCATCATAAAATATCAGCTATTGTCTTAGCAGAAGATGAAGCAAGCAGAGCGAACGAAAACGCTCCGGCAGAACCGGAAGTTGCGAAGACCCTGCTGTTACCCATAATGCATTGCAATTTTCAGTCGCTCCCCCGCCCATCGGATGAAATTTTGGGAGAGCAGAATGCCCAAATTGGTGATTTTTCAGAACTTCTCAGACGTCTTTTCCTTCCCAACTAACTGGACCTGGTTCAGAGCTTGGACCTGCTTTGACCACACCTCCTCTAATTACAAACATCAGCATCACATGAGACATTTCAGTCCAACAGCCTTTCAGTTTTACAACGTTTGGAGTTTGAAAAAATAAGAACTTGGTCAAAAACCTCACTTGTGTAATAACTGTACACGCTGCTTTGTTTACGTGAATGACTGAAGATGCCGTGGATTGGGAGGCAGAAGTCGCCCGCCGGCTGTGACCGTGACAGACAATCTCGCCCACTCCCTCGCCTGATTTCAGACCGAATTTTAGTGTGACTAGAACGCAGCCCTTACACTTGAACGTCCTTGAAAGACAGAGGGACGCCACACTGAATTGATCTGCTCGCGGGTTATGAAGCGTCGGACTGGGCTGCGGAAATCGTGGCTCTATATCACGGCCAAATAATGTGACTAAACGCAAATTCATCTTCCACACTTCCAATGTATTATCAAATAAGCAGGGCCTGAATTACGATTTGGATAGTGGTTGTAAAGAGGGCAAGCCTCACAGCCAACTGTTTTACTGGTGTTCTAAAAAAGCTTCTCTGGAAGTCATCTGTACTGGGTTGCTTTCGGGCAAAGGACGTTTCGCCTCTAACCTCAAGAGGCTTTCAAGAACCTATGGCTCTACACTGCCTAGGAAGGGTTTATCTTGTTACTGGTTCCTCCTGTTCTTGTTTTAGAGGTCGACCGATATATCAGCTGGCCGATATTTGGGCATTTTACAATATAGGGTATCGGCAGATCTAACACCTATAAAAGCTGACTGCATTTAAAGTCAGGACAGAAACTATGACTGGATCACATAAAGAAATAAAATCAGCCACAGCTGGAGCCAAGTATTTGTATTTTATTTTATGAAATAACTGATCTAACATAATATGATCAGATCACTTATGTGAGTTGTTGATATTAATGTTTGTCATGTACTGAAGGATATTCAGTGTAGAAAAGTCCAGTGATCCTGGCTTCATGTTTTTACATTAGTTTATTATTTGATATAATGGTAACATCTCGTTTGCAAGACTGTGTTGATGTGGAGAAAAGAGGAACATCAATTTTTTCACTCAGAGAAAGACACTTTTAAAGGTGGGGTATTGTGTTTTTTTCAGTACCATTCTATAGCATTCTCAAATAACTATGCTACCCAACATTGCTTGGAAAATGCAGCAAATATCAACAACTTAAAATAATTTTCCGTCATAGCAACACTGTTCCTGACGCTGCGATTTCGCCTCTGTCTCTTTAAGAAATCCTGTGCCTGTCTGACACGCCCATGAGCACTCCCCCTTCAGGACGCTTTTACACGTCTTCTTATTTCTATGTGTATAAATGAGTACAGACAACATAAGCCGGGGGTTTCTTACAAAAGTATCTAAAATAGATGAATTAAAAGCTAAGTCTGCTGGGGTGGGTGCTGTGGGCTGAACTGAGGAAGAGAACATGGGCGGAGCCTTGTCCCATCCAGCAAAACAGCAGGAAAATGGCTGCTGGCAGGAGATTCAAAGATTACTCAAATATACATGAATCAATCTGAGCAACACTGGAGGCATGTTTTTCACAAACATGAAAAACAGCATAACACCCCCACTCTTTAAGAAAGGATCTTGGAATTGGTTGATACCAAGACATTGTGCTCGAAGTGTGTTCATCACAATGTACGTAATTGATTTGCTAACATGCCTTTGGCTGAATGTGAAAGCTTGCTTTTCATCATGCGTCATTCCCGCTACTCCCTTTAGAGGGCGCACCTGGCAAATTCGATATCCTGACCAGATGAACATCCATTGCCTACACAAACCATCCTAAAGTGACTGTTTCCTGTGCGAAGGCCATGGGTGAATCACACTCAGCAGATCAGACTCCGCTCATGTAAACAGGCAACACTTGTAGGTTGCATCTTCAATAGCGTGACCTTTCTCTACAAGCGTGGCCTTGTAGCAGTCCACAGGGAGAGCAGAGTTGAATGCCAGACGTTGCAGGTGAATAGTGAAAAATAGTGTCATATTAAAACTTAAGCTGTAGATGATTGACTGAAATGATTGACTGAGAATTTAGTGAAATACTACTTCATGCTCAAACGCTGAGGCCAATCCTGGACCAAGGCCTTGCTCTGAAACGTAAGTAAGTCTCATCATGACGTCAAATTGAATGTACACAATGCAAGGCTGTTTATCTGAGTGCCACAGAAATGCTCACTTGCTTGGACGTGTATGCTGTATTTGCACAGGAAGCTTATTAGCAAAGCCGTGCAAACTGGGGCCCAATTACTGTGGACCGCTGCGACGGCATTAGCATACACCCATCTCGCACTGGCTCCATAATGAAGGCTGTGTTTTCAAACACTTTCCAGGCTGATCCCAGGATGTACTCTCCCGTTTGAGGGGCCTATACCAGGCCAACTACTTTGTCCCCTTTAGCCTTTATATTTTTCGTAGTAAATAGGAAGAGAGATAGTTTTTCACTAGCCTATTTTTAGACGTTTTCTGGCAGACGACAAGCATATTTCAAAAGTCTCGTCTCATTCTGGTATGAAGAATCGAAGCAAGATCGACCAGCAGAAGTGGAAACCGGCACTTGTATTAAGCGTTAGCATGTAGCATGAAGCTAACATTAGCATTAGCATTCTCTGTTATTTATGTATTTAAGGGCTGTGGAACCACTTTGCTCCTCTCCATATCCATTAAAAATAAAAATATCTAACCAACTCATATACCCTGTGCAATGTTAACCGTCCTCTAGGGGTCCCCGGTCCCGCAGATTGGGCGCTCCATGGCGCTCCCGGCTTGCTGCAGGGGGTTACAGTGGGGGCATTGTATTGAACATCTCTGTAGCGATCGACCGCGCGCCATTTGGCCGTATTGATCAGCACGGACGCCATTATGTCAGCGGGATTATAGCTCCTCCTCGGCACAGTGGAAAACTATCACCCAGATGAGATGAGCGCTGCTGACCGCATCACACGGGCCACGGCCTGCTCCAGCCCCGGTATGAGGCGAGAGGCTGCGGGTGAACGTTCAAATGTAGTGAGAACAAATCTGGAGCTGCACATTACTGACATGAATGTGAGAGAAAATGTCACAAGTTCACCCTCCACCTTTAACCAAGCGCATTTTCTCGCTTTACCTAAATCTAATAGCCTATAGGCCAGTGTAACGCCTCATTCAAGACCTTCAAAACTGAGCCAAGCTTTTTCCTCGCGTTGTCGTCACTTGACACTCGAAATCCTGTTTTTTGGGGGTTCAAAAGGACTAGAAAATATTGTGAAGCAGACATGAAGGTTTGGTGTCTGGAGGCGCCAGTAAAGCCAAACTTTGCTTGCAAGAGTCAGTGTTTGTGGATGAATGTGGTGATGTGACGATGGGTGGGTTTGGTCTGCTATGACATATAATTACTAAGAGTGAAAGTACTTGGAGAAAATGTTACTCGAGTACCCAGAAAATGGCAGAAAACTAAATAATTCTTAACAACAAGGTGCACGAGACGAACTACATCTATTTTATATTTACATTTTGTGTGTGGCTTTGACCTGGGCTGTACTTTGTTAAGCTATAAGAACAACGTGCGCCTTGGTAATGGCGACAGCAGCATTTCTTATTAGGACTTGTTTCCATCCGGTTCAGACTGGTTTGGTTCGTACTGTCACCTTGGCGACAGAGGCACTAGTACTACTAAAGTGCTATACTGTATATATATTGTACATAAATAATAAGATCCAGTTTAGGCCCCACTTCAAACGTCACTCACGGGTGTATTATCTGAGAAGCTCAACTTTTGATTCAATTTAGCTAAACTGTGACAGATTTTTAGCCTAAAAATAAAACTTTGTGGCACAATTAGTGGAAAGAGGCCACAAAGGCTTTCCCTGGTGCTGCCTGCTGTACTGTTATGTTGTTTCTTGAGTTTGTTCAAATTGAATGAAAAGTATTGTAATGATCACTTTAAAGAGTCACTTCAAAAGTGTCTACTATTCAAGTCTGATTTTAATCCCAGTTTAGAAATGCTTTAGACCCTGTTTATTCCCAGTTTAGATCAACACTGCCCGGCCAACACTCCACTCCTGCTTTTTGTTTCTGTTCAGGACCGTCAAATCTAGAAACGTTATATGTCGATCCGATATTACCCGTTAGTAAAATATCATCTTAAATGCACTGAAAGCTGGTGCACCTACTGTCATTTTTCCTGAAATGTTTAGTCTTGGCCCAAACTTGTTTCTAGCTCTCCCAATCCCTCCAGCACATCTGAATTGCTTCATGCCCGTGTACAGCTTTGAGTGGTGGCAAAACGAAAAAATAATTTAATAATAATGTAATGTGGCACATCATTTAAAATCTAGTTTAATTATGTTTTGATCTGTAATGGTGTATTTTTATATTTGGATTTTCTTATTGTTGCCATCTATCATCCCTCAACCACTAACTTCCTTGTTTACAAACTACGCCACATGTGCCACATGTATCTTTCCTCTGATTGGTTCATACGCTTGTCAATACGCTTGTTAAAAAAATCGCCCCTGATCCCAGATTCTGGCCGTGCTAGTTCAGCCCTAGCCTGGTCTTAGCCCATCCGCAAACTCCGGTCATTTATCATTCCCCTACATGTACGTGTGTGTCTGATCTCAGTGGCCGCATTACATCGGTTGAATTTCTACCTACCATTCAGCGAGTGGGGGAGGCGGGGCTTGTAGGTGAGGTCAAGCATTTGCGCTGATTTGCGGGTTGTAGTTTGGCAATGGCGGTGGATACGAAAGTAAAGGAAGCTCTTTAATCCGTCCTGGCTCGGCTTCCCAATATCCAGAAATGAAAACTGAAGCCTTGGAATGTCCAAGAGTTATAATAGCTGCTTCACTCACTCGGGCGCATTACATACGTCACGACCAAATGCTAGAGAAAATCAGATCCAATCGTTTCAAAGGAGTTCACCCCTCCCACCTGATAACGGAGCTCAATTGAGAAGTTCCAGACCCTTATATGAAACGAAGTAAGTACGAGGGTCTGGTAAAACCAAGCGAGATCAGCCCTCCTTACATCTATATAATCCCTGCCTCTCCCTCACCTTCCTTTAGGAAATCCCCGTCTATCGTCGGCTTCCTGCCTGATCCAGTCTGCGCTCTGTGATTAATGACATTGGCAGCTCCCATGTTTTATTGGCGCCTCATATTCCCAGCCACCGCCTTTTAGATTGTCTTCAGCTGATCATTCAAATCGAGTGCATTTCAATGAAGGAGGAATTCCAAGGCCTTAGCGTACCGGGCCACAGCTATCCGTCGAACGTTTACGGCAATATTGGATCTAATTGCGGGTTGGAGCAGAGTCGGAATTTTAATAAGAGGCAAGCAACGAAGAGGACGTGGGGAACGGGCGTGTGAAAGGCATCGAGCTCATAGAGACTACTGAAAATGAGGACGAATATTATTGTAACCAAAAACCTGTTAAACATTCAGCCGAGGGTAGCTTTCATCTTTAACCTTACACCAGCCGTTCCCAAAGTCCCTTATCAATCCAAACATCTATCACAATAAGAACATATTTACTCTATTCGGAAGAATTCAAAATGATACAGAAAGCAACATTTAGTCGTGACTGTAGGCTAAAGTATTACTTTAAAAATAATTTGGTATTGCTTTGTATTAAGGTTTGCTCATTAATAAGGTATTAATAGGCAAGGCAAGTTTATTTGTAGAGCCCAATTCATGCACAAGGCAATTCAAAGTGCTTCACAGTCGCATAAAATTACAAGAAAACAGATCAAATCAATAAAACATCAACATCAAATTAATCAATTACAGTACAAGGCAAGAGCGCAGATAAAATACGTTTAGTTGTCAGATGCACAGGCAAAAAGAACTGTTTTCAGCCTGGATTTGAACATTGTCAGAGTTGAGGCCTGTCTCACACTCTTTAAGAAAGGATCTTGGTTCCAGATTTTAGCTGCATGAAACTGAAACGCAGCCTCACCGTGTTTATTATTGACTCTGGGAACCACCAGGAGGCCCCTCCCTGAAGTTCTCAGGGCCCGAGATGGTTCATACGGCTCAAACATGTCAGAGATGTGCTTCGGCGCTAAACCATGAAAAGACTTGTACACAAGCAGAGCTGTTTTAAATTCTCTGAGTGACAGGAAGCCAGTGCAGAGACCGGAGCACTGTACTAATATGGTCGTATTTCCTGGTTCTGGGTGTTCTGCAGCTCCTGGTTCTGGGTGTTCTGCAGCTCTGACAGTGAGCAGCCGCTACAGTCGTCCACACAAATGCATGGATAAGTCTCTCTAAGTCTGGTTTTGACACTATTCCTCTGAACTTAATGTTTTTCCGATGGTAAAAAGCTGCTGATGTTATTGCTTTGATGTGGCTGTTTAAGTTCAGGTCTGAGTCCATGATTACTCCTAGAAGTTTTTTGGTTTTAGAGAGAGAGAGACTCAAGGTGACTGATGCCACTTTGTCTTTGTGTCTGTGGGACAAAAACAATGATCTCAGTTTTGTCTGAGTTTAGTTGAAGAAAGTTGTTTTGCATCCACATAATAAGCAATAGTAATCTTCTTAAAAGGCTAGGATTAGGGTAGGCCATGAACAAGCATATTATTCTTGGCCTATTATTAGTATGTTAATAGAAAATAGTATATTAACAGCTTATTAATATATATATATACAAGCATATTAATCTTGGCCTATTCATTATTATTCATGCTTATGACTACTTAATGAGCACACTTTAATATATGACTTTAAAATAATAAATATGCAATAGTATCCATATCTAAAGGAAGCAAATTGGTGTGAATGTTTTCAAAAGATGTTCCAAGCTAATCCCTTTGATCTTTGTATTTTACCGCGACATAACACATGCAGCTGCACATGGGTCTTTTGGGACTCTTCCTTTGGCAGCGTTATGCACTCATGGTGGGAAAGGGACTAAGATCTGCTCTCAGTACACTGACTTTGCGTGTTTTGCGGTGGATTTAACGCCAGACGCCGTTTACTGTGAATCCGTGTTAAAGTGTAAAACCGGTTCATCTCGACATCCGTACCCCCAGGGTTATTAGCCAGTGACAGTTTTGTTTATCATCACTTCGCTCGAACCCCACGTGCCAACAAAACCAGCCGCCAAAAACAGATCGAGCAGGTTTTTTGAGACAGCGGCTGAATTTTAGCTGCGATCAAATATTTAGCTTCATAATGTGCTGGGCAGTCACCAGGAAATAAGCTTCGGGAAAGTGCACTTCACTCCCAGCTGTCGGTAAATGTTTCCCAAAGTTCTTTCAGCCAAGACATTTTTATTTGGCAGGTGAGGACATCGATTTTTCAAGCAATGTCGTCAACATCGAGATTTTTTAGCTAGTTTTCTCCCGTTTTTTGAAAAAAAGACGAAAGATCCTTTGCGAAGCTTTTGACAACATCGCGACATAACGGCCGGTTTCCCCACGTGTATCCATTCATCTATATTGACACGTTTGATATCCACGTGTAGCAAGAAAGGAGACCGAGATGACGCTGTAATCCAAATATGGTCTTTTCCTTTCTGGGAGACGGCAGCGGTTCAAGACGGGAGAAACATACAGTACATGCATATGTGCAGACGTTAGAAAACTTTTGGTCCGTTTTCTCCAATGAGGTTTTCATAGGAGCGAAAACCTCGCTCCTATGAACTCTACACTCTCCTACAGACTCCACACTTTCCAGTCTCAAATCGATAAATTTCAATTTAATGGTTTTCCTTATCCCCCTGCAGTGTCTCTAGATTGCTCTACCCGGACTGTAGGTGAAGCAATAACCCATATTATTTTACTTTCTGGAGCTCTGCATTTCTCGATATCCAGTGAGCCTTAAAGGAACAGGCCACCGTTTTTCCATACTGGGATATGTTCTTAGACAAGTTGATACGTGCCTGTCTAGTCTTTGTGTGTGCACTCAGTCACGCAAAACGACCAAAGATGTTGTTAGCATTTGGCCTCTCCCAACATATAGCTCCGAACGGGGTGAAGTTGGAAGCTACCAAGCTCTTCCATGGGCACAAAGACCAGACAGGTACGCATCAACTCGTCTAAGCTCAGGCAAGAACATATCTCAGTATGGAAAAGCAGTGGCCTGTTCCTTTAAGCCCAGCGTCGCTTGTCTGTAACCAGTGGAAAGAGTGGAGCCTCCGCTGCCCTCCAGGCACAGTTACCGGGGATCTATGATTGATGGCAAATCAATCCGGCCCAGCGCAGCCGCCAGGCCTCTCCCGGCCTCTCCCGTCTCCTCCCGCGGCGTGGGCTTACCCTCTGTCTGACGGCTTATCCACCGAGCCCGCCTTATGCAAAATCAATGAGCTACGTTACAGTGTTATACCCACAGAGACTGGACATGTCGTCGCTTACTGTTCCGAGTGAAAGCAGGAGTGACTGACGTTCATACAGGGAAAGGAACGAAATCTCATTGTACAGAATACACATGAGCCAGTTAAAACAATTCCATTTGTGTTGGTGGAAAGCATCCATTTGTGACTTTAGATGCGACATCAGCTCAAACATCTGCCCAGAGACGCAGATGCTTCCTGATCTTCATTAGAAAATGTAGAAAACACACACACACATAGTTTGTGTTTGTCTAGCAGTAAAAGTGCTTCAGAGTAGTTAAGATACTTTTGCTTCGCTTTTGCATGTGTCACCACTAAGAGTTAAATTCACCATTTACACAGCAGAGGACGCTCTTCTGCTGGGTAAATGCTGAAATTGCGCCATCCAGCAGTAACCAGGAATCCGTCCGTAATTCGTGAAAACTCTTTGATGGAAACATGTAGATCTGCTTTTATTTACAGGCAGATGAGTATTTTCTTTGATGGAAGCGCAACTAACGGCACCAATGAGTTCAGCTGTAAAAGCCTTTGTTCATTGATCCATTTCATAGCAGAAAATAAGCAGGAGGCCTTTATTCCACTTTCAGTTTTGACACGCCCAGATTTCAGAGGTAATAAATCATCAGCTTCTGCCATAGTTTAGTAAAGGAGTGCGATATTAAGAGTCTCCCCACAAGCCCCTTTAAATGAATGCTGGGTACGTCAAACTTTAATGATACTTGGTTTTCGATACCGATGCCTGAACAATACTTTTTTACTTCAGTATTTGTCGTTTAGAACCAGAAAATAATGAAAACTTCTAAATGATTGCTCTGTTTTCTGAATCTAGACAAATACTTTAGTACAGGTCAAATTATCGTTCAGGTATCGGTGTCCGAAAACCGAGTATCGTTAGGCAGCCCTGTCAGGATGCTCCAGTTAATATGTGCACGTGGGTTAATGTGTGCACGTGGGTTAATATGTGCACGTGGGTTTATATGTGCACGTGGGGGATTTGCACAGCGAGCCTATCAGCCTCTGTATCTGTGTCCTCGTCCTGCATGTTTGTGGAGCGTGAAGGGACTCGTGTGAAGGCAAACAGCAAACAGACCCGTTATATCCCAGTCAAGCTCATATCTGATTCATGCACTATACGGCGGCGCTCGTATACGGGCCACAGCGAGCTGCAAGAGCCACTGCGAGCCGCAAGAGCCACTGCGAGCTGCAAGAGCCACTGCGGGCTGCAAGAGCCACTGCGAGCTGCAAGACTCCAAATGGAGCTTTTGATGTGATGATGATGATGATGATGATGATGATGATGATGATGATGATGATGATGATGATGATGATGATGATGATGATGATGATGATGATGATGATGATGATGCACATGTGAGATTTGAACACCTGGCTATCCACACATGAGAAACACACCTTGAGCCAAGTTTCTAGTCCGGTGGCAGCTCATCAAACTCAAAACATGTTGCACCAATCACGGAAATAACTGCTGAAAGTTATTTCCGCATATTTATATTTATTTGTTTGTTTGTTTGTATACTTTATTGTCATGGTAAACATTGAGACTATATTAAATGAAAACCGGAGAGAAGTTGTCATGAATCAAACATACAGGTTTATTTGACATATGCATATGGAGACACACCAAGTACCTGGATACAAGATGCTCTGAAGAACAGTTCACAACTCACAGTATTTATACACAAAGACAGCACAATGATCACACGATTATGGAATGCCCCAATGGTGTAACAGGTCAGATTGACCTAAGACATTCAGAGACACTGACAAAATGTATGAGACAAGCGTCGCCAAAGCGAGGACACAAACACCATATCTTAAATTCCGGTCAAGCGAACCCAATGATGTACTGGCACTTTTACACGTTTACCTACAGACTACAAGCTAACTATTCAAACCCTTGATCCAGTAGATTTGCCATTTTCAGGTAGGTGCAGGTAGTGTTGTGGCTGGAGTTCACGTTTTGTCGAATCCAAACATAGGATTGCCCATCACTCCAAACGAGGCGTGATGGTTATCCACTCATGGCTCCACAGCATTGGCCTCATTGGGAGCACAGGCTGATGCATTGTCATTAACGTCAATAAAAGCTGACGAGGCACGAGCCGCTAAGAGCAGCCCCGAGCATTGACCGGGCTCAGCATAGGCAAAAACTGGACACTCTGCTAGCTGCGAGTGCTGGTCAGCTCAGAGCCATGTATGTTGGATTTAGCATGAACCAAATGTAGGCTTCGGTAAATAAAGTAGGAATTGTGTTTAAAAAAGTAATACACTGAGAAATGTTAGCATCATTAGCAGCCTCTCTGGCAAGTGCGTTCAAACAGCGAGCTAACTTTGTCCCGTAGAAGCAGAGACAAGCTCCGCACCTTCTACAATACTCTACACTTTACACTTTACTCTATTGCACCAGCTCTATGTTTTTTGAAGTACTGTATATAACCCAAAACGTCAACGCTAACATGCCAAAATTACATAAAAATGAGCGATAAAAACGCTTAAAATGGTGGCTGGTATTTAAGGTAATACACTGAGACTCCCATTTCGCTCCCATTTCACCGACAACTTTTAAAATGTCCAATCTCGTATTGCACATTATTTCGGACTTCAAACCTTTGAATGGCCGAGTGCAGAGTGAAAGAGCTCCACAGGCAGAGTGTCAGTGAACCTCAATGTGCACCATTTCATCCAAGCGAGGCAGTTTTGGCCTTCATTTAGATGAAAAGATACAAGTCTTTATCACCATCTATTGTTAAACAGGTGTGAGGCCTGTGGACATTTAGTTTGCTTTTGCCACACAGCTCATTTACATCTTTTGTTATTCTGCAGAAATAAGCCCCGTGTGTGTGTGACCTTGTTCCGTTAAATTGGCTGGTCTATCCACATATCAAGTGTGCACAACATTGTACAAAAAAGGTGAAGCAGGATGTGGAGAGCTAGCAGGTCGGCTAGTCCGGGAGACTTCCCGGGTGTTCTTCGGATCAATGTATTTTTGCTGTAGCCGTTAGCATTATCCATGAATCATCGCAAATTATGAACAGTCCAGATGTGTTTGTTAATGAATTTAGAGATTTAATTTAAATATATACGATTTAGTGTATTAATGCTAAATCATATTCAGTCAAGTTTCTGCTTTGTGTGGCCCACTAGCCACTAAACAACACCTTCTAAAACAGATCAGGAACTTTCATTTGTGGAGCAGCATTGCTTTTAACAGTGCACCGAAAAAATGACCAGTGACCAGAGGTGCTGTGGGCTGTACTGACTGTGCAGTGTGTGTGTGATGTCTGTGGCGGTCTGTTGTCCTTCTTGGAAATACCCATTAGTGATTCCAGTTCCTGTCCGATTATTTTACTGCTCAGCCTAATGATTTTGTTGAGTGGGTTGCTGTGAATGGCGCTGACGGATCCAAAACAAACTGTATTATGAAATGTTGCGACTGACTGAATGAAGCATTTGTAGAAGGCCGTGAGGACTGACTGATGGACTTGAAGCTCACGGAGTTTCATGAGAAAAATAAAGTCATTGCTGACACTTTGAAACAATGTCTTCGCTGTTGGGTTGAAATGTAAGTTTGTGATCTCATGTTGATCTCATGTTGATCTCATGCTGAAATATTTGTATGCTTCAACACGTTCTGTTGCATCATTGTTGATGTGGAGTGTGGGTGGGCTATGACGTCCCCTACGGAACTCTAGTACCAGTTGTTTTGTTTTGTATGTATTGAGGTTAAGGCACTTGTACTTGTACCGATTCTGTAAATATGCTTTTTATGAGTCATACAAATTAAAGGATCTGTATCATGCTATTTTAGAAATCCCAAAGTGAACTATAGGTACAGTATTTATATGATATATTGAACTTCTACCACTATGGAGTTCTATTTTTAGTGTTTTCTGGGGGTATTTTGCAAACCTGGAAGACACAACGCTTCGATTCAGTTAACTCCGCCCCCTCTCTCTCTGAGCTAATCTGCCCATGCAACATTAGCAGTAAAATAAATATAATATCACAGCAATAAGTGAAGTTACTTCATGATGCAGTTAAAAGGAGTTGACATCTGCAACTCAGCTTCATAAATGGCTATCACACATGCTAACACACGTTTTGACTCACCGCTCTGTCCTGGCCACTCCATCGGGTGTTTACATTATGGGACTCGCGTTGGTTATAAAAGTGAATCCACTTTGATTCTGGCAAAGGTTCACCAAACATCCATCAGAGACAGTCACAGAAAAACACTATTTTGGTGATAGTCGCCGAATCCCAAGAGAAATTCCAGCTTTTGGCGAGTGGCCTCTCCTTTAGGAAGGTTGAATAAAGTCCTGCACCTCTGTGACGTTAACATTAGGTAAGAAAAAAGAACAAGCGTGTCCAGAGTAGGTTAGAAAGAGCTCCTTCTTCACAACTTACAGTGCAAACATGACATCTGTTCAGACTTTTTCTCCCCCTTTTTTATGTCTTGATTTTTCACGCAGTGGTCGTAGTGAAGATTTTTATCTATTTTCCTCCCTTTACATCTTAGTTTTCATGTCAGTATAAAGAGTATAAAAATGACAAAACTAACCCCGCATGATGTTTATTTTATGATGTTTTGTCCGTCTGCGAGGCGCGGAAAACCCGGAAGTAGCTGCTGCGCTGCATAGAAACGCCGTCTTTCAAGCGGGTATTCATTCATAAATATTGACAGAATTTACATCCACTTGTGCTGCTAAGGGGCCCCTTGATGACGCTTTCACCCAAATATGGTATTTTTCCTCCTACGAGAGGCTGGTGCGGAAAAGTCGAAGAACGGGCCGCGCATGCGCACTCGCTACAAAACTTCAGGGCTGGTTTTCTCTGAATAAGAGAAGGCCCCACTTGGGCAGTGGGTGAGCCCTTATAGCAGCTCCCACAGACTCCAAACTTTCCAGTCTGAGACCTAACAATATTTTGAAGGTTTTTTCAGAGGGATTTTTTAATATCTAATTCCTAGCCTGATTTATTCAGCTTTGAAACCAAAAAAACAGGCGAAATTTGAGTTTTTACAGATTTTTTCACTGATGATTAGTTTATTGAAAAAATAAACAAAATACCCCAAATCCCCTCTGAAAAAATCTTAGTTTCTAATATGTCAATAAAATAAAACCATGAAATTTAATCTGGCTAAATTCATTATTATGATTTCGTTGCCCAAAATATTGGCAATTTTGGCAATTTTAATGCTCAAAATGCCTTATTTTTTTGTGAAAACATAAAATGACAGAAAAATGCAATACATTTTTTTCCCATATTTATATCTGTAATGTTCAGCAAAAGTTTCAAATTGAAATCTCTACATTTTTTTTTTTTCCCCTATTCACCTGCAGTGTCTCGCCTTAAATTAAAATCAGTCCGTAAGGCATTACATTACAGACTTCCGACTACTCGTGTCACAACTCAGTGGTTTTACAGCAGAGGGCGGAGCAGCTGCTCAGAGAGCAGGATTCAGGAGGATTCAGGAGGATTGCTGAGAACTGCGTGAATGAAGCCACAAACCACTGGGTGTGTTTGTGATAAGGAAATAGCAAAACAACATGGCTAAAAGCTCCAAAAAGTCGATTTTGCATGATATAGATCCTTTAAAGGTAATGATAGAGAAACCACAGAGCAGTAGAAGCAGTTGGCTGAGCATGATGCATTTTTAATCATCATTGATCTGGTAGAGTTTCAAAAAAGACTACTAAAAAAAGAAGCTAAATCTAAGATATCAAGTCAATACTTAAATATATTCTACTCTATTCTAGTTAGACTGATTACTGACTGCTTGTGGAGTAAAGCAACAACAAATGTTTTCATAAATTCCTTCATCTCCTATGTATTAATGCCGATGTACTAATTTCGTATTGTGCGTGCATGTCTGAATGCTTTAAATTTACAATTACCAAACACAATACCTTACCAAAAAAAGAGTTTTCCCCAAAACAACACAATTTGCTTAATTTGCTCGAACTGGGCTAATAACAGCAGACATTATGAGTCATGCCAATTACAAAGGCCCCCGCAAGGGAGGAAATAATCACCGTTTTATAGACCATGCGTGTGAAAATTCGGTGAAATTGTAATAAAGCAGAATTACGGTCAATGAAATCAAAGCAATGGAGTAAGACAATAATGCATCATGAACGTGGTTAGGGGGACACATAGCTTCCGGTTTTTGCTACATGTTAATTCATGCTATTGAGCTCTATGATTGTGTAGCAACACTGCAGAAACAGAGACGTCCAAGAGTTGAAACGACTGAATTGAAGAATATGTGACCTCAGTTTGAGTCATTTTGAATTGCCGAGTACAAACTCAGCCACAAGAGAAGATATTTAATCTTTTTTCCCCTTATTTAAATTGCAAAAAGACCTGAATTGTCAAATCACTTCACTTACCTGCTCAATTCAAGGTCTTATATTCTTGGAGATATTGGAGTTGACAATTTGCCAAGATAATACATTTCAACCAAATTGAAGAAAACCACTGCAGTTTCTTCCCGATACTTTACTATATTTACCTAAATGTTTGGAGAACAAGCATCGAGCGTAAGTAGGAATGTAGAAAGTCTTTGAGGAGCTTCATGTCTATAGAAAAGGGCCCATTGGTGACCCTCAAAATCAGGAGGATTGGCTTAGTTTGATGGGGAATTCTTATGATAAGTTTTAATGATGAGTTTATTTCAGTGAAGTGGCAGCTTATTGAAGATAAAGTCTTTTTGTTTTGTTTATTTGTTTGTGGGATAGTTCCATACAATTCTGACTCACTCATTTCTCATTGGTGTAACAGTTTAAGTGGCACTAAAGACCAAACTACGGCCACATTTTTGGACTTTATAAAAGCAAAATAGTTGCACTAAACACAAGTAGAACCCTAAACTTGGACTCTCCGATGGCAACCATCTCAAAGTAATGGTCCTGGAGAAGGTCCCGAATGACCGGAGGGGGTTGTCAGACTCAAAAGGCTCCTACAGAGGGAAACTTTTGGGATCGAGGCTCTGCGGGCCACTAGCCCCCCTGGCATTAATGAGGAGATAGATTTCTCCCCCTTCCTTTGACAATGACCTCCTTGGTGAATATTGGTTCTGCATTTGTGGGTTTTCCATCGGCTCCGTGCTCTACATATGTCCTTCTGGAGTCCTAATGTGTTATGGTGTCTAACTGTACATACTGTCATCCACAGTGCTCAGGCAGTGTCTATATTTGACTGCATTGCACACATAGCGAGTTTTTCTGTTTTCACACTCTAAAAACACTATTTATACAGTTCACCAGCTACTTAAAATAAAATAAAATACCTCTTTGTACGTCACTTCCTGCCCATTTCTAAAATCAGTGAAATCAATCAATCAGTCAAACTTTTCATACATTCACAGTGCAGTGCTTTAAAACAGACAACAACCCCCCTCTGTCCCACAGATATATTGAAATGAATTAGAATTAAAAGCTCTTAAAGGCGTTTTTAAGGGGAGACACTACAGGCAAAACTCAATTTTTTCAGTTTTCAGGTTTTGGGCCAAATTGGTCTCTGAACATACAAGCTTTCCCCCGGAAACCAAAAATATGCCTAATCTTCACAATAACATGCTTAAATATTGCGCTGATTCAATGTTTGCCCATAGACTTATATGGGAGAACACAATTTCAAGGGCCTTTTTCTCAAAACACATTTTTCTGTCATTGTGGCGACACTATGTCCACGTCAGTCGGACCTAAAGACTTTAAATTTTCCAGCCTTGGACTGAACAATATTCGGAAGATTTTTTTCAGAGGGAATTTTTATTATTTAATCCCTAGCCCCATTTATTGAGTTTTGAATGTCAAAAAATAAGGCGAAAATTACATTTTTACAAATTTTTCCACAAAAAAACAGCTTATTCTAAAACTAAACAAGATATCCAAAATCCCCTCTGAAAAAGTCTTGGTAACTCATTCATCAATAAAATGAAACCATAAATTTGAATGTAGCTCTATCCATTATTCAGATTTCGTCGCCGAAAAGATGGGAAATTTGGGGCATTTTTAGGCATAAAACACCTTGTTCTTATATGTTCACATTTATGCCAGTGATTGACAGCAAAAGTTTCAAATTGATATCTGTAAATTTAATTTTTTTCCCTATTCACCTGCAGTGTCTCGCCTTAAACATTGAAATGATTAAAGATAAATGAATAAAAGCCTGGATTGAAACACACTGATTCCTGGGTTACATTGCATCATAGGAAAAGCCCAAAACAGTCCTTCTCATTTGTTGTTTATCAAGTCATTCCCATGTCCCCGCGTTCTGAAGCCTATTCGCAATCTGCATTCATGATATGTCCACTTTAAAGTCCACACCACATGAGCATTTCACTCTGAAGCGCGCAGTCTAGTTGTGTTTTTTCAGCTGCTCCACACTCCTTGGTCTGCTGTGGGGGTCCGTGTGCAGTCTGCCGGGCATTAGTGGCATTTTGTAAACTCAGAAATACATGTTTTTAAAAATGATTTCCTCCATATGCCTTTCTGCACGCTAGACGTCAAACACCAACGTTGGCTAAGTGCAGTAAGTGTCTGTACGCGCTCACATATGTATCAGCAGCTGGTGCCTATCATATTATCATAATCAGCCGGGCGTTTTGTGCTGACAGCTAACTCCCGCGCTGTTTATCTATTTGCTAATGGAACACGGCAGCGGCACCAGTGAAGGTCGCGACAAAAGCAAATCGCGCCCGGCGGATAATAAGGCGCCGGCGTCTTCGTCCTGTCCTCGTAACGGCCTCTAAGTGCCTCGCCTATCGGAGCGGCCCCGGCTGTTTCTGCTATAGGGCTGTTTGGATAACGCTTGTGCAGGTGGAAGTGTAGTTAAATCGTGTGGAGATGTAATTAAGGCAGGCGCACCGAGTCAGCACACCGGCGAGTCCGTCTTTTCTTCCTGTCTGTCTCTCTCTCTCTCTCTCTCTCTCTTTTACTCCCTGTCTCTATCTCGGCTCCAAAATGCAGTTGCCATGTGATGTAATTACCGCTAACTGCTAACACATAAACTCCCTCACCTATATTATGGGCTGGAGCGAGGAAGTACAAAATCAGTGATGGAGAGAGATTAGTTAGTCAAACTAGGCCTGTCGCATACAATTTGTTGTTAATAAAAGTGATAAAGTGGGGCACTTTCACATTTCATCATTTCAACAAGCGTGTACATGAGAAAGATGCTTGGTGAGTGAGGAAATGTTGCTTCCTTCTGCATGTCGAGTGTAGCTTGGAGACGTTGTAAACACATACAAGCCACCAACAGGTCGATGCAGTTGGTCAGGTCGAGGATGAGCAACACTATGAGCCCAAAGAATGAGATCTGCTGACGACCTGAACATCCTGAATGACCAGGTTACTCCATCCATGGATTTCTTTTCCCCTGATGGCACAGGCATATTCCAAGATGGCTCATGTTGTGAAAGAGTGGTTCAGGGAGCATGAGATGGAACGGCCTCCACAGAGTCTAGATCTTAACCCCATTGAGGATCTTTGGGACGTGCCATGGAAAGGCTTTGATCACTCTCCCATCATCAATCCGAGATCTTGGGGGAAAATGAAACTTTTTTGACATTGCAGAAGTTTATTGAAACAACGCCAGGTGCTACTCTTTTTTATATTTGGTTTGTAAAAGTAGAGGACACTGTTTAATTTATGATGCAAACAAAAGGAAGGAAAAATAGATCAAGGCTCTTTCTGTAGTTGAAGGCGCCTAATAGCCATACCACCCTGAAACCTTGTGGGAGATGTCCAGCTCGTGGATCTCCTCTCGCTAGGACCCTAGCCCCTCAGCCAATTTTAGCATCGTGATCTGCTTCAGCACCTTGAACAGCTCCAACATCAGAAGCTGCGCCACGCCATTAACTTCAGCACCTTGGACAGCACCGACATCAGCGCCAGCACCACAGCCGGCAACGTAAGCACATGGGACAGCACCGACATCAGCGTCAGCGCCACAGCCAGCAACTTCAGCACCTTGGACAGCACCAACATCAGAAGCAGCATCAGCGCCGCGAGACGCTGTAAGAACCCACTATAATCCTAGAATGGCAACCAAATAACTGTTTTTTAAATATCTTGTGTACTACTATTTTTCCCCCACAAAATAATATTGAATAAACCTTGAATCTATTATAGAAAACGCTATCTCAATGGCCGCCGCCTGGGCACCGCCATGTTTATTTCCCATACCGACTTTGAAGCTAAGCAGGGAAGTGCCTGGTTAGAACTGGGATGGGAGACCGTTTGGGAACACCAGGAAGCCTGGCGACAGTACTGAGTGTGTGCGTGGACAGCCGCGGCCGGCCCCCACGTGACGGTCCCACCGGCCGCGGGCATTGGCCACGGGTCCATATGGCCCGCGGTGCTGCTGTCCGAGGACAACCCGCTGTCACACAAACGCGAGTGCACGAGATCTGACTGCCGTGCGTGTGCGCGCATCCAAACAGGGCGATGTGTGTGTGTGCGCGCGTGTGTGTTCGTGTGTGTGTGTATGTATGAGTGCGCGTGCATCCAAACAGGGCGATGTGTGTGTGTGCGCGCGTGTGTGTGTGTTCGTGTGTGTGTGTATGTATGAGTGCGCGTGCATCCAAACAGGGCGATGTGTGTGTGCGCGCGTGTGTGTGTGTTCGTGCGTGTGTGTATGTATGTGTGCGCGTGCATCCAAACAGGGCGATGTGTGCGTGTGTGTGCGTACGTGTGTATGTGTGCGCGTGCGCATCCAAACAGGGCGATGTGTGTGTGTGTGTGCGTGTGTGTATGTGTGTGCGTGCGTGCCCAAAACCTGCTCAAACACGAGCCTCTAATCAAACGCGCTGCTCCGACTGATTTATCCTCTGTGTGAGTCAAAGCGAAAATGAAACTACAACTTAACGAGCGCATGGCCTGCACTGCGTAGTTTTCTTTTTTTTTTTCTTTGCTGCTGTACCATTTGTTTTCTATTTTGCTTTCACGTATTGTGAGCCCAGAGGTACATTTGATTCTAAAGCAGCTTTGAAAGCATTGCCAATTTTATTGTAAGGTTATAAATACTGTCTAATAACGATCATTAGGCTATTTCAGTTCAAAACCTACTCATTATTTTTTTTATTGTACACTACCGTGATGCACCCAACCCCGGGTCCTGCACCATGAACCAAACCGTTAGAGCTGAACCCCTAATATTTATCCATAATTATTCCACTGTCTCTTGAATCCTGTTCCCCGAGTTTAGCGAAAATATTGTCGTACTTTATAAGAGAGGAGCACGGGTGCATCAAACACTCCAATTGCAGTTTGTTTGAAAATTTTTTGAGCCTTCATTCTTTTACTCATTTGTAGTGGCCATAGTTTTTGGAATGGGTTGGGAACCACTGGTCTACAGCTGAACTGTGTGACGGGTTGGACATTTCTTTGTAGTCACTCACAATCTCTGAATATCAAATGTGGAGACTAGCGAGGCCCGGCCGAAGGCCGGGTCTCAGCTAGTAAAACTATAAACCTGGAATTATGACCATAACAACAATCTCAAATGTTTCTATAATTTAATAGAAGATAAATATTCAAAGAAATGTTTCCTGGGACAGGCTCACGACCCATTGAAAATGATTACGTGACCCACCAGTGTGTCCTAACCCACCAGTTGAGATCCACTGATTTTAAAAATATAAACTTTACTATGATTATTATAAAATTATTATATCATTATATATTAGGCCGTTATCTTGTCTAGACGGGGTTTTATGTTAAAATCATGCCGCCCTGCTTAACTTGTCAGATGTTTTGATAAACAGCCTAAGGAAACATGTAGTCTGCTGTGCACTAACGGGACTCGCTTGAACAGCTGATTTCCACATGTGTGCTCACGAGGGGCTGTTAGGTGCTGTGGCACCTATTTTGCAATATTTTCAAGGTCCCTTTTTTGTTAGTGGTTTTTGATTGGCTGCCTGGAGCCTATTAAAAGGCTGCTCCTTTGAGGGCTGTCTCTGCTCTGTTTGGCTCCGCCCAGCCCCGTCCTGCACACCTGGGCTCTGCAGCATGGTGCAGGCCACACAATGGCTGTTTCTCAATTGCGAGGATCCGTCCTCCGTTTGGCCACTTCGTTGACGTCCTCGGTGGCAGCTCCTCCAAAACGGAGCGGAGTGTCCTCTCCCCGCCGCCTTTGAGCTCAAATGGAACGGCCTCCGGAGCGAGCGGCTGCGTCAGGTCACGTGTCAATCTATGCTCATTAAAACAACTGTTTTATGAATAACAGAGGCCAGGAAACTGTTTATGTGGAACACAACTTTTTTAAAGTGAGTTCAAACTAATAAAGTTTTGCGAGAAAAGGAAAAAGAAACTATGCTGCAGTGCATCATGGGTAATTTCAGCTCTCCGAGGCAGCGGAGGATCCACTGCTGTATCCTTCGTAAATGAGCCAAACGGAGGAGTCGAGCTGCGAGGGGGCGAGTGGTCCAGGTGAAATGGAACACCACTTGGCGGCGCCGTGATGACGCGAATGACGTCCGAAGTGGTCGAGACGCCGAGGATCCTGGCAATTGGGAAACAGCCTATGGCTGCTCAGTTTTTGTTAGTTTTTTGTTCCTGTTTGGACCTGGTGGGACCGGCTGTCCATTTTTGCTTTTAGTTTGGATGTGTGCACCAGCTTCTATGGCCCATACAGGACTGGCTCAGTGCCACATCTTTTTTGCTCTGTTTGGCCCGGCTCACCAGGTCCACCTTTCTCTTTGTACTTTGTTTTTTTTGGGACACGGGAGGGTTTTTTGGAGGGTTTGAAAATAATTTATTCAAAACAAAAAAATAAATATACATATATTTTTGAACCCTTTGTCTCCTGTGTCCTCTTCGTTTGTCCTCCGGGGCACAACAGGGGAGCACAGTTTTGCTTTCTGTTTATTACCATGAAGCAGAGAAGAGCGCATTTGCTTTTTGAGTGCATCCTGGGCCAGTTGCGGCGGCTAATTCTGAACATTTGGGTAACTTTTTGGGGAATTATGCAATTTACTGCATTGATTTTGACATTTACAGTGAAGGATTATCAAGATGTTGTTTCACATTCAAAGTCTAGGCGCCTTTTGCTGCAATTTTACGAGGACAGGCTATATCTGCTGACTTCAATCATTTCTTTGTGTGGATACAACTCAGGGAAGCCCGTCCTTTTGCCTTGCTCAGTTACTGGGATAACCGCGGTAAATCGTGGCTTCTAAATTCTTGTGGTTCACCTACTGCGTCCTTTCATAATCGTGGAAATGAAGAAAAAAAAATTCTGTACTTTTTCATTCTTTTGTTTGATGGATTGATTGGTTTGGGTTAACCTTTATAACTTTTTTTGATATCTTGTTTTTGTAACTTTGCCCCATCTTTGGTGTGTCCTTTTCTATATCTTTTCCTTTGACTGGTTATATCTTGTTTGTGCTTCGTTCTTTAATGGTGTATGCATATTTTTAATTATACAAGATTTAAAAAAATATATAATTAATCTTGTCTGTATAGTAAAAAAAATACAGTGATGACTTAAACCTGTCTGCATGAGGCAAAACATCAGGTACGTTTTTGACAAGATATGTCTCCTTTAAAGTATCCACTTTGACGTACCTAAATTCACAGAAGAATGTACAGCTTACTTTTAGATCTTTTGTATTAAAGACTGAAGGCGAAGTTGGCACTGATGAACCCCAATGGTTACTGGACACACACTAAACCCACAAAGCGCTATTACACTTTCAACCTTATATTTACAGGAAGCGAAAATGCTGGAAGCAGTATGTTATCACACCTCCTTAGCAAGCCTCAACTACAACCTTTCTGCGATATATCCGGGAGGCTATAAGGGCCAGTGCAGCAGAGGTTAGACTCGGAGTAGGGTGCAGCTGACCGGCCTGTATGACATTATTTCCCGGTGCAGTGTGTTCGAGTCCAGCGAGCGCAGTAACGGTGCTCTGTGTGTGCCTGATACAGATGGAGTGTGACGGGGGAAAGGGCTGGTTGGCCTGATTAGACCACGGCTGATAGTTGTTGCCGAGGGGCAAACTCTCTCTCTCTCTCTCTCTCCCTCTCAGCTGCTGTGTCACTGCCTCAAAGCTTATTGCATTTTCTTTCCCCTATTTTTCCCCCAGCTACCTGCCATCTTTTGCAAATAATGCTAGAGTTTGGTGAATCAGCGAACAGGCGACATGTTTTCAGCCCCTTTAACCAAGCGTAGAAGCACAATGTAAGCATTATCCCACTTAAACGTGACAATATATAAAAAGTCAAAAATGCCAAAACCCAATGCCTATGTGTGATGTGTGAGTGGTTGGTGGTGGTCAGAGGGACCAATGGCACAGATGTGAGCAGCCTCGCTTCTGTCAGTCTGCCCCAGGGGAAACTGTGGCTACAAATGTAGCTTACCACCATCAGCATGGAGTGAATGAACCCCCCTCCCTCTCATGTGTGAAGCGCTTTGGGTGTGACTTGTGTCATATGAAAAGCACTATACAAATAAGATTCCCTTCCCCTTCCCTTCTCTACATTGGTTTATTATTATGGAATGTGCCCCTTTCCTAAAATACTTAATAGTTTTCATGACATAATCCTGAGCAATATGAGTTGCTCAGGATGGGTTGCAGTAAAACAGGCCTGTTCCCAAAACATAATTGAACACGACAGGGCTGCCCTTTGTCACTGGTTCTGTTCACCATCTTTTGGGACAGCAGCGCAATTTGAGTGATAGTGTTTCTAATACTTTTTGTTTGGCTTAATGTCTTATAGATATACTGTAGTTAACTATACACATATTAACATGGCATTTTGGATCAGGTCTGTCTTACTGCTAACATAGAGCTTTGGATTATGAAAACTGTATTTTTATTAGTTTAGCTTAAGATTTTGTCAGAGGATTCTCTCTTTTGTTTTAATGGACTAAATGTCACGTCAGTGTTTATACAGTTGACTAAATCTATAAGACATTTGTCAGACAAAAATAGTATCACTCAGATTGTGTAGCTTTCCAAAAACATCATAAACAGAAGCGGTGACAAAGGGCAGCCCTGTTGGTTTTCATAATGTTTCGGGATCAGTTCTGTCTTACTGCAAACCACATAGAGCTTGGGAGTATGTCATGAAAACTGCCAAGTATTCTGGGAAAAGGGACATTTTCCATTATAGATTTAAAAGTGTAAAATGCAGAAGTTGTTGTTCATGTACAGCTCTTTTTTCTATTTTTTTACTCATCGTTTTTATATTGGTCTCTTGACAATGTGTGCTAGTACCACCTAAAGTGGCAGATTTATGTGAAAATGTTTAATTGATTATTAGTGATTTCCAAATCTATCATCCAACACATGCACTTGTGTAACTTTCTGAAGTAATAGCATTCCTTAGTAGTAGCAACATTTTTTTTTTAAATAAATCCTTCCATGACTAAAGCATTTAGTAACTCTTTACATTGTGAGTAAATCAATGACAAAAGTGTCATGTTGACATAATAATTAGGGCATATTCATTTTAAATACTCAAGTGTGCTCAGTTTCTTGGTACTCACATATTATGTTCACAAAGTACTTTAACTTGACAAATAAAGTATATATTTTGGCTCCTCTGCCCCACGTTTGTACACATATCTTCACACAGGGCCTCCCTGAATTATCTTCTATTCCCACATACCGAAATCTCCTCCTTTACCTCCATTGAACTCGTCCCTCTCCTCCGTTTGTCCTCTCTCTTCTCGCCTTCCAGGAAAGTCTCCCAAACAAGCCTCGGCATTATCCCCAGCAGAATACTCCAGATAACACAAGGACACCGACGCCCAGAAGTGATGTTCTCTGCCTCTCAGCGCCTTCTGTGTGGGCTGCTACACGATAGGACACCCCTTATCTCTCCCTCAAGAGAACCTCCAAGTTCCAACAATATGCTTTATCCACACTTTACTCTCAGACCTATTACTATTAATATTTCATGTTTTCACTTCAAGGCGAGACGCTTAAAGTGAAAGGTGAGCAGGGAAAGAAACTAATTAGATTGCTGTCGATTACTGACATTAATATGAGAGAAAAAAAAGAGTTTTATGTCGTTTTACTTTAGTTTAGTTTATTTATTTATTTGAACAGGGACAGTGTACAATATACAATATACATTAACCTCAAAAAGGAGAGATGCATTGTACAAGGTTGTAGCACTTGTGCTAATTTCCACCTGCAGTCCCTTGGCAGACTGATGTGAACGGACAAAGTCTTACAAATACTATTACATAAAAATAAAAAATAAATGGAAACAAATAAAATAAATAATAATAATAATAATAATAATAATAATAATAATAATACATTTCCCCAAAACAGCGTTAACATTAAACCACACTTATTCATTCCTAAGCATTAGTTTGCACACTCTCACATACACACCAATTACAGTACATTATGGGAACAGGTCTATTTTAAAATAAGCCATTTTTTGGCCTGGTGTGAAAAAGTGTTAAAAAGTACACATGTGGTCAGCTCTGTATTCCACTGTCTGATGGCCACACTGGAGAAAGCTGAGCTGCCGATGCTGTTTTACACTGGGGAATCCTACACTCTGTTGACCGAGCGGCTCGAGATAAAACATTTGAGCTCAGTGAAATAAACTTTTTTAACGGAGGAGCTGCAGAACCATTAAACATCTTGAACAACACACAGAGATTTGAATATATGATTATGTTTTCAAAACTTAATATAATATGTTTTTAAGAATATGACAGTGGTGATATAGCCGAGATTTCGTGTCATGAACCTTAAGAGAACTTTTGTACAATAATTCCAGGGGCCTTAAAGCTGTTTTACATGCCTGCGACCAACTCCTCATGCAATAATGAAAGTGCGGGATTATCATCGCATTTAGATATAAATTAGAAGCATCTATGGTCAGAGAGTTGCTAATATATCTAAAGTTTGCTAAATTTCAACGTACTGGTTCATTTTTCAATATGTTTTATTTAAATTTAAATTTGGATCAAGTATGACTCCTAGATTAATTTGGTTTACATTTGAAATGTCCTGAGCTTCAATGATTTTCAATGATCAGTTTTAGTATTCACAAAAAATCATTTTGAATGACAAAACATTCTGCAAATGTTTTTGTTGAATGGTCGGCAACAGCTGATATATCCTGGCCTCTAACTCCGTTTTATAAAATGACGGAAGCAATGCCTTGTTTTGAAGAATTTTGCCTACCATAGAACTATTATTATAAAACTAAAAACATTAAAATGCCCACCACAGCCCCCGGACATGACGATCACTCGTATTGACAAATCGTCGTCATCACAAAAACCCAACATTCCCGACAGCCTTACTTTTAAAATACTGTATGAGCGGAAAACACCACAGCCCAAACCACTATGTAGTAAAAATGATGAGTTTTTCTGAAGCAGTTTAGATGAGACTACTGTACACGCAGAGACGGCTGGAACTTTGAAGTCAGATTTCAGCAATCCATGCTTAGTCAAAGCAATTAAATAATGAGGTCAAGACCGTTTTTGGATTAGGGACATTCTTACACTGTTCCAGTCATTATTGCATTCCAAACTCATATCATGCATGATCAACTTTCATTTTGCCATGGGATAATGCTGCATCCTCATAAAAAACGGTGTTTTTTTTCTCTTCCCTATTCTACACTCAAAACGCCTGCCGATACCCCGACATACGTCACTTGGAGGGATCCAGGAGGCATCTCTAGAGCTCTTTAACTTTTGGTCTGATGTGGCCTTGGTTAGACGTCCACATCATCACTCGCTGCCAAAGTCATTTTCCACAGAGTATGGCCTCCGTTTGGTTAGCATGTGGACAAACCCAAATGGGACAAACCCACAGTTGTTGAAAAAAAAAAAAGAATGTTGGAGTGACATATTGATCTTGACAACATACTGTAATTTAGTTTTAGTGGAAGTCTTTTGACAAAACTGTAGAATAGTTTTTGTCAATATTTGGTGAAACATTCTTTTAAAAACTAGCTGAGACCCGGCCTTTGGCCGGGCCTCGCTAGTCTCCACATGTGATATTCAGAGATTATGAGTGATTACAAAGAAATGTCCAACCCGTCACACAGTTCAGCTGTAGACCAGTGGTTCCCAACCCATTCCAAAAACTATGGCCACTACAAATGTTTAAAATAATGAATGCTAAAAATAATTTCAAACAAACAGCAATTGGAGTGTTTGATGCACCAGTACTCCTTTCTTATAAACTACAACGACAATATGTTCGCTAAACTCAGGGGTTCAGCTCTAGCGGTTTGGGTCACGGTGCAGGACCTGTGGTTTGGTGCATCACGGTAGTGTACAATCAAAAAAATAATAAGTAGGTTTTGAAATGAAATAGCCTAATGATCATTGTTAAACAGGATTTATAACCTTACAATAAAATTGGCAATGCTTTCCAAGCTGCTTTAGAATAAAATGTACCTCTGGGCTCACAATACGTGAAAGCAAAATAGAAAACAAATGGTACAGCAGCAAAGGAAAAAAAAAGAAAAAAACTACGCAGTGCAGGCCATGCGCTCGTTAACTGGTAGTTTCATTTTCGCTTTTACTCACACGGAAGATAAATCAGTCGGAGCAGCGCGTTTGATTAGAGGCTCGTGTTTTGGGCAATGTTTTGCGTGTACTTTTTTTCGGAGACAAAGCTTTGGAGACGGAATGCGGCCAGGATTGGATCTTACGCATTTGTCTGCGTCTCTGACATTACGCAGCACTGGATCTATAATGAACCACAGCCTCGGTCACTGCAGGAGAGACTTAAACAAAGACACGCAGATGTGTTTTGGAGGAGGTAACTGTACCTGTGCGGAGCGTCTACAGCTGCAGTTTAGGGTGAGTGACGATGGCACACATCGCCCTGTTTGGATGCGCGCGCACACATACACGCGCACACACGCACGCACACATGCACGCGCGCACGCACGCGCACACACCGCCCTGTTTGGATGCACGCGCGCACACATACACGCACGGACGCACACACACACACCCAAACGCACGCGCACACACACACACACACACACACACACATCGCCCTGTTTGGATGCGCGCACACGCACGGCAGTCAGATCTCGTGCACTCGCGTTGTAGTGACGGCGGATCAGCCCCCAGCACCAACCACGCACAAACTCACTACTGTCGCCAGGCTTCCTGGTGTTCCCAAACGGTCTCCCATCCCAGTTCTAACCAGGCCCGTCCCTGCTTAGCTTCAAAGTCGGTATGGGAAATAAACATGGCGGCGCCCAGGCGGCGGCCATTGAGATTGCGTTTTCTATTATAGATATGAGTAAATTTAGTGAAATTAATCTACAGTTTGCTTTGTCAATCTTCCATTCATATTATTTTAAGTTACAAAATTACAAAACCAAAGTCTAAGGTCCTCATAAAAGCCTGTATAAAGAATAATATGCACATGAACCGCCATTAGCCGTGAACTCCGGAGAGGAATTAGAATTTTTTGGGATAAACAAAGATGAAAATGAAGCACGTGTGCAAAGGTTTACCGCGAGTCAAACGCTGTTACACAGGGACTGTCGGCGAAAGCGTTCAGAGAGATAGAAAAGCACACTTTGCCAGGCACACACAGGGCGCCTTTGAAAGACATCAAATAAACGCAGATGCAGGCGCTCACCGCGACGTTCAAAGAGTTGATAAAAGCCTATGGGGGTATTTAGCGAGCTGTTTGTTGTCACTGGAAGCTCCGCAGTCTGCTTCAAACTTGGCTGGCACTTACAAATTTGGCTTTTCAGCAGCTAACGTGGAGGTGTTACAAATATTTCCATTCCGTAAGCTATAGCTCATGACAGTAAATGGGATTGCTCAGACGTATTCACGTATTTATGTTGATGTGTCAATCGGGAAGACACGCTGTGTGGTGGTGTTGTCGTCTTTGAAATTGCTTCTCAATCTATGGTACGTGGTCAAAGTGCTTGATTTCATAAAAAGTGCAGACACCACAGGTCGCATGTTGCTCCAATACCTGCAAAAGTTGCTCAGTCAAATCTTCATTGAATTTAAAGTACTGAAGTATTAGTTTTAGAAAATACTTAAAGTCACATTGTGCAACATTTTGTATTCTCCCATTGCCATTAACACAAAACATGCTCCTAATGAGCAACTCCAGAAAGTCTCAGTTTAGCACTGGGTGAACAAAGAATGAATTTGGAAGAGGACCTAACCTTTGTAAATATGCGGCTGCCTTTAGTCAACGTCTCCATGGAGTGAAGTTACAGTCATGTTTATTTAGTCATTTTTAGGTAATTTTCAACAATAAAAATAACCTTGATGAATTAAATGCTTTTTGGATTTTTGGGTGTTATGTGGTGTGGCTTTAAAGGCCCTTTGGAATTACCCATATATGGTCAAGCAGCCACAGGAGGAAGAAACTGAACTTTCTCTATCATTACTTTAACAAATGCTGAATTATGAAAATATCTTTCTAAAGATGCAGAGACATGAAGAGGAGCAACAGCCTATAAATACTTAAAAATCAGTCAATGGTAACCAGGAAGGTAGCGTTAGCTTCATGCCACAAATGCTAACGTTAGCGACGAGCATTGCTTCTACTGAACAATGTGCTGTGAAAAAAGATCCATATGGACCCGATTTTGGCTTGACTTTATTGGTGTGTGATAATATGTTTATAATCCATTGGAAAACGGGTAAAAAGAGGTTTTCTTCCCCCTTGGCTTGGCCACGCCCCCTTGTATGACGCATTGTCGCCTGTATCTGTTCCTGACTTCTTTTTACCCCTTCAAAGTATGTCGCAAAAGTAGTATGAAGTTTGCTTTGTATTATGATTTGTTGATGTCGTGTATGGTCAACCCTAATAGTCAATATACGGTGAAGAAGGTTTCGAGTTTCGAGTTTAGCTTCGACTTTGAAGGAGGACTGTGACGGTAAATATACCTATTTTGTCACATTTTGACTTAAAAGGTATTTTGTTATAATAATATATTATTCCAAATCTGACCAAATGAATAAAAAACAGGTATAGTGCCTTTAATGTTTAACACATATTGGTTAAATAAATAAACATATATTGGTTAAATAAATAAATAAATACAGAAATAAATACAAAATAAATAAATACAGAATTAAATAAATACAATAAATACAGAATTAAATAAATACAATAAATACAGAAATAAATAAAAGAAATACAGAAATAATATATATATAGAAATATATATATAAATATATAAATAAATATGTAAATAAATATACAATATATAAATAAATAAATGCACTTATTTTAATGCATGCATTACTTTGCAAATTTGATCTTTATTTTATTTATTTATTTATATATTTATTTATAGACATATTTATTGTTTTGGCAGCCACGGTCCTCCATAATTGGTTTCAGATTGATATAAAACAAGTCCAAATTTGACTTGATAAAAGATTGACCTCCAAACGTGACGCTTATCTTGCATGGTCGCAGCTCTTGCGCCATGTGCCTGAGAAAAAAAAAAGAGTAGGTCGATTGAGGTCTTGGTTTATTACAAGCAGCACTGAATGGGCCCCACGAGATATCACAGGACGCTCCTACAAAGCGCAAAATATTATGCAATAGTAAGATCGGGCCACACATTTTCGAAAAAGATCTCCCACACTCTGGACATCTTGCACAAAGTACCAACGAGGTCTTCCTCAGACGAACGTCTGTGTTTTATTTATTTAACTGGGTAAAATCTCATTGAGACTTACAATCTATGTCAGCTTGAATCATCCCAAGAAGACTTGGCCTCAACAGTACTCTTCAATAACCTATGGACACTTGATTTGAGTGAACCTAAACCAAAATCCTAAACACACTAGAAGCTAATCCTCATGCTATAATCTCCTACCCACACCTTAACCACAAACACACTTCATAATTCCCGGAATACCGGCATCCCTTCCAGCTCTGATTGCTTCTGCCTCGTCTGTCAGTCTCTCCGTGCCCAGTCATTTCTTTCTTCACAATATTTACACATAATATGAGCTGACTGGAGTATCCCCCAAAGCCTAGTGCCTTTGAACATCATTACTGGCCTCAGCAGATCAATATCAGTCCCCCCCCACCCCCTCTACTCTGCTCTGTCTGCTAAAACTTTCAGTAATGCCTGTTTTTTTTATGATGGAACCAACTGGGCGTCCAACTCCTCCTGGTATTGTTTCAGCGCCGTCGAAGCGAATAACATCCCTCGTGCGCCGCGTAAAGCTCTTAATCTCGCCGTTATAATTGAAGTGGCTGTAATGAAATGCCGGCATGCCCATTCACGACAGTTAGTCACCATGATGATGCAAGCTGATGGAAACGCTAAGTCCATTTTGTACCGACCATGACCGGCTTTCTGATGAGGAGATTCTCGGTGTGGTAACTTATTCTTTATCTTGTGGCATCGCTGGACGGCAGCTCAGCGATTATGAACATTAGAACATTAGTCTCGTTATTGATTTTTTTTATACTACAGTATTAAGTATAAGATTAGGGCTGGGTCACGTTACATTTGTTTGCATACTGGTACTTAACGATACTTGGTTTGCGAGAACGATACCTGAACAATGTTCCAATGTCTTTACTTAATATATGTCGTCTAGAACTAGATATCAGAACAATGTGTGGGAGATTCATTCTGATTTCTGACTGGTCGAAACATAGAGAGACATTTATGATATTTTCAATGTACAGAACACTTGTAAGTAAATACTACATACAAAGTAGGTTTCTATCAAAAATTAAAAAATGTTGATGTAATTTTTGCTCTGTTTGAGTCTGTGTTTACTAGAAAACGATTCATCGATTACTAAACTAGTGGTCAACTATTTCAATACTGGATTAGTTGTTTCAGCCCTGTAAGAGAGTAAGAAACACTAAACACATGAGCTGGTGAGGAGTTTGCTGAAGCTCCGTCCCCAGGCAGAAGTGGGTATTGGGGTTGTTTGAAAAAAAAAGAGAGATTCCTCGATACTAAATCGATACTCAAAGTAGTGACGAGGCTAAATATTAGTTTGAGCATGTATCGATACTTCCTGCTGTTTGTGCGTTTTACTCGCACTAAACAGCTGTACTCAAACCCTGGATAAAGTTCTAGAACTAAATGCATCCATTGTTGAAATGTAGGACCTGATTACTTCTGCTGGACCGCGTTGAAAGGAGCAGGCGTTTTGATAAAAACTGTAGAGTGCTAAAGTTAGCTTTGTGGCCCATTCAAATATGCGAAGCTTAGCCTAGCCGCCTCCATTCGCTTACATGTATCTGCTAGCATTGGATATTAATCTGTTTTTCTCTTAAAATTCTCAAGAAAATGTTATAATATGAATGCCAACTGTGAAATGGCATGTTTACTATCTGTACTTGACTCATTGATATATTCTGAGGTATTTTAAAAGGACATTTTTAACATTGTTGGTTCTTTGAATGAATGAATGCACCTAGACTGTTCACTGTTCATAAAGGCAGTGTTTGAGTTGTTTTTACTTGTTAAGATGTCATTTTCTCGAGATCATTTCACTTGTTCTGAGATGTTTCAATACATTTTGCCTTTATTTGAGATTCATGTCTTTAAGCATGGGGTGAGAAAAGTTGGTCTTGTCCCATTTGCAGTTTTACGTTCCTTTTTCAGGCAGGATTACAATAGAACCAGTCTGAAATGTCATCAAGCAAAGAAACAGCAGCCACGTTGCAGTCGGCTCTGGGGCAGCTGTTCAAATTCTTCATTTTTCACAATTTTAGATATTTAGACATTGATCGTGTCTACAAATTACAATAATACAACAATAAATCACAACTGTCCAGGCTGTAGTCCGCCGCAGGCCCCTAGTGGCTTGGATGTGCCAGAAACCAAAGCTAAATCTATTGATATTTAACATCCACAAAACACTGCGCCGCTTGTGTCTGGATATCAGGTCGATTTTGTTCATCGATGAACCCAAACGAAGGGGGCAGTCTGTCTTAGAATGTGCACTATGGATTATTTCTCTGTCCAATATAATCAAAATGAGCTCCTTGGGCAAAATACTAATGAGAAGTTCAGCCAGAGCTGCACTTGTTTCACTTTCAGAGGGCAGTAGATGTAGCGAGTAGAGAATGTGCTAGTCAGTTTGAAGGTTTTTGTGATACACAGGGTGTAAAAGTCAATTGGAAATATAACGGTCAGCCTGAAGCTCAGCATCATAATGCGCAGAGACAGAGCAGTGTTTTCCATCAAGTGCAGTGGCTTTAACTACCAGAGCTTTCGACTGCACTGTTATTACTTTTTTTTTAAACCTTCATATTGATATTTTGTTGAGAAAACATTATTTATGAAGTTAATTTGACAGTGGCAAACAAAAGCAGCAGTCCGATCGACATATCTCAGCGCTTACAGGGGGATGTCAAGATTATCCACTTTTACAATTACAGCAGTAATGGCGGAGTGGTAATAAGAAATGTAGGACCCACGATAAACCCCAGCAGTGTGTTTATACCAAACGGTGCACACTCATCGGTAAAGACCATCCAGTGTGAAATTTAGTCCTAAAATATTGATCCAAAAGTCACTTTTGGATGTTAATTGACAATAGATTTCTTGGAAATCTAACGTCAGACATAAAAACAAACATCTCCAAAAGCCTCTGCATTTTAAACAAAGCAAAACCAAACCTTTATGAGAATGCACTTCACTTTATATTGTACCTTGGTACTTCCATACTTTACATATTGTGTTAAGTTTGGAGGAAACACTCACCAGAAAACAATTAATCCTTGAATGATATTTCAACCTGAAAAGACTCACAGAAACGGAATGACGGTATGAGTGTTTTATTAACGAACATGAATTATTATTGGGGCTCAGACCCCGGCGGAAGACTGAACGAACGATATGGAATGCATGGCTTTGACGAATGATAGCCATGATCTTCCCCGGAGCCTGGACCCTGGTGGTGGTGGAAGATACCTGGGTTGGCCACTTGATGAGCGGAGCCGGGGAGGAGCCAGGCGGAGAAAGGGGTGGAGGAGGGTCGTAGCACGGCTGGCAAGCGGCTGAGTGATTGACCAGGAAGCTTAAAAAGGGGATCCTGAGCGATGACAGGCTGCTGAGGGGATGAGCAGCTGCGGTGATTGGCTGTTGTGAAGGTGCGGCTTGATCGGAGTCCGTGATTGGATGATTGGAATGTGCTGCCGGTGATGAGGTGATGAATGAATGCAGCTGGTAGGTCTTCCAGGTTGAATTTGCGCATAAGCTTCATTAGAGAAACAAGTGGATACTTCACAATGTTGTTTTGCTAGATCACACACACATAAATTGTTTTTTCAGAAAATGTGCCTAAAATTTGTGCATGTTTTTTTTTTTTTTGCGTGACAGAAAAGGCGAAGGGACAGAAGGATGTTGTACATCCAATTACTCAATGGAAATCATTTTTTTCACTCAAACCTGGCTGTAAATACTGTTTAAGTGGCGCTAGCCCGCAGTTAGCTTTGCCTGTTCTTCTTCGTGATTCCATTAGTGTGTATTGGTGACGCTGACCCGGAAGCAGGGAAGTTACAAGGGTGGTTTTCTGAACAGACACACCAGGGGGAGATGAAAGACCCCCCAATAATCCCATTAACACTTGCCTTACCCCCAGAGAAACTACGGAGTAGTGCGGCTTTAAGGATCTTGTAACAAATGATATGTTAATATTACTACTGTATATAAAGCACTCAAAAAGCTATTACCAGCTCATGTACTATGTTTCTTTACAATTCGAGAGAGAGCGCATCATTTGAGAGGATTATGGAGATTTTACTTTGCCAATAGCTCAATCCACTCGGGAAAGTGCTTGTGTGTCTTTGTGTGGAGTAGAACTTTGGAACAAACTGGATACAGCTCAAGCAAAGCCAAACTATCCACAGATTTAAACTGTTATAAAAAACATTGGTCTGGTCACATTCAGGCACACTTTGAGCTTTCTTCTTTTTGTGTTGAATGTATTGATGATATTTGCCTGATATAAATAAATAAATGAACCATGCCAATCAGAGACACTAGGCCTATCATTATTTTTTTTACATAAGGGACAAAGATAAATTAAGTACAGATCCTCTAGCACTTAAGTAAATGTACTTTCTTACAGGCCACCTCTGCCTATAGGCCTGTATTATAACTGTAAGAGTCTGCTGTTAATTCGTACCTAACCTGGTTAACGTTATGCTTTTGTGTAGTGCGCTATGTTATTTAAAGGTAAATGTGGGTGGATAAAAGCGGCCTCCTCCCTGTGTGCAGCGGTAGCAGCTGCTTGCCTGCCTCCACTCGCACCTGATCCGGTCACGGGCCGCCGGGGTGAAGCGGAGGTTGACTGCTGGCCTGCTCCTCCGGCTCCTCAGGTTTTTTTTTACGAGGCTCGTGTCAATAGGCCTGACAGTATACAAGTGTCCCCGCGCTCGGCTGACCGCCCTCCGGGAGCACGGGGTGGCTGTGTACTGACACACCGGGACCTGTCAGATAACCACACCAAACAAGGCGTGTCACTGCGTGGGCTGCGGTCTATGGGTTAAAGCCGCACCGCAGAACATTCCGGGGCACACACCTTGTCGGAAAAAGTCAAAACACAAACGTTCACTTTGATCAATGTTTGTTGGATTTAAAGTTGATTATTGGTAGTATATGTTGTCTATCTTGTAAGTGGAGTCTGCTACACTTTTAAACTATAGGCGGAATTTGACAGGCAAAAGTGAATGTAATGAGTGTGCTGAACTTTTAATTTAAGGTTGAAATCAACAGGCAAAAGTTAATATAATGAGTGTGCTAAACTTTAACATTTTAGGTTGATAATTTAAAACACCAACCAGTGTTAATTTCGTCGACTAAAATATTTAGTCTTAATTTTAGTCCAAGTGATATTTTTGATGACTAAAATTGGACTAAAACTAAATTAAAAGTTTCTCATGAGACTAAAACTATGACTAAAATGTCCAGATATTTTAGTCGACTAAAATAAGACTAAATAAAAATGAAAGGGAGAGACTAAAATCATCCAAACTTCTATTGACAGTCTGAAAGAGCCTCAGATCATGTAAATTCTCTGCCAAAGGATCAACTCTGAGCTTTGTTCATGTGGAGCAGCTCCATGAAGCAGAAGAACAAGATTAAATATGATTATAATGAATATTATAAAGGAAAAGTCGACAAAAATTGTCTTAAATTTAGTCGACTAAATTTACTTGCAATTTTAGTCGACTAAAACTAGACTAAAATTTAAGATATTTTTTTGACTAAATCTTGACTAAAATTGAATTACATTTTCGTCAAAAGACTAAAACTAAATTAAAATATGTTGTCAAAATTAACACTGACACCAACTCAAAATTTCTGTCGTAGTCGAGTTTCCACAAAAGTTTTGAGTTTATTGAACTTGTTTTTTACAGTATACTACCTTAACATTTACGTTGTATCCATGTGTAGCCCACACAGAGGGGAAATAACACATTACTGACACAGATGTTTAAATTATTATATTTGATGGAGAAGAACATTTAAATCTAGTTAATGAAGGCATACTTACAGATGTTTGTGTGTTACATGGGGCCTATTGATGATGTTTTCTTTATGTTAGGCACAAAAAAGACACAAAGAGCACTGTAATGTCTATCAAATCGTCTCTCGTAAGTCCATAAAACCTATCTCTTTAGATCCAGTCTAAACATGTCAGCTTATGTGTCTTGACCAAGAGTGGACGGGGCAACACTTCTCACTGAACACCTTGTACTTCTGGACACTTCTGACCAGCTGCTGTAAATGGCAGCACTGACAGATAATGGATTCCTGAATGCTTTATGCTTGGTTTTAATTGAAATATTTGTACGTTACTTTGTGTCTTTTCCTGAGCCTGTCAAGATTCCTGCATCCCTCTGACTAGCTTCTAACAATTTGTGGCTTCTCAAGAGTTTTTTCAGATGTTTTTTTTTTTCCTTCCCATTTTGCTTTCTCTCATTACAAACATCGCCATCTCTTGGAAAACTTCAATCCAACTGCCTTTAAGTTTCACACACTTTGGAGTTGGAAAATGTTTTGCTGCTCTGGTCACAGGTGCATATGAGGAAGAAGTGTGCCCTCTGGTGATGTTTGGCAGAACTACGCAATTACATTCCTATAAGTACGGATTGTTTTCGAAGCATATCCTTTGTTTTAGGTTATACAAACAAAGATACCGAAGCTAAGGGGTCTAAAAGAGTTGTTCATTTAGCGTGGTAGTCAATGTCTGGTGTATGAGTGTGAAGTCCTGCCGTTTTTGTTTAGCTTTTGCCCCGGTTTGAACCGGAGTATGCACACGCGAAGCCAACATTGAGAAAGAGAATATGCATGAACGCGCGGCAGCCCCAGCGCGCCTTGTTAGCGCCACTGCAGCAGACGAGGCATTGTTCCCGCGACTTGTGTATCAAAACAAGACCGACTTTTGAGCAATGAGATGAATTCACCCGCACATTGTGCCATTTGCGAAGGCTGTTTTGCATCATTGACACACGCCGGCCTCCATTTCGTTTTCATAATAACTTTCCAAGATGCGGCGCTCGAGTAACTTTGCATTTTTTCATTGTTATTGGTTGTTTCAGAAATTTCAATTTTGGATTTGGTCGAGTAAAATGGTAAAATGTTAAGTTGCAATGGCAGCACCGATTCCTAGCGGGTCCTTTGAACGTTGCAAATAAAATGAGTTTAATTTGGACACAAATAACAGCTCTTCCAAATTCATTCTCAAATGAAATAATAACACTGAAGTCAAGCATTTGGAGGTTAGATATTTGAGAGGGCGCACCAGGTCAATTGGACCAGACATCATTTCAGGTCACTGCAGGTGAACAGGGACAATTGTTATCATTTTAATGTTTTCATATAAAAAATAAGGTGGTTTGAGCCGAAAAATGACCCAAATTTCCCATTTTTTCGAGGGTGAAATCTGAATAGCAGATTGAGCCGGATTCAAATGTATTACATATTTATTTATTTTATTCCCAATTCAATAAATCAGACAATTGGACATTAAAAAATCCATCTGAATAATCTCAAAAATATTGTTCAGTTCAAGGCTGGAAAAGTTGAAGTCTATGGCACTACTGACATGGAGATATCGTAGCACCAATGTGAGAAAAATGTATTTTGAGAAAATGAAATGACAATTTCCTGTATAAATCTATGGAGAAACATTGAATAAGTACAATATTTAGACATGTTACTGTGATGATTAGGTATATTTTTTGTTTCCAGGCAAGGCAAGTTTATTCATACCGAACATTTCACACACAAGGCAACTCAATGCATTTGATGCAAATCAAGAAACAAAGTCTTTCACATGTAGCTGTTTTATCTCAGTGTTCTATCTTGATTTGCAATGTTTATTTGTGATTATTCGTGTGTGGTGCAATGCATCTCTCCTTTTCGAGGTTAATGTATATTGTACACTGTCCCTGTTCAAATAAATTAATAAACTAAACTAAATTATGTACAATACGAGCAATCGCGATGTCGTCACATCCGTTGGCCGTGGTAGGCATTTTACATTTTCATATTTGATAAACATTTTATTAATATCCTATAATCAGCAAAAGCAATGTCCATAAACAGGGCATTGCATCAGCTGCCTACCAAACATCCGGCGAAAATTGCGGAAGTAAACAATAACAGCGATCGCTCGTATTGTAACTTGTGTGTGAACTTGTTCCTCTGCATCTTGGCCAGGACACTGTTCAAAAAGAGATTTTTGATCTCAATGAGTTTTATCCTGGATAAATAAGGACGAATAAAAATGTAAAATTAAATAAACAAACATTTCCAGGTGAAAGCTTACATGTGCGATTTTTAGCTAATGTAAATGTTAGGTTTTTCATAAATGTCATTGTATTAATTCCAGGGTCCTGAATGCTTGGATGTTTCTTGTATTTAAAGTTGATTGGTGGTAGTATTTTTGTCAAAGCTAAGTCTGCTAAACTTATAAGTTATAGGTGGTTTGAAAAAGTTCATGTAATGAGTCTGCTAAACTTTTAATTTATTGTCAAAAAAGGTAATTTCTCCAAATGAGGTTTTTCATCTCCACTTTCACAATCTTAGACTTAATATTTGGAATGTTTTAGAGATATTTAAATAACATTTCTAATATCCAATAAAATGTCTTGTTGTAATTTTAAAACATATTCCAGTGCAGTGACTTGCCGCAAAAACAATTGTGTGCTGTATAAATTGTGTAAACAGATAAATTAATATTTCTCATACATGGAATAGCCAAATACAGAATCATATTTAACATTTGTACAAGTGTTAGCGGACATTCACTGCACTGAATTCCAGGATTTGTGGGTGTTCATCAAATGTGAATACATGAAACATGAGCTGCAGGACATGCCAGAATTATTGTGTTGACTGAGTCTTTCTTTTAAAGTTATATAATTACAAAAATGGCTCTTTTCAAATACCTTGAGTCTGTGTTGGTTGATGAATCATCGGTGGACTGTTAATAGGTTTCTTAAGTAAGTAAGTGCTTTATTTGTCATTGTACAAGTGCACAACTGAATTGTGTTCAGTAACAGCAATAGAGTTTTATAAACCATTAGTGAAACAAAGCGTGAGTCTGGGTGCATCTTCAATAAGTGAACAACTTACCAAACTGCTATTACTCGATGGAAAACTGTAAAGTTTACTCTCCAAAAGCTTTAAGAAACAGCTAATCTGATTTCAACTTTTAAAAATGAGAGAGAAAACAATCAAATGTTAGTCTGTGCTGCTGACGCTTCTCTTTTGTGCCAGAGGGAATTTAAAAATGCACTTTCACTCCATTCTTTAAAACATAATTCACAGTTATTTTTCCATTGTGGGAGTTCTTCTTGCTGTCTTCTTTTCTCTAGCCTTGTGCTTTGTACCTGATCAATGGTGGGTCTTTGTCCCTCCATCTCGTTCCAATTAAGATCGCACAATGTGTTTTCATTTCATGAATTTCCCCCCAAAGGTCAGTCCGCCTGTTTCAGGTTTGTGAGAGGTTTTGAACAAAGAAAAGCATAATAAGATTCCTTCAAAATTGAAAAGAGAAGTTGAAGATTGGGAAAGCACATTTGCCAAGGCGCTGCTGTCAGGGAAAAAACCTCCAAATCAGAGTTAAGATCTTTATGTTCCGGGATAAGAAGGTGGTTCAAATAAGTCAAAAGTGCAAGAAGTAGAAAATAAAAAGAAATGTGTCTTCTGTCACGATACATTTTCAACAAATAATGAAATGCAAAAGCAAATAGGAAACAGAAAACTTTCCAGCGTAGCAAAAATAGTCGAGCAATGTCGTGCTTTTCCAAGAAATGTAGTTAGAATCAAATGCAATGCTTTTTTAATGAACATTAAGGCCTATGTTAGTCAAACGCAGACGGCAGTTCTTCAGGATTTACAACATCCAACATCAGTCGCTCGGTCAAAATATGTCTGAAGCATCGCCCCATGTGTGAAGTCGCCCTTTTCATAAAACAGACAAATGCACTGAATTCATCAGCAGAGTTAAGTTCAGATGGTCTCGACAGAAAGTGAGCAGCCTGTAGTGTTCTCTGGAGCTGCTGCTCACAGCAGAGAGTGAAAGAAGAGGGAGAGAGGTGAAAGGTGCCTGAGCTGGAGCACGGCTCAGCTGCAGGGGCGAAGCAGAGAAACTGAGGTTCTGGAGGGAACCAATAAATAGACTAAATCGGACAAATGAAACCAAAGTCGCCACAGCATCTTTGTATACATTTTTCCATGGGGACACCTGAGCCTGTACAAAGGTTCACATACCAAGATGATTACAACAACTCTTCAGTGCACAGTGATTGTTTTCATGAAAATTATATAATTAAATAAATTCTCCAACTACACAGCACAGTTGTGTTCATAACCTCCCATTGCAAACATCCAGCATGGAGGTCTCCAACCTTTCAACTGAGTACACTGGGTTACAAACATACTTTCTGTGAGTTCGGTGTTTAACCTGTTACTTGCTCCCCTGATCAGGGGGCTTGGGTCAGGAGTTAAGGTTGTGATTAGGGTCAGGAACGGCAAATGTGACGTAAGTGGTGTTTCACTTACACAGATCCTAAACATATTTTTAGAAACTAGAAGGTCTTGGCTTTCAAATGAGGTATTACACTGGAAAATGGGCTGTAAACTCCTCTGTTTCCCCTACCACTAATAACATGTACAATAGGGCAGGATGAATGATGTGTGAATGTATGATGGTGATCAGAGGGGCCATTGGTGCAAATGTGTGCAGATGTGTGCAGATGTGACATCGCTTCTGGGAGACTGAAGCTACAAACAGACCTTACCACCATAGAGTGTGGAGTGAATGTAAAAATGGCTTTGTGATCATATCTGTGACGATACATAAATAAATCTCTTCTTCTGTCAACACGCTTTGAGATTTGTCTGCATAAGCCTAACCCTAACCTGGCAGGTAACAGCTTAAAATGCTTCATGATTGAGAACAACTTGCGACGCACAATCTGAAAATGCCATCCATTGTTCTGTATCAGGTCAGGTTTTTGTTCTCAGTGTTTCCAGTGTCTGTATTGATGAGACACATGATTGTTACTGTCTGTAGTTCAGTTATTTTTCAGAAGACATTATGAAGACAATACACTTTCGGCAACATAAAAACATTGACCTGACTGAGCAAAACCAGCATATTGAATTTGTTGTAAAAGCACTGTTATTCATTTATTCTTTGTTTCCCTTCTGCTTAGGTCACCCAATGGTCAAGCAGCGGCCCAGGACTTTCATATGTTTGTAGAGGCCTAAAGGTAAGCCTGTTTCAGACATATTTGGAGCTCAGGCGACATGTGCATGCTTGTTCTTTATCATGAACGGCCGCTTTTGTCCTTATTGTAACCCTTCAGATTGTGCTATCTCCACATTGAAAGAGTCACACCGTAAAGCTCCTGTTCGACTCTGCCGTGCGTAAACCCGGACGCGCTGGGCCCGATGTCCCCGCGCAGTCAAGATCTTGGCCCGTTCCGTCAGGTTCGGGCCGACATCTCCTCCAAAAAAAAAACCTAATCACCTCGTGTTTCATCCGCGCTTTCCGACGGGACAAATGATCCCCATAAAACGCGGGGAAACAAATTAACCACCAGTGTCAGGAATTTAATGGCTCCAATTAGTCAACACTTTGGGGAAATGCGCTTTATTAAGAGCGATCGCGCGCCGCTCGCAGACGGTAAATCCGGCCTCGCCTGCGCCAGTCAAACGCATTATGTACAGCCGTTAATACACTTGTCACAGAGGTTTCACGATGACTTTGACATCACAGACCCAAAACAAGAGCGGGAGGTTCTCAGTGGTCAGTTTTCAGATATATTTTCAATGGACCCACAAAGCTGATCCCAAAACTCTTTTCTTAGTTTGTTTTAAACTACAACTTTTTTTAGCACTGCGGTGGTTATTACGACAACAATACGACTGCTGTGGAAGTATTTCAATTTCAACATAAAAATGCTTAAAAATATCAAAACGATCAAAATAATAACAATAAAAAATTCACTTCAACATAAATTCAATTATTCAATTGTGAAATAAATAATAAAATAATATCAATGAATAAAAAAAATAGTTTATCATTAGTTCTGCTTCTTTTTTTTTTTTATGGTCTCCTCAGCAGTCGATGTGGATCCATGCAGCGTTTGTTCAATCAATTTTCAATTTGAAAACAACATTGAAATAACCCAGAAACATGTGCTATAAGTATTTTTCATTTCATAAAATTAAATCACTCAAATTTCATTTTAATCATTTTAATATTTCAATATGATACAAAAATGGAAAAATGAAAATTGAAATCACAGGCTCAGAAAGAATCCGTGTACCTTTCGATCATTAGTTATTCCGTTTCAAAATAAAATCAGAAAAACAACATTTCCATTTGTTTTTTGTTTTTTGTTTTTTTTCCCTTTCTAAACTTGAATTAGAAAAAGAAATCTTGTATACGTCAATGTCAATGTGTTTGTTTTGGCTCTAGTTGTTTTTAATTCCCTCCAAAATTATGACGTTACTATTATTTCGTTTTATTATTGTTTTTGACACCGGAAGTGAGGTGAGACCTCAGCTCAGAGCCGCTCCTACACTTGTTTGGAAAGTTTTATGCATATACTTTTTAAAAATTGGGCAATACATGCAGAGATCAGAGATGCTTTATATTACCACGGAGGGAATGTTTGCTCAGAAATATCCGTGAGGAGATTCTGCTTGGAAAACAACTTTAAAAAGCTGGGCAGACACTGTGCGTCTCCTTCAGTGTCCAGGGGGCTACGAGCCACGAACAGCTGCTCACGACGAACGTACGAGTGAAAATCGCAGGTCGCAAGGTTTTCAGACATGTTTGATATTTTTTGCGAGTCGTGCGGTCCTGGCCCTGTGGCAGCGACACTGAAGCCGGCGGAAAGCAGCGCGAACACGGGGAAATGCAGCTGCAGGCGCCAGGAGGAGAGGACACACGCGTTATCAGTCCCGTACGTCACCAGACGTCAGTCATGGGGGCATATGAAATCCACGGGGGGCACATTTACTATTAAATACATATTTTTCATATGGTATTCACGTAGCCCTGGCGCACACTGATCATTACATTAAACAGCAAATATGACCAGACCAACTACAGCTGCAACATGAGTCCTCGTGGCGGAAACGTCAGTACAGTTGCAGGTGGCGTTTCTCCGAGTTGAACATCCTCATCAACACATCCTTCTACTCAAACTTGAATTTATGAGAGTGAGGTCCTTTTCAAAAGCAGCTGAATGAACCGGGCCTTGCGTCTGCGCCGATGCAACGAAAACACGTTTCTGTGTGTGGAAAACGACCGGACTCTGGGCTGTAGGACGAGCGCCTGTACCCCCACACCCCCACACCCCTCACCACCGTTTTTGGACCATGAATCTGGCTCGGTCAGTGCTGTGGCCGCGTCCACTTTTCAGTCTCTCTCACAGCCTTCACTAAAGCTCCAGTGTCTGAGTGTAAAACGCACACTTGGAACGCAGGCTCTTTTCGGAGGACTTCAGCGCTTTGTAGTAAAACACACACGAGCACCTGTCACTGCCTTTGCCTCTCACGAGCCGGGACAGGAAATGAGCATAAAGAGGCCGACATCGTGGACTCTCAGAGCGGAGGATGATCGTTAATGCTCCTCTATCATATCAGCTATATTTTATTTTGTGCCCAGACAATATGGGAGCCGTGCGCAATTACGCACGAGCGCAGCTTAGAGGGAACCGTGCCAGAGAGAGAGAGAGAGGGATGAAATGCCTCGGTGTCAGGAGAGGAAATAGTTACTTGTTGTGGAGTTTGGGCTGGTCTCTAATCAGGCAGAAAGCGCAAAAGTAACAGTGATACGTAGCCTGTCTTTGCCCAATTTTCCGTGGCTTCTCGTGGTTATATGGCGTATACCTGCGTATCACGTAGACGACACCACATCTGTGTCTGGGGGGCACAAGCATCTTGGGGGACGGGCACGGCCCCCTATGGCCCGCCCGTAGCGACGGGTATGCGCGTCATTATATATATTTTTTATTCCTCTTCGTCACTTTAGTTGTGCATGATTACTTTGCAAAACAAAAGTCACTGCTGAAGTGGGGTGGACGGAGAGAGGAGTGGCAGAGGGACAGTTTTGGAATGCAGGAGCCCCGACACTCACATCTTCCACCTGTTCGCTCAGCTCCGCTCTTGGCCGCCTCCGAAGCGACATCACCGCCCACTGCCTCCTCCTCCTCCTCCGCCCCGGTCACCTCAGCTGCTGCTGTTGCAGCTCCACGAGGAGCTCAAAGTGAGCAGCAACGAGTTTGAGAAATAAAAGTCCTAATGACATAATAAACAACGGGTACAGAGGAGATCGCGTTGAAGCTCGACCTCTTTTGCTTAAGTTTGTTTTTGTTTCCCTCTTGCGCGAGGGAGAGAGAGGCAGAGAAAAAGTTACTCATCATTTCTAGTAGCAAATCAAACCGAAGCAGTAGTGAACAAAATAACGGAAGTTGTTTTAGCAGTGTTTGTTTCCACTGCATAGCAAAGAAATGGGTCAATATTTTATTTAGAATTTTTTGCCTTTCCAATTTAATTTAGAAAATGGAAATACAATAAAACAACCACATAATTAGTTTTTCTGATTTTATTTTGAAACGGAATAACTAATGATCGAAAGGTACACGGATTAGAAAGTCATTATTTTTGTTTTATCGATTTGCGTATAGCCGGAAGTTCTGCTGTACGCTTCACATTAAGGTCCCACCTGAAGCACTGCAATTTCTATTCAGGAAAAACAAATGTGTCCAGGTGCTAATACAATGGGAGAATTTTTTTTTTTTTTTTTTAATAGAATATCCAAATGTTTTCCTCGATCATTATTTGACAGTGATTGAATTCACAAACCTGACACTTTATTCTTATGGCTGAAAGTCATACATCACGCTCATGTTTTGGAATATTGTCTCCACTTCTGGACGCCTTCATGAGGAAATTAAACCTTAGTTCATATGAGCTGGAGGAGAGGACTTTGAACTTTGGGACAGTTTTCAATGTTTGATTTTGAAATTGCCCGAGGATTTACAGAGAAACTGGCAACAAACTAAGAATAGAAATCTGCATTTTGACCCTTACCGTAATTACCGTCAAATTTTCAGTCACCTTCCACCTCAATTTTAAATGCTGTGACGTCACGTGAACGCAGCCTATTGCTGAAACCGTCCAGTTCCATTAAGCATATGAAAACCACCAGGAAATATGACTGAAAATGGGTTTTTACAGAACTCTAGTTCTTGTATATACAGTAGATGTAGACTATAGTGAGGTAAACTGATGACCATAATGAAGAATTTGTAATACAATGGTTTCTTAATTTTTGTAAATAAAAATGTTGTATTTTTAAAAGGAATAGGCCACTGTTTTTACATACTGAGATATGTTCTACCTGAGCTTGACGAGTTGCGTGCGCTCAGTATTACAAATGTTGTTAGCATTTAGCCTCTCCTAGCAAAGGTATAGCTCCAAACTGGGGTGAAGTTAGAAGCCACCGAGCTGTTACACATTTTCCCCAATTTAAATACAGTTAGGTGAGCCTTTACATGATCCAAGTCTAGTTACACAAAATCAAACATGTCGATTTTCTAAGCAGACAAAAAAGGGAACTATATTGTGAGGCGTAATAACACCTGGAGTACTTCGAAGTCCGCACAGTAATATCGTCGAAGTACTCCAGGTGTTATTACGCCTCACAATAAAATAAATCTGACTTTCTACCCCAAAAGGAACACAGATCCACAGGGGAGGTTGAATTAAAAAAAAGAAAATTCATTGTGCCCCACTGTGCCCCATCATGTGTAATTATCAGTGGTTGAGCTCATAACTTATGTGAGCATAACATAAATTCCGTGTATATTTCTTGATATTATATGAATATGTATTATATTCTTGATGATATGAATACTTTGCCGCTCTTGTACTTCACCTTTTATTTTGTCATTTCTATCTGGAGTCTTATCCTTTTTTTTATACACATTTCCTGAGCCTTTGGGAAGGTGCTGGCCGATTGTTCCTCTTCCACAAAAGGCGCCACGCCGCCGAATAATAACCCTACCGCTTGTCAACTCGGAATTACTTTTGGCCCTCTTCAAAACTTTAAATCAAAAGAAAGCCCAAACCGTGCTTTTGAATACACATCTGCCGGCGGCGCAGGAATGATTGGATTCCAGATTGCGAGTCCCGAGAAACTTTGTTTACTTGTTGTTGTTTTTTTCTCTTTCTTTTGGCACTGTTTCCTTCTTCTGGTGCCAGACGGATCCCAATCAGCCAGACCTTGGTGAATTTTCCAAAGGGCGAATAACTGGTCGAGAAGTTGATTTTGATTCTGAAAGCTGACGAGGGAAAAATGAAGTGTTTTTTTCTGGCTGATTTTTTGATGCGAATAGAAAAGCATGTCATTTGTTTTCTGCCTTAAAAAGCGGTGGGCGGTTGCCAGTTCAAATCTTTCTTGACCACATACCGTCAAAGGGAAAAGCGACATTCTTTACTGGCTCTTAACCTGCAGTACTTGTTTATAAAACTCCATTCCCACAGGGTCGTTTCATCCTGTTCCTACTCCTTCGCAGCAGAAAAGTCTCTGTTGGGGATTTTTCTTTTAAAACAGACAGCGGGTCCGAAGTGTGCTGTTCATTTACAAAGGGGACAGAGTGTGCATAATTATGGCTTCTAAACATGCTTTTGTGCACCTCAGCATTGGTCCGTTTGAAAAAAAAAAATGTGTCCCCATATTGATCGATCTCGATTTTTGAATGGATTTTTTATTTTATTTTTTGAAAGAAAACCACAATAAATAAATGTAAACTGAAAACTGCAGATCAGCTAAAACAAACTCACAGTAAAACATCTCCTCACAACAACACACAAACATCTGCAAAGGAGACGCAAAAAAGTGGAACATCTGAAGAATGTCAGAAGCGAGAACAACGAGCGCATATTTGGGGGCGGAGCCTCAAAAGGCCACGACGTCACAGAGTAAAGCACTGACAACTTAATATGTATATAAAAACACAAGTAAACCGCACATTTATTAGTAAAAAAGACGATCAAACTTACAATTCACTGTTAGAAGTCCAGCTAATCCTGCCTCATAACAAATCCACATGGTCCAAATAGCAATCGACAATTTTCCTCTTCGAAGGTAAACTCTTTATTACCGCGTGTGTCCTGGTCTCTGAGGCTCCTCACGTGTTTGTTTTACCCTTTAGACGAGTTAGCGCAACTTTGTAGCTGATTTTAGATGTAAAATCACCAGGTCCTCTCCTCTTGGTTCCGCATGTGCCATCCTGTGCTTCCTGTTTGTTTGGGCCGAGTGTTTCCCTGGGATTGATCTGACAGGCGCTGCAACATTGCGCCGTCCATATTTTTTTCCAGAATGTGACAGGACTGGCCATTTCTCCTCAGTTAAAATGCACCGCACGATTATTGTGATCACAATTACATTAAAATTCGATTAATTGCCCAACCCTACTGGGGTATCATTATCAGACTGATTTATATGTAACTGTATGTTCTTATTTCATTCATTTTGGGTAAAATGTTGCAGTTTGTTATAATGAAAATTGGATCACCCCATCTGTCCCGGAGCTGTCTTGTTGCTGTGCCACAATGCCCCCCATTGTTGTGATAGTAGTGTATGTTTCGCCTTTCCAAAAATCATCTTTGGACCCCCAGTGCTTTGGGAGCCCTGCTGTAGGTCTTACTCAAAAGACATGACAACAATTCACTGACACATTAGCGCGCTGTCAAACAAGACTTTTGGAAAATCCACAATCACAGCTATGCAAACATGTTACTGAGCAGAGACGCACAAATGGACATTAGTCAAACAATCCCGGCTGAATCGCATTTGTATAATCGGTAATCCCTATTACCATATCAAATATTAATGCAGAGCTTACCGGCTTTGGGCCAAGAAATAGCCTCTTGTTGCTGTCGAGATGAGGAAAAAAAGACGAGTTTTCATTGCTTTTCTGACACAGTCTTGGTCACCAGTTCTAATCAAAAACGGGACGCAATGGCCAGTTATTTTTCGGTAAATCCAAAGACCTAATGAGTTAAAGTGCAGACCTCAAGTTAAAGCTCAGTGACTGTGGAATAGCACGTTCACACACTGTGAAACCAGCGCTTGTGTCCTTAAACTCAATCTTTTGATCTCACGCTCCAATTTCCTTCATTTACCCAGTCTGAGTCAATCATGCTAATCCGTTACTTAACCATTCCAGAGTCTGGGGGCTAAAGTCTGAAACACAGGGTCTTAAAACAGGTTTTTGGAATCTTTGGGTAGACTGAAGGAGTTTAGGGGCACAGGTCAGCGATATGCAGTACTCCAGGACCTGACCAGAAAGTCAGGACAAACATGTCAGTGGAAAATTTGACGGGAAGTCAATGAAGACACCATAGAATGGGGTTGATATGGGCTGTTTCCTGTCAAACGTCTGGCAGCAGCATTTTGTATAATCTGATCTCTTTAGAAACTTGTTTTCATGAGTGTGAGGCAAATATTGAACTGTTACACGTGTTAAATGTATGTCAGTGTATAGTGATGACGAGGACATCTGAGCATGCACAGATCAGGTAAATGACTCAAATTGGGGAGTGACAGCTCCTGCTCGCCCCTCCCTTCAGGCAAGGAAACATGTAGCACCGAGTGGATCTGATCAACGATGATTGTATCCACTAGGGACTTCATTAGTTAATCTTGTACCATGGTAAAAGCGAATTCTAATGCCAATTGGGTTGCATTATTTCCATGTAGCTGTACACGTAGTCCGACTTTGTTCTTGGTACTAGGACAATCCACCTGAAACAAAAAGCGATCACAAAGTTCATTGAATAAACTACAACGTCCAAAGATGGTGGCAATATTCAAAAAACATTTACCGGTCAGTAGAATGGACTTTCATGAATGTGGCAGGTTTGTGAATCCAATCACTTACAAACAATGACTATTTCTCTTTGTGAATGTCTGCCTCTCCATTAGAGTTATGTTACCTGCTCTACATTTGAGACATGGGGATTGTAAAATTGCAAGCTGTACTTTTCTCCAAAGTCTTTTTCAAAGACAGAATTGTAGCTACAACTACGGAGCATGTTGTAGCGAGTTTCAGGCTTCGTTGCTACGCCGGAGAGATCCTAGCAGCAGGGAGAGGATCGCTCACTCCAAAATGGTCCCTGTAGTTTGGTAGATTTGGCGAGTTTAGTCAATTAAATAAACATTATGAAATGTTCAGTTTGTGGGACCGTGGTATTAGTGGATTAATGAACTCATAGCCGTGCTTTACGCAGAGTCTAGAACACCACTTATTACTTTACCAATTAATGTCACACCCTGGTCACGCCATACTTAAGTTCATGATGGTCTTCATTTCCTAATTTGGAGTAACTTCACCAAATAACAGGCCCTTATTCACTTTTTCCCTGTGTGGTTTTGTCTGTCTTTTTCTTCCACTCTCTGTGCTGCCAATTTTTGACCAGAGTAATGGTGGACCGAGCGTCCGGTAACTACACGGCAATAATCATGCCAATCTGGAGGCAGGTGTGACGTGACGCGGCCACCACCATGATCCAGACTTTCCCTTTAATCCTTGTTTAGTTTGCCGTTTTTGCTGTATTCCTTTACGGCAGGAACAAAGAGGGATTATCCCGGCAGAATGTAGGTTCATCTTCATTTGCCCCGTCCCGCTTTGCCATCAGAGAACGTTTGGACCCCGGAGATAGCGGCGCATGCACGGCGTAAACTCATCTTGCCCAAGCGTCATGTGGAGTGACTTCATCTGCAGAGACCTGAGCGCGAGGGCAGAGGAGCCAAGGAGACAAGGAGACAGGAGAGAGTGTGTGCAGACGATAAGGGCCTAGACTTGGACAGCGGGAGCTCGCAGCTATAGCACTGATATGTCGCACGGAAGTGGAAAAGCGTGGCGTGTTAGAATTCAAAACAGAAACAAAAGGGGCTTTAAAATGTGACGCATGCTTTGCACTACAGCAACAGATTTTGAATTCACAAACCCTCACTCCTGCTACAACCGACTCAACCTCAAATTGGACATAAAAAACATTTAGGGAGACTCATATTCATAATGTTTTGAAAATGTGATATACTGTCTAAGCAGGACACTTAGAAATGAGTGATGGGTTGGATTTTTTTAATGGCCCGGAGCACCCTCTTCGGACAGCTTTGTAAATGACACGTAACGAAACAGCAAACGACATACGAGCAAATCATGCCGCCATGATGAACACACTTTGTGCACAAAACCAGTCCACTGATGGATTATAGGCTTCAATAGGCGGACTTAAAGCTGGACAGTTTTGTATTATACCTATGACGTAACAATATCCAGATCTGAGCGCTTCAGCAGTAGAAGAAGAAACGACCAAAGGGAAAAGGAATCCTCAAAGCTGCATGAATGAAGCAAAGTACTGCTCCCTGTACTTGCTTGATGAGGGAACAATGTTACGTACAACAATGTCTCCTTTATCTGAATATAGAAATGTTCATTACTTAAGTAGAAGTACTAATACTCCAGGTCAAACATTACTCCAAATAAAGTAAAAGTACTGATCCAAAGGAGAAAGTTGGTTACGCTACTTGCTTTGAGTCTGTGTTTACCAGAAGACAATGGTTACTAAAACAGACCTATAATCAAGTAAACTGCAGATCTGCAAGGTAACACTTTATATTAAGGTGTGCTCATTAAGTATTAATAAGCATTAATAATTTGCTTGTTAAGTACTAACACACTGCTCATTATACTTTTATCTGTTAACATACTAATAGGCCATTAAAACACACTTATTCATAGTCAACCCTTAACCTAAAATGATTACTAATGCTTATTAATACTTAATGAGCACACCTTAACCTAAAGTGATACCAAACTTCTTGAATACAGCACCAGAATACATTTACTATGTTACTGACCACCACAAAAATGTGTTGAGCTACTGGTGCTTCAAAGACACTTGTGCAACAATTTGGGTGGAGTTTTCTCTAGAGAGTTGTTATACTTCAGCACAATTAGATGGATAGATGGATAGAGGGATGGATGATAAATGTCTATATCTATGATTGTAGATCGTATTCGACAAAAAGAAAAGTGTGGCTCATATGAAGAAATTGAGATCTATAGTGTGAGCTACAGGTTGGAGATCCCATCATTAAAGCATAAAGCCTCTCAAAGTTTCCCACCACCGTGATTATTTTCACACAATCCGTTTCCTGTTCCAGTTTTGTTCTCAGAAATCCTTTGCTTTGCGCCTGGCCCGGATACCCCGCGTGAGTGTATGTGCTGTGGACGTGGCCCGCTGATCGGATTTCGGCTCACGCCACGGTTAATTATTCACCGGGGTGGTGCCGCATGGACGAAACGAAGGGGCTCCGGGATACAGCTCTGGAGGAGGAGGAGGGAGATGAAATTATAAAATCCTAATGACGGAGCCGGGCCCGGAATAGTAATGCCTTAAATTGATTTTGAAGAGGTGCCCAGACCGGAGCAGCAGCAGCACGTGTGCCGGCTGCAGACGCGGGGAACAGTGCGGCACATCTCTGCGGACTTGTTCACCTCCGAAAAACAATCGCTGTCTTTATCCCGCACTTCGCTGCGCAGGCACACGCGCGCTCTCCCGCTTTCTTTGTCTGTACTTAACCTTCCGCCTACTCAGGATTGTCTCGCACGTCGCGGAGTGGGAGTCAAGTATTCTGCAATCCCTTATCTGACTTTATTCAGTGGTTATGCGCTTTAGACTAAACTTGAAGCACTGTTCGGAGTTACCTAGAGTTCATGGCGCTGTGAAAAGAGTTTGGGGAGCAGGATGTTAAGGCGAGACACTGCAAGTGAAAAGGGAAAAACATGAAATTTAGTGATTTCAATTGGAAACTTCTGCTGAACATCACTGATATAAATATGAGAAAAATATGTATTGTAAGTTGTACCAGGCGTCTCGCAGAAGGAAAAATACCCTATTTGGACATGGATGTAAAACATGTCAATATTTGTGAATACCCGAGGGAAAGCCGACTTTGCGAAGCGATAGTAGCTACTTCCAGGATATCTCCGCCTCGCTCGTGGGCAAAACGTCACAAAATAAGCATCGTGCGGGTCAGTTTTGTCTTTTTTATACTCTGACATGACAATTAAGATGTTAAAGGAACAGGCCACTGTTTTTCCATACTGAGATACAGAGCAGGTTTTTCCTATAGCCAAACTGGGCCCCCCATTTTCAATGTAAACCCAACGCTTTGCCGCGTTTGGTGTGAACGCACCTTTAGTGGTTAGCGGTTCTCACACAGAGGGGCAGGGCCTGATTTGAGGTCATTATTTTCCACTTCTGCCCTGCACTACTGCACAGTGGAACTGCTTTTGACAGATTTTTGCTTAGGGCCCCAGAAGGGCCAGCACCGGCTCTGCTGAGATGTGTTCTTACCTGAGCTTAGACGAGTTGATACGTACCTGTCTGGTCTTTGTGAGTGTTGAGCTCAGGTCTAAGCTCAGGTACGAACATATCTCAGTATGTAAAAATGGTGGCCTGTTGCTTTAAGGGAGAAAACTTCCTAAAAATCTCCACTTCCACTCACGTGAAAAATCAATACTTTCACCTGCCCTGTCTCGCTTTAATCCTTTCATTGTTGGTAGATGTTCACGCTGCCCACCAAGGTCCAGGCCCCTCGCACCATTCCTGAGTAAGAACCATCTTTGGTGACTTGTCAGGAGCCGTATTGTCCAGCTCTGGGATCAGCAGGTTCATGGTCAGGACTAACCGGAGCATTAGCCCGACTGAAGCTTGTTTTTCTTGTGATCGGACGGTTCAGCAGACGTGTCAAGGTTGACTGATAGTGATGGACAGCTGGTACCAAAGATAAATGTCAGTATCGGAATGATCGATCCAGGAGGCTAAAGGCTAATACTGTAGAGACGAGATTTTTTTTCACACACTGGTCAATGTTATTTTTAGGTAGTTTTCTCCTTTAACGTCTTTTAAGGCCAGTGTATAAAAAAAACACTCTTTCAGATGCTTATTTTTATGATTTGTCCGCTTGAAAGATGGAGATTTTCAAAAAGTGAGAACATCACGCCGCAACATCCGTCTTTCCCAGGCGTATTCATTCACAAATATTGACCTATTTTGTATCCAGGTGTCCTGCGAAAGGCGACCGATGTGACGCTGCAAAATACGGAGAGCAGGAACAGAATTTTCTAAAGTAAGCGATCAAGCTCCTCCCCCTCCCCTCCTGATTGGAGCTGACAGGCTGATTCACAGGAAAAGCTTTTGTCTCATTGGTCAACGTGGAGGGTACTAGATTAGACGCTGAGATCTGGAAAAAAACAAAACATGTTATTACTTTCTTTACATCAAAATGTAAAACCAGGTGGTCGATTTTGCACATTTTATAAAATTGGTAAAACATTGAGACTTCCTGGTTATCACTTTAATATCTAATTCCTGCTATATTTATTTAGTTTTGATTTAAAAAAAAGAAGCTTTATCAAAAACTAAAATCTTCATAACTAACCATTAATTTAAACCTGGCTCCGTCCATTATCTATTTTTCACTTGGTCTGAGTGGATGAGCAGGAATCATGGTCTTCCCTTTTTTATTATTTTTGCTGTGGGCTCGGCATCTTTTCTTTGGTCAGTCAATAATAAGATAAGATAAGATAAGGCAGCCTTTATTGATCTCACAATGGAGGAATTTACAGCATCTGCCATCACCGACTGCTGCATAAACTTCAGCTGCACTTTTCTTTGACCGCCTACGACTTCTGCCGTGTCACTGTGACCTTATCCAACTATCTTCCGAGCTCCGTAAATTCACGACTTTGAATTCTTCCATAAAGTCAGCATCCAAAGCTCTCCGATTAAGTACGTGTGAAGGTTCGCAGTCATCCAGATTAGGTTATAAAGTCGGCATAGTTTCAAAAGCTGTAGAAGGTCCCTCCTCTCACTTTGCTTAAGCAGTCTCTTTTATTTACTCTGACATTCAAACTGAGGGGAGAAAGTGTCTCGCCTTAATTGGCACAAGATGAAAGGTTCTAGGGCCCGGCCTGTTCGGTCAGATCTTTAAAATAAGCCCTCCCACAACTTCCTGGGCCTCAGGGGGCGGAGAAACGTCGCGGTCACACGTTTGCTCACCTATGTTATATATTTTATGTTGGAGACTTTTGCGGAAGATTTCAGAACCACAAGAGATAAAGACTTTTTTAGGAATCTGTTCTGAAGACCCCAACATGAATGTCCTGAATAAATCAGCCCTGTGCCCCTCATACAGCGCCCCCTGCTGTCACAATTCAAGACTGACACATTTAGAAGCTTCATACACACCACATAGACCAGACATTTTTAAACATTTTGCCAGAAATATTGTCGGAGCAGATCAGCATCGCCCTCAGACAAACCCACATCGGTCGACCTATATATTTCTTTGATTTAATCCTTTACTACTACTACATCAAATTGATTTTCTTAAAATAATGTCCAATATATCAGCTATCGGCCAACCCCCTTCATATCGGTATCAGTGTCGGACCCCATGAGTTTTCTAAGGTTTGAGATTGACTTTTTTGTCCAGAGAGATTGATTCTCTGCAGGTTAAGATTAGCCTGTTGTGTATGTTTTGGGTGAAAAAACGCGCTCTCAAAACACTGAAAGAACCTGCAAATTCCACACACTGAAAGGTCCGGGAATCGAACTTGAGACCTTTCTGCTGTGAGGCTTTAACCACTGCGCCACCTACTCAGCCCGTCGACACTGTTCTTTTTTGCGGAGTGTGCATTTCTTAGTTTCTCTTTTACAGAATGAGACCGAAGGCTCCTTTGATCATGTTGGCCACACTTTGCGTTGTTGGCAGGATTTGCTACATTTCGTGCACAGTTTGAAGCAGAAGGATCTGTGTTTTATCCAGACAATAGACTGCATTTCAGACTTGGAGCCCAGTGGGATCCTGGCCATCATTTCCCAGCATGCACAGCAGGGCGTTTAACCCGCAGGTGCTTGGACACGGACACACCACAGTGACATTTCGGTTTAGTGTGCAGATCTCTCTCGTTTCCTTTTGGGGGCTGGGGAGGGGGGCGGGTTCCTGGCGGGAGTTAGTTGGGCTAAAACGCTTTGTAAAGTTTTGTGGAATGTAATAGTAAACAATCTGAAAACAGGAAACATTTGATAGACTCACTCTGTGTGGATCTGCAGTGGTACAAATGTGCCAAAGGCAATAACTGTTTTAAAGCTGCTGTTTTTAGAGGCTTTTGAGACAGATTTTCTTCTCGCAAATAGTGTTTTTTATGAACATTTGTCATGGCTAAGGCTTGATTTTTGTCACAAAAGAAGCCAGTTTGCAGCTTGTGAGGAGCAGATTGCTGAGAAATGTGAATTCTTGAGCGAGACTCTTTCTCATGACTGATGAATTGGTGCTCTAATAATATTGCCAATGGCTAATAAACTGAACTGGCTCTTTTCAGAACCATGTTCAGACATTAGCACTGTTTCTTACGATACAAGCTGCCGTATTGAAATAGCCAGCTCCATTGTTTAGAAAAGGCAAAAGTAAAAATAAAACCAGGACAATGTTGCACATGTTAATACAAACACATGGAGGTAAGAATGACAAGCTTGTGTTCAATAATGACTTAAAGACGGGCAAAAAAGTTTCAATGGAAAGTCCATAGGAATCAGGAACTTCCAGAGCCAGTCGCCATTTCATTACGGTTCCAGGAAGAAGTCGGCCACAATAAGTCCATTCTTAGTTTTCCATTCTGTGCATTGTGCAGATATGGATGATATGGAGTTTGTGATTAAAACAATTTTTTAAAGGGTAACGTGTCAAAACAGGATTCAGACCCATCATCTGCTCGTCAGCTGTCCTCGCACGTGTTGACCGCACTTTCTCATCGTCTCTTTGGCTTTTGTTGTTCATGCACACGAGCCCAGTTGGTGAAAGGCACTTATGCTTTTGCCCGCCTGGTCCGGGCTCTGCAGCCTGGCTTATCTTAAATACATGCACCTATTATGTTCAGTCAGGATCACGTGATGATCTTTCCAACAATGCCATGCAAACTTGAGATTATTTGTTGGAGCACAATGTAGGCGTTTTGTCCTTGTGGAGATATTCTTCCTCGCTTCACGCTTGACTGTTATGGGGCAACCTGTGAGGAAAAGTGAACGACCCCGATGCAGCACCACAAATCAAACCTGGATCGCGGTCCCGAGTACTCACAGTAGCTGGACAATTCATACAATTGTACATAGAGCCAGAACATACAAGCTTGAACCGTTCATTTCAGTCCACAATGATTTCGCCAAAGATTCTGATCCGCCAATTTCTGTGTGAAAGGCTTCAGAATCCCCGTCGTAAGCGCGGCGCTCTCCTCGCTCTCCTCGCTCTCCTCCAAACGGCGGGTCTAGTCCAGCGCTCCTCTCGTTCGGGAAACAAAAAGGCCAATGAAAGGCTGCGTGATTGACGGAGATAAGGCCTCATAATTAGAAGCCCTTGATTTTGGCGGTGGCGGGGGTTGGAGGGGTGCGTAGCTTCCTGGCAGCCCACAGACACACAGACACATTCAGGATGCGACCCACCCCCCCTCGCGAATGCCGCAATTAACCACCCATCTGCCGTCAGCCTGTGCCGCGTGTCGCCTGTCAGTGTCACTCCGTGTCGCCCTTTGGCTCATCGGTACCGACCGCTGCGCCACCTCCGGAGACAGACACGCGTGTAGGAGCGCTGAATATTCATAGGCTTCATGCATTGAAATGACAACATGGCAAAGGCACGCTCATGCATTATGCTGCAGGGGTTAACGGGGGGAGGCGTGACGGGTAAATTAAGCGCCATCAATCACCAGAAGGGGGAGCAGTGTGTGCGTGCGCGTGAGGGGGTAGAAGAAGTGGACTGTAATCATTTTTGCAAAAGATGGATGAATAATACAGTAAGGATTCCAGCACTCATTAAATCCACATCCACGTGAATTACTTTACTCAAATAGTTCAGTGTTTCAAACTTTATGGTCCAAATGTGTCCAACGTGTTCAGCTGCAGGTTATGTTGACATTTCTGTACATTTTCTTTCAGTTTCACGTGGATTTTTGTGAAGTTACCCGCTGTGTCCAATTTACTTGTATTCATACAAATTTACACAAATGTAGGTAAAAAAAAAAGATCTTCATCGCTGTCTTGCACTTCCTGGTCCTGTGAGCACTGCTGTGGGCTAACCTGAGTAGGATTTTTTCGGAGGTCGGGGAAACCAGAGTACTGCCTTCAGTCTCCTCTGGTCCTCTGAAATGGGGCAGAGCCTCCTGGGTTTGTCCCTGGCCCCTTCCGAAACAAGCCAAGCATCCGCCATGATAAGAAGCTTCCGAATTGGGCTGTCAGTTCGGAAGGAGGAAAAGGAGCCTCAATGCTAGCTATCTTAGCCACTTTAGCATAGCATCTGGTGCTAACTAACCAGAGATTCTGCACAAGCCAAACTTTATAAAAGTGAGAAAATCCATGTTGTCGTCCCCATAGCTCAGTCACATGTCAGTGTGTTAAAGAGCCGTCTCAGTAAACGGATTAAATGAAGGCAGTTTGTGCTTTTGCTTTCATTTAGTAGAAACTTAAGCTGCATGGCTAATTTGCATATAGCTTTATGAAACAGCTTTAGAGATAAAATAAGGCTAAAGGGAAATGTGAAGGATCATATGAATTTTTCTTTTTTCACTTTGTTGTTGTTGGACACTATACATTAGGGGGCGACATACGCGACATGCACTTTTGTTTGGCCTGCAGTCTGCCAATAACCTTAAAGAAGAAGAAAAACAGCTGTTGGTGATGTCACTTCCCCTGGGTAAGGACGGTCTGATGGTTTCAAAGCGTGGTGTCCTGCACTGGTCAGCTCCTTCACCTTCTCCTCCAAGAGCTCTTGGTGCCTCTTCAGTGTTTCAGAAGAAGAATGTCTGTAGCTCTTAAGCTAGCTGTTTGTTTACTTTTAAAAGCTGCTTTCTTCAGGACCAGTGCGGACTCTCTGCAATAAAAAAAAACAAAAACAGCCCAGCCCCACAAAAACATGGCAAAGACGTAAAAAAGCGTCTAGCAAAACAATGTGGAACACAGAAAAAACAATGCAGTTCTCAGAAAAAGGCAAAAAAACTCAACTGTACCAAGAGAGAGGGAGGTTGCTGCTTATTTACACGTCGCCACCCGTGGAATTCTTTCTTATGCACTCGAAAATGTGACATTAGCGAAAGCCGGTTGCACTCCCATAAGTCCTCAAATATGTTAAAATAACAATATATTTTGCTTTATTACGTTTCAAAAATGTTATTAGTGTCTCTAAGCATGTATATATGTAATATCTTCTGACGTGGATCTTTTATTTGAAAGTAGTGCGTTTACATGCGGTTCTGGCAGTTTTGGGGATATGGTGTTTGTATGTGACTGAGAAATTGAGAAACTCAAATCCCCTGCTCATGATCAAATACTAAACTATTTATTGTCTCGAACCAGAAAACAGAACAATAATGTGTAAGATCTGCTCATTTATTTTTCAGGACCTCCTTTCAATACTTTCATTGTTTCAATACTTTCATTGTTTCAATACCGGTAGTACCTTTTTTTCGGATAACAGACTGGTATTTTTTAACAGGACCCTTTAGTCCTAGTCAAAGCATCAATCACTCTCTTAGTTGAGGACATCTTCATTCATGAGTATTTTCTCCTTCCCCTTCCTCAGCGCACGTGTGTCAGCGCTCTACATTAGCATCATAAAACCAGCGCATGAGATGAAGTGACACTTTCGCCCTCGTAGTAAAACCTCCGCAGCTTGTCAACTGTAAATCCCTGTCCGCCGGCGTATGAAGCCCTGAGTCAGCCCGGCGCAGGGGCTAATGGCGTGCTAACTGTGTGCAGGAAGCTTACGGCTGTTTGCATAGTGTTTAGACGGTTTACCTCGGGGCAGTGTGTGTGTGTGTGTGTGTGTGTGTGTGTGTGTGTGTGTGTGTGTGTCAGAGACATCCATTTGAATCTTTCCCTGTCGATTAGATACAAAGAGGGGGTCAGACAGTTATGTTGAAATTCTGAAGTCACGTCCTCTCAAATACCACTCAGAGCAAACGTCTCTCACCTCTGGTAAACAATGGGCTCTCAATCATCCAGGTGGTTCTTTTAAACTCTTAACCCCCACCTTAAGGCGAGACACTGTCGGTGAATAGGGGGAAAAAAGTAGAAACATCAATTTGAAACTTTTGCTGAACATTACTGATATATACATGAGAAAAAAATGTATTGCAAAAACATTCATTCACACAGTCATTACCCTCTCAGAAAGGTTAATGACTGTATTTAAATCACAGCGTCATCAGGGTTGCCTTTCGTGCTACTCGTGGATACCAAACATGTCAGTATTTGTGAATGAACACCTAAAATAAACATACTGTATATACAGTATACATGAGAAAAAATGTATTGCATTTTTTCTGTCATTTTATGTTTTCATATAAAAATAAGGCATTTTGTGCACGAAAATTGCCAAAATTGCCTATATTTTGGGCAATGAAATCTAAATAATGGATAGAGCCAGATTAAAATGTATGGTTTTATTTTATTTATTTTTTCAGATGGGATTTGGGATATTTTGTTTAGTTGTTCAATAAACTTAGTGAAAAAATATGTAAAAACTCAAATTCTGCCTTGTTTTTTGGGGGTTTCAAAGCTGAATAAATCAGGCTTGGAATTAGATATTAAAAAACCTCTCTGAAAAAATCTTCAAAAATCTGGTGGGAGTTACTATAAGGGCTCACCCGCTGCCCGAGTGGAGCCTTCTCTCATTCAGAGAAAACAAACCCTGAAGTTTTGTAGCGAGTGCAAAAAAAAAATCAATGCTTTCACCTGCCGTGTCTCACCTAAGCCTGTGTGTATTTTCTCCAGTTTTACCCAAATCTAAAAGGTTACAGCCTATGGGCCAGTGTAACGCTGATCGGATCTTTCCCTGCGCTGTTGCCGTGTTGTCACTTTTTTGACATTTCTTTTCATTGTTTTTTTTTTTCTCGTTTGCGGCGTTTTTTCTGCTTTTTTTGGTCACAAATTTTCATCACGTTCTCATCACATTTTCGTCACTTTTTTTCCTCACATTTATCAAATCTGTAAAAATGGATATATCGCATGGTTGTATTACCGTTCCAAAGCTCAATAAATCAGGCTAGGATTTAGCAATAAAAAAATCCCTGTGAAAAATCCTTCAAAATCTTATTGAGTCCAAGACAGGAAGGCAACTAAAGTGAGAGGTTGTTGCAAGTCTGTAGAGAAAACTTTGGAGAAAACGGGCCTAAAGTTTTTCTCCCTTCTTTAGTCGCAGCCGTCTCTCAGAAAGGGTAATGACTGTATTTAGGTCACAGCGTCATCAGGGTTGCCTTTCGTGCTACTCGTGGATACCAAACATGTCAGTATTTGTGAATGAACACCTAAAATAAACATAGTAAAGGGTGAGATTTGTCTCTTTTTTTACTCTGAAACTAAAACCAAAAAAGGGAGAAAACTAGCAGAATCACAACATTGACCAGTGCGTTTTTATCCTTATTCCTTTTACAAGTTTGAAAATTGCTTTACAAATACAGTGCCTCTCGAAAGTATTCATACACCTTGGACTTTTGCACATTTTGTCATGTTTACAACCCTAAACATAAAGATTTTATTTTGATTTTCTTACTGAACGTTCACACACAAGTAACAGACAACTGTGAAGTGAAAGCAAAATGATACATGATTCTGTAGTTTTTTTTTTTAAATAGAAAAGTGAAAAGTGGGGCGTGCAGTATTCATACAGCATTTTCTGAGTGCATTAAATTGCCTTTATAACATTCATAATGACGGCAGAATGTTCACACCTTGGCCTAACGGTTAAATAGAGCCACCTGTGTGTGATCTACTCTCGTTATAATTACAGCTGTTCTTTTAGGCCCTTAGAGCTGTGGTCGGAGTGTATTGATCACTAAACAACATCATGAAGGTCAAGGAGCACCAGCGAGGTCAGGGATAAAGCTGTGGTGAAGTTTAAAGCGTTAAGTTATACAAAGATTTCCCAAGATTTAAAAATCTCCCGGAGCACTGTTCAATCCATCATTCAGAAATGGAAAGAGTATAGCACCACTGCCAACTTACCAAGACGTGGTCATCCACTTAAAATATCCCAGCGAACAAGGAGAGCACTGGTAAGATATACAACCAAGTGCCCCAGGATAACTCTGGAGGAGCTGTGAAGTCCGGCCGCTGAGCTGGGGGAATCTGTACATAGGACAACTATAAGTCGTATCTACACAAATCTGGCCTTCATGAACGAGTGGAAGAAGAAAGCCATTATTGAAAGGAGGCCATAATAAATCCCGTTTGAAGTTTGCTAGAAGTCATATGGAGGACACAGCTCCATGTGGAAGAAGGAGCTTTGGTCAGATGAGACAAACGTTTTGTATGGAGCAAACCTAACACTGCTCATGGTCCTGTCAAATATACAGGGGGGGGCATCATGCTGTGGGGCTGCTTTTCCTCAGCGGGGACTGGGGAGATTCTAAGAATAGTTGGGAACATGGATTGAGCCAAATATGGAGACATTTTGGACGAAAACCTGCTGAGTCAGCAAGAGAACTGAGGCTGGGGCAGAGATTCACCTTCCAGCAGGACAATGACCCGAAGCACAAAGCTAAATCTACAATGGAATGGTTCAATAAAAACATATTAATGTGTTAGAAAGGCCCAGTCAAAGTCCTGACCTAAATCCTATTGAAAATCTGTGGAAAGACCTGAAAACTGCTGTTCACAAACGCTCTCCTTCTAATGTGACAGAGCTTGAGTTGTTTAGTAAAGAGTAATGGGCTAAAATGTCAGTCTCTACATGTGCAAACCTTGTAGAATCAGATCCCAAAAGACTTGTGCTGTTATTGCAGTAAAAGGGGGTTCCACAAAGTATTCATTCATGCTGTTTGAATACTTATGCACGCCCCACTTCTCACTTTTCTATTTTTTGAAAAATAACTGAATCATGTATCATTTTGCTTTCACTTCACAGTTGTCGGTTACTTGTGTGTGAACGTTCAGTAAAAAAATCAAAATAAAATCTTTATGTTTAGCGTTGTAAACATGACAAAATGTGCAAAAGTTCAAGGTGTATGAATACTTTCGAGAGGCCCTGTAAACCCCCGATCGACGTACTATCACCGCTTTAACTGCACACGGAGTAATCCAGTACATTTCCGGCCGTACCCTCCACTGACTATGAGACAACGCGTCGCACATCATTTAAAGCCGCGCTCGCTCACCAAATGCGTTGGGGGACCCGGCCAATTTACGAGCGTGATACCTCCAGCGGCCTCATTTTTGAACAGGCTATTTGAATAATCCGCAGGAAAAAGGCGAGCGAGAGGCCGAGGGGATATTTAACAAGATGAATACGACGGAGTGAGCGCGATCTGCCGTGCTCTTAAATCTTAAAGGGGCAGGCGGTGGCGGCCTGAAGCGGGGTGGGTGAGTGGAACAATCCGTGCATCCATTATGCATCGATATGGCGGGGCATTGTAACGAATGACGAGGCGGGCGTGGCGGGTTATTAAAGGCGATGCTTCAGTGTTGGAGCCACTGAGATTTATGTGGCTGTTTTGCACGGGATTTCTCGCTGACTATCACTGACAAATCTTAAAATGAACCCCATCCAGAATCTCTGGGATGTGCTGGGGAAGGCTTTGAACTTATTGAGACAATGCCACAGAGAACGCACGCCGTAATCCAACCAAATACAGTACAGCTCAACAGTTTGGAAACACTTTTTCATCTATTGGTTTTTCAAAACTATTTTAGATTCTCACTACAGGCATCTATTTATGAAGAACTATGTTTGAATCAGAAAAAAAGTTGACCTTTTCTTTAAAGGATCTGTATCATGTTATTTTAGCCATTCCAAAGTAAAGTATATAGGCATTTATATGATATGTTGTACCTCTACCACTATGGAGTACTCATTTTTGTGATAAAAGTATTTTCTGGAGGTATTTTTCAAACCAGGAAGACAAGACGTTTGGATTCAGTTAACTCCGCCCCCTCTCCCCGAGTTGATACAGCCGATGCAACTTTTGCAGTAGTAGAAACAAAAACATAACAGCAAAAAGGGAAGTTACTTCACAATGCAGAAGGAGTTGACATTTGCAACACAGCTTCATGAATAAAAAAATAAAATGAAAACACACACGCCCACCACCACTCTGGCCGCTCCATCATCGCTGGTTATAAAAGTGAATCCACTTTGGTTCTGGCAAAGAGTCACCAAACATCCATCAGTGAAGAGACAGTCACAGAGAAACACTATTCTGGCTGATAGTCGCTGAGTCCTGGAAAGAAATTCCAACTTCAGGTGAGTGGCCTCTTCTTTAGGAAGGTTGAATAAAGTCCTGAACCTCTCACAGCCAAACGCGCATTTTCGCCATGACATTATTGTTAGGTAAAAAAAAAGAACAGGCGTGTCCAGAGTAAGCTAGAAAGAGCTCCTTCTTCGCAGCTTTCAGTGCAAACATGACATCTGTTCAGACGCTCAGGGGGTGCGTTTGTTTTCTCTGCAGGGGCAGCGTGGACGCGTCAGGCACTACCTCTTTTTGTTTTTTTTTCTTTCATACGACAGAAATAATGACTTAAGAAGGACCTATAAATACTGCTTTGCAACACTTTTGACACTTTCCCAATGAGCTCCACGATGTCGTCACCACAAATAGCCTTGGCTTCACTGACTGTTGAAAACCATTTCAGGTGACGGCCTTATGGAGCTCATTGAGAAAATGCCAAGACAAAAACATGCACAGAAAAAAAAGTAGAGGTAGACATAAGGTATAGAAAGACACTGAATTATGTCCAAGTAGATACAGTTGGTATTATAGCTTGGGCACCAGGATTAACATGCAGCGCAGGAGTGCACAGACTTTCCCTGTCTCCGGACAACTACAGTCATTTTGATATGCGGAATGAGCGCAGAAAACAATGGATGAAAGTGCAGACAGCTCATAGTTAATGACTGTGATGAGGAAATGAGAGGCACAGTGAACGGGGCCGCACACGGAAGGCAAGCGCAGTAGACGCGGTGAAGACGGTGGATTTTCACCTCCAACACTTTGGTCTCAGTCTGAACCCTGGAAAAAGCTACAGTGTTATACTGACTAAAGCTGTAGCTACAGGCTGCTCTTATTCTCTGTGGCACTGGCTAAGTCCTGCTTATGTAAAAAGGAGAGATTATCAATGAACTTGTAAGAGGCCAACTACAGCAGGCTGAGTCTACAACAACAAAACATTTAATACAAGCCCAAGGCAAGATGTGATTCTATGGTTATTCAACTATATTGGATTTTCTATGCTAATCTGATCACTTTAAAATTAGAGTGACATTTTAAATATGCATTTTAGTTTTGGCTAGTGAAATCAGTTGGTGGCTAGTCCTTTTAAAAAACCACTAGCCAGCCAGCGGCTGGTGACCAAACATGTTAAAAGGGCTAGATACAAGTTAGTAATTTTATGCTCACTACTGCCACCTCAGGTCTTATGAGTAACTGCGGCTTCTATATTAAACTCGTGCATGACGGCACTTCAGACCCGAATTAACACCTTTTTGAGTGACAGTGTAGGATTTTAGAGGCAGTCGTGGTGAACAGGTCTGGGCTCATTCTGCACATTAGGACATGGCTGGAACATGTAGGGGGAGGAAAATACATAGTTTTACCATTTTTAAACTCTGTATAGTCCCTTTAAAGTCAAGCCCTGTTTACAACGCACGACTTCCACTCCACATTGAGCCTAAAAATATATTGTTTATCTGTCATTCATTGGAAGACTAGTCGATACATATGCGTCACGATGTCGTCACCAGAAATGGTTTTCACCTCACAGACTGTTGCAAACCATTTCAGGGACATGGACCTTCTAACCAGTACTATATAAGAGCATGTATTGGTGACTTTTGTTTGGCCAAGCAGTGCATTTGGTTAGTTTATCACAGACAGACGAAAGTGACTCAGCCAATCGGTGCCTTTCTCATTCAAACTACATTCAACAACCTTAAATAATCTGTGTGGAAAACAAGGTAAGACTAACTCAGCCCTAAATTCTGAGATACTAAATGACTGAACTTAATTAACTAGCTTTGCAGTAGAAGCTTGAGTACTGAAATGTCTAGAACAAGTCCAGCGAAAACGTATACAGTACATTGAAACGCAATGACATCACCAGGTTGATTTAGCACCCCTGGGTTCCTCCCGTGTCCTTTGCCGAGAACCCACATAATGGAAAATGCGCACAGATCTGCAGGTTTAGTTGTAATTCGAAGCACTAAGCCCCTCTTCCTCTCTGGGCACGCTCGTGCAGCGCGATACGCCGCCTTAACGGGTGACCTTCAGCTCCGGCGTGCATCAGAATGGAGAACGCCTCGCACAGCAAGACGTCCTGTCAGGTCAGGAGGGCAGAGCTGTATTTGGGACAACAACAGAATGCGACACCCAAGTCAAAGAAAACTGCAGCCCAGACAACACTCTTTTCCCACGAAGTTGTAATAGTCCGAGTTTTAACAGAATGGCACTGACACCACAAACATGAGGAATGCTGCGACCAATGACTTCATTCGAGAACGACTTGTAAAACTACTCCCGCTTAACTCCATAGAGTATTGCACAGATTTAAGTCCTTAATCCGTATTGCGAGTGACAAGTGACTTCCATGTGAGTTCTCCGAAGGCCGCTGTTCTTCCTCTCTCGCCACTGCTTCAATAGTTCGAGAAAACATGACGGACATTGAGTGGCTGAAATTTGGGAGGAAACATCTGCGGCCATTACAGAGGAGTTTGTATCTCTGTGTATCTCAAAAAATCAACACAAACTCTTGTTAAAACTTCGGGGCTGATTTTATCTTCATTTAATGTTAGACAAAAACATCGACAGCGATGAACACGGAAGTATCTTCCATTGAAGTCTTTGCTTCCAACGCAATATTTTTAATGCTAATGACGATGCTAGTGCACTGGTCTCATTTCATTTTCCTTCAAAGTTAAACCATAAGCCACGCCTCCGCAAATTCTCATTGGATGACACCCCAAATGCATTGTTTTCCTGTTGGCTTTATTAAATAAGTATTTTTTGTTTTACAAATGATTAGGGTTATAGGGTTAGGGATTAAGGTTAGGGTTAAGATTAGGGATTAAAGGTTAGGGTTAGGGATAAAGATTAGGGAAAGGAAATAGGGTTAAGATTAGGGATTATGATAAGGGTTAGGGCAAGGGATTAAGGTTTGAGTTGGAACAATGGCGTAACTGGGTAGGAAGGTAGAAAGACAAAGTGTGTACCATGAAATGATGCCTGTACGGCAACGGAAATAAAACTATCGATAATATAACGCTGTTTAAAAAGACTGTTTTGGCATGTTTCCCGAATCCATCACCTCATTACACATTAATCACTTGTATCACTTTTAATGATCTTTTGGCAGCAGGCTAAACGCTACGGCCCATCTTCATTCTGTAACAATAACAAGGTCAACCAATGTGAGAGGCGAAACGTCTACAACACTTAAAAACAACCCAGTATCGCTGACGGATTAAGAGTTTTTATCAATGACGGAAAACTCCGATCTCACCAAGTCGTCTGTATTTGTTTAGAACACATGGAGCAGACCCGTCCTGAGCTAGCTTCCAGTCATTTAAGGATGACTATTTTTACTTCAGTATGATCAGAACAGCAAGCGTCACAACAACAGTCGGCTAACAGGATTTAAGAGATTAGCGATGTAATCAGACAGATCAATTTAGCTAAACCTAATGAATTCTTAATAAGACTCTCTTGTGGGCTTTACCGTGCAGCACATCACTGATATTAGCGGTAAATTGGGACAGAAGGCAGGAGCCAAGTGGGCGGAGAGATGGAGCGAGGGATGGCTGGCTGACTCTTTTAAGGCAGAGAGGGGGAGAACGGGAACATGACCCCCTCCAGATACAGGGAAAGAGGGATGGGAGGTGAGGTGGAGGAGAGGTGGAGGACTTTGGCTAATGGGTATGTACAGAGAGTGATAGTGAACGAAGAGCACAGAAATCACACAAACGCCGTTAGCTAGCTGAGCCTGTTCCAACAAATGTGCACTTCTGTTAGCAAACGGTTTCCCGGACCGGTTTGAAATGAGCGCTCTAGCCTCACTGTAATATAGTCTTTAAAATAGTCCCCATATTAAAGTGTATGGCAAGCAGGAATTTAACTCAATATGATTTCACTCAGAGGCCACTTTTACACATGAATGCTTATCTAAAGACATGTGGGCTTTGACATCACCTTATGGTTCCATGTGTACTCGGAATTTCCGCTCAAATTGACAATGATGAAGGGTTGATGAAAGGTTGTTTGGATTTTAGGCCCCAGTACTACAGTTCCAGTTGTCCGTATCGGTGAGTACGAGTTTTATTATGAGAATGTTGTGCAGAATTATTTCCTTAAGCAACCAAACAACTCCATTAGGTCCCACCACAGGCAGAGTGGAAATCAGGACCAGGGGTAAATTTACTGAAGTGTTAAGTAGAGTTTAGGAGGATCTGTTCTTTACTTGGGTTGTGTGTTTGTTGAGAACTTATTACTTTTACTCCACTACATTTGAAAGATTCATAACACAGATGTTCCTTAACAAGACACAAGGGTATAGAGATATGTTGCAAATACATTTATTAATGTTTTTTGGATTGGCTTCACATAATGGTCCAAAACTACATCTCCTACAGTGGCACTAAGCTTAAAATAATTGAGTATGAGCAGCTTGGAACCCATAGAACGAGGAGTAACTGTCATATACTCTTTTATTCAGTACACGTTATTGCCGTGGACATTCCGTCTTCAGTGAGTGCATCCTGAGAATAGACGAGCCTCGCTTTCCTCAGTCTAATTAGAGAGGAACTGCAGCGTTCCAGAACTGAGCAGACTTTGATTCTGTCCCTCAAATCTGTGGCGAGAACACTGAGCACGTCCATCCATCTGAGTGACGACCGCATGGAAGCACTGGAGCGACGCGTCTGCTGCGATGGCTCTTTAACCGTCCACGACTGAGCTGTGCTCAAAGTACGCCTGTCAAAAGTATCCTAAAATGAAGGATAACGAGTCTATATATAGAGTGTGAACATACATCATGAAACAAAATATTGACAGTAGCCAACAGCGACGGCAGAGTTATACCAGCCGGAAACATGTAAAACTAAACAAAAGAGCCTCGGAGAAATGTGTTCAAATGTTCCACAGGGATTTTAGATCTTGTTGAGTTCATGAATAAGTCTAAAAATTTTTGAAAATACTCGCCTGTTTTTTTGTGGGTCAAAGCTCAGGCATGATTTAAGATATTTAAAAATATTTTGATAAAATCTTGAAAATATTGTTAAGTCCAAGACTAGAAAGTTCTGAGTCTGTCGGTGCTACTGAAGTGAAGTTTTGACGCGAGACACAGCACGGTCAACGCAGAGACTTTAAAGGGGTGTTCACTACTGCCACCTCAGGTCTTATGCGTAACTGCAGTCTCTATATTAAGCTCGTGCATGACAGTGAGTGACAGTGCAGGATTTTAGAGGCAGTTGTGGTGAACACTACACATTCAACCTGGGAGACTATTTTCAGCATCACATGCCTCCAGCCAATGATCACTTCCGAGAGGGCCACACCTCCACCTCAGCCATCAGCGTAAGAGCCGCACCTCCATAGCAGCCAATCATCGCCCTCGGTCCCGCTTTTAAGCCCCAGCAATCATGGTTTGTTCGCTTCCCAGCTGCGCTGCGACCCGCCTCCACCCCATCTCCGCCTCTTCCATCCACGGCTTCTACCTGCTGCATCTTCACGGGTCTCCTATACCACCACCAGTGTCCAAGCTCCGGGGAAGACATCCCTAACTACAAGCTGTTCATCCATACTGACTTTCATACATCGATGTCTACCACCGGGGTCTGATCGCCAAAACTAATATACATGTCAATACATGTTCCTAATTGCTGCTTTTGTCTGTTTGAGTCTATCCAGGTTGAAATGAAGCCTAAGCGTTAATTAGGACATGGCTGGAACATGTAGGGGAAGGAAAATACATAATTTTTTAACATGTTTAAACTCTGTACAGTCCCTTTAAGCCAGTTATCTCCATTATCCCCTTTGTTTAATGTCAGAGCAAAATAATAGACCAAACTCAAGTTTTACAACGCTGATTTTGTCATGTTTGGACGACCAAGGTGTAGTTCTTCAGAAATTCACCATGACATAGCGGCACTCCCTCATCTTTTCCGCGCTCGTTCATTAACAAATATTGACAAGTTTGGTATCCACGTGTAGCATGAAAGGCTGTGACTGAAATGAAGCTGTAATCCAAATATGGTCATTTCCTTTCTTGGAGACAACAGTGGCAAAAAGAGAGTGGTATACTATAATGGTATGTTGACTCATCCGCCTGAGCATTTCTCCCGTCTTTAGCCGCTGCTCTCTCCCAGAAAGGAAATGACAGCATTTGGTTTATTCTCAGTCGCCTTTCGTGCTACATGTGGACACCAAATATATTTAGTATAGTATATAGTATTTGTGAATGAAAATGCGTGGAAAACCGCAATGTTCTAGTTACTTCTGCGTTATCGACAAAACGTCTTTAAAGAACCATTGTAAAGGGTGAGTTTCGTCTTTTTTCGCAAGTTGGTCATTTTATACTCACTACTGCCACCTCAGGTCTTACGCGTGACTGCAAGTTCTATATTAAGCTCGTGCATGACGGCACTTCAGACCCAAAGTAAAACCTTTTTGAGTGACAGTGCAGGCTTTTAGAGGCTCATTCTACACATTAGGACACGGCTGGAACATGTAGGGGAGGAAACTACTTAGTTTTAGCATTTTTAAACTGTTTAAACTAGTCCCTTTAAGGAAGAAAACTAGCTAAAACATTAAGCCGTGCGTGAAAACCTGCAGACTCTTTCCTTAAATGCAAAAAAAATTGGATTAAAAATCCAAATTAAAATTTGTTGGAACAAAATGACATAGCTCAACAATTTTTATTGCTTAAATTCCTAAAAGAAAAAAAGAAAAATGATCCAAACACATTCAATTGCAGTTTTTGGCTGAAATTATACATATTTTTGAGCACAAAAGTTTCTCGTTGGATCCAGTTTTCTTTTCAACATTGATTGATGGAATGTTTGCATGAAAATTGCACAGATTTTTTCGTATCATTTTTTTTATGGCACTGAAATTGCATTAAAAAAACATTCAATTAACGACCTCCCTTGTAAACCCTGTGAAGTTCTTCAAAATGACTGACCACACTGTAGATTTCCTTTGCTGGGGGGAGGACCCCTAGACCCTCCTGTTCGAGGCAGAGTAGCATCAGCAGATGTGAGCGCCGAGGGAGAATCGGGGAGAAGAGGAGAATAATTTACGACCGTGGCACACTATAATTAGCCCAAAGTAAATTGCGTGTCAGCGTGGGAGGCGGTTAGAAAGGCCCGCGCTTCTGTCTGAGGACATTAACAAGAACTACTGTCTCTCTTACAATGCACCACAATATGAGTGACTATGGAAATCAGCTCCCCATGGTCCCAGGGCTCTGAATCTGTCTCATAGATCCTCAATTGTATTTCAGATCGGGTGTGTCGAAATATCAAAATAACCCGTCAATACTTCAAGTGAAATTGCCAATGTTTCCGGTATTTGGCAGGTGTTTTCATCTTAGCTGTGCTTTCTAAAAAAATAATCTCGGGGGCCGGTGGAAATATCACAAAGAACAGGACTTGGCACACAGGCTTGACGTTCGTTGCTTAACCTTGGTGTAGGGACTATCAAAGTTTCCTGCACACAACAAGCACGGTCAAATTTAACAAGAGTTTTTGTGAATCAAAATTCCACTCCATGTGTGTTTTTGGCAAAGAAACAAGGTTATAAACTGGATAAAAGCTCAACAAACTTGCATAAAATATTCTTGGACATGGCATGGTATGTAGAGACTTTTAGCTAGTTTAGTTTAGTTTATTTGAGCAACAGATGCATACAGGTATAGTATATATATAATGTACAGAAATTATTCACAATGCACAATTCACAATACAAGAAGTATTAGTGCTGCTCAAAGGGAGTAGGAAGAAGTTAGTAATAACTTATAAGGCCCTACCCCTCCTTTCAGACTTACACAACTTAAACTACTGCTCACGGCAAAATCATTATTCAATGTATATTTAGGCTTTAACCATGTGACAAATTTTAAAGCTAGTTTTCTCCATTAACCTCTTAGTTTAATGGCAGAGCAAAATAATAGAAAACTCACCTTTTACAATGCTGATTTGATCACGCTTGGCGGTGCTCCCTCGCCTTTCCCGCGCTTATTCATACCACAGTATTCACATGTTCGGTATCTACGTGTAGCACGAAAGGTGACCGAGATGACACTGTAATCCAAATATGGCAAATATGGTCATTTCCGTTCTGGGAGACAGCAGTGACAAAAACAGTTTTGGTTTGTTTGTGTATGTATACTTTATTGCCCCCGTAGGGAAATGTGTCCTCTGCATTTGACCCATCCTTCGATGCCGCTGGGGCGACCCGTAAGGAGCCGTGGTCGACGGCAGTGCCGTGCCCGGGGACCCATCTCGAAAAAGCCATCCATGATGTGAAGCTAAGCTGATGGTCAGAATCCCCTGGCTGGAGGATTCACCTATTGCACATGTTTTTAGTGGTAGGGGAAACCGGAGAACCCGCAGACCCGGGGAGAACATGCTAACTGCTGCGCTACCGTGCCGCAGAGTGGTATACTACAATGGTATGTGCAGATGATACAAAACTTTAGGTCTATTTTCTCAAAATGAGGTTTTCGTTTCACTCTTGCAATCAGTAGCTCCTACAGACTCCACACTTTCTAGTCTTGGACCTAACAATATTTTGAAGGTTATTTCAGAGGGATTTTTGAAATATCTAATTCCTTTCTGATTCATGAATTGATCAAAGAGATTGGGAGAGATTAGACTGTTTTAACATTTCTTTCACTTATTGCTTGTTTGAAAAACACGATCCAAAATCCCTTGGAAGAAATCTTTGTAAACAAAATACATCAATTTAAACCTGGCTTTATCCATTATTTAGATTCACTCTTAAAACATATAGGCCATTTTCATGCACAAAATGCCTTGTCTTGATATGAAAACTTGCAATATGTTTCCTCATTTATGTCAGTAATCCACAGCCAGCGTTTCAAATTGATACCGATGAATGTATTCCCCTGCAGCGTCTCGCCTTAAGAACTAAAGGCTCGAACAGTTTGACTTATCATTTCCTCCGTGATCCCCGCATTTCACCTTGAACTGTGCGAACGCGTCGATATGCATGTTTTTTAATGGCATTGCGAAGCCCAATCCTGCTCCCCGTTTCACAAACCAAACACGTCCGATTGGAAACTGAATACACCCCCCTTCAATTTCTGCCTTTCGTCTCTCTCTATCTCTCTCCCCTGTGTGATAGTGTGTCGCTTTGCCCTGAAGCTTTCTTCCTTTGCTTTTTTTCTCCTACTTTGAGCGTTTGGAATCAGCTCATGCCGGCTGCCTCATTTGCGGAGGCTGCAGTGATTGGCCGATTGATTCGATTGACTTTTTTTTTTTAAGCTCACAGTGGCCCCCCTAAGGTACGCGGAATGAGATGGGACAATATCTTTCGCCTCACCATACGTTCAAATCAATCTGCATTCCTGCGACTGTATCAATAATAATAATATGAAGAAGAGAAGGAGGAGGCGGGATGCACGCGATATCACAGAATGGGTTTGGCTCTGTATTGGATTTGAAATTAGGGAGCGTTGCGTTGAAGGATAAAGGACGAAGAGAGAGTGAGGTTTTTCTCAGCTATTGTTCTCCTGCAAATGTTCAAAGTAGTTATAGTGGGTAAGGTGGTGCAAGTATGGTTTATCAAATACAATGATGGCTGTAAAAAGAGTGTCTTGGCAGGAGGGATGTCACGATTCAACGTTTATGAGTCACGATTATTGTGAGGAAAAATATTACAATTTTCATTTCACAATTATTCATGATGATCAAAAATCCATCCATCCATTTACTTCCTCTTTATCCGGCACCGGGTCGCGGGGGCAGCAGTCTCAGCAGAGATGCCCAAACTTCCCGATCCACGCACACCTCCTCCAGCTGTTCTGGGGGGACCCCGAGGCGACACCAGGCCAGCTCGGAGACATAGTCCCACCAGGGTGTCCTGGGTCTTCCACGAGGCCTTGTCCCAATAGGACAAGCCCGGAACACATCCCGAGGGAGGCGACCAGGAGGCATCCGAAACAGATGCCCGAGCCACCTCAGCTGGCTCCTTTCGACGTGAAGGAGCAGCGACTCTACTCCGAGCTCCTCCCGGGTAACTGAGCTCCTCACCCGATCTCGAAGGAAGCTCATTTTGGCCGCTTGTATTCGCGATCTCGTCCTTTCGGTCATTACCCAAATCTCATGACCATAGGTGAGTGGGAACGTAGATCGATCGGTAAATCGAGAGCTTTGTCCCCGACTCAGCTCCCTCTTCACCACAACAGAACGATACAGCGACCGCATCACTGCTGACACCGCACCGATCCGTCTGTCGATCTCACGCTCCATCCGTCCCTCACTCCTGAATAAGACCCCGAGACACTTGAAGTCCTCCACTTGAGGAAAGGAAGCACCTTTTTCTGGTGAATCCCAACTCCTGGATGATCAAAAATAAGGAAGAAAGTACTAAGCATTTCACAAATCCTTACAGTACTGTCTAAATGTTCAGGAGAGAAACAAGACATACAGTATATGTACATAATAGGCCAAGTAAAAATAATGATTTGAAAATAATAAATAAGCAATAGAATAATATTATTATATGTATAATAATATTTGGGGGCTGGATTTCACACTGCGTGGATTTTTTTCAGTCTTTACCGATGAGTGTGCATCGTTTGGCATAACTACGCCATGGCTCATGAGACAATGAAACTCATGGATGGTTTTGTGTCTCGGGGCTCTTTGAATCATTGACATTAATCTCAGAGACCTGGGATGATTAGTTTTCAGGTTAAGCCCAGTTAAGGGAAAACTACTGAAAAAGGACGTTCCACATTATTAAGCAGGCCATCATTTTCAAGCAATATGGGAAAGAAAAATGATCTCTCTGCTGATGAAAAGTGTGAAATAGTTGAATGCCTTGGACTAGGTATGAAAACCTTCGATATTTCATGAAAGATTAAGCGTAATCATCGTACTGATAAGAGATTTGTGGCTGATTCAGACACACACAGGTTTGGCGTGGTAAGGCGAGACGCTGCAGGGGAATACATTCATCTGGTGCCTCTGGAGTCTCCTGAACATCAAGTGTAGGACCCTCCAGAGGCTGCAGTTGTGCATAAACCTTCTATCCGGGCCTCCCCTAAAATGTTCATTGAAGCTCATGAACAGAAACGGCTGCAGTGGCTCAGAAATTCACGAAGACTCATTTTCAAACAGTCTTGTTCACTGATGAGGCCGTGTAACCCTGGATGGTCAGATGGATGGAGTAGTGGATAGTTGGTGAATGGCCACCATGTTCCAACAAGGCCGTGACATCAGTAAGGAGGGGGCGGATTCATGTTTTGGGCCAGAGTCATGGTGAGAGAGCTGGTCGGCCCCTTTAGGATCCCTGAAGGTGTGAAAATGACCTTTGAAAAATATGTGGAGTTTCTGACTGACCACTGTATTCTATGGTACAAAAAGAAGAGTTGTGCTTTCCCGAACAAAATCACTTTCATGCACGACGACGCACCATGCACCTGTAAAGAATACCTCTGCATCTGTGGTTGTGTGCGATGTGAAAGAAGAGAAGAGGAGAGCGACGAGTCGGGATGGGAAATGAGAACCGGCCCTACAAGTACAACCGGTTCTGCTTGAGCAATCCATCGGATCCGTATGTCTCCTTCACTAACGATGCCTCTCATTGATGCCGTTTTGCGCCGCAGCCTCTTTATATCATAAACCAATTCAAATTCAATACTTTATTCGATCCCCGGGGGGCCAATTTGTGTGCAGCCAGCAGAAACATACAGAAACACGATCATACAGGTTGGGAATGATAAAAAGACAAAAGATTATTATTAAAACACTATTAAAATCAAACATGAACAAGTGTGGAAATTACAACAAATTCATATAGTGCAGCCACCACCAAGGAGAAGGTATAATCTCTTTAACTTATTTAAGAACCCAATAACTGTGGGGTTAAAGAGTTCTGCAGCATTATTTGCCTTATATTCACCGTCCTAGACTTAAAATGTAAGGTAAGCCACTTAATGAGATCAAAAATGTTTTCCTTGTTCTTTTATAATGCTGTGTAGATGATTCTGATTTTTCAAGTTTGACATGCCAAACCGGCAAAGGAAAGAGAAAGTAAGGACAGCCTAAAAAACAAAACAGTTATAAAACATCCTCATAAAAAAACAATGTCAACATTGTAGCCTCTGAGCTTGCAGAGGAAGTGCATTCTCTTGCTACACACAGTGTCCACGTGAGCCTCAAATGTAAGTTTTAAGAGACTAGATGCAAGTTGGTCATTTTATTCTCACTACTGCCACCTCGGGTCTAACGTATACTGCAGTCTCTATATTAAGCTTGTGCATGACGGTACTTCGGACCCGAAGCAACAACTTTTTTAGTGACAGGATTTTAGAGGCAGTTGTGGTGAATATGTCTGAGCTCATTCTACACATGGCTGGAACATGTAGGGGGAGGAATATACTTAATTTTAACATTTTAAACTCCGTATAGTCCCTTTAACCTGCAGGCACCAAGCCGCTGTAGATGCACGCCCCACTTTCACTTCATTACAAACTAAAATCTCGTCTGGATCCGTGCCGCGCTTCATAAGGAGTCTGAATCCGTCCTCTATACCAGTGGTTCTCAACCTTTTGGGTTGAGAACAACCACCGCCCGGGTCACATTGTGAGAAATAGGAACATGTAAATAAAAATAAAATTCATCAAACTATGAACAAATAATGGCACTCTGGTAATATAGTTAACACATGCTACAATAAAACAGTAGATTATGAAAATGAAAATATGTATATTTTATCTAAATGATCTGGCGACCCCCCATATTTGTCTCGCGACCCCCTTGGGGGTCCCGACCCCCAGGTTGAGAACCACTGCTCTATACGCTTACATACGTGTAGCTGCGTACGGAAGAACCAAAACACATGAGCTTCTGTGTGCACGAAATCGGCATCATGCAGAAACTGAGCAGCGAGGAGCTTATAAGGATATCCTTCCACCCTTGTTCATAAGAATAGAGACATACTGAAGGTACAACAATCACTAACAACCTGTCCAATGTAGCTCTTCCTCTGCGCGTCAGGGTCAACATTAGCTGTTTCAAGGTGAATTGGTCAAATGTTTCAGAAAGACTGTACCTTCTGCCCCTCTGAATTAAGCTTTAAATCCCACTTATCTAATAACCACTTTACTTTACAATAAAATGCTTTGTAGGATACGAAGAAGCTAATAATTGGGCTCATAAGTTGCCCTCATAAGAGTGTGGGCTCTGTGTGTTAAACTTTCCCCTTTAGAAATGCAGCCTTTGGATTGAGAAATCCAAAGCTCTACTGTCCATTGGCTTTTACGTCCATGAACAAAAATAAAAACTGGAATGGAGTGCACTGGGCCCAGAAAATGTTTCAAAAGTCAACAAGTCGCTCATCCAGGTTTTACGCTCACCGTGAAAACACCCCTACGTCAGTGACTACGGCGCCTCTGCACACAATCCATTCCTTCGGTACACCATTCCACCTCACTCAGATATCTAAGTGTTGTGTGCACTTTAACAACTTTAACACTTCCCACTCCACACATCCTTTGATCATTGTTGGCCCACATCACGCCAAATCACTCCGATTATGCAAAATAATAATTATGGCGATTGTTCTCCTGTTTACGAGTGTAGACATTACCTTTTGTTCCCGGGGCCTGGTCTAATGAATGTAATCGCTGCAATGAAGGGGGGAAAAAAAACAAAAAACAGGTCTAATTATAGTGTTTAACGAATCCAGCGTTTGCGAGATCGTACTTCAGCGAGCGTTCTTTCGCAAATTGTTTTCCCGGTCTCCTCTGTGCCACTTCTCCTCCATTTCAATCGCAGCTGTTTGAAATTTCCACAAATTAGACACAAGACAAGTGAAGATGTGCTTTTTAAGGCTTGTTACGGAGACAGTGGCCGAGGGATAGTCAATCCAAAGCGGCGCATTGTGGAGGAAAGAACTGTAGTTGGAGAGTCTGAGCCACACGGGCTATGTTCAGACTGCAGCCGAGAATGATCTACACACAATGTTTGTTTGTCCGTATGTGGCATGTGTGTGATCTTTTCATGACAGTGTGAACAGCACTGTCAACTGGAGGTGTTGTTGTAAGAGTGTAAAGCAGGGGTGTCCAAAGTGCGGCCCTCATATACATTTTTGGTGGCCCTCAGGCGTCTTATTGAATTGGCACACGTTGCCGAAGATGCCACTTTTTACAGCACGTTTGACAATTGTGCACAATTATTCACCTTATTCTGGAAGCTCGCGTGGGCCCCGCCATGATTTGTGCCCGCCCCTTCTCTCCTATCAGCTTACATAGGACTGGAGAAGTCAAGATAAAATCTACTACACGAAAAAAGGCAGAGACACATTTTACACAAATCAATCGACTAAACATCAGATTTTAGCACATTTTCCCTCGTTCTCCGTTTAAATGAACGGGCTCGACCAGAAGTATCAATACAACGGAAGTGTCAATCACTTATTGACAACCTGCACTAGGACTGTAACTTTACACCCTGATATTTTACTTATATAACCTGTTCTAATTTTTATCCTATTTTTATTTATTATTATTCCCTTTTTGTTCTAACTCCGCCCCCTAAGATTTTTGCTTTACTTATTGTGCATAAGGTACCTCGTTTTCTACTATTTAACTGTTTGCACATTTCCTGTCTGTTTTTGCACACTCTGAGTGATCTTATTGAATGCCGATAGTAACAAGTGAATTTCTCCGTTGTGAGATCATCCATCCATCCATCCATTTTCTTCCGCTTTATCCGGGGCCAGGTCGCGGGGGCAGCAGTCTCAGCAGAGATGCCCAAACTTCCCGATCCACACACACTTCCTCCAGCTGTTCTGGGGGGACCCCGAGGCGACACCAGGCCAGCTCGGAGACATAGTCCCACCACCGTGTCCTGGGTCTTCCACGAGGCCTTGTCCCACTAGGACATGCCTGGAACACCTCCCGCGGGAGGCGACCAGGAGGCATCCGAAACAGATGCCCGAGCCACCTCAGCTGGCTCCTTTCGACGTGGAGGAGCAGCGACTCTACTCCGAGCTCCTCCCGGGTAGCTGAGCTCCTCACCCGATCTCGGAGGGTGCGCCCAGCCACCCTGCGAAGGAAACTCATTTCGGCCGCTTGTATTCGCGATCTTGTCCTTTCGGTCATTACCCAAATCTCATGACCATAGGTGAGGGTGGGAACGTAGATCGATCGGTAAATCGAGAGCTTTGCCCCCCGACTCAGCTCCCTCTTCACCACGACAGACCGATACAGCGACCGCATCACTGCTGACGCTGCACCGATCCGTCTGTCGATCTCACGCTCCATCCGTCCCTCACTCGTGAACAAGACCCCGAGATACTTGAACTCCTCCACTTGAGGTAAGGACTCCCCACCGACCTGGAGAGGGGAAACCACCTTTTTCCGGTGGAGGACCATGGCCTCGGATTTGGAGGTGCTGATCCTCATCCCGGCCGCTACACACTCGGCTGCAAACCGCCCCAGTGCGTGCTGAAGGTCCTGGTTTGTTGAAGCCAACAGAACAACATCGTCCGCAAACAGCAGAGATGAGACTCTGAGGCTCCCAAACCGGACACCCTCCGGCCCCCGGCTGCGCCGAGAAATTCTGTCCATAAAAGTAATGAACAGAACCGGTGACAAAGGGCAGCCCTGGCGGAGACCAACACGCACCGGGAACAGGTCTGACTTACTGCCGGCAATGCGAACCAAGCTCCTGCTGCGGTCATACAGGGAACGGACAGCCCTTAGCAGAGGGCCCCGGACCCCATACTCCCGGAGCACCCCCCACAGGGCACCACGAGGGACGCGGTCGAACGCTTTCTCCAAGTCCACAAAACACATGTGGACTGGTTGGGCGAACTCCCACGAACCCTCGAGCACCCGACGGAGGGTATAGAGCTGGTCCAGTGTGCCACGACCAGGACGAAAACCGCATTGTTCCTCCTGAATCCGAGGTTCAACTATCGGCCGGATCCTCCTCTCCAGCACCCTGGAGTAGACCTTACCGGGGAGGCTAAGGAGGGTGATTCCTCTGTAATTGGAACACACCCTCCGATCCCCCTTCTTAAAGAGAGGGACCACCACCCCGGTCTGCCAATCCAGGGGCACTGTCCCCGACCGCCACGCGATGTTGCAGAGACGTGTCAGCCAAGACAGTCCTACAACATCCAGAGACTTAAGGTACTCAGGGCGAATCTCATCCACCCCCGGAGCCCCGCCACCGAGGAGCTTTCTCGCCACCTCGGTGACTTCAGCCCCGGTGATGGGCGAGCCCACCTCCAAGTCCCCAGCCTCTGCTTCCTCATCGGAAGACGTGACGGCGGGGTTGAGGAGGTCCTCGAAGTACTCCTTCCACCGTCCAACGACATCCCCAGTCGAGGTCAGCAGCCCCCCACCCGCACTGTACACAGTGTTGGTGAAGCACTGCTTCCCCCTCCTGAGGCGCCGGACGGTTTGCCAGAATTTCTTCGAGGCCGACCGATAGTCTTCCTCCATGGCCTCCCCGAACTCCTCCCAGACACGAGTTTTTGCCTCTGCGACCGCACGAGCTGCAGCACGCTTGGCCTGCCGGTGCCTCTCAGCTGCCCCAGGAGTCCCACAAGCCAACAAGGCTAGGTAGGACTCCTTCTTCAGCTTGACGGCATCCCTTACTTCCGGGCGCCACCACCGGGTTCGGGGATTGCCGCCGCGACAGGCACCAGAGACCTTACGGCCACAACTACGAGCAGCCGCATCAACAATGGAGGAGGAGAACAGAGTCCACTCGGACTCCATGTCCCCCGCCTCCCCCGGAATCTGGGTGAAGCTCTTCCGGAGGTGGGAGTTGAAGACCCCACTGACAGAGGGATCCGCCAGTCGTTCCCAGCAGACCCTCACAACACGCTTGTGCCTGCCAGGTCTGACCGGCTTCCTCCCCTGCCAGCGGATCCAGCTCACCACCAGGTGGTGATCGGTTGACAGCTCCGCCCCTCTCTTCACCCGAGTGTCCGAGACACGCGGCCGGAGGTCAGATGACACAACTACAAAGTCGATCATCGACCTCCTGCCTAGGGTGTCCTGGTGCCACGTGCACTTATGGACACCCTTGTGCTCGAACATGGTGTTCGTTATGGACAAACCGTGACTAGCACAGAAGTCCAATAACAGAACACCACTCGGGTTCAGATCGGGGAGGCCGTTCCTCCCAATCACTCCCTCCCAGGTCTCACTGTCGTTACCCACGTGGGCGTTGAAGTCCCCCAGTAGAACAATGGAGTCCCCAGTCGGAGCACTATCTAGTACCCCTCCCAGGGACTCCAAGAAGGCCGGGTACTCTGCACCGATGTTGGGCCCGTAGGCCGAGACAACGGTGAGAGACCTGTCCCCGACCTGAAGGCGTAGGGACGCGACCCTCTCGTCCACCGGGGTGAACTCCAACACGTGACGGCTGAGCTGGGGGGATATGAGCAAACCCACCCCAGCCCGCCGCCTCTCCCCGCGGGCAACTCCAGAAAAATGGAGAGTCCAGCCTCTCTCCAGGAGTTGGGATCCGGAACCCAAGCTGTGCGTGGAGGTGAGCCCGACTATATCTAGTCGGTATCTCTCAACCTCCCGCACAAGCTCAGGCTCCTTCCCCCCCAGCGAGGTGACGTTCCATGTCCCGAACGCCAGAAGCTGTGCATGTGGACCAGGTCGTCGAGGCACCCGGCCTCGACTGCCACCCAGTCCTCTTAGCACCCGACCCCTACGGATCCCTCTGCGGGTGGTGGGTCCACAGGAGGGCGGGCCCACGTCGTCCCTTCGGGCTGTGCCCGGCCGGGCCCCGTGGGCAGAGGCCCGGCCACCAGACGCTCGCGTTCGGGCCCCAACCCCAGGTCTGGCTCCAGGGTGGGGCCCCGGCTGCGCCATGCCGGGCGACGTCTCGGTCCTTGATTGGTGTACGTCCATAGAAGTCTTGTGAGCTGCTCTTCGTCTGACCCGTCACCTCGGACCTGTTTGCCATGGGAGACCCTACCAGGGGCATAAAGCCCCGGACAACATAGCTCCTCGGATCATTCGGGTACTCAAACAACCCCACCACGTTAAGGTGGCAGCTCATGGGGGTTGTGAGATCAATGAAGGTTTATCTTATCTTATCTTAAGTGCCGAGACAAGACAAAAAGAGGCAAAAGTGGGCGGGGCGGAATAAGGTGAATAACCTTAAAAAGTTATATTCTACTTTAAAGCTACACAATTTTACCCAAAAAGTAAAATTGAAATACCAGCTTTTATTTTATGACAGATATTTTCAGCATTGAAGAATACCTCAAACAAACGTGTGATTTTGCTGTGAGCGGCTCAGCTCTCCTAAGATATGACATAACTTTACCCGGAGTGGGTACGTCTCCAGCTCGTTTCCATGGAGATGTCGACTAAAGTCAGCAGAATGTGAGATTTAAACAGGTTAGGTTCCCATCCAAATCCATTCTTTGATTTCTCACTGCAGAAATAGCATTTTCCATCAAGCTGGTCATTAGGAGCAAGTTTTGTACTGATGGCAACAGTATAGTCCAAAATGTTACGCAGTGTACCTTTAAGAAAGAGCTGGCATCATTGTTCCAAGACAAATAAAAAGTGTGGGGAACAGGTCTTCTAAATATAGCCAGTTGAAATTGTCACTGCATTGACCATCGATATGTTTCCCTTCTCACTGCATAGGCTTCAGTGAGGCCTTTGATGAAAAGGTTTTGACATCCCTGGTCCCTAGTGACCCAGCGGCTGTATGAGAGGTCAGCATGGCGCCTTTGCTTTCAGTCATGGTGGTCTCTATAAGACGCTCCATATTCAGTAGTTTTGTGACACTTTTGATCACACAATTGAATCCTGGAGCGTCCTATAGAGACCACCATGATTGAAAGTAAAGGCGCCATGCTGTCTCACCTTAAAGATCTACTTTACATCTGTTACCACTTGACTGATGTAAAACATATCAAAGGAACCATCCCAAAGAAAGAGAATGCAAATATATGACCTGGTTGACATCGTTGCTGCCACGCTGTTGCTCTGCTATGACATCAGCTGCTTACCTCCATACAATTCTATACAATCTTCCTTGTTGAATCAGGCTTTAAACACATCACATTTTTTTCAAAGGCAGCACAGTTCCTCGTTTCCTGCCCAGATGGAGCTTCTCCAAAACACCAGGGCCCGTTCATATCGGATCAGTAACCATCCGCGGCGTGGCTGGCTTTGACGTCAGCGACCAATCTCTCTCCTTTTAATTGCCGATCTTAATGCCTCCTCCTCGGCATGCTTAATAGATCATAAGGAAGCGCGGCGCATTGTTTGAAAAGCTTGTCGGAGCAGGCGTTTATTAGCGTCCTCCATCTGTTTTGGAGGTCTCCGCGGGGTTCTTTAAATCCAGCATATGTTCATTGGCGTACTTTTGATGCCTGGCTTCAGATCTTTTTAAAAATGACTAGACGATAGCACCGTTTAGAGTAGCTAAGTGCCCAATGTTCGCTAAGTGAGACTCAAAGTTGCCAAATAGTAATTGACCGGATAAGCGAGTATATGTGTGTGGTGGTGAGGAATAAAAATGAGATTAAAGTGTTTACGCGATGTATCAGATTTAAGAAAATACTTTTGGACTCAATGAACAGCCTTGTCATCTTTTGTCTTGGCAGTGGTGTGTTTTTTGTATCTGTATCTGTTGTAGTGAAGCTGATCGGGAATGTAAAGCTTTTGATTTTACTCGTGGATCTACTTTCCTTCTCTCACCTATAGCTGAGGCATAGCCAAAATGACGACATCCCGGATACAAGTGGTGGAAATGATTTTCCCCTGCAGAATGGGGTTTGAGTATTTGAGATTAAATAAAAAGAAAGCTATTCCAATTATATTTTGCTGAAAAGGTATAAATATTAGAGTATTTTAGCTTTAATTTACACTAGCACTGGGACTTTTTTCGATTAATTCTGACTGATTGATAAATTAATTACAGAAGGTTTAGTGTGAATAAAAAGATTAATCGAAATTACTCACACTTTACAACTAGATGTTGCTTTGGGATGAACATGGCATGAAGCCAAAAACAAAACTTGTTTATTATTATACACAGTTAAATCTACATAAAGATTGCTCTCCAAAATAAATCCAACTGCTATTGTCTTTGAGGTGTTTGAAATGATCACACAGACCTCACATCTCCAAGAAAAAAAGTTAGGGTTGGGGATTCAAACTCAGCTGTTGTGCTGTGTGACTGTGCCAGTGGTGGGAGAGCATGGCTTATAGGATGAGGTTTATTACAGTGAGAGCTGCAGTGCTTTTGCAGGCTCACATTCCTTTCCTTGTTTATATCGCGCTGCCTGATAGGCTTTTATAATCTCTCTCAGGTCCGGTGTCCTGAGAGAGCTGAGATGTCCAGTAACTGTAACTGTGCCAGTGTTCTCTGCAGAGCTAATTTTAAACTGTTGTCCCATGACAAGGTGTGCAAACCAACAACAATTAAGACATTTAGGCCGTTTTCACACATGTTGGAGCGGCGTGTGGGTCAAACCGAGAGTTCCAACTGCATTTACTCCAAAGTTAGTTTAGTCTGTGTTCACACGCACTCGCACCAGACATCAGCCACGTAACAACTATCAGCTGTTCAACCAACTTATTCCCATGACAACGGGCATCGACCTGGTAAAGCAGTGACATGTGCGCACGTCAGTGGCGTGCAGGTGACTTTTTGAGTTAGGCAAGCAGTGGCCTGGGACTTACGGAGGGAAAATTTTAAATAGGAGATTTACTGTATTCTGATGCATTTTAAGTGCACCCGCGGGAAAATAAAAACAATACGCTGTTTAGATGATGCGATCATTATGCTCAAAAATCAGTATAAAATACACTAGTTATTAGTTAATATTTTAGTAAAGTGATGCAAAATAAATGAATAACTGTATTTATGGGTTTTGGGCACTATGACCTATATACTCACTGATGCGTATGTACTACTGCATCGACCACTCATACCGATAACGCAACATACACAATGACGTGAACTATTGTAGGCCTATGTTTGTTTACTTTCCAAAACACTAAGACACCCCATCAATGTGTCTCCCGTCCATAAAGATTTATATTATTGCTGGACATTTTGACTTGAAGTTTTTTTTTTTTTTTTTAGATTTGATTGGGCAATCACTGCTTGCTCTGCTTGTATGGACGGCACGCCACTGGCGCACGTACATGCACGAGTGGTCACTCCTCTCCCTCGTGGTTAAATACAGTGAGGCTGATATACGAGAAGCGAGGAGAAATGATCTGTAATCGGCTCATAAAGAGGAAAGACGGGAAGGAGAGACGTACCTGAGGATTTAAAGTTCATCCATTTTGCCTCGTCAGAGGAGTAACGTCCTCATGCAACGTGTATTCATTCTCTCTTTACGCAAAAAAGATATCACCTGTTTCAGCCGCACTCAAGTGCTGCGCCTGGATTCACACTGACCCAAAAGTGCCGCTCTCGGCCTGAAAGTCCCTTTAGGTCTCCTGTAGAGCCTGTGTGAATACATTTTGAAGTTGAGGTTACACACACACATGGAACACAGCATTAGTTCACATAAATCCTACACTGGAAACATTTCAATGTTCGTTCTGTGACATGCACATGATAAAATCACTGGTCCAAGGGCAGGTCATACAGTTCAACCACTCTCTGAGAGGCAGTGTGGGGAGGTGGGGAGGGCATTTGTATCAGATTGGACGCCTCCCGGGGAAGGTACCCTAGGAATTCATTTCATATTTTAAGTTTTGAATTAATTACAGTTTATACAGAGGTGTTTGGGGGACTTAGCTATTCCGATATGGCAGAAGGGAGGGGCCAAATTATCCATACACAAAATGTAAAAAAAACATGGGACTATTTTCCCATATGTGTTATAGTCTGAAGACACATTAAACGGGGTGTTCTACTTTTTGTAAGCATTTGATTATTTCAAACACCTCTTTATCATCATCTTGCACTTTTTTGGTTAGAAAATGCTACATTGATGCTGAAGTAAAAATATAAATGTTAAAAATTGTATTGTGTGCTTTATTAAGACTCCGGACACTTTATTTAATTTAGTATGTCACGTAGAATAATGGACATGTCTAGATTACAACATTCTGACATTTAGCGGCACGTTCTAAACCCTTAAACCCACAGTCGACCATCAGGAAATCCAAACTGCATATTTGACTTAGTCTTATTTGACCTCTATGTTCCCGCCTCACATTTTGCGTTTGCATCCTGGGACCCCCTCCCCGTATAATCTGTCTCTCAGTTTGTCCATTAAATGCGGCGCCGGCAGCTGTCCCTTTTTTAAATTGGGATGTTTTTCTCGAGTCATTTGCGCTGCCACTTTGTTTTTATGCACTAATAAAGCCGGGAAGATGGAGTGCCGGTCCCATCTGAACAGACACAATCTCCAGAAGAAATGAAGGAGGGGACGGGCGGCTCCACGAAGTGGCCGTGGGAGGCTACGAGGAAGGCTGTGAAATTAATTAAAAATCGCAATTTGATCAGTCGCGAGAAGTGTTTTGGTCATAATAGTGGGATGCATGTGATTGTTGTGATTAGCAGTTTAGCAGCTCATTAGACAGTCTTCTCTATAGTTAACGCTCTTCAACGTGTTAAAAAGGTGCACTTTGGAATTTAGTCTTGATTTGAAAACTTAATTCGCAAATCTAATCAAAATGGCAATACTAGAAACTGAAAGTCCACCCAGCCCAAAACCTGAAAATTGGAAAAAATATACTTTGTTTGCTCTTGGTTGCAGAGTGATATCCATTTATGGAACGTACGCCATGATCATTATTTAAATATAGTAAAGTGTCAGGACCCACCAGCCTTCAAAACAACTCAGCAGCAGTATTTGAACAGACTGGGGTGTGTAAGTATAATAAGATCAATTAAATAAACGTTCCCTGGTCAATGCACCAGACGTAAAGAGACGGGATCAATAGAGCAAAGAGGTACACGAGGCAACAAACCGTTTATACTGACAGTGTCTTCATTTATTTATTTATTTTATTTTATTTAAGAGAAAGGGGGAACAATACATATTAATGAACATTTAAAATATATATATATATATATATATATATATATATATGCCAGATTATAGCCCCTGACTAATTTCCATCTGCAGACCCCCGGGCAGGTTGATGTCACAAAGACACAGAAACACAAACTATACACTATATACACAGACTATGTACACAAAAGCAGCACAGACATATACATACAGCACAGGATAAAGACGTGTACAGAGACAACTGAACACAGACAGTGGAGCAATGACAGTGGAAAAGAACCAAATGTACATGTATTGCACATCCTCCCATTACAGAGCCTCTTTTAATTTAATTGAGAAACACATGACCGCTATTACACTGATCACTATTGCACTGGTCCCTATTGCACTGATCCCTATTGCACTGATCCCTATTGCACCGATCCCTATTGCACCAATCCCTATTGCACTGATCCCTATTGCACCGATCCCTATTGCACCGATCCCTATTGCACTGATCCCCATTGCACCGATCCCTATTGCACCGATACGTTAGCATTGCCTACATGTTGCACATGCTGACATGATTGCCTCTCTCTTAGCCACAGTTTTAGCTGTTTCTTAAATGTCAGCAGACTTGTGCATTCTCTCACTGACAGGGGAAAACTGTTCCAGGGCTTTGCGCCCTGGACTGAGAGCACGTTTTGAGAATCTGAACGGGAGTTCACAGTCTCCTCTGACAGTGGCCCTTGTCACCCATGTAGAGCCACTGACAGATTTCTGCTTGATGAACTCATTCATTGGTGGAGGAGCCAAATAGCTGTGTTACCCATTGAACATTGTTTTGTAGGCCTAACCATACCTGAGATTCCATCCTGACTTTAGCCTGAGGGTGCATGTGTGAATGTGGCTATGGAGAACTAGCACACATTTCCCACATGAGCTCAAAACTGTTAAATATGTCTAACAAACCTGAGTGAACCTATGCTATTATAATAATCTAGACCTGTGGGCTTCACACTTTGAGGCATCCTGGTACTCCATGGTAATATTCATTCATTTTAGTAAAGTCCATTTTACGTGCTTTTTAAGTGCATTTAAGCCAGCGGTTGTTTTGTTTTTTTCTGGTAAAAACATGGTTTACACCCAGTTCAGACTAACATTTTGGTTCATTTAGGCCCTTTTTAGATCTAGTTTAGGCCTGATCATGATACTGGTCTGGTGGAACTTGGAAGGTTCAAAACTTCAACTTTATTTATAAAGCACTTTTCATACAAAGTTGTGACACAGATTTCTTCAGAGGGGTGTTTGGAGATAAAGTGGTTACGTTGTTGCATGAGTGGAGCCAAAACCCATTGTTACGACCCGGCTCGGAAGCCGCAACAAAGAATGGGGGAGACACGACACCATGGAGTTTTTAAGCTTTTGATTAGGCATTTATTTAAAGAAAACAAGGAGAGAGTGACGTGGCGACATGGCATGGCGAGGAGGAGCGGTCCGCAGCACAGAGGATGTCGACCTCCACCCGGAGCCGCAGGAGAGAGTGAGTGAGAGAGCTAGCGGCGGAAACCCGGCCCTTTTACCTGGGCGACCCGGAAGTCCCACCGGGCCACCGGTCGCCACCTGCTGCCCACCTTTAGAACACAGACAACAATAGTATATGGCCCAGCAGGGGGGCCATCACACCCCCGCCCATAAAGAGCAGGTTCCCGGCGGATCCCTGCGACATTGCTAGTGCTCACCTCTCAGGAAGACACAAGTGCTGGCCACCACCATTACATTGCTCAGTGCTCAAGTTACCGTGCATACTCCTGTGCTCAGCTTGTAGACCTGTGCGGGCCAACCTGTGGACACCACTCCACTCCAGCTGGACTGCTCTCCGCCCGGCAACTGGTGCACACAGAAGCATTTTAAGGGACAGAGACAGCGAGATAGAGGGAGAAGGAGGAAGACACAGGCATGCTTGACAATGCGTCGGCCACTACGTTGTCTGTACCTTTAATTTCTAAGTTGTACGATTGGAGGAACAATGCCCATCGGATCAAACGCTGGTTTGGACACTTTAACGTTAATAGGAAGGTGAGCGGGTTGTGATCCGTGTATTTTAAGAAAACCAGCTCTAAAGTTTTGTAACTTGTGGGCAACACACTTCTACGCTCTTCCGAAGAAAAACAAACATATTTGGATTATAGCTTCTTCTCTGGCAGCCTTAAGGAGGCGTGGATGTAAAATCTGTCAATATTTCTGAATGAATGAATGCGCGCGTGAATGATCAAGGAAAGGAAACAGTCATCAGCCCAAGAAGTTAGCATCATATTACTGTCAAAAACACCGACGGAAGGGATTGGTATCTCCAACCAGACAGCCCAGTCTACCATATGTGCCCTGTCACTAGAACCAGTGACAAAAGTTGGCAGCCAAAGTTTCGAGAGAAACGCAAAAGAAGTTGTTTTTTTTTTAAATTGGTGATTTTCGCTTTTTTGCAGAATCGTTCAGTTGAAGTCATGAAGAAGCCTCTCAGTGTTTTAGATAACAGGATTGGTATATTTAAAAGCATACATTTTGAGGGTGAAATCGTCTTGTTTTATCAGAGAATCTAGCGGCGCAGTAGGCGTGTCCTTATATCTTTTGTTATTGACCCCGCCCTCTAAGGGAACAACTATAGCTTAGGTGGCTCCTTAATATGCAGCACTTTGGCCTCTGAAAAGCCCTTAAATAAGTAATGCTGTTGCTCGATCCAACTGCAGAAACAGCGATAACAATACATTACCCTGTTCAAAAGCTAAAAAAAAAAAAACTCAAACCAAAAAGAGGCAATTTAGCTTAAATCGTCTACTTTACACAAGCTACTTTTCAAAATCCCACTTTGAACTTTGCACAATCACCCATTCGGAAACTCATTCAGCGACAAAGGCCTACTCCATTTGCTGCAATCGCAAACAGCTGCTGACACCGCTTCAGCGCCGTTTTTCATCTCCATTACCATACAAAGCAGGTGGCGCCTTCACTGCCTGGGCTCCGCGTCCGACATCTGCATTCTCAATTTCTCCCTCCACGCAATAGAGCGAGCGAGCCGATCTCCGCATTTCACAACACCGCTTTAGGTAAACACTCTTGTATGGAGACGCGAGAACCCATCATCCACCGGCGAAAGCTGTCATTTTCCATACGAGACCAGCGGCAATCCTCGCCAACGGCGGAATTACATCTCCAAAGCTTTTGATTTTATGCACTTTCCACGTAAACCGCGGGACGCCATCATCTGAAGGAGACATACACTTTTTTCTGCTTGTTTTCAAACCGTGATGTTCTCGGCGTATTGAAGAGTATTTTGAAAAGAATTTGTAATGTTGATTTTATACTATAGACCAGGGGTAGGCAAGTTTGCGTCACGGAGACGACGATCATTGCCAAAACACCAAGCGCCGAACCTCACCATTGTAGCCTAAAGTGAAGAACCATTTTCTACAAATGCCAATGTTTCACATCAGTGGTTCTAAAGTGCTCCGAGACCCGCCATTACCTTACCGTCACCTAGGACCTGTTTGCCATGAGAGACCCTACCAGGGGCACGAAGCCAGAGCTCCCAGGATCATTCAAGTGCTCAAACCCCTCCACCATGTTAAGGTGGTGGTACAAAGAGGGGATAAAAAAGAATATCTCAATATTTTTCAACCCATTTTTCCCCCATTTCTTGACATTGGAGATAAACTCATTATGGTAAATTTCCAAGTCTTCCAAACAGCAATTTCGATATAATCTTGTCGACGATATATATTGCCCACCTCTACGTGTTCCCTTGCTCCTACCATTTTGTTTAGCTTATGATCTACAGTCGTGATGAGACTTATCAAGTGTGGAACATTTTTCAACTTTCTTGCACGCCTATATGCGTGGCAGGAGGAGCTCAGGCCACTTCAGGAAATGAATTGAAATTGAGCAACATCTCGTGTCCAGCCCATAATCCTGGATGTGGCTTATAAAAAGAGAAGAGGTCAACAGAAATGTGGTTTATTACAAACAGCACTGAGAGAGTTCATTTCCTCGTTTACATGGCGCTGTCGTGTGTTCGTCCATAAAGGAACAGGACACCGTTCTTCCATACTGAGATATGTTCTTACCTGAGCTTAGACGAGTTGATGCGTACCTGTCTGGTCTTAGTGCCCTTGGAAGAGCGTGGTTGCTTCCAACTTCACCCCCATTTGGCGTTTGGAGCTATAGGAATACATTGGGAGAGGCCAAATGCTAACAGCATCTTTGGTCGTCTAAGCCTGTTCCCTTAAGCATTATAGGCTGTCAAAGGTCAAACTAAAAACTTTCTTAACCCCATCGTGAGCTAAACAATGTTCGTGTCCCGAGAGAACTGACAGAACTGCGAAAGGACGAAGGACACACTTGCTTCTTCGCGCATGGTCCAGGTAAATAAACACAGGGTGGGACCCACGCACAGAGCAGAAAGACACTGACCTAAGTACCACTGAATTAGAGACAGAACGCTGGGTTTAAAAGCTCTGGATCGAGGAGCCTGGTTGTATATACGCACTGGAGAGAAAAAATAAGTACACTCCGACATTTGCGTAGAAGATCGTTCAGGGCTTGGATTTCCTTCACTGACAGAAGCAAGAAAAGAGTCGACTGTGCAGAAGCGCTTTGATGAAACGATCACACAAAAATAACAGATTTCCGCTCTGGAGATCATAAGACAGTCTAATTTTGTCATATCGCCCGCCTCTTTAGATATTATTTACCCGTTTTTCATCTCAACTGTTGCCTCAATATGCCAGTCTTTCTCCATTGATGCCACCAATTGAATAGACTCCTGGCAAAACCTCAAACACCATTCCCAAAACCTCACTGCTTTGAACACTTATTGCAGGTTCATATGAAAACATTGAATGAAACACTGTAACATGTCCAATACTTCCCATTTATCTTCATTCATATTCCTGGAGCAGCTTCTCGCCGTGATCCCTCTGTCGCACTCTAATCTCCTCAGACGTTTTATCAGAATAGTTTTTCTTTCTTCTTTTTTTTGATTGGTGGACGGCGCAGCGTGAAGGTGACCGGGCTCCTGCATCTCTTTCTGTACCTGTCGAGGCTCCATTATGCACAGCAGAGTCATCAGGGGAAATGAGTGGTTAATCAAGATGTATGGACTCGAGTACAGGTCATTACGGAGGATTTAATGACATGAGATGATAGCTGCCCGGTCAGTTAGGGGAGTCGACCGCATCAAGGGGTTATAATGGGCGGCGATTTATCTTGAGAAGCCAATTTGATTACTTCGAGATGAGTACTTTGCAGCCTTGAACCCTCAAAAATGTCCTGGGTTCCACTCCCAGACCAAGGGAAGTGTCTTTATGTGTGGCTACAACTCTACGCAGTATCCAGTAGGTTTCCCTCGATCCTAGAAAGGCAGTTTGAAATATAAATGGGACTATATGGGTTAAAGGAGCTCATTTTTATACTCACTACTGCCATCTCAGGTCATACGTGTAACTGCAGGTTCTATATTAAGCTGGTGCATGACGACACTTCAGACCTGAAGTAACAACTTTTTGAGTGACAGTGCAGGATTTTAGAGGCAGTTGTGGTGAACAGGTCTGAGCTCATTCTACACATTAGGACATGGCCGGAACATGTAGGGGGATGAAAATACTTAGTTTTAACATTTCTAATCTCTGTATGTGCCCTTTAAATTAAATAACAGAAAGGAGAATGAAAGAAAAACTTAAAACCATTACAATGGCAGGGACTCAAAGTATTGTATTATGCATTGTTAACTCATTGGCTGCCAGCCAATTTCAGAACAGCCAACCCCATGTTGCCGGCGTTTTAGATTATTTCCACTGATTTTTCAGACCCACAGAATATTGTGTACTATGACTATGTGAAATCGGAGACCAGATTCTACTTTCATCTGTAAAAAAAGTTTGTTCTAGCTTGTTTCGTTCTTCTGTAATCATCAGTTGAATAATAGGTAAGTTTAACTGAAAACACCAGCTTCTGACCAAAAAGCTGAGAAAACGAGCTTTTTGTTAAAAGAAACGCGTCAAGCAGAACAGTGACTTTGACGCTTATATTTGTTGCTTTAGTGACACCTCAAACATCTGAACAGTGGTTTCCTTCTGTAAAACTGCTTCTCTCTCGTGTGTGCTGAGATGAAAGGCACCACTCCGGACGCTATGTCCGGACGCAGGCTCGGGGTGAGCATGCTTAGCAGGCTTGTCGGCGGCTTTTTTAAATTGAACACCTGTCTGCTTCCTTGATCCTCCTCCTACATCATGATCACCATCATCCCCTCCAACACTCTTACTACGAGAACCACCGCTAACCAACACCTGCTCAAGTGTAAGGTGCCTGTATTTTTCCTTATGTTTTGACGTCTATAGACGTCAATGGCAGTCAATGAGTGAAAAGAAAGGAAGACAAAAAGTGTTTTGGAAAGTCGTGTGCTAGAAATGCTGTATTGTGTGCATGTCGAATTGTTAAATTAGACCGTTAATATTACATAACTAGAGTCGGAATTAAAAAAGTGTAATACCAGTACTTTTAACAAAAATGAGAACAAAATTTTGGCAAAATAAGTGTAATAATATGTAAAATATTGGGGGAAATGGGGCAAACATGGGGGGGGGGGAATAGCAAAAAAAAAAAGAGGAAAATATCATATATAATTGTATTGCTACCGATAGTACCTAAACTTTTGTCTGATACAATACTGGTACCCAGCCCTTCACACATCGCACTCGTAACTTGTTGTGTTCCTTGTAAACAAGAAGCCTGACGGCCGCCAGAACTTGATCTGAGGACCGCATTTGGCTCCTGGGCCGTACTTTGGGCATCACTGCTCCACACAGAGGGCAGCGGGTCCTCCTGATCTTGGACGCAGTCTTTAGCACACACAGGATGTCTTTGAGGATTCTAGGCGACATGCCAAAGCTCAGTCTGCCCAGGAAGCACAGCCGCTGAAGAGCTTTCCTCACCAGCTCAGCAGGAGGTCAGAGGTGCAGGGTTTTATCTTGTTTCACTTTTTTACAAACGGATGTTTTCAGACAACAGTATGAAAGTAAAAAGAATACCAGTGTTTCCCAACCTGGTGTACTTGAGGAATTATGAGTGGGCACTTGGAATCAATTCAGACTAAAAAGGAAGATGAACGCATCAGAACATTATTTTGAAAGGAAAGGCTTCAAATGACACTTTACAGTCAAATGTTTGAATTCTAGCTTTATTTTGAAGTGAGTTTTATTGATCCCTTCTAAATAAACTGCCTTGACGTAGAGGGTCCGCATAACAAAAAGGGTTGGGAACCACTGCATTTATACTAAAAGTCAGGAGTTTTCTTTAGGTTTAAAGGTCATTTGTTTTGAAAATCAGATTCAACGCAGCAACTTATCTTTCAATTTCAACATTTACACCTACTGTCACCCTCTGACGTTAACACTGAAGAGCAATGAGAAGTTAGCAGCATGTCTATTTGTCACAGTGATGATGACGGACTGATGCTTCTTTGTGAAAACCCGAATGATGCACTTTCAAGTTTGTAGCTGAAACCACAAACCTGTTCGGGAGGCTCCTGTTACTGATGCTTCGCTGGCGCTCTCTCCCTGATTTTCACTATGCCATAATTTAAACATAGAAATAGAACACAATCTGTACATTCTCTTTTAAGTGTAGCCTGATTAATGAAAGTGAAACGAATGTAACGTAATGGTTCCACGATGCAGCGCGATGGGAAGTAACCTCCATCGAGTACCGCGGGGACCCACTTAGCAGAGCCTTATACCTGCAGTGATCTGGTGTCTTTGGGAATTCATTGTAGCCTGGAGTGGGCAAAAAAGGCAAACAGCACTGCGCTCCGTGACCGGAATACCGCTTCTGAAAGGGGGAAAAGGGGAAATGGCGAGTGCAAGGTAAATGCGCAACAAAACAGGACGGCTTCACCTCATAGAATCTGTAGGAGTAAAATCCACAAATGTCTTTCTCTTTCTCTCGAATGACAACAATCACACAACAACAGAAGTTTCCTGATGATTTCTGAATGATCACATGTTGTCCCAATGATTAAATAGAGTCTACCTGTGTAGAGCTGTCACCAAGAAGCCTATGATGACCCTGGATGAACTGCAGAGAGCTACAGCTCAGGTGGGGGAAACTGTACACAGAACAACTATTAGTTGTACACTGCACAAATCTGGCCTCTATGGAAGAGTGGCATTTTTAAAAGAAAACCATAAGAAGTCCTGTTTTCTGTCTGTCATCCAGGGTCATCATAGGCTTCTTGGTAACAGCTGTGGTCAGTGCTGTCCTTGTTCGGTCAGTAAGTTTAGGAGGACGGCCGGGTCTTGGTAGGTTTGCAGTGATGCCATACTCTTTCCATTCCTGGATGGTGTATTTAACTGTACTTTGAGAGATGCTCAAAGCTTTGGAAATCTTTTTAAAACCTAACCCAGCTTTATACTTCTCCAAAACTTTATCCTGGACCTGTCTGGTGTGTTCTTGGACTTCATGATGCTTCTGCTCCCCAATAGTCTCTTAACCGACCTCTGAGACCATCACAGAGCAGCTGTATTTGAACTGACATTAGATTACACACAGGTAGACTCGATTTAGTCATTAGGTCAACATGTGATCATTCAGAAATCATCAGGACACTTCTGAAGCAATTGGTTGCACTAAAAGGAAACGGGGGCCGGTACGTATGCACATCCCACTTTTCACTTTATATTTATAAAAAAACAACAACTCTAAATCATGTATTAATTTCATTTCAATTCACGATTGTGTGTCACTTAGTGTGAGTCTTTCACATAAAATTTCAATTAAACATATTTATGTTTATGGTCCATAGTATGGCAAAATGTCAAAAAGTTAAAGGGGGCCCATACTTATGCATACCACTGTATGTTTACTGTTGGCAATCTACATCTTGCCCAGGGACTACAGTTGAAAACTAGCTTTAGATACAGTGATGTTAATAAATGTGCATTGTCCCTGTTCAAATAAACAAATACAAAAAAAAAAGTGTCATAGTTAATTGAATGACTTCTTTCATATCCGTTTTACTCTGTGTAGTATCTTGTAAAAGTAGTAATCTGTGATCGTCTGAAATGTGTTTTTAGTCATAATCTGAGGGACAAGGTAAACATCTGGCATCGGGCCTTCACATAATGCTGGTATAGATGGAGGTATGGGCAGAACGTGAGCTGTCCTCAGGGCCGTCAACATTCTCCCACAGTGCATTAGCCGGAACGGCGAGCCGAAAGAGAAACGCTCAGCTCGGCGAGAGGGGAAGGGATCTGCTGGTGCTGGTGGCGGCGGCTGATTGACACGAAGATTAAATGGGTCTTGCCTGTAAAAACCGCTGGCTCCAAATGACTCCGGCCCTCTTGGCGACAGCGCTCCCAAATTATCATTAGCGAAATGAATACGAGCGCAGCGGTGGAACGGCCAGTCCGCCGCGCGCTTGTTAAATCTTGCTCCGCACACGGGAGAATTAGAAGTTAAGAGTCTATGTAATGGCGTGTCGCGGGGAGGAAAGCTGGAGATGTTGAAGTATTTAAAAAAAACGGCGTGATGGCGATCGCTGCGGTGCTTTAAGGTTATTTACGGCTATGACTGTAACAATTTAAAGAGAGGTGCAATGGTGGGTTAAAGGGATGGCCAGGTTACGATGTGCCTGGGGGTAGGCGTACTGTGGAGTTTAAGCTTTTCCAGCGGAAGGGATGTTAAAAGGGCTTGAAATTTTAGTCAGAGTGAAAACTGCAAGGTAATTTGTGTTGGCCTCCGATGATGAAAAGATTCCTTATTTACATTCTAAGCGGCTCAAGGATAAATTTAATTCAACGTTAGAACTACTTTTCTCATGAGGCTGATGTAACGGTGAAGGGCAACAGACAGACTGAAGGGAGATGTGGCCCTTTTCAGCACAGAAACAGACAAAGGGCCAGCGACTGAGAGCGCGGGAGCTTCTAAAACAGAGGGATAGGGCCCGACAGGGCAGACAGATATTTGGGTATTTTACAATATCGGCCCATATCTCTAGAGCCGAAAGTGATAGAGACCTCTTGTTTGCTTCTTTGTAAAGCTTTAAAATGTGCCCTCATACAGCTTCCTAGGCCTCAGGGGGCGGAGACACGGTGAAAATCGGTCATAAGTTCGTACACCAATTGTACGTGTTTTATGTTGTAGACTTTTGCATTAAGCTCTAACTGAGCATGTTCCTAAAAAGGGCATGAGGGCGGGGTCTTCACTGTAGACTCCGCCCTTGCGTGACGTGTAGCTCGCGCAGCTCCAATGCTAACAGTCCGGCCCTCATTAAGTACGGGATTTCAAAAAAATTCTTACGAAAACTAGCCTGGTTTCTTTAATTGTCACTAACCCAGCGTAATCTCAGGAGGAATGTCTAGCCTAGTCTAGTGTTTAAAAAATAGAAACCAGGCGTTAAAGTTGTTTTTAACATGTCTAAAGTCCAATGCTTTCCAATGGGGGACTAGCGGCGATATGGAGGTACTACAGCAATGACGGAGCAATGATGGCCTCTAGTGTCGTGGGCATAAAGCAGAGCAGTCAGCGGGCATTGGTATTCACTACTTGCACGTAACCCATAATGCTTTGCGCCTTGGGGGGTAGCTACGACCTGGAGGCCTTTGAGGGTGAGTGAAGCTACAGCCAAACAATAATGAAAAACAACTGCTGTGCTCCTAATTGCTCCAACAATCAAAAACTACAAAGCTCTGCACACGAGGTTCACGAGATCGACTTTTCAAAATCAATAGACAAAAAGGAACAGATTTTCTTAAGCTTTGGTTTAGTGGAATTTTATATTTTTTTAATGGTATTTGGAAGAGTAATATTAGTCTGTTCGATGACAGCTCGCAACGCCATATTGTTTACAGCAGCGAGCCCTCCAAGGTGCAATGCATTATGGTATTGCACAAGTAGCAAATAATTTCAGAACCATCAGAGATGGGGTCTTTTGTTTTGGAACGTACTGATTTTTGTCTTTCAAACTAGCTCCCTCTGAAGAACCTAACACAAATGTCCTGAATAAATCAGCCCTATGTCCCTCATACAGCGCCCCCTGCTGTTACAGTTCAACACTGACACACTACACAGGATAACAGACAAGACATTTTTCTAAATATTGGCATCGGACAATCAAAATCCCCAATAATTCCACATCAGTATTAGAAAAACCCAAATTGGTCGACATCTGTTAGATATGTTTCTATGATTGAACTCTTTACTATAATAATAAATGGTTGACCTTCCCGCCTTTACTCTGCCCAAACCTGTCTGACCTTGGAAGCTAAGCAGGGAAGGGCCTGGTCGGCACTTGGATGGGAGACAGTTTGGGAACATCAGAAAGCCTGAGTGAATGCAGTGAGAGTGGTTGGTGGTGGTGGTCGGAGGGGCAGATGGCGCAGATTGGTTGCCTTGCTTCTGTCAGTCTACCACAGTGTAGCTGTCACGTGTTCAGCTACACCCACATGGCAAACACGAGCAGCACAAGGATCATGTGTGTGTAGTTGTAGCGTTTTACTCCCCTCACAAAGTCTGAGCAAATTTCGGTCACTGCATCTGCGTCTTTGGGCTAAAAATAAGTGCCCACCGTGATTACACAGCACAGTGGGGATTAAGCCACAAGTCATTCATTAGTACTATCATTTATTAACTCATTATGAGCTAATATGATTTTTTTTACAAAAACACTAATTGTGCGTCTGAGTCATTTCGGAATTCATTTGAGCTGAGTCCTGTCTCACATTTCCAGGAAGACTGTTCCAGATTGTAGCTGCATAAAACTAGAAGAAAAACTTTGCACGTCCACCGCTACAGGCAGGTGCGCAGGACACGAGGGAAAACCCATGCATATAAGTAAAAAGATAGTGTCTTTCTTGCAAAAATAGCTTTATTTAGTCCTGAGAACTTCATCATGCAAATTTAGCCGTGTGTGGGAATCTTTTTAGCTGCATTAAGCTGGAAGGCAGTGGAGTGGGTTTATAGAACAGGATGTATGATGTCAAAGTCATCCTGAATAAATGTATGTTTGTGGTGATGGGCAAATCAGGTATTTTCTGAGTTGATAGACAGGGATGATTTCTTCATTTGTACATACAGTACCTTTTTGTCTGTATGGATCGATTGTCTTCACTCATATTAAAGAAATAGGTCAATTTATATTCAAATGAAAGCCATAGGTTGAAATGTTTTTATTAGGGTTGGGAATTTAACGTTAATTTCAATTAATTAATCACAAAGATTTTAACGCACATTTTTTATCGCAATTAATGATAATTCCCCTGATTTCCCCACAAGCCAGAACCTTTTTATTTGCATATTTCTGGTACGCCCGTATATCTGACGCACACCCGCCCACAACAGCGATGGACGGAGACGCTTCACTCGGCCCGTTGGGGACTCAGTTTAATTTTAAAAACATCCTGATGGGACGATAGACAGCTGTACAGCTGTGTGCAGGTTGTGTTAAAAAGAGTTCTCCTTCCACTGGAGTTACTCAAGTGTAAAATACCATCTCAATGTAAAACATGTTGGACAAACACAGAGACGTCCTTGATGCTAATGTTAGCGCTAGCCTCAAACACGATGCTAATGTTAACGTTAGCCTAAAACAAACGTTCCAGCCACGCCCACTCTGAGCCACAATAACCCTAGCCCTTGTCAGGATAAGAAATGTCACTTTGATTTCTGTTTACTGCAATTGTTAAACACTTAAAGGCGCTGTTTTATGGTCCTTTTGCTTTATTTATTTTTTTCTTTTATATAAATGTGGCATTATTATTACTATTTAATAAACTCTACAAGTTACATGAGTGATCAGAGTTCCTGAAACACTTTAAAACTAAATAGCTATAAATGCACTTTGCCTCTGTTACTTGAATAACTATATAGATTGACAACAATAAATACATTTGATGTTGAACTCATGTTTCTACCTAGTTATTGAATAATTTAGAGCTGGTGCCCCTTATGGCTCCTCCTGCAGGTGGTGGGTCCACAGAAGGATGGCCTCATGGTTCTAACCGGGCCTGTTGGTCTCTCATAAGGGGCTTCTGAACAGCTCTTTGTCTGACCCATCACCTAGGACCTGTTTGCCATGGGAGACCCTACCAGGGGCACGAAGCCCCGACAACAGAGCCCACAGGATCATGTAAGTGCTCAAACCCCTCCACCACGTTAAGGTGGCGGTGTCAGGAGGAACTCTGTTCATGTTTTGCTTCATTGGGGAGGTCAGTGTCTGGTGTGAACTCCATTTGTTCTTCATAGAGTTGATCCGGTTGTTGATTGTGGCCAGTGAATGTTGGTCGCCTCCTGTTGAATGGCTGTGCGAAGTTGCTGGATATAGGCAGGAACTGGAACACGCTGTCGCCAATAACAATCTGATATGCCTCGCTGTTCAAATGTATCTCAATAGTGTCCACAATCCCTAATCCAGAGCATCCCAAACATGCTCAACATGGTTTTTCATCTCTAATTTTTGCTGTCATTTTTCATGCGCTGAACTCAAAGTGTTTATGTTTTTGTTCAGGCATTTCTTCCATCACAAAACTCTTCCTCCTACGAGCCGCTGATCCTATGTTGCCTCCTTTACATACTGTCAGTGGGATGGTTCCGCCGGGATGAGGGCTCTCTCTCTCCCTCCGCTCTCCAGTGTTTCATGAACAGAGGAACTGATTGACGCTGAAATTTTGGGGCTAGAAATATCAGTCACACTAAGCAGCGCCCTGTCTCTGCGATTAAGCGGCAAGTTGACGTTAAGTACGCCTCCCTCTTTTGAATTATAGAGACGGTTTTGTCTTGTGCGGCGTGTTGGATTGAAGCACCTTTGATCATCACCCACCACCGCTCAGACTGTTGGATACAGATTAAAGCTCCTGTAACCGTTACGTTGTTTTCAAACCGTGACCGAGGCAGCTACTTCCTTTTATAAACTATTACTCCAATGCAATAAAAAGCTGCACAGCCATTATTTTCTTTACCTTCTAGTACCTGGCGTTCTCTTACTGTCACATTTTGGGTTGTCTTGACTACAATTCTATTTTTTTCTTTATAAGGAACTGTTGTCCACATATGAGGCCATTATACAGCCGAGTGTTACAAATTATGAGTTAGTTTCAAGATGGCCGCCAACACAGGTTAGATGGCAACTTCCGATTTCTAATCTCGCCAAGTTAAAACAAATAAATCAAATTTCATGGCTCATATATGTTCATATATGTAAATAAGTGTTCAATGTTTACAATGGAAGTCAAATTGACAAATGATAGGAACTGTAATAATATTAGAAAAACATCCAGTCTGAATTAGTGTGCAGGATCAAAGTAGAACTCAAGGATGAGAAAAAGTGTCCGCACAACTATATAGCTCCCAAAAAGTACTTATTACTTCCACTATATACGTTTCGGGCATTGGCCCTTCCTCAGACATGAAGGACTAGGACACGTACACACAGTACTTATAGGGCGTTTGATTAGCGACGTCACATGAACAGTCACATGATGAACAGGGGAAAAAGAAAACACATATTATTTACAGTGTATACATTTTAAGATTTGAGTACAATGTCTTGTTTAGTACGGAGACCTTAAAGTTGTGTGTACAACATACATATTTGCTTTTTTAATATTTTGTGGTTATACCAATCTCAGGGTACCCGTCATACCGAGTAGCAAGCATTTGTGTATGTGTGCAAGGGGTGTCCTAAGCTGATCTAAGTTGGTGTAAGTGGTGTTTGAGCGACCAACATAATATAACAAGACATGTAAATAAAAAGGAAGTTGTCATAAAATAAATAACAACACTGCAGTGATGGTGTACCGTCACACAGAGAAACCACAGCACTGGAGTACCAACGTTTACATTATAGAAAGGGCCTGATATCAAAGTCTTCTGCTATAGTTGTGCGGACACTTTTTCTCATCCTAACTCTAATAACTAACCTTGCCACTAGTCAGTTTTGTTGAAAAGATGTTTGTGGTATTATATTATAAATGTTAGCAACAAAATATTGATAATATTTGGTAGAAAACAATCGCTTACTACAGTACAGCTATTCTGCTAAAGCTATGAGATAATACATGCCATGCAATAGTCCAAGAAGGTAAAGTTAACGTACTCAAGTATTTGCTGTAGAATTAGAAGGTAGTTGAAAAGTGAAAGTTGTTTAAAAAAAAAGGTTTTGCAGATGATCAGCACAGCGCCACCTAGTGTTCTGGAGTCTGCGTCCTAAGGCTGCCAATTACTGCCAGTTTTATACTTTTTACTTTGGGGTCTATAGAAATGTAGCATATCTTTCAAATGTAGAGGAGTAAAAGTCTCAACAAAAATATAAAAATGCTACTACTTGAAGTTTAAGTACAGTACTTATGTAAATGTGTTTCTGACCACTTCTGGTTTATGTTTACAGTGTAGAAGATGCTAGTACTATTGACATTCATTCAATTGCTCTTTGAATGTCACTGATGGATATATCCATCATTTAGACTACTTAAGATGAAAGAATAGCACAGGGTCTGCTATATCCGTTCACTAGCGCGCGAAACAGCCAGATGCAAACAAGCCTTGAAATTGCCTGTGGGAGGTGGAGCATTTGCAGGATCGGAGTCAGATCAGTTTGAGGAAGCAGACGAGAGCGACACGGACGACAATGCAGGAGACACCGGGCATGTTTCAAACAGGGGCTGCCAAGACACACTCTGATGTGTGTCCCATTACGCATGGGACAATGGGATCACGCCAATGAAAAGCCAGCAAAATTGAGCAGAGAAATTACTCATGTTTTTAAATTGTCAAATATATTTCACAGTTATGAGGTGGGAAGTTGCAATTTGTTTTTGGGATGTTTTAAATACTTCAAAGCGTTGGGAGATGTTGCTTTAAAGAACTGTTTTACAAAAGTGTGATTTTCTTCTCTTTTTGCCTAAGGACTAACCTGGCTAACGCCAGGCTGCTGTGTGCGCTCGAATTATTTCGAACTGCACAACAGCCTGGGGACCATGGCCGACATCTCCGGTGGATTTGGGAACCAATCACAGAGCGAGGAGGGACGGCAAGACGATGACGCGCTATTCGATATATGGAAGCTTGTAGTTTATTTACGGAAAATAAAAATAAAAGTTTATTTACGGATCCAACGTGACAGCAGCAGACACGATGGTATTTTTTTATCAAGCTTTAGACCTTGTTCTAAATAGTTTATATTCAAAAGTTTACAGCGGGTACGTCATACGTCATCTCATACGATGATACGATTGGCCATGGCTACGTGCAGACGCAAGAGACTTTTTTTTTTTTTTTTCGTATCGTCCAATAAACGAGTATGGACGATCGTAAACCACACCTCTCCTACGAGAAAATGAATTGGTGGTCCCCAGACTAAATATCACTTGTGATTTTAGTCTGGTGTTAGCCAGGCTACCTAAGGACTGCTTTTGATGAAAACTTCTCTTTTTGCCTAAGGACTGCTTTTGATGAAAACTACGCTTGTTCATTTGCCAATTAAGAAGTAACCAAAAAACCTATAATAAAACACCCTTTTTTACATGAAAGTAGAGACTAGCATGTGGTTAACAGAGTTGTACAACATTTTCATTGGGACAGCGATGGTTGTGGCAGGCAGAGTCAAGAGTTTGTTCCAGTTCCAGTAGAGTTAGCAGAAGACAGCGCTGTTTTTCAGTCTTCTGTGTGATGTTTATGAGTTCTTTTTCATGTCTTTGTGCTACAGACAGACCAATGCATTTCTCTGATTGGTTTATCCCATCAGAAATCGCAGAGATAACACCGGGTCCCAGACTATTTTCTATGTATAGGAAAGGAAAAGCATAGTCTGGCATTGCTTGGCTGTACTGTCATATGTACCAGTATTACTACTACGACTACAGCGCATACTTTTCTTATGATCTTAGCCCGGTGTCAATCAGTGAAAAACAAACAAAGAGCTGCGCCTTGACAAAAAAATAAGGGTAAATACAGCAATGTGATAGACTTGACGCAATTCAGATGAGATATTGTGAAACAAGAGACTAGAAATCTAGGAGCTCTGTGTGACTCACCGGTTCTGACTGCTGTGTAAGGCTAAGTGAGGTGCTCGCTTTTTGGGTCACCGTACGTCAATGGAGAAATGGGAAATATTCATGATGGGAAACACAGCCGGGTTTTTGTTAGAAATAGCTTTTATTTGCTCATTGTCAGTGCTATTCTGTCGGTAACTTGGCTTTCTAACTTTTTGAAGCCTAATATTGAGCTGTGGTGATGAGTTTCGCTGTGAGTCAAGAAAGTTTGTGTGAATCTACTGCTGCTACTGCAGTTGGTGCGATAACACGAGAGTACCAGTAGAAATAGGCTGTGTGAATTTAGTAAAATCCCACTATTTCTACTACTTCTACAACCCTCTTGTTAACAGTTTTCTGACAGACTATGAATAAATGATGTTTAGTCAAAATCTGGTCCATATGGATGTTTTTCACAGCAGATTGTTCAGTAGAAGCAAAAAACAGCACTTGTAGCTAACGGTAGCATAATGTAGCATGAAGCTAATGTCAGGATCACAGTTAGCGTTCTCCGTTTCATCTGTATGTATGGGCTGTTGAACCACTTTGCTCTTCTCTGTGTCTTTATTTAGTCGCAAAATATTCTTCCTACTTCAGCAATTGTTAAAGTAATGGTGAACTGGGAGAACGTTCTGTTTTTTCCCCGCTCTGGCTGCTTTGAGCATGACCAAAGATGCCGTCTGTTTCTATAATTATAATTTTAAAAAATTGGGGGATTACTGCGGCCCCTCCGAAGGTACTCTCCGCACAGCTATTGCGAGCTAAAATGATAATAGTAATGTGTGGTGTTTATGGAGCTGGCTCCAAAAGGACATGAACGCAAGACCAGAGGACACTGAGTGGAGCAGTGAAAGTTGACTTCACTATCCGAGCGGCCGCAATGTCTTCATGTCCGGGCGCTCTGGTAGGCAATTTAAAGTTTGAAATGAATAATAATTGTTCTGTGTCATTTTATAAAACAGCGTTAGAGGCCTGGATACAAAATCACGGGAGTAAACAACAACAGCAATCATTCATATGATGATATTAGCCATGCATTACAGTCGACACGTGGACTTTCCCTCAGAGGTGTAAAGAGCGAGGACCGAGAACTTGGCATCAAAGTAACACCAGGACTGTACCAGGCAGAGTGCTCGCCGCTTAAACACAGGCTACTACCTATTCTGTCCGTGTTTGTCTCTCTCATCCAGTCCGGACCACTCCATTACCCGACTCATGAACTAAACTCAAACATAAAGTGATCTACACTTAGGTCTCAGTGGAGGAGAGAGAATGGTTCTGCACAAAGCTGCTGTAGCCTATTTGTCACAAGGTGCACCGGTGTTGGTCTCAGTAGCCTGGACATCGGTATTGCTCGTGTATTCTGGTTTCGACGACAGCACTTATAAAAACCCAAACCGATATCACAGAGCACTGATAAAAAACATGGCCTAAATGATAAATGCGGATGATGATGGATTTGGATGAAATGACTGAATCTGAGTTTTAAAAAAAGAAAGAAAGAAAAGGCTACAACTTCATTTATTCATTTCTTTCTTTCTTTCTTTGTTAATTTCTATAATGCTCACGACCATGTTAATGGAGCACAAACACGGGTTTGCAAAAGCAGAAAAAAGCAATTTGCAACATCAATACCATTTCAACAAAGCTGGCACCTTTTTCAAAAATGTGCCTCGATTACAAATAACTTTTTCGACTTCTGTTTTGCATAGTTTAACCATATACGTAGAGGTTTAGGCAAACATTTCTCTCTACACAAGGCAACTACAATATTCAAACATTCATATGTAATATGAATCAATAATAAATTAAACTCATCAACAAGACCATCAGTACAGAAAATACAATAACTAAACTTTATTTCAATTCCCTTGTAATGACATTATTTTCTCCTATGACTGATACCAATACCATTGTAATCAAACCGCCACCGTGCAAGTACTACTTTAGTAAAAGTTCTCAAACTATCGCTTGAATAAACATTTGGCTGCACCAACTAAACTAAAACACACTTTATTGCTACTCCTGCGTCAAGTGTTCCATCCGAGTTCACGGATATAATGCAGGGGAGAAAGCAAGTGGCTCCAAACCGTAGAGCGCCGCGCAACTTTCAGTGTTTTTTTTTGCCTAATTGAGGTGTTTGCTTTTTAGGTCACAGCGCGACAACAGAGAGATGAGGGAAATTAATGACAGCAAATGTAGACGCGACGTGCCTCGAATCCGAACACGTTTGATTCACTTGTGGCGCACGCACAAAGCTAATCCTCCCGGGGTTAGCGGAGGTTGGTCGTTTCAAAGAAAACACCAAACACTGCTCTGCGCATTTGTCTCGGCTGCACTGCGGGGACTGGGAGATAGATTTCATGGCGGTTATCGGTCCCAGCAGGGGGCAGTAGAGGTGTGACGCTGCATACATTCAGGGGCTTGGAACACAAACTGGGGCTCACAGCGTTCCGTGATAGGAAACATGAGAAGATTTGGCTTCTTCTGTGTAGAAAAGTCTTCATAACAAAAAAGTCTGGAGTCTTGCCGTACAGGTATCTATCTTTAGAGGGTTCTTCTCGCTCTTGATGCTAAAGACAGTTTCAGTAATTAAAATGGCCTTTGTTGTGGGTTGGGTTAGGGAGGTTTGTGCTTTTTATCTATTTTTTCCTTAAATGCATTTCTGCATCATAAAATGGTATTCAATAATATCATTAATCACGATTCTTTCTGGCCGCAATACATCAAATTTCCCAATGAGAACGATAAAGTATGCAAATCTAAAAATTCAATCTTTACGGTATTTATTGTGCTTCTTAAACCGCACAATGCAAAACATTTGAGAGCCTATTACCTTCTAGAAAACAGCCTTTTTCCTTCCATTTAAGTGTCTTGTTCTTTGGCCCCAAAAGACCTCACAATTCCCCGACTATTGGCTCGACAAACAAAGGGGAAGAGTGGAGAAGCAGTAATTCCACTTACTGTCCCAACCTCTGACATTGTTCTGCAGGAGCTGTGCTGGCAGTCGGCGAGGCTGACCGCTAATGGCACCGACAGACAGGCTCAGCCGCTCAGAGCCAGATAATAGTCTCCACCACATACGAGATAATGGTCTCTCAGAGCGGAGAGAGGGATGCTCACGGCGTTCCCCCAGGTCTGTTTACGGCAGACGATAATTAATAGCGTGTAATTGATGCACCTTGAAGAAGTGGACGCGGGGGACGGAGTTAAGTAGGAAAAGTGGTCGTCGTTATAGTGCTAGGTCAAGTGGTGATAGACTTCGCTCTAATGTACTGGAGACATTAAAGAGGTGCGGATTTCTATAGGTGTGCGATATGGAAGTAATAATATGGGATTAGTTCAGTTCAGTTAGTTTGATTGGGTATGTAAAACACAAACAGGAAATGTGTTACTTTCAAACTCTTGGTGCAACAAAAAAACTATAACAAACATAAGCAGAGGGGGACATTTACATTTTAGTCAAAGTACTATTTTTGCAGACGAAGACTAAAACTATCTCCAAAGCGGTTCAAGGTGGCTTAAACGATGAATGAAATGTCCACATATTTTCATCAGCTAATACAGTAAAAACGTAAAAATGTCCAATGACACAGTTTGAAAGAGACTCATATTATACGCTAGCCTGGTCCATACCAGACCCTCATACTCATTTCGTACAAGGGTCTCGATCGTCACAACTGAGCTCCGTTATCAGGTGGGAGGGGGGAACTCCTTTGAAACGATTGGACCTGATTTCCGCTAGCATTTGGTCGTGACGTATGTAATGCGCTCGAGTGAGTGAGGCAGCCATTATAACTCTTGGGGACTTTCCTTATGCATTCCAAGGCTTCAGTTTCAATTTCTGGATATTTGGGAGCCGAGCCAGAACGGATTGAAGAGCTTCCATTACTTTCGTATCCGCCGCCATTGCCAAACTACAACCAGAAAATCTGGCGCAAATGCTCACCAACAACACCCGCCTCCCCCGCTCACTGAACGGTAGGTTGAAATTCAACCGATGGGACACGCCCACTGAGATCAGACCCAGACGTACATGTAGGGTAATTATAATTTACCGGAGTTTACGGATGGCTAAGGCCAGGCTAATTATACGCCCATCGTCTGACTAAATCTTGATTAAACCTTGACTAAACCTACATTACATTTTCATCAAAAGACTAAAATGAGTGCAAATGGTGCAAATCAACATCGGACATTTTACACAAATCAGTCTAAAGTACTGTGCATCATATTTTAGCGGAGAGCGACCATGTGTTCTCCACTTAGTGAACGGACTTAGCGCTCTGCTGGAAGTGTCAAGACAACAGAAGTCCCGATTCATGACATAAAGAGGCAAAAGTGGGCGGGGCGGAATAAAGTGAATTATCCAGACACCATGTTTATTTACTCAGATGATGGAGCTGTTGCGGAAAATGAAGTCCACTCTGCGCTGCCAGAAGACATCAAAGATTCACTCTTGAAATGATCACTCACTCAGAGAACAACCAGCCTCAAAGCACAGATGCCATGTACTTAAAATGTATCTATAGACTGATTTATTCTTCTTAATTCATTTATCCATTTATGAGCATAATTCACCGACTCAAACTTGGAAGCCCCTGCAGAGGAAGACGCTGCCAAAGCTGTGTATGCTTTTCACAGATTACTATGTCACACCTCTGCCGGTGGACATCAGGTTTCAGTGTTGGCTCGCTTCCACCAACCACTAAAAGCATGTGAGCACGGAAAAACGATTTTTATTACAGCAGAAGCTTACCGCCGTTAGCTGTTAGCCTCACTGACTGTCCTAGAGTTGTCAAGAGTCCAGAAAACAATATGAAAGGTTGCGGCAGTGAAATACCGGCTTTCCTGCCCTTTTGCTTTGTTTGTTGTGCCAATCGAGAGACAACGGACGACGGTTACAGCCGAAATAACAAGTACAAACCCATTTCTCAGCTCAAAAGAGATATATTTTCCTGTCTACCTCATGGGACAAAAGTATTAAACGATATAGTTGGTTGGATAAGTGCAAGCTTGAGCATTTGTTTACCACGTTGCCATCTTTTCCTGCCACTATTCATGGTGTGTATGTGTATCCACGGGTTCAAAAGCTCCTGGGATATCGGAGATGCCTTGAGGGAAACGCATTGTAGCACATAACACAACAGTATATAAAGATAGGCTTCCCATACTAATGCTGATGGGCGAAGGGAGGGAATATATAGCAGGATGGATCTTCGACCTTAAGACATAAGCAATTGAAAACAAGTTTCTGATGGTTGTTTGTGGTCATATTGCCATGCCAGGGTTAAGGGAAACAATCACACTCGATTTGAATGCGCCTTTTGAAATTGTACATAAGTGACAAGAGACGAAAACACTAAAATTAATGAGCAATTAAAGCACTTCATTTGCATAAAAGGTTTATACACTTGTGCTTTCTGTTTTTTATGTAGCGATTAAGCGTTAATGTGCCTTTTGGAAAATGGAAACAGATTTATGGCATAAAGTTTGATGTGTCAAATTAAAACAATTTCCGAGATGTGCAGGTGTTGTTGCCGTTGCCATTCAGGCCAACAACAGAGTGTAACTGTAATCAAAAGAGATATCAGACACAGACCAGCCAGCAGCCGAATTTCGAGCAATATGCAGTTTGAGACAGAGTTGCAATAGTCCTGTTGAAAGCTTGACTAATCATTTCGGGATCTTTGACAACATTTGGCAAATTTTAGAGATGTTCCTGAGGCGATAAAAGCAATTTCGGACAAGCTTTATGTGTCTCCAGAGCCATGGCTCGGTCAAGCGCAACCCACAGGATTCTGAGGCTGGATTTGACAGAGGAGCGTAGAGAGCCAAGGTGCTGTTTGATCTTATGGTCCGAAGCGAAGATCAGTGTATCAGTGGATCTTTAAAAGACAAATACAGCTGGTCATCATTTACATACAAATGACGTGAAAGATCTGACAACTAGTAATTTGACCAAGGGGCAAGAGGTGCAGTAAAAACAGAATAGGACCCAAGACAGTCCCTTGTGGCAAACCACAGGACAATCACATTGTCAGCCCATCGTACGCTTTTTAGATCAAGCTGGACTCAACAATGATCGACCATTCGACCATTTTGTGTACTCACAGCAAAAAGGTCCCTGGCTCTTTTCCCACATCAAGGAGGGCTCTGTCGAGTTACAAATCCTTCCTGTCTGTGGATGTTTCCTGTGTGCAGTGATTCTGGTTTCTTCTACCACTGAAACATGCCCTTGCCAACAGGAGATTATGAATCCCAGCGGAACTAGCTGAGTTCAATAAAGGTCAAAATTAAAGAACGTTTGCAAGGATTTTCTCAGGAGCTGCGGGAGTAAACTGTACCTGCTGCTTTGGCATTCATTTACAAATTTTGACTTGTTTGGTATCTACATGTTGCACGAAAGGCGACAGAGATGACGCCCTAATCCAAATACGGTCATTTCCTTTTTGTGAGATGTCGCAAAATATTAGGACCTGGTTTCTTAACACTCTTGCAACAACATCTCCACTTTCGAAGCTCCGACAGACTCCAAACTTTCCAGTCTTGTACTTGGGAATATTATGAAAGTCTGAACCATAAATTTAAGCCTGGCTCGATCCATTATGTAGATTTTGTCACTGAAATTATAGTCAATTTTGGTTATGCACAAAATGCCTTATTTTAAATGAAAACATAAAATGACATAACACTTTTTTTCCGCCTCATATTTATGACAGTAATCTACAGCAAAAGCTATGCTGGTCTTAGATTGATTTATTATTATCTAACCAAAAGGTTGTAAGATCAACATGTGTTTGAAATGACCAAACTACCTGCAAGTTTATAGATATATTGCTTACTTGTTTGGATTAGACATGGCTTTAATCAATAGTTTTTGCGGAAATAGCATGACAAAGTGCAAATCAATATTAAACATTGTGAAGAAGGCTTAGCTCAGGACACAGAGCGAGCACTATTTTTAGTTTGGTTTATGCATCTTGGTATTGAAATTAGCCATGAGTAGTGTGTTTCCCTCCTTAGTAATGCTTATACTGTCCTTCACTAGCCAGTAGCAGTGGGCGAACACACCATGATAAGCATTACCAGCAAAGAAGCCCATAATGCCTGCACACATAGCCTTGAAAACTATCTGTCCTTTTGTCATTCCCTTGTGGTTGGAGCCAGTTGGAACACATGTTTACATCTCCTCTGCAGCGTAGGACAGCACAGACCTCCGGAGCGCTCGTTCCAGATGATATTTATGTCAGGTTGTCTTCATTAGGCCCACAATGAGACCCCATATGCCGAGCTGGAAGTCAGCCATCTTCCTCACCGCAGCAGGTGCCGTGGCGTCCTTTGTAGATCGGAGAGAAGGTGGGGGGGGGGGGGGGTTGTTTATTTGCGACGTGCAGGACAGCTCTGGTGAGAAAGCGCCTGCTAAGTATCATGATTGTATAGCCGCCATTTACGATTTGATATGAAGTCAAAGTCAGTTCGCAATGCCTATGCTCACGCGTCCAGGAGCAGTAACATTGGAGTAAGGAGTGAAATATGAGCAGCTAAACTAAGTCACTTTGAGAACATGCAGTATATTGTGGGGTGTGTTTGGACCCGGGTCAAAAGCTCTAATAATGTGAATCATGAAGCAAAGGGAAGATGGAAAATGTTCTACATTGGGGTGCAAAAGTTTTGGCATAACATTGTATTATATTGCAGTCAGTGGCACAGAGAACAGTTTTCGGTAAATGATGAATGGATAAAATGAAATTCCAACAAATTCTGAAGGAAAACGTAACACCACCTGTGGAAAAGCTGAATTTAAAAAGCAAATGGCTTCTGCAAATCGGTAATGATCCTAAACACAGCTCAAAATCCTCAGTGGATTACATCAAGAGGTGCAGTCTGAAGGTTTTGCAGCGACCTTCTCTGTTTCCTGATCTAAACACCCTATTGAGGATCTGTGGATGAACCTTCAAAGAGCAGTGTGTGACAGACAGCCCAGAAATCTCTTTGCTTTGGAAGGCTTTTGTGAGGAATAGTTGGCTAGAATCCCTTAAACTGGAAATGAATAACTATTGGCTGCCTAGAAAAGCACTTCCAGCTGTAATACTTGCCATATTGGGGGGCTACGAGGCTTTAATTCAGCAGGAGCCCAAACTTTAGGCCGATTTAGGCCCTTATTTACATTCATATTATTTTGAAAATGTATATGATGGAAATAAAACCAGATCTTTTGGGGGGGAATGTTGGGGGAATGTCTCATCTACAACCTCTCGCCTTTTGGAGATCATTTTATCTTTCCATTGATTCATTATCTACTTTGCTAGAAATTTTGACTGGATCTTAATCTTAACTTTCACACGCCACAGTCTATGTCAAAGTCAGAGTACATTATACACAACCAGGAGCATAAACATTTGAGTAAATACTGAATATCAACTGCTAAAAAAATAACATTTTGGTCTCTAGTTTAGTAAAATGAAGTAGCCTACAGCCCGACATACACTTATTCGAGTTTTAGATGGGACGTGGGAAATGAACAATTGTGAGAGTGAATCGTGTTTGTTTCCACAGAAAAGCGCTGGGAAGGTATGCTGTCCAGTTTTTGGCACTGTTGCTCTGACTCTCGCCATGCTGGTGCTGTATTTTGATGATGAAACGCCTGACAGAGGTCATCGCTGCAGCGAGTGGATTTCTCATTCTGAAACCAACGTTTCAAAATATCCGGCATTGCTTGCCGGATGTCTGTCAGGTCATATTTGGGAACGCAATGGTTCTATTTTTATCGATGTCCTGGTCTCACATACGACCTGCGTTTTTGAGCAGCAACTTGAGATTTTCCTTATGCATAATCTCTCTCTAACATTACGCCATTGCAGAACATTTCTAGTGTTATACATGAAAATACATTAACAATTAGCATGCTTTGTGCACACATCCATGGACACTGCATAACAATAAGTGCAACCTTTGTAAGTTCCACCATTATGGTAAAATATCAATCAGAATATTAATTAATACATGCCCTGTTGCCACTCCTTAAGAAAATGAGTTAACATGAATTTTCAACCGAGGAAGCCAGTTAATTACTTCGAAGTGGGTTATAAATGTGAAAAATGACAGCACAGGCTCGAAAGCACTTCGAGATATGGAGGTGGAAATGCATCACACATACAGCAGAACACAGCAGGCGAACGGCGTTATTTTATACTCTATTTGACGGTTTCCATGTTGCGTCTCGTCTAAAGACCATTGACGTGCGAAGAGAAAAACCTCAGCATCATGCTTAGTGATGGATCATACTGTTAAAATCTGCATGTCGAAATGGTTGCAGTGAGCATCTTGAATGTAATCAACCACTCAGCATGAACTGGAGCCCTTTCCGAAACTGCTTCCTTTTCTGAAGCACTAGCACTCGAAATGCGCATTACCACGAAGGAAAGGTCTGTCCGGAGAAATTAGTTCAAGTGAGTAGGAGAAGTAAGGAGGAATTTGGTTTCAGAGAGGGACATGGAAACACTTTAACCAGTGGCAAGACAACAGAGCGTCCAGGAGCGTACAGAATCCATCACAGGCTCAGCGGTTGGACCCAACATTGCAGTGCTCCGTCGCTGTCGAGCACTATGACTTTCCAGCACCATGTTTCTGAGCCATGGCTTTGAGCTCTACTTCCATCTAGGGAACAGTTGCTTCAGTTCCTTTCTGTCTCCTCTCGAGATCTGACCAGATCTGCTACAATCGAAGTCCTGCCCATGCCAAATGTCAGGAACACTCATGGACAGACACCAGAGCTGGACTGGCAGAGCAAAATAATTGGTCCTGGACTTCTTAGTCCGTTTTGGCCCTCAACTATTACCACCTGTCTGAGAGTGAGGATGAGACCTGTCACCTGACGTTCAACAATGCACTTCTTTGCATAAATGTCTTTCAGAATAGAGGTCTAAGGTTCTCTGGGTCATCATTGGGGAATAAACTATTCTTACTTAAAGGAACAGGTCACTCTTTTTAAATACTGAGGTATGTTCTAGATGAGTTGATGCATACCTGTCTGGTCTTTACGCGTGCCCTCAGTCATGCAAAAAGACCACCGATGCAGGGCTCGAAATTCACTTTTTTTTCTTGGTAGCCCATGTGAAAAAAAAAAATAAGGCAGCTTTTAACAGGGAAGAAGGGAATTAAAACACACCACATGCCACTTCTTGTTGCATTTTAGATGTATTATTGTAGCGGTTTGCATTGATTCAGTAATCTACAAAACTCATTATATATTCCATCCATCCATCCATTTTCTTCCGCTTTATCCGGGGCCGGGTCGGTCAGTCTCAGCAGAGATGCCCAAACTTCCCGATCCACACACACCTCCTCCAGCTGTTCTGGGGGGACCCCGAGGCGACACCAGGCCAGCTCGGAGACATAGTCCCACCAGCGTGTCCTGGGTCTTCCACGAGACCTTGTCCCTCTAGGACATGCCTGGAACACCTCCCGCGGGAGGCGACCAGGAGGCATCAGGAACAGATGCCCTGGGTTGTTAATATATAATAACAACCCCGTGTCATTATATATTAACGCTGTAAATGGGACATCAGATTTTGTGGCTTCATTGCTCCCAACCCCCGACTTTCTCTACTCCGCCCCCTGCTTTACAGCACTTCCTCACTCTGCACCTTCACTCTCCTCACTCTGTGCTGCGGAAACAGCTCCTGAACACGCGCTACAAGCTGAAAACTCCTTTGCCAGGACCTTTTAAGACGTGTTTGACATTGTGTTGTGTGAAAAGAGATGAGAGATCTAGTTTACAGTATGCTCTCGAACTATTATTGAACAATCAGTTTGCTCTTGCTGACAGGCAGCGTTTGTGAAAACAATGATGATATGCGAGATGTTGTTAACATGTAGCCTTTCCTCCTCTACTCTATGGGGCCAAATGGGGGTAAAGTTAGAAGCGACCAAGCTCTTCCACATTTTCCCTATTTAAATACAGTTACATGATCCTAGTATAGTTACACAAAACATGTCAATTTTCTAAGCAGATAAAAAGGGGAACTATATTGTAGTGCGTAATAATACCTTAGGAGCACTTCGACGCAGTAATGCCGAAGTGCTCCTAAGGTATTATTAAAATGTGGAAGAGCTTGGTCGCTTTTAACTTCACCCCCGTGTGGGTTCATAGTGGAGAGGGGGAGAGGCTAAATGCTAACAACATTTTTGGTCTTTTGGCGTGACTGAGCGCACGCACAAAGACCAGACAATTACGCATCAACTCGTCTAAGCTAAGAACATATAGTATTTAAAAACGGTGGCCTATCCCTTTAAATTCTGGCATCCTTACAATTGCCAGACTATGGTCACACATTTGATCGATTGCTACAGTATCGCTGCGACCGTCGGTGACTAGGGCTGGGTACAGTTACTTTTTCCGATACCTGTACTAAAATATTAGCCGTCTAGAACCAGAAAACAGAACAATCATGTGTGGATTATTGAGCAAACACTGGAAAGAATAAATTGGGGGCACAAATAAGAAAAAATGTAGGCTTTTGCAAAAAACAGCCAAACATCATGCCAAGATGGGTTTTTCACCAGTTCAAAACCCCTGAAGTTCATGTTGTTCTTGTATCAGTTTAGCAGTTCATATTTCTATCAAACGTAAGTGCTTGAATGTTTGAATCCTGCACCACGGACAGAGTCTTGATTTCAAATGCAAATCTAATTCCAAACCTCGACGGAGAGGAAAATCCAATCCCCAAAACACAAGCTAAAAGCCAAAAGTGTTGATTTACTGTAGGCCTGTGCGCGTGTTCTGGAGTCTCTGTCAGCTCTCCCTGCGGCCTATTTATGGCAGAGGATAATTAATGGCGTGTAATTGCAGGCCGTAGGAGAAGGTGGAGCCTGTGCGGAGGGGATCGGGGCTGGAACAAGTCGAGTGCGGATGAAATGATAGTCGTCACAGCTGTCGGATCGCATAGCAGCCGACACGTCTTTCCCTCTTTAGCGCCGCGCCGTCACTCATCCAGCTACGGTTACACAATATAGATTCCGAAGTCGAAGTCATATGCAAAACAGGTCTGTCACACTCCAATGGAGACAAAAGGCCGTTTCCCCGCTTCGGGACAGGAGGGTGTAAATGATCATATATTAGTGACAAAATTCATCAGCTTCTCCCTCAGCGGTACTGTAAAGGCAGCGCATTGTGGCGTGACTAAAATGGCATTAGTCACTGAGCTACTTTTCTTCATGAAATCATGTCATAATTTTAGCGTACGTTAGAAGAGGAGAACCTGGAGCTGAGACAATCTCACGATACAGTACGTCTTGTGTAAAACGTTTCTATGTTTGTATCAGGACAGTGTTTTAACAAACTGCAAACGTTTTCCCTGAAGGAACTGAATAAGAAAGTTGACCTTCCAAAAGTTATAAATTAAATACAAATAAGTGTGACCTTGAGTAAAACATTTTGAAAAGTGCAAATGGAAAGGACATTTTAGTGGTCTGGCTCTTTTATAAAACCATTAATACCAAGTATTTTGTTGGGTATCAAACAGCAGTGTTGGGTAATGTTAGCTCAATAAGTTAGCTCGTTTCTCCTCTGGAAAAGTAGCTCGTCATTACGTTATATATATATATATATATTAGATATCTATAATAGCCTTCGTTTGTCAATCTTCTTTTGCTCCATTTCACAAACTGAGCCGCCAAACTCACACAAACAGCCCGATTCCAGTAAATGTATTTAGTAATAGCACAATAAACTTGCTTCACTGAGCTTTATTTTGTTTGAGGACAAATGACAGCAATAGGCAACAATTATGGTCATGAAGGGGCTTCAGGCATAGCTTCATTCACTGTATGTACAGTTTGCCCTCTTTCAACAAAAAGAACGATTGTAAAGGCTGCTCAAGCGCTAATAATAAACATACAACATACTCTACTGATTTAGATTCACTGTACAGCTTTCCTCAACCAAATAAAGCTGCTAGTTTGTTGATGACGTTGGAAGGACCAATCCTGTCCAAAGCTAAGTGTTGTTGTTTGGAAGGGCTAGCTTCATCGTAGTTGTCCTCTTTAGCTCCGCCACCAGAGCTGTATTGTCCTTTTCACCAGTAAGTTCAAAATAATGTGAGTATTTCGCACTCGCTGAGAACTCTGCTATGTTGCTGACTCGCGGTAAAGTTTAAAGGAACAGGCCACCGTTTTTCCATACTGAGATATGTTCTTACCTTAGCTTAGACGAGTTGACGCGTACCTGTCTGGCCTTTGTGGGTGCGCTCAGTCACGCACGACCACCATAGATGTTGTTAGTATTTGGCCTCTCTCAGTATATTCGTATGGCTCCAAACAGGGTGAAGCTAGAAGCGATCACGCTCTTCCACGGGCACAAAGACCAGACAGGTACGCATCAACTCGTCCAAGCTCAGGTAAGAACATATCTCAGTATGGAAGAACTGTGGCCTGTTCCTTTAAGGCGGACACAGTCTGCGCATGCACTCAGGCTAAAGAAATAGAAATATATGTTGTTTTTCGTCATAAACTTGGACAGATTTACCGTAACATGCAAACTCGTTACTTTACTTGTTACTCTGAGAACATAATCTGAGCAAGTTACTAAGTAGTAAAACGACATTATGTCCCAGGCCGAGCCCCTTACAGTGGCCCACCTTACCCATGTGTGAGTGAGTTGTTGATGGTCCAGCCTCACCTCCGTCAGACGACCCCAGGGCAGCAGTGGCGACAATAGTTGCTCACCATACTGCATATGAATGAAGCGCCTTGTGTCCAGAAAATACAATCCCAACTTGCAGTATTTGATGGTAAATCTTGTGGAAAGTGCGGCCGCAGCGCTATACATTTGAAGCGACAAAGCCCTCGCTAACAGCCCAGAGAATGTAACCATCCAATTAATGGCCTGATATTAGCTCGTCGCCTGTAATCCCCTCATTAGGAAACGATCTGCAGGAGTCTGTAGATAACTGGTGGCGTTACGGCGACGGCGAGACGCAGACGGTACATGTCTCGGTCTTCCATTCAGCACGCCCATGATCCTCTGCTTTCTGCTAATCAGACACTTAATCACCATTTTATGAATTTAATCACTTACTTTGGCCTCGCTCGACATAATAATAGCTTTTTAGCATTCAGACACACGCTCGGGTTTGCTAATGAGACTCTTGCTTCGCTCAGGCCCTGAAATTAAATTGGCGGATTGATTGGAGAAGTCGGTAAATCAAACGGCATTGTTCGTATTTTAAGTATAATGCGCTTGATTTAGAGCCGAGAAAGAAAAAAAGGGGCTTTTGTTGCCGCCTAAGTGCCGGGGACTATTCCACTTTTCTGTTGTTCGATTAGCGCTATTTGTCTCGGAGAAATCAACTTCTTCTCGTCGGCGAAACTTGAACTCGCTTTGGGATGGTTTCACACGCACAGGCGGCAGACGAACTCGTGTTTATTTAGTTCTCGGGCTCACGCGCCGACAGCGAAAAGCAAAACTGTGGGGGGAAACTCGGCAGCAATTAGCGCGTCTGTAATGGAATTTTGCTCTCTTGTTTTGCAGGCGCTCGGATAAAAAGGTCTGAGAGTTTTGATGAATTAGATCACGCTTTTGGGAGAGGGAGTGAAAGTTTCTGAGAAAGGCCAAAAGAGTTGGATTCCTTGGATGGGTTTTAGTCACATGACTTTTTGAGGACTGTATACACTGCGTTCCAAATTATTATGCAAATTGTATTTTTGCGTCAAAAAGGTCAATGTTTTTGAATCACTGACATTAATCTCAGAGACCTGGGATGATTAGTTTTCAGGTTAAGCCCAGTTAATGGAAAAACTACTGAAAAAGGGTGTTCCACTTTATCAAGCAGATCATCATTTTCAAGCAATATGGGAAAGAAAAAGGATCTCTCTGCTAATGAAAAGCATGAAATAGTTGAATGCCTTGGTCTAGGTATGAAAACCTTCGATATTTCATGAAAGATTAAGCGTAATCATCGTACTGATAAGAAATTTGTGGATGATTCAGAGCGGGTTAGTGCAGATAAAGGCACAATATGGACGGTTTCTGTCAGACAAATACATCAGATTGAGAGAACAGCTGCTACAAAGCAGCATACAGGTATCTGAAGCTGCTGGTGCCTCTGGAGTCTCCCGAACATCAAGATGTAGGACCCTCCAAAGGCTGCAGTTGTGCATAAACCTTCTATCTGGCCTCCCCTAAACTGTTTATTGAAGCTCATGAACAGAAACGGCTGCAGTGGCTCAGAAATACATGAGGACTCATTTTCAAACAGTCTTGTTCACTGATGAGTGCCGTGTAGCCCTGGATGGTCAGATCAATGGAGTAGTGGATGGTTGGTGAATAGCCACCATGTCCCAACAAGGCTGTGACGTCAGTAAGGAGGGGACGGAGTCAAGTTTTGGGCCAGAATCATGGTGAGAGAGCTGGTCAGTCCCTTTAGCCTCCCTGAAGGTGTGAAAATTACCTTTGTTAAGATTTTTTTGATTGAAATAGCTTTTGATTCCAGGAAGTATGACCTCCTAATGCTGCAAATTCAACAAATGACCATTTTCAGTGAATTACAAGCTTTAAAATGTATTGAAACGATGAGTTGCATAATAATTTGGAACAGTAGATTTTGAGGTTTTTACTATATTTATTTTTGAATAAAATACTGTTATCACTGGGAGATAATAATTTGGAACGCAGTGTATGTAGGCAAAACTCTAACCCTAACCCTAACCCTAACCCAAACACTTTACAAAGCTGTTGTGTTGTTGCATTCATTCAGAGTGGTTTCATAGATTTAGTGTCTGGTACATTGATGTATGAATGAGAGAGTGAATGGGTGACTGGTTCCTTTCCCTGATAAAGGTAGAAAAGCGCTGTATACAGATGAGACCATTCACCATTTATATGGGAAGTCCAAAAGCTATTTTCTACCAAACACCAACGGTCTCCAAACTTTTTCCAGTCTTGTATTAAGAAGGAAGTGTTGATTCGTGATTCCTACCCTGATTTCAAGAGCTTTGAATCCCAAAAGACAAGGCAGAGTTTGCCAGTTCCTCTCATTAAAGCACCCCGTTAAAAATCTTTATTCGTCCATAATGCAAACCCATGAATGTAAACCTGCCTATCCCTTTTTTACATTTTGTCTCCACCACAATGGGTGGTTTGGATTATTTTCATACATTTCAGACGTCGCTTTCACGTTTTAGCGTTTGCTGTTTAAAAGTGGATCAGCAGAAGGCCTGTCACGATTACAAGTTCGATATATTGAGGCAGGAAAAAATCGCGATAAACGATATTATTGACTCTAACGATAGTGGATACTGTCCAGGCATAAAAATGACAGTAAACCTTTGTTCTAAAAGTGCATCATCATTATCCTAAAATACCACACAAGCTGCAATAAACATGAAATATGATGTAACTCAATTTGCTTTGGTCAAACATCAGAAAGAATGGGGGTAAATGCTAATAAATGAACAGACAATAAATATCATGCCCCAAAATATATTGTTTATCTGTTATTTATTGAACGATAAGTCGATATAGTAACTATCGTGACACAATCAGCAGCCGAGTCATTTACACATTATTTGCTCACACAGCATACACTCATTGACATATCAGTTTTGGTGACCCAATAGTACAGGGGTTCCCAAACTTTTCGGACCCCCAAAATCACCAAATCAACAACTGAAACCTCCCCCGCTGTAAAATATAGTAAGGGGGTCATTGATCAAGGCATGTGCTAAATAGCGGAACCTATTTTATTGGCATGTTGCACTTTGATGTTTGATGTTGCCTGTATTACAGTATTAGGGCCCCAAATCTGACATGTAAATGAGACAATGCTGCGTGGCTGAAAAATGCATAAATGACTTTGCTGCTGGTCCACTTTTGCACATGAGCTTTATAAATGACTAGCCTGGCATCCAGACTAATCTCCGATGTTTATTAATTAATAAACAGGAGACTAGTCTGGCGACCCTGTCGTAGAAAAGCTACTGCTTGAGGCGGGACTAATGTGGGACAACTGAAGCGCATAGCAGCCAATGAGAACATAGCAGATCTGACGACAGAAACAGCGACAAGAAAGTTGTCATCATTTGGACATTAACAATGGCGCTCCTGCCACACGGAGTTCAGGAAATGACTTCTGTCGTTTATGTCAGAAAAACTTAAGAATACAAGCATACCCGAGCATTACGTGAAGTGGTTGCTTGTGTTGAAAAACTACAAAACAAAGGCGCAACAACGTGACGCCCGTTCAGGGAGCTGCTCTGATTGGTCGGTAGGCTCCATATCGTTGCGTCACTTCCTTTGAAAGCGCGCAATGGAGTGTTGCCAGACCCTCTTCTGTAAAGAAGCGGAGTCTGGTTGGCGAGACTAATAAATGACCTCCTTAATATTTATAATACATTCAGGTGCACGATATTTAAACTGGTTAATATCTGTTTTGATAGTATGTCTTGATATACTGCTTCATTAATTTGAAAAAATATTGTCTTGAAAACATCTCACAACCCCCTCTACACTGTCTCATGACACCGTATCGAATAGTGATTTTGAAAGGACATGTTTTACTTAAAATCATTATTACGCCCACTCTTATTACCATGTGTTCTTTTATCTATAAGAAAAACATCGCAAACTCTTTTGAATAGAGTGGATAATTGTTATTGATGAGCCCTGGTGGGATCTGCAAATTCTTCCCTCGTCTGCAGTGTCTTGCCTTCATTAATATGGAAATGGTCAGCATCTTGTAACATTTTGTACTTTACTAGATGGTCAAGTTCTCCGGGGCCAGAATACTGGGGAATGTTAGTTTGAGTCACTGGGACAAAATCTTGATAAACTTGTTCCAGTCACTTAGTATCTCAAGTAATGGACACAATTGGATTTTACAGTATATGGTTCTGATTTAGTATTTTTGACACATTTTTAATGGAAATATTTGCTCACGATTTTTGGCAAACATTTCGCAACGGTATTGGTGCAAAGTCATCGAACATATAAGCCATAAGCACGTCTTCACACCAAAACATCATCTCACTTTTACAGCCATTTACACCTCTCTCTCTCATGTTTGGTAATAATCTTTCACCCACTACCAAAGTTATTCAGAAAGGTGCAAGCGACCAGGGAATTCTTTTAATTATTGTGAGATCAGAAAAGACAAAACATGACATTTAGCGAGCCCCGTGCCGTCAGTAAAGTGGCATTTACCAGACTACGATTTATTAGTTTAATGTGCATCGGGGAAAAATGCCATATGCTCCAATTATCTTGTGCGCACAACAAACGGGTAAATGAGGGAAAGATGAGGTTTGTCTTCAAATTCAGCTCTTCCATATGGAGGCACTACTGGATCTGTTTTTGCTAAAGCGGAATTCAGTTGCTTATTGGCCTTATGTGGATACAAAAGTAATTTATCTCTCCAAGAGAGAAGCAGTTTTGCCTATCTACTGTATCTCATTTTAAACTTTCTCTTCGCATAAAGTCAGTCATCAGTCAGACAACGGGAACGGGATCAGAGTTTATCGGGAAAAGACGAGGAGGAAGCAAAGCTGTTTTTTTTTCCTTCACGGTGCCGTTTGGTTTTGAAAAATGTTATTTTTAGTGGTTACAGGGTTTGTAGTTAAATAGATAGATACATGAGCTTAACAGCAACTTTTATTGTTGCTCCTCTGTTAAACTATTCAACAAAGTGCATTTATAGCTATTCAGCTTCAAGTGTTTCAGGAACCTCTGATCATTCATGTAAGCAAAAAGGGCATAAAACATTGCATTTAAAAGTATAACATTTGCTGTAAACAACAGTCGTCTTTTCTATCAAGCGGCGGAGCCAGAGGGGTTAAGAAAGTCCCTGCCACCCCTATTACCACCCCTGATATTAGAAAAAAAAACTCACCTTTCCCACACTTCTTACTTTCCCTGAATGCATCTCCTACACAGCCTTGCTCTAGTGCAGGAGTGGCCAACGAGTCAGAGACCAAGAGCCAAAATGTTCAACCTTGATCCTGTGAAGAGCCACAAAGGCTCCACACCAAGATTGAGATAAATGTATATTAAATAAACTGACATTTTGTGCTGTTCTGCTCTGACTGGGACAGAATTAGATGTTTTTATTTTTAATGTATGTTTGTATGTGGGGGGCCCTGCCCACTGAGCCCCCTCCTCTGAATCGCCCCTGGCCTGTGCGCTCAGTGCCTGCAGCTCGATCCTGACTGGACTGTGCAGAGAACTGCACAAAGTTCATAAACTTTAATCAAGAGCCTCTGGAGGACGTCTGAGATTCTGTTTTATGTTGCATTTGTTACAGTCACAGTCACACGTGAAAGAATAGCTCCGCTTTGTTCCATTTCCTAATTTTGATCGTTTCCTGTGAATATGAGGCCAACTTTCATCAAATAAAGAGTAGCTAATCAGAAACCTGAAGAGCACAGACGCTGATCCCAGTGCCACGATCTGCCTGACTGTTGTTTAACCTACATCCCGCTGTGAGTGAGGCTGCACGGGCACCTTTTACACACTCATGTGTGTAGAGATGGAAACAGGGTCTGTAGGCCTATGGTTGGATTTTTGGTCAAGATTCTTAAAGACTTAAAGACAGATTATGAGAAATGTGTACTAGTTATTTTTGCAAAGAGCCGCACTCTGATTGGCCAAGAACTGCCACCCCGGATCTCGCTGTTCCTCATTGTTTTCACTGTAACGTGCTTCTCTATGAACCAAAACATTCCGCGCGGATACAGTAGCTACACCAAAGTGAAGTGTTAATGATTATTTACGACCTAAAAGAGATTAGCAAAGGACAGCAGGTTCTATGGGTGATCCACAGAAGATCCACAGTGAGTGCAGTGTTTTTATTTAGCTTTTTCTGTGGAATAAAGTTTAGCGTTGACGGCGTTTAGCTCGCTCGGCGGATGCTGGTAAAGCGGCGTGCTGTTAGCGGGGTGATTACTCATTGCTGTACGCGGGACAGAGGAGTGCGCCGGAATGTTTACATCATACAAAAATTGATTGCGTCCACGGGCCAAACACTTTGCAAATAAGAAGGTGACATGTGCCAAGGGGCTTTATGATCCGTGTTATGATTTGCGGCGTACGGTTACAGGAAGTCCCGTGTGATTAGAGGAAGTAGTTGGAGCTATAATCGTACATACCGTAGCTAAACTGTTCAAAGTAGCTATTTTTTCTACCACCTAGGACCGGGAAGAAATTAATTCCCATACTTTGTGTCAAGTTCAAGTTTATGTAACGGCTAGACCTATCCGCAGGAAACAATAACTGAAACAATGTTCGGCATCTTCTCTCTCAGCACATATGAACTAAGGTCACATGACTGTCTCACAAAGGCATCCGAATGTGGAGAAAGTATAACAAATGATGAAAGGACATTCAGCCGTTAGATGTACGTATGTGGCAGGTTTGTATATCCGATCGCTTCCAAATAATTATTATTATTCAAATCTTTTTATTGTTTTTAAATTTAAGAACAACAAACACAAACAACAATAACAATAAAACAGCGGCAGTCGGTGCTCACAAATAAGGACAAAGACAGATGAAACAAAAGGGAGACATCTAATTAAGCATAAGTGATATTGTTAGTGATGATCGTTATCAACAAAGTAAAATGGTTACATACATGATACAATAGGTAGAAAGAAAGTAAGTAAAGAGATATGGGCTATACTCTGAAATCAGACTTAAAAAAATTGAGGAATGGTTGCCAGATCTTGTAGTATGTTTGGAGGGAGCCATTCACGGTATGTCGTAAATGTTCTAATTTTAAATGAGACATGACTTCCTCCATTAGGCCCTTTAAAGAAGGTGGAGCATTTTTTTTCCAATTGAGTAGAATCAAGCGTCTTGCCAGTAATGTTATAAAAGCTGTTGCACAGGCCTGATGCCCCGTTACAAAAATAATTGGTGGAACAACCCCAAACAAAGCTGTAACACAATTTGGTGCAATATTTTTCCTACATACAAATGAAATTTCTATAAATATTCCACCCCAAAAAGAATTAAGTGTGGGACAACCCCAAAACATATGACTTAAGTTAGCTGGGCCATAGCCACACCTTGTGCAAGACCAATCAGCACCTGGATACAATTTAGCAATTTTACTTGGGGAGAAATGCAACCTGTGCAGTACTTTGAATTGTATTAGACTGTGCCGAATGCAAATGGAAGATGAATGAATTCTTGTAACTGCAGCCTGCCAAGTATTATCAGTAAATTGTTCACCTAGTTCTTCCTCCCACTTACTCTTTAAATGATTCAATGATGGAGATGCAGCATTTTGGATTTCTGTTGTACAAGGCTGACACCAGGCCTTTATCAGATGTGTTGAACTCTAAACATTCGTCAAGCCAGGTTTTTGGGGATAAAACTAAAGAGAAAGTTTTCTTAACAAAACTGCGAATTTGTAGGTACCTGAAAAAATCTGACTGTAATATATTAAAGTCCTTTTTCAACAGCTCAAATGAGACAAATTTGCCATTTCTAAAAAGATCCTTAATACACGATAGGCCTCTCCTATGCCACTGCTGAAAAGATGGATCAATAAGTGATGGGGCAAAGTGAACATTAGAATGAATAGGAGTTGCTGCTAAAGCATTTCTGAATTTGAAATGTGTTCTAAACTGAAACCATATTCTCAAGGAGCCCTGGACAACTGCATTGTTTGACCAATGGCGCTTACTCAGTGGTAGTGCACTACCTATTAGGGAGCCTAGTGAGACTGGACTGCTAGAATGTTTTTCCAAGTGGACCCAAACTGGAGATTCATCGTCCGACTCATCCGCCAGCCAAAATAGTAATTTATGAATATTGGTGGCCCAGTAGTAATTGAGAAAGTTTGGTAAAGCAAGCCCCCCGTCTTCTCTCGGTCTCTCCAAGAACTCCCTTCTGATTCAAGGGATATTTTTATTCCAGATGAACATGGACAAGCATTTATTCAATTCTTTAAAGTAAGATTTAGGAATGAAAACCGGGATGGTTTGAAATAAATATAGAAGTCTAATCGCTTCCAAATAATGATCAGGGAAAAAACAGACATTTTCTGTTTGGACGTTTCTTTCCAAAACTGCATTTCTCTCATTGCGTTGCTGCTCCAACTAAAATGATGGCTTCTGACTTCCTAGAATGATATCTGGATTCACAAACTTGCAACATTCATCTTATGGCTGAAAGTCTTTTCATCGGATCAACATCAAGCACATTGTTTGGAATATTGCCTCCACTTTTAGACGCCCTTTTATGAGAAAATAATTGGACCCTAGTTTATACATGCTGAAACAGAAGACACCGAACATTGTGACTGTTTTTTTCCCATGTGGATTGCCCCAGTAACGATTTTAGCCAAAAACCAAGACAGTTACCATAGATACAGTGGGTTGCATAAGTATGTGGCCCCCACGTGGCTTCTGGCAAACAGAAAGCAAGGCTTATAATGGTTTTCTTTTAAAATGCCACTCTTCCATAAAGGCCAGATTTGTGCAGTGTACGACTAATAGTTGTTCTGTGGACAGTTTCCCCCACCTGAGCTGTAGCTCTCTGCAGTTCATCCAGGGTCATCATAGGCTTCTTGGTAACAGCCGTGGTCAGTGCTGTCCTTGTTCGGTCAGAAAGTTTAGGAGGACGGCCGGGTCTTGGTATGTTTGCAGTGATGCCAGACTCTTTCCATTGTTGGATGGTGTATTTAACTGTACTTTGAGAGATGTTCAAAGCTTTGGAAATCTGTTTATAACCTAACCCAGCTTTATACTTTATACTCAATAACGTTATCAAAAAAGTGATAATACATGAATACATATCATAAGAACCTTAAGTACTTCAGCTGATGGAACAATATTTTTTACAGCCAAAGCTTATATGAGCCATTAGCCTTAGGAACACTCTTTCAAAGGAAATGATCGTATACAAACTACATTTACACGCATGACCAAAAACAAGTTTATAAAATGGTCACAGCAAACCTGCATGCACTGACTGTGGGAAGAATGGTAAAACAGTCTAATGCATTACGACTTAAGAACCTGGTGCCGGCGGGAGGCTTGTGAAGACACATAAATGACAGTTTCATCTCAACATGGCGTCTTCCAAACATGGTCACAGCGAGGCACTCGTGCTCAATTAGCACTTTTCATTTTGTATCATGAGCTGCCTCTTTGCCGTGCTAATATTTAGACATTAGACAAGCTGTTATTTATGGAGGCGGCCGGTGCACAGTGGACCCCTGCGGTCGGCTCACACCCAGCAGCCAAGAGATTTTTTATTTCATGGCTGAATTCTTAAGTGCCCTTGAACATGCTTTTTGCTAAATATGTCTAAACTAATTCCTCCATGATGATGCCCCAGAGAAATCTCGTTGGATAAAAGTGGGTTTGCAATGAAGCTCCGTGTGCATGTACGGTATACTCAGGTGTACCTGTGCACTTTTTAACTTTTTTAATTCAGTAGTAAATATGGATTTACTGAAAGTCAAAATGCTTTTGTTTAGCCACGGTTAAAGATGCATTATGCAACTTTTATGCCAAAAAAAGAGGCTGCTATTAGTGCGTATTTGAACTTTCGGTGTTTAGCTTGGCGCCGTGGCTTTCCATCCCAGTGGGTTTTTACGATTTTTAGGTTTTCTGGATGGAATATACACGTAACCATGGACACATTTCCATCAGCAGTGAAAACCTACCAGAAACTCAACAAAAAACAAAGTCATGAGGTCATTGCTCTACTTCCGGGTCCAACAGAACTTTAGTCTTATTCACTATAATGGGATTTAGCTGATTGAACCTGCTGTTGATCTGACTACAGGATCACGCAGAAATATGATTTCCTCTGGATTGTCTTAAGTAAGTATTTTCCTACATTCATTATAAAATATTTTTCTACCCACAATAAAGGCGTATTTTAAATATGAAAACATATTCGTTTTGCCTTGAGAAATGGTGAGATATATTTTTCTAATTTGGTGTTAAACAGTTGTTGGGGGCTTTTATCTGCTGTTATTTCAGCAGGAGCTTCACATAAAGTTTTGGTCCTGGAGTACCCTATAGGCTACCAGGATGGAAAGTAAAAGCGGCATGCTAACCACCCATACAGCTGCTAGGGAACTGAACGATCAAATACGCATTCATGTTAACTTTTTCTGCACAAAAAGTTGCATACTGCACTTTTGTACTTTATTTCTTTACCAAAGCAAGGACACAGGGAGAAAAATCTCCTTAAAAGCATCCATTTTCAGATGTGCCTCAAGTAAAAAAAGTATTTTGAAAACTACTGAGAGCGTGAAATGTGTCTTATTTTGGTAAGAACTTATAGCTCACAGAAGAGACTGAATGAGCCGCTGGTGTTTTCGGACTTTGCCCCTGATATGTCTGATCAGAGCGACTTTACTGCAGCTTTCACCAAGAAATAACGGCGAACAAAAAATGCATTCAAACGACAAAACTGTAAATACTTTTAATCCAGTGGAAAAAAAGTAGTGGAGTAAAGTGTACAGACACATGCTCTGAAATGTATCGAAGTAAAAGCAAACCTCATAGAATGGACTTTTCAGAGCTTATTGACCATGACACAAGGCCGCTCTCTCATCAGAAACACACCTGGAGCTGTGTATCTACCCACTCGCGAATCTTTGAGTAATCTTTGTATTACAAAATACAGGAATTGCTTTAGTCAGCTCTCGGTCTTTTGCCAAGCTTCAGCTTTCACCACGGAGTAAAAACACTCAACGTAGCTTCACTTCAGCCACACGGGCTGCACTCTTCTTATTAAAGCAGCGAGAGGACGAGGAAATACATGGGAGGGGCTTATGGGAAGAGCGCTTGAAAAACAGGAAGTGAAACTACTGTATAATAGCAATGAAGATGTGTTTGAGATTATTATATACCTGCGAGAGGCATAATGCCCGCTCTTTAAGTAAAAGTACACCAAATTAGTTCTTTGGGTGGGTAAAGTCCTTGATATTTCCTTGCAACACACAATACAATAGTAAACTGATGACGATTTGACATTAAAATTACAGCAAGTCCTTTGGATTTCTGTTCTGTTTCACTGCGCTTTCTCCTTTTAATGTCTATTGTCTTCCACTGCAGTGACTCGAAATGACTGTACTTACCGCACAGGGAGGCCTGACGTGGCAGATAAATTATAGCGCCATTCCGTCACTCCCTATAGGTGCCTTCCACTAAAAGCCGCTTTAAAAACCCGCCAGGCCAATTCTGCGGGATAATGGCGTAGTTATAATTGCTTCGCCTTTGCATTGAAATGAAACGCCGGCGAATGCATATTTAATGGACAAAATCTTCTATTGTCTACACCTAAACCTAAAATGTGGCATTACAGGATAGAGGGAAACATTAAGACATTTGTGTTGATCATTTAGAACCAAATTACAATAACGTTCATCATTTGTCTGAGCTGTGCATTCCAGGTATCTCATATCTGAAAAAGTATGAGAAAGTGGAGAAAACTGCTTTTGATCATGATTTCAGCTTCGTAAGGTGCTCATCAAACAATTTGTGGGGGGGAAACAGCATTTCACATCATATAATAATGGGGCGCGGCTTGTTTTAACTCCGAACTCCCCCATACCTTGAGTATCATGCCAATATTTTTACAAAGTGGTCAACTCAACTCATTTTGATGTGTTCAAAATGAAGTTAAAATGAAGCTGTACTGAGAAACATCATTTAAATGAACTCTCCTCAGTTTTATCTTATCTGTAACAATTCCAAATGCCCCCTGCTCAGTGCTCAAGTACTGACACACGCTTGTATTGCGCTTTACAAGCCAGTCTTACCAAGTTTCTCAAAAAGCCATACATTAAGGCAGGGGTCCTCAAACTCCAGCCTGTATGCCAAATCCAGCCCGCAAGATTATTTAACCCACCCCCTGTTATGTGAAAGTAAGTCTCTAGCCCATTCCTGTACGGATTTTTTAAAACTAAATAACCAGTATACTCATTCCAGCCACCAGGGGTGAACTTAAATAAATAAAAAAGAATTCCACACGTGTCCAGCAGAGGACAGTGACATAAGAGATCAGGATTATAAACAACACATTATAGCCACGTGGTAAATGAAGCTTGCCACCACAGAGTGTGGAGTGAGTGACTACAGTACATAATAATACCTGTGGTATTTCAAATTAAAACAAAGTGTGAAGACATGATTACGATTTTTGCAAACCACAACAGCTAAACAAATATGTGCCTGGAATTAAGTGTTGATCTTGTGGATATAGTGGTGGGGACGACTGTGCCAGGTGATGAGGCCTGCTGCATTTTGGTCTGGGTCATACAATCCAACCTGGCTATAACATGGCCCCCATCACAGTAAGGAACGATGATGTGGCCCCCAGAGAAAAAAGTTTGAGGACCCCTTCATTAAGGCATTTACTCCATCAAATGTATCCAGATTAAACAACCCCGAGTGTGTTTATAAAACCCATCAAATCGCTGGAAATCAGACCTGTGTCGTGGAACAGCCCTCAACCCTGTTCCTTGTTCTTTTAAAAGTGTACCGCAAACTTATAGTCGTACACGTCCAACGACGACGCATTGCCGACATCGAGGGGAATGAAATCTCCCGTATGTCCGCCGTCTCACTATAGTGGACACTTCTTATTGGCGCCACGCTGACACATTCCCTGGCCCCTCATATATGAATGCTGCCGGCAATGAAAGCTCTGTTATATGGCCCAGGAGTGCTGACAGTCTCTTTCTCTCTCCCTCCCTTCCTTGCCCCTCCTCCTCCCTCCCTTCTTTATTTCTCTTCCCAGGCTGCAGAGGGGCCGGCACGTGGCGAGGGGGGGGCCCAGGCAGGAAGGATGGATCTCCAGTCCAGAGTAAGAGCCTCCCCCCGGGGACTCCGCCGCTGCCGGACGCATGGCCTCATGGGCTGCTGACCTACTGTCTGTGTGATTTATGGCGGCTGGGGGCTCCTGGCCACTGCTGCAGACCCCCTCCACCACCGCCACCTCGCCCTCCTACTCCTCTCTCTCTCTGGCGCGGGAAGGCAGTCTGGACCCTAACACTACCGTTCGCTTCGGCCGGGGACACTGCATCGTCATCATCATCCGCGGAGGAAACCGACGGAAGACACGGATTGCGTTTTTGCTGAGCTCGTATGAGGATAAACGCCGCTGTAAACATTGTTGCGCGGCTTGGCCTCGCCTCGTGCGCCCATTAGAGTGGAGCCTCTCTCGTGCGTGGATCGCGATCACTCACTCACTGTGTCAGCACTGGGGCTAAGGGCCAGATCAATGGAAGTGCGCTGAGTACATGGCCTGATGTAAAAACCGCAGCATAGACTGATAATCAGCATATCTAGAGGGACTATTTTTCCCAAAACATACATGGACTTTTCCACCCCTTGAGCGCACTGGGGTTGTAACATTTTGCAAATAGCTTACCGTAGTTTTCCCTGACTTCAAAATCCAGATTCTGATCAAAGTCCACATTTTAAACGAGCGAAGACTGATACATGAACTGCTAAACTAGTACATCTTCAAAGTCTTTTCAGAACATGCATCATGAAAATGTAAAAGTCTAAACTACATCAGAAGTAGGTTTTATACAATAAAAAACACCCCATGAAGACGGTATATTTTGGTATTTGCTTAGGACATATATGAAGTCATACACTGAAGTCTTTGCGGTTTGCAAATTGCGACCGATCAAAGTACGTCTTTAATCAACTGTGCGATTCTAGCGCACACTTACACGATCAGAAACCTTCAGTCGTTAGAGTTTTCTTACGATTCAGGTCGTCGAAGCAGAAGTTATCGAGTCCCATCGCCATGGTGCTGCCTCCGCCCGATAAGCGCCACGTGTGCCTCACCACCATCGTGATCATGACCAGCATGGCCTTCATGGACGCCTACCTGGTGGAGCAGAACCAGGGCCCGCGGAAGATTGGCGTGTGCATAATCGTGCTGGTGGGGGACGTGTGCTTCCTCATCGTCCTGCGCTACGTGGCGGTGTGGGTGGGCGCCGAGGTGCGGACGGCGCGCAGGGGTTACGCCATGATCCTCTGGTTCCTCTACATCTTCGTGCTGGAGATCAAGCTCTACTTCGTTTTCCAGAATTGCAAGGCCGACCGGAAGAGCCTGGAGACGGTCGCGCGCAAAGCATTGACGTTACTGTTATCGGTGTGCGTGCCAGGGTTGTACCTAGTGCTCGTGGCGCTGGACAGCATGGAGTATGTGAGGACTTTTCGGAGGAAGGAGGACATGCGTAGCCGGCTGTTCTGGGTGGCGCTGGACTTGCTGGACCTGTTGGACATCCAGGCCAACTTGTGGGAGCCGCAGCGGACGGGCCTCCCCATCTGGGCGGAGGGTCTAATGTTCTTCTACTGCTACATACTCCTGCTCATCCTGCCCTGCGTGTCGCTCAGCGAGATCAGCATGCAGGGCGAGCACATGTCCCCGCAGAAGATGATGCTGTACCCGGTCCTCAGCTTGGTCACCATCAACGTGGTGACCATCCTCATCCGGGGAGTCAACATGGTTCTCTTCCAGGACAGCCGAGTGTCCACCATCTTCGTGGGGAAGAACGTGGTGGCCATCGCGACAAAGGCGTCCACGTTCCTGGAGTATCGCAAGCAGGTGAAGGAGTTCCCGCACCCGCAGAACGCCATGGCTCTGGAGCTCCAGCAGAACTCAGTGAGCCACCCGCAGCCGCTGCCCAACGCCACCAGCCTGCCCCACGAACCCACGCCGGCACAGGACGTACTGGACACATGACGCCATTCACCGGTCTGTGACTGAGCAGGCTTTGTGTACGGCGGGTAAGATAAGCGGAGGATGGGTTGGTATTTTTCTCTGTATGTACATTTCTAAAGAGGCTGTGGACATGAACCTTTTTATCAGATCGTGGTAACAACCAAAGTTATCCACACATGCAAAAATAGTTGCTAAATTCTAACTCTAAATGTGCTCACTGGAACATCCTGAAAACCATAGTAAAAAGTACTTAAAAAACATTACAGAGCAAAAATACATTAAAGCACATGACAATTACACTTCAAAGGTAAATTAGATAATAAAACAATGCAGCACATGAAATTTCAACCTGGATAGACTCAAACAGACAAAAGCGATGATAAGAAAGATTTATTGACATAATATGTTTATTTTTGAGCAATCAGATCCGGCAGTACAGTAGACATCAGATGTATGAAGTGCATTTAGAATGAATGGTCAGGTTAGAGTTGGACATGTCTCTCACCCGGAGCCTGGACACTAGTGGTGGTAAGGGAGGCCTGAGAGGATGCAGCAAGGAGGGCCGTAGATTGAAGAGGTGGAGGCGGGTCGCAGCACACTGGGAAGCGAACAAACCATGAATTCCAGGTGATGAGGGTGATGATAGGTTGCTACGAAGGTGTGGCTCTGCACTGACAGACTGAGGTGGAGGTATGACTCTCACAGACATGATTATTGGCTGGAGGTTCGGTGATGCTTCATTGGTCTTCCAGGTAGACTTCACGCCTAAGCTTCATATTGTCAGTTGTCATGTGCATAGAAAAGTTGGAACAGTTTTCAATCTGGACCCGAACATTCTCAGAGTTGAGGCCTGTCTCACATTTACGGGAAACTGTTCCAGATTCCAGCTGCATAAAACTAAAAGGTGTTTAGTCCCGACTCTGGGATCCGCAGGAGACCACTTTGTAAGGTTCTCAGAGACTTAGTGCATTTTATTTGTATAGCGCTTTTCAAGACACTCAAAGAGGCTTTGCAGAAATACATAAACCATCACATAACAACTAGAGGGCAATTACTGGACAGGGGGATTTTTAGTTCTTTCTTGAAGGTGGGGAGGTCAGAGCCGGCACGGGGCAGTGAGTTCCAGAGTGTGGGGGTGGCGATGGAGAAGGCTCTGTCTCTCCAGTGACAGGAGGTTGGCGTTGGAGGAGCAGAGGGAGCGAGATGGGGTGGTGGTGAAGGAGGTCCGTGAGGTATGGAGGGGCTTTGAAAGTGATGAGGAGGAGCTTGAACTGGGTGCGTTGAGGGACGGGGAGCTAGTGGAGGTTCTGAAGGACAGGAATGATTTGTTCACGGGACCGAGTGTGGATGAGAAGGCGTGCAGCGGAGTTGCCGTGAAGAGACTTGTAACAAACAGAGCTGTTTTAAAGTCTATTCTCTGAGCGACAGGAAGCCAGCACAGAGACCTGAGCACTAGACTAATGTGGTCGATTTTATAATTCTTGTCATGACTCAAGCAGAGTCACATATTAATACACACAGCAATGAATATATATTTAGAAAAGTAGAATGTTCTGGAAGTAAGTATATTCTTGATATAATTATTCTTTTAGCACTTAAATTGTAAAAAAAAAAATGGCACCAAAATAAGATTAAGCATCACCTGCACATAAATAATAAACCTCTATTCATGAAACCGGTGGTGCTCTTTGGATCAGGGAGAGTCATTCAAAAATAATAAACACTGAAGCACTCTCTTGTAGAGTTAAAATTCATTTTGTTTTTATTAGAAGAGAACTGTTATTGTCATTATACAATTGTACAACGAAATTCTAGTCTACGAAATTGTGTAGATCAGAGGCTTTATTCGTAATGGTAGAGATCATCAATCTTTCAAGAGCCAAGGACGACTTCAAGAGCAGCGAGTATTTCCGGGAGCTACCGTTTAAAAAGATGTTCAAAAGACGTAATACATAGTGTGTCGTAAATAGTAACAACTTTATCCTATTAAGGTCAAATACATCAGGATGTATGTTTTCCGCCATAACATAATCAACAAATATATCTTGTGTGTTTTTTTGCACGTGTGGATTACTTGAGCTGTGATCTATATCAGGTAGCAAACCCATGTCAATAACACCTTCATGGATGTATTTACAGAGACAAATACCAGCAGGACCGACTCTTACTTCACCCGCTGTAAGATCTGAGCCATTTGCAGCCCACGCGAACTGCTCCGAACCCGGACCCGTAATTCTCAGCATCACCTGCCTGTCACAAACTCTGAACCTACTACTGACTCCACGGGGAACTTTTTATTTTTCATGAGTCAGACTATACGGTTTCTATCGTGCTGTGTTTTTAATCGTTTTATTATCAAAAAAGACAATCGGAATAACATTGCAATGCCCGGTGATGTGTTGTTGGGAAGGACTCTCTCCCTTCCGGCCCTCTTTTGAATTTCATTTCCGGAAAGGTCGTTTTGTTTGTTAGCGCGTTCGTGGCATTTTCTTGGAATCTCTGGCCCACCCAAAGGACAGACCACTCAGCATGAAGCACTTTGCGAAGAGGGGAAGGCGGGAGGGGGGCGTGCGACGTTAGAAGGGCCTTGCTGGACCAGGTTTGGTGGCAAATCCGTCTGTATTTGGTTTTGTGGAGAAAGGAGGAGAAAGCGGAAGTGTGCCTGTGTATGTGTATATGTGTGTGTGTCGGATGGTGCGTTCGCCGCCTCCGGGACATTTTACAACCTAAAAGGAGAGCAGCTCAGCACTTGCTGATCACTGAAGCAAAGTCTATTGTGAGTGAGTACTAGGGCTGCAGAATATGTTCTATGAAATAGATACCATTTGTAAGGTTTTGCTAATGTCGAGTATGTCACGAAGCATATCAAAGATGGTGATAGAATATTAAATATGAGGACAGTTGCCATAACTATTTAGAATTCAATACGAATACTCATTTGAGTGGTGTAAAGTCCTCAAAAATGAGGCCATTAAGAAGAAAATGTGTAGTGGCTTGAATTGGTTGATAGGAAGATTAAATGAGGCAGAGGACTCCCAAACCCATTTGAAGAATGTGTATCAAATTAATCTTTATAGCAACCAACCAACGCCCAGGTTTACTTTTACGAGCTTTTTACAATAAATCGGCCACAAGTGACTGACATTTCCCCACTAACAAATCATGATTTAATGGATTAGACGCTGTCGAAATATTTCTAAACAAGAAATACATCTCGCATTCTCGCAGTGAGTGGCCATCTAAAAAGTGATCTTTATTTTGCTAAACATTTTACCCATTATCCTGGAATATGAGCGCTCATCACCATAACAACTTTATTTCTGATTTTAGGTTGAGTTTGTTCAAGTGTGCATTCTCCCTCATCCAATCAATGCCCGCCCTTTATCAGACCGGTCCCAGTTGAACCGTCACAGACTATAGCGCAGAGGTGGCCCCTGACCAATTAGACAGTGACAAAGCTGGTCAGGCCAGGACTAGCCCGGGCAGCCAGACTACAAGCTTTTCCCAATTCCAAAACGTGTAGTCTGGGATTTGGCTTTTTCTTCGCGAGTTTTCATAGGCTGTTTGTCAAATAAATTATGTAACAATCAAAAAAATAGTCCCACCCCACTTTAATGCTGATGGGTGTTGAATTTAGTCAAGTTTGACCGGAAGGATTAAAAAAACAACGATGCGATTTTACAGCCTCGGAGCTACAACGCCTAGCTAGGCAAATCGTTGGCATGTTTGAATTTTTTAAAAACAGAATTACTGACTTAAACTTATGATCCCGCCTCCGACAGCAGACTCAGAGGTTAGTTGTGAATATTTATTATTATTTCTAAATGACTATATTCATGTGCAGGTGATCGGCAATCGTGCTTCCGCCTCAGATCGTGCAGCCACATGTAAATGCTAATGTTAGCATTACGTTTACTTACAGGTCAGAGAAGTTTTAAGTTTGTTCTGAACGCTGCAGGGTCTAAGAGTCTTCTGCATTTATGTGGCGCATTACAAATTTGCATCAGTGACTTCAGAGGACAAAACCTACTCTAAAGCTAGGCCTAGAAAACATATTGTGCAGCCCTGGTGAGTGTAATACCTGTGCCTGCCTGTAGGCGGGCACCACACCTGCCGGAAACTGTGCCAAACCTTAAGACTGACTTGTTAGAGTGATTCGCAGCAGAGGCCAGTGGTTTATGGGAAATACGACGTTAGAAAGACGTAGGGTAAAGAGGTGCTGGAGAAAGTTGAGGACTGAAGCTTTTGATTTCCTGTACATTCCTTATAAACTAGCTCACGCCTTGACATAAAAAAATAAATAAAATAGAGCAAGCCCTCACAGATGACATCATTTGATAAGTAAATACAATACAAACAGAAAAGAAGAGTTTATTATTATGATTATTATGATTATTATGGTTGATATTATGTACATTCTTTAACTGTTGGAGGCCAATGACATTTTAATAAAAGTATATAAATAAGGAAGATTCTGCGTTTTGTTTATATGTGTGTTTTGTTTGGTTAAAATGTTATGCAAAACTTGAATATTGCTCTTTAGCTGACCAAGCTTTTGTTTCTACCTGGAGAGGAAGGAGGATAGGGGCAAGCTACTTTAGAGCTGTATCACAGGAATGTGCTTGTAAAAGCTTATGTACTGTAGATGTTTTGGCTTTTGTATTGTTTTATGTTATTCCAGTAAATCAAATAAGTATTCATGTTCAACTTATTCAGCATTTCCGCAGTCAAAGCACTTCCTGTGAGTGGGGATTTTCATTGTTCTCAATCAAAGACAATGCCGAAAATAAACTGGGAATAGACGGCACGAAAACATGACTTCAGATTATACTACGCTGTATTTTCACGTGTTTTCTGTTGTGACTTCGCATTGATGATTCAGTTGTGAGGATCTGTAAAGAACCAAAGCCGAACAATACAGGGGCTGGGACAATATACTGTATATCGTATTTGCAATACATCACAATTGTAACGATACTTTCAATGCTTTTAAAATATGAATATTTCCTCAGGAACAGTTACACTGCTCTTCATGTAGAGCCTACGGTACCTAGTGGTAGTGCACTTTACAGTCAACACTTCAAAAAATGTCAAGTTGTATTTGGTTCCTAACTTTTTCAAACTTCACTCTGTTTTCTTACTGTGTCTCAGCCCTATATTTACACAGCAGTATGTCAGAAATTTCACATCCAATGTAAGTTTAAAGGTGCATTATGCAACATTTTATGGGATATAGTTCATATTAATTCATATAATATAATTCATATAAATTTGACCTTTCAGTGACCCAGCGGCTGTATTGGGTGGTTAACGTGGCACGTCTACTTTCCATCACCGCGGCCTCTACGACACTCCAGGACGAATTGTGTTTTGTAGGGTTTCTCGTTGGAATGTATACGTAGCCATGGACACAGATCCATCAGCAGTGAAAACCCTAAAAAAAATAGAATATCTACAGTCTGGTCATGAACACAAGATGGCGACTTCCACTGCAAGTTCCTGAAAAGGTTAGTAGATTTCTTTAATATATATTCAGGCATCTGTTTTGGGCATGTTGAGAGGAGGTCCAGAGAAAATCTCGGACACACTGGAGGGGCGTGTTCAGGATCCCCCAGAAGATCTGGAGGAAGTGCTCATGAAGCTTATAGGCATCTGTGCTATGACTGCTGTTGTGACCGGCCTCGGATAAAAAGGTAGAAGATGAGGTATTCATCTTCTGTTTCATGTGGATTGGGCATCAGTCATGAACCCTGTTAAAACAGTTAACATTCGACAGGTTTCCTCGAACGTTGAAGCTCCTTCGTGGTGAGTGAAATGTGACGCTGTTCGGAGCCGGCACAGAGACATAAGTCAGTGCTGGAGGTCAGGTTGTCCGCAGGCTAACAGCTGCTGACCTCAGCTCGCCTCGCTCTGGCCTTGGACACATCCCCGCCATTAACAATAACTGTCAGCTCCACAGTGACTAACGCTCCGATGATCGCTCAGGGTCAGACCCGGGACCCGAACGCCACACAGCGGCGCAGACGAGGCAGCAACTTCTACCAACTCCGGATGGAAGAGCTGCCCGAGTTTTTCAACATTTGATAAGAGTTGAAACAAAGAGGGAGGGAGAGAGCCAATATACTTGAGGTCTTGTTTCAAATTCATCAAGGGATTTATCAAATGCGGCTTTCGTCTGACAGTTTTAGTAGTAGTAGTAGTAGTTTATTCGGTCAGTTCATTCCTTTATCCGTAAAAACATTTCCAATTCTTTGTGTACAACATTTTTGTGTACATTTTTGTGTAAGAGCTTTCAAATGGTTAAAGTGGGAAGACAAATCTGTTGAAAAGACCAATTTCAACACAAAACATCTCACACTGAAGGAAATTTAAGCGCTGACATTAAGGTCTGTTCCGGATGCCTCCTGGTCGCCTCCCGCGGGAGGTGTTCCAGGCATGTCCTAGTGGGACAAGGCCTTGTGGAAGACCCAGGACACGCTGGTGGGACTATGTCTCCGAGCTGGCCTGGTGTCGCCTCGGGGTCCCCCCAGAACAGCTGGAGGAGGTGTGCGTGGATCGGGAAGTTTGGGCATCTCTGCTGAGACTGCTGCCCCCGCGACCCGGCCCCGGATAAAGCGGAAAAAAATGGATGGATGGATGGATGGACATTAAGGCCTCTTTAAGCCTGGCTCAGTGTTACATCAGAGAAAGTCACTCCATGCACATTCTACTGCAAATACTTTGATTAGTTGGTACATAATTTTGCATGCTATGTGTAATGTTACATCATCGGCGAAAAACATACCTGTGGTGATGTTGTGTATGACCTCCATACACATGACTGACACATGACTTCCGAGAGTCCTTCCTCTCTCGCTATTTCCCCAATATGGATTAGCAATGTCTTACAAAACAACGAATAGATCAAGAAAACATCACACATAGACAGTGAGATACTGATGGGAAGTCACTGGCTACGTGTTCAAAACCTAAATACTTGACTGCAGGAAACGGTATAACTTTTTATCTCGTAGCTAACGGCTAGTATCAAAAATCAATCAATCTGAAAGCTTCTGACTGGAGCCTATAGGCCATTGTAACGCCTCATTTGAAAGCTAACAAAACATTTCTGTCCTCCTTCGGTGTATTGTAAAGTCAGACGGGAAGAGCTCTGTGCATCTAACTATACAACATTTGTATCAATATTATGAAGTTTCAGGCTCATTTTCCAACATTTTTGTGAAAGTGACCCTGAAAAGTGTTGCCTATGTGCCCTTAAGTAACATTTAAATTGAGTGGTTTCCTCTTTCATTGGTTTTAATCCAAAAAACAGGTATAGGGGCCTTTAAGTATCACATTCTGACCACAACAGCTAAGAAGAAGCATCTCAACCTCACCCAGTCCAGTCGACAATTCAAGCTTCACTACGATGAACACTTCCTGCACGACTGAGAGCCTTCACAAACGAGTCACTTAACACATACATTTGAAAGACGTTGATATAACTTCATTTTACAACATCAGCAAACCTGAGAGTTTATTCTTCCAGCTTTGCCGTTTGTTTTGAGAAGCCAAGATGGCCAACTGCGACAGAAATGTTTGTCGATGCCAGAGTGTGCACTTTACAGGCTGGAAGTCTGAAAATAAAATAACAGCGTCCCTCACAAATACAAATTGAAGCGCGACATGAAATCAGTCTGATGTGATTGTCTTTTTAAAATGCCAATTTCATTTATCTCTGCGCCCCGATGAAGGCCACATTGGATGAAACGCGACAGTGCGTATTTTAATTGAAGGCCAAGTTATAATCACGGCTTCTTTTTCATGGAGTATTAACCGGGCTGGAATTATATTAATCTATTTGCAAACATTCTCAGTCACCAGTTACATTGTTGTCTTTCTAGAATCACAAAACACACATCTACTCCACATGTCCACGTGACAGGGATCCATCTGCAGTTTTATTTTCGAAGGGGCCCAGGTAGCGGAGATGCCGCTGCCTCTGCTGCCCCCACGCCCACTGCTTTTGTTGCTTCAAGCTCATCAGAACTGGCTCCCTGCTCCCTCCTCTCTCCTGCACAAACATATTGATTTTACTCAGTCGGAATAGGATCTGAAATGGCTAAGAGGAGACTTTGGGATTTTTTGAGCGCACGGTGTCTAAGGAACTGTACTTCATTTTACATTCAAGGTTATTTCAAATGTAAGGGTCTTAAATATACTATCAGGCCAAGCGAGAACACATCGACACAGACAGTCTTTGGAACTGCCCATATATGGTCATGAGGGGGGGAAACAACTGAACTTTCTCCCATGCATTATGGAACTTTTAAAGGGACAGGCCACCATTTTTACATACTGAGGTATGTTCTTACCTGAGCTTAGATGAGTTGATGCGTACCTGTCTGGTCTTTGTGCGTGCCCTCAGTCACACAAAACGACCAAAGATGTTGTTAGCATTTGGCCTCTCCCAATGTATTCTTATAACTTACTTACTTACTTATAAACATATTGACCCTGGAGCGTTAGTGATGGAAAGTAAAGGCGCTACGCTAACTATTAATACAGCTACTGGGTCACTTAAAGGTCAAATATGCACTAATAAAAGGGTTTTCTTCACATAAAAGGTTTCATTATGCACTGTTAAAAAATGCTAAATTATGAATATATTTTATACTAAATAAACATACAGATACATCGAGAGGAGCAAAGCGGTTCATCAGCCCATAAATACTTAAAGGAAAATGGACAATGCTAACCAGTTTAGCATTATGCTAAATATGCTAAAGTTAGCAACGAGTCCTGTTTTTCACTTCTACTGGATAATCGGCTTTGAAAAAAACATCCGAATGGACCAGATTTTGCTTGACTTTATTTGTATGTCACACATGTTTATAGTCCAACAGAACATGGCTAAAAAGAGTGAACAATTGTGAGAGGTTTTCTTCCCTCTCAGCTAGGCCACGCCCCCTTGTATGACGCGTTGCCGTCTGTATCTATCGTTGCCCTTGGTCTGCCCGGGTGTACGTGTTTGTTATCTGTGAGTGTGAGCATGGCCCACCTTAGAATCACCGTGAAATGACGAAGAAGTTATAAAATCAATTCGTTTTGGGCAATGGCGTGCTGGGTGACCGGGAGAGTCGCGGCCCAACTTTTTTTAATTCATAACTGAGTCTCACAGGTCTCACTATAGGCTTTAACTGGGCTGCAGCAGGAGCCTGAGCTGCTGTTGGAGACATGAAGAAACGTACACAAACGGTATTCAAATCAGACATTTCATTCATAACATAACTTATTTTTTCATTTCCACAACTCGGTCTGCTGACTGTGGAGATATATTTGGCCCAAATGTGGCGTCCCATGTAAAAATAAAAATAAAAAAAGTACTAAATTGCATATAATTGATCTCCTGGATCTGAAATTTGATGTGATATAAGTAATATATCATCATATATCATCATTATATTCAGTCTGTCCCTTTGCCGATCTCAGCAACTAATCAGAATTCCCGGTGCCATCACTTTGACCAACGAGCTTTCCTGTGAACCGGCCTGTCAGGTCCAAGTAGGAGGGGGGAATTTTGTTCTTGCTTTCGTCTTTTTGCAAACCTTTGAGTGTGTTTTCTGATCCAAATTGGGTCTCTGTGTCTGAAATCAGCAAATGGAGGGACTTTAGAAAGAAATATTGTTATTTAAAGATGCATTATGCAACTTTTATGTGAAAAAACAAAAGAAAACAGTCAATATTAGTGCGCATTTGAGTGGCTGTATGGGTGGTTAACTTGGCACCTATGACGCTACAAGTTTGATTTTATTTCAGTTTTTTTGGGGAGTTCCTGGTAGGTTTCCTGGAAACTTCTGCCAGAAACTTTAAAAAAACACAATTGATCCTGGAGCGTCCTATAGACCACCGGGATCGGAGATAAAGGCACCATGCTGACCACCCATTCAGCCATTGGTTCACCGAGAGGTCAAATACACACTAATGGTGCGATCCAGGGTAAATTTCCCACTTGGAAAAATGCCTTGGAACCACTCGAAGTGGTAACTACAACTTGTAAACTCGGAGACCTCCAGACTGCCGCTAATGATGAAACTGCAACAAAACCACTGCATGTGTGACGTGAACGTTGCGTTTAGTCACAGCGTTCAATATAACGTTATGTTGCATGTTTTGAATTATTTCTGTTTTGGAGAAACGTTCATATAAAGTTAGCATGGTATGAGCTAACTGTTGTAGCATTAGCCGTTTTGTTAGATATGAGTTTGATCACCTGGAACGCTCTGAATTTTCAAGTGGGAAAGATACTAGTTACTAGGCCTGTCACGGTAATAAATTTGAAGTTCGATATATTGAGGCAAGAAAGTATCACAATAAACAACATTACTGACTCTAACGACACTAGATACTGTCAACATAAAACGGGCAGTAAACCTTTGTTCTGAGGTGCATCATCATATCCCAAAATACAACATAAGCTGCAATAAACATGAAATATAATGTATCTCAATTTGCTTCAGTTAAAAATCTAACTTTTACAAAGAAAACAAAGGGGAAAATGCTAATAAATGTACAGACGATAAAGACCAAGCCCAAAAATATATTGTTTATCTGTTATTTATTGAATGATAAGTTGATATAGTAACTATCGTGACAGCCCTACCAGTTACCAGATGTCTGGAACGTGCCATATTATCCATCCATCTTCTTCCACTTTTCCGTTGCCGGGTCGTGGGGGCAGCTGTTGGAGCTGCCCAAATCACATTGCACCAGCCCCTTATGGCTCCTCCTGCAGGTGGTGGGTCCACAGAAGGATGGCCTCATGGTTCTAACCGGGCCTGTTGGTCTCTCATAAGGGGCTTCTGAACCGCTCTTTGTCTGACCCGTCACCTAGGACCTGTTTGCCATGAGAGACCCTACCAGGGGCACGAAGCCCCCGACAATATAGCCCAGTGATAACAGTTTTTAAAAAATAAATAAATATAGTAAAAACCTCAAAATACTGTTGCAAATTATTATGCAACTCATCGTTTCAATACATTTTAAAGCTTGTAATTAACTGAAAATTGTAATTTGTTGAATTTGTAGCTTTAGGAGGTCATATTGACTGAAATCAAAAGCTAATTCAGCTAATTATATTTTAACATAGGAGCTCTTGTGTGATAGCAGCTTCAAAATTCTTAAATCCATTAAACTTGTGAGTTTTTGGACAGTTTCTGCTTGGATTTCTTTGCAGGATGTTAGAATAGCCTCCCAGAGCTGCTGCTTGGATGAAAACTGCCTCCCACCCTCCATAGAAGTTTTTTTTGTTGAGGCTCCAAAGGTTCTCAATAGAGTTGAGGTCAGGGGGGGAGGAGGGGGTCCACATCATGAGTTTCTCTCCTTTTATGCCCATAGCAGCCAGTGATGCAGAGGTATTCTTTACAGCACAACATGGTGCGTTGTCAAGATGATTTTGTTTGGGAAAGTACGGCTCTTCTTTTTGTAGTCAGTCAGAAACTCCGCATATTTTTCATAGGTCATTTTCACACCTTCAGGGAGCCTAAAGGGGCCGACCAGCTCTCTCACCATGATTCTGGCCCAAAGCATGACTCCGTCACCTCTTTACTGACGTTGTTGGGACATTGTGGCCATTCACCAACTATCCACTACTCCATCCATCTGACCATCCAGGGTTACACGGCACTCATCAGTGAACAAGACTGTTTGAAAATGAGTCCTCATGTATTTCTGAGCCACTGCAGCCGTTTCTGCTTCAGCTTCAATGAACAGTTTAGGAGAGGCCCGGATAGAAGGTTTATGCACAACTGCAGCCTCTGGAGGGTCCTACACCTTGATGTTCGGGAGACTCCAGAGGCACCAGCAGCAGCTTCAAATACCTGTCTGCTGCTTTGTAGCATCTCCTCTCTTAATCTGATGTGTTTGTCTGGCAGAAACCGTCCTCATTGTGTCTTTATCTGCACAAACCCGAGTGTGCTCTGAATCATCCACAGATCTCTTATCAGAATGATGATTACGCTTAATCTTTCATGAAATATCAAAGGTTTTCATACCTAGACCAAGGCATTCAACTATTTCAAGCTATTCATTAGCAGAGAGATCCTTTCCCCCCCCCCATATTGCTTGAAAATGATGATCTGCATAATAAAGTGGAACATCCTTTTTCAGTAGTTTTTCCCTTAACTGGGCTTAACCTGAAAACTAATCATCCCAGGTCTCTGAGATTAATGTCAGCGATTCAAAGAGTCCTGAGACACAATACCATCCATGAGTTTCATTAAAAAAAAAAAATGTTTTTTTTACCTTTTTGACACAAAAATACAATTTGCATAATAATTTGGAACGCAGTGTTCCGTTTTCTTCAGATTAGACATTTCCTTAAGCCATATCTGTCTAATTCTGCAAATACTCCTCAAGCAGCTGCGCTTTGACAAAATTCTGTCATTAAAGCCAACCAAAGGACTAATTTCTAGGTTATACACTGCTCACAAAAACTTAGGGCACACTCAAAAAACACAATGTAACTCCAAGTCAGTCAAATTTCTGGGATATCAGACTGTCCAGTTAGGAAGCCACGCTTATTGTGAATCAGTTTCACTTGGTGTTGTGGAAATTAAACAGACAACAGGTGGAAATGAGAGGCAATTAGCAAGATCACTCCAAAAGAGGAATGGTTTTGCAGGTGGTGACCACAGACCATTTCCCTGTCTTCATCCTTTGTACCGTATTTTTGGAACACTTTTGCATTTGTCCAGTGTTCTCACCACTAGAGGTATCATGAGGAGGCATCTACAACCCACAGAAGTTGCTCAGGGAGTAATGCTCATCCAAAATGGCAGGTCCATTCGTGCTGTGGCAAGAAGGTTTGCTGTGTCTCCCAGCACAGTGTCCAGAGCATGGAGGAGATACCAGGAGACAGGCCAGTACACCAGGAGACCTGGGGTGGGCCGACCGAGGTCAACAACCCAGCAGCAGGATCGCTATCTGCTCATTTGTGCACGGAGAAACAGGAGAAGCACTGCCCGAGCCCTACAAAATGACCTCCAGAGGGCCACAAATGTGCATGTTGGTACTCAAACGGTCAGAAAACGACTCCATGAGGGTGGTATGAGGGCCCGACGTCCACAAGTTGCCCTCCATGTGCTGGCCAGAGGTTCCCTGACTGGCATTGGGGACCGGGATGAGATCCTCAGACCTATTGTAAGACCATATGCTGGTGCTGTGGGCCCTGGGTTCCTTCTGATGCCACATGTGGCAAGAGTGTGTCAGCAGGTCCTGCATGATGAAGGTATTGATGTTCTGGACTGGCCTGCCCGTTCCCCAGACTTAAATCCAATAGAGCACATGTGGGACATCATGTCGCGGTCCATCCATCAACGCCACGTCGCACCACAGACTGTCCAGGAGCTGACTGATGCTCTAATCCAGGTCTGGGAGGAGATCCCTCAGGAGGACATCCGTGGTCTCATCAGGAGCATGCCCAGGCGTTGTAGGGAGTGCATTCAGGCACGTGGAGGCCACACACACGACTGAGGATGATATAGACTCGTTTGGAGGAATTTCTACAGAATTTGGATCAACCAGTGACCTGATTTGTCACTTTTATTTTGACTATAATTTTGGATCCAGACCTCCAGGGGCTGAGAATTTGATTTACATTTATCATTCTTATGTTATTTTGTTCTCAACACATTGCCCTACACTATGAATAAATATTTTCATCCGAGGTAGGATGTGTTTTTTGAGTGTGCCCTAAGTTTTTGTGAGCAGTGTATTTAATGTGAATATATATTTTTTTTTTTTGGGGGGGCATAATAAGTTTCATAATGCACCTTTAAGTAAGGATTAAACAACTCGGAGCCGTGCATTCGACGGTTATAATGCACGACGCGGAGTCAAGAACACCACGACGCGCAGCGGAGTGGTGTTACTCCGCGAAGTGCATTATAACCGTCGAATGCACGGCTCCGAGTTGTTTACTCCGCTTATACCATGGTCCCACAAACGTAACATTTATAATAAGTATTTGTTTCATTTACTAAACTCACTAAATATGCCAGACCACCGGGACTATTTTATGTAGGTTATTAGCCGGTCACTGAAGGCTCGTCTCAGAGCGAGTCATTCTGCGCAGCTATTACGAGGATCTCAGTCAGACGCAACGAAACAACAGAAGCACACGCTGCATCGCCAGAATCACAACACAACAGGACTAACCCGGCACTTTTCCGTGGAAGTAAACACCGATATGCGGCACTCGTGGGCAGGAGTTATTTCACTTTTACGCTGTTTAACCTGAAGCTAGCTAACTAGCTCAACGAGCTCAACTGTTTATGGAAACAGCTGCGGTGGAGTCGCTTACACCTGGGCCCCACGAACTGAAACTTTTATGTTTGACTTTACTAATCCAGACAAATATGTTTAAATGCAGGATCATTTTATGTACGCCTGAAAATCATGAATAGTGCCTTAACCGTTTTCAATAGAAATGGAAAGCTCATATTCCATCTCATACGTTCCTGTCAGTCACTAATTACGTGTTTATCTGATTCAGCTGTGTCATGCGTTGCTATGGCGATGCCCACAGCGGAGTGATATCCCAGTGATTTAACTACCGGACTACGTGTGCGGTTATACGAAAATAATGCACGCTTGTTAGCCCCCACCAGCCAATCAGAATCGAGTATTCACCCAGACCATGGTATAAATAATAATATTTTAATTAGAATCCATGTCCTGTCAATTGATGAGACGAGCTTCCTGTGAACCGGCCTGTCAGGACCAACCAGGGGGAGAGGTTTACTTTCAAATCTCTCTATCCCTCTACTCACTTTGCAATCTTACAGACTATCGCTTTAAGAGCCAACATAAATTTTCTTATTAAACAACAAACATGAAAACCCTTTGAGCGCTGTTCAAACATATGAAAGCTGTTTGAGCATAAAATATGCATGCAGGCCGGGGGGAGGGGGGGTCCCACATCTACACACCCCAAACTTTATGACCCTTATTTTCCACATACTCCAGTGCTCATTTATTTATACAGTATGTGTTCAGCCTTGTTTCTAGAGATCACACTCATGTAGTTTTGCAAAGAAGGAGTTTCCCAAACACAATTTTTCCACAGAACTAACAACAGCCCTGCCGCGGTTTGGCAAAAACATCCATTCACTTGAGAGCGCGTGACTCCAGGTAGCTCCCTTTAAAAGCTGTTACAAAAGCTTTCTCACAGCAGTCATATAGGACCCGCAGACTTTAGCCCCCTTCGCCCTTTCGCACTGGCTCCGGTCTGCTTGTTTTCTATTTTTCTCCCGTAGAGCTCCGGGGTCGCAGGTCCGTGTAACTGCGTGGGTGAGGAGGTCTGTGTATCTGCGTGGGCGAGCGCGAGGAGAAAGTGTCTCCAGCGCGACCTTTTGCAGACCTGAACCATAAGTCACAGCGCAACGCCATTTGTAATTGTCAGCCCAAGAAATATATAGAATGTGAGCAAATAAAACGTTTCCGTGATGTTGGAGGAGTCGGCACTGACTTCAGCTATAACGTAGGGGTCGAAGAGATGGGGTTTTAGTGGTGCATTCTGGCTTCATGGCAAATGTTATAATGTTAGAGTTTTAAATATTATGTAAAGCATAAAAGGAGTGTGAGGTTATGGGAGGGTGATGAAAAATGTATACGACCATTTTTAAGGATATTAAAGTTGTTAAATATTTTTTATGCTAGTACTTAAACAATGGTTGGTAGGAACCCATAAGAGACCATTTCTTTTATTCTTTTATTGTATCATTTATTGAAGCTGAAACAACCAAGGAACATACTTCAGTGATGACACGATAATTACTAGATCAACATGTCGTTCAATAAATGACAGATAGACAAAGCATTTTGCTAAATATTTATCGCCGGTAAATTTATTTGCATTTTTGCCCCATTTTTCTTAAGTAATAATATTTTTCTTACCCAAAGTAAGTTGTGCCTCCTTGTATTTCATGTTCATTGTGGGATATTTGAAGTACCTCTCACAAAGAGCGTAAACTTTAGCGTTCATTCCTGTTGCATTTTAACATCTTCAATAATATTGTTTATCGTGATAGTTTTCAACCTCACATGGTATTTTGGATTTTGTTAACGAGACAGGCCGAGCTATTTCTTTTTTCTGTACCAGTATTACCCAAACCTTTTTTTATACCATATACTGCACATGTGTCAAACACAAAGCCTTGTACATACCTGAGTATGTCCAAAATAAAGAAAAAAGTCGAATGCTCACTCCAGCCACTAGGGCACAGCAAAAATGAATAAAGGTATATAGTATTGGAAAAAGTATAAGAGATCAGGATATAAACAACACATTATAATAGCCACGTGGTAAATGTTCAGTCTGCTCCAGGGTGGCTGTGGCTACAAAAGCAGCTTACCACCACCAAGTGTGGCGTGAATGAATACTGTATTTTCCGGACTAAAAGTCGCTCCGGAGCATAAGCATTAGCCATAAAATGCCTAATGAGAAATAAACAACAGGCTGAATAGGCGTACGGTTTGCTAAGGCAACATTAAACAACAAACTAAAAAGGTGTCTGATATGTTAACGTCACATAAACAGTTCAGATAACTAAAGCATAAGGAACATACCACTGCACCGTTGACAAGCCACTCCCAACAGCACGTTTTCAATCTCTCATTTGCGAGGTCGTTCCTCGAGCTGTGGCTCGAGCTTTTAGCCCGTGATTAGCTTTGTTTTGTTTTCATCTAAGAGTTACTTCCACTTCTCGCTCACTCCTAACTTTCTTTCTGCTGCTTGATTAGTCTGCAGTGTCCTCTAGCGGCATGTGAAATTATATATTTGAATAAAAAAAACGGGGGGAAAAATCCCATATTAATCGACTTATAGTCCGGAAAATACGGTAATTACTACAGTGTATCACTTATGACACAGGCTGGTAAAGCTTTATTATTTATTTATCAGGCTACAGTCCTGTTGGGCTTTGGATCAGCACAGTTGTAAAGTCAGAGCTATTATTAATTTACTGAAAGATTTTTTTTCAATAGTATTTCCCTGTTTACTTTATTTCAACCTGGATAGACTCAAACAGACAAAAGCAGCGATTAGGAACATGTTGACATGTATGTTAGTTTTGGCGATCAGATCCCGGCGGTAGACATCGATGTATGAAAGTCAGTATGGATGAACAGCTTGTAGTTAGGGATGTCAGTTAGGGATGGCTTCCCCCGGAGCCTGGACACTAGTGGTGGTATGGAGACCCGTGAAGATGCAGCAGGTAGAAGCCATGGATGGAAGAAGCGGAGATGGGGTGGAGGTGGGTCGCAGCGCAGCTGGGAAGCAAACGAACCATGATTTCTGGGGCTTAAAAGCGGGACCGAGGGCGATGATTGGCTGCTACGGAGGTGCGGCTCTTACGCTGATGGCTGAGGTGGAGGTGTCGGAAGCGATCATTGGCTGGAGGTAGGTGATGCTGAAATTAGTCTCCCAGGTTGAATTAACACCTAGACTTCATATAGTCAAAATGTGGGGCTGAATTTCGGCCCACGACTCAAAATGAGTTTGACACCTCTGCCATACTGGTATTGTTTAACGGTAACCCAGCTCTAGTGCTGGTGATGAAGCTCTGTATTCACCCAACTGCGTCGACACATGTACCAACGCTTCAAGATGGTTTATCACAGGACAAACCTGAAGACAGTCCTCTGGTTCCCAAAAACATGATGGTCAGGTTGGCCCACAGTGGTTGTAGCAAGGAGGTAGTCAGTCGCAGCGGCTCAGGACTAACACCTGAACGCAATTTTGTTGTACAATTGTACAATGACAAATAAAGAACTTAATTACTTACTTACATATACTTACAATACATACAATACAATCATATTGTTTCCTACCTCGACATATAGAACTTTATATTTTGTTAACATGCCAGGCCTAGCTATTTCTTTTTTCGGTACCAGTATACTCAACTGTGTCGACGTGTATTAACGCTTCATGGTGGTTCATTTGCTCTACTGCCCCATCATGTGAAAAAAGACACACAAAATGACCAGGCGACAATGCTTTCCAAATGAGTTCACTATTCAATTCCCCGTCATATCAACCACCCCATGTGAAGCGGTTTGAAAGACACTAAAAACACTAGCTCACGATCTGAAGTTGACATTTAGCAAGGGACACTTCAAGCACAGAAATGTGAAAGTGTGGAGGAGCCACTTTCTGAAGGAGGAGACCCCCCCGTGCGAGTTACTCTTTTAGAACTAAAGGGCTTTTAGCTGCGAGTTAAACCTGTCATTCTTCCAACTACTGCCAACTACTTCTCCTTCTCCCCTCTCAGGACAGTTTAACAGTGATTACTCCTCCATGTTTGTTTTGATACGGATGGAGAGAGATCAGTTTTCCCGCATCACTACATACAAAACAATGAAGTATTGGCAAAGGCATCTTTATTGATAATGCACTTTAAAACAAATAAGTTGACCCAAGTGCTACAAAGGTAAAACATAAGATAAAATACAATACGAAAGGTGCATCAAATACAAATGAATATAAAATCTAAAAAAATAAAAAAAATAAAAAATAAAAAAATCTAAAAAAAAAATGTCAACATCTGTGTCACAAGCCAAAGTGAAAAATGGCGTTTTAAGAGCAGATTTAAAAACAGGCCCAGAAGAAGCCTGTCTAAAGTGCTCATTCCATAATATTGGTGCAGCAACCGCTAAAGCCCTGTTCCTTCTGAGCTTTGGTTTGGTCTTTAGGACGCTGAGGAGGAGCTGGGCGACCGAACTGGTAGACTGAGACAGAGTGTACGGTTGTATGAGCTCAGAGAGGTACAGAGGGGCGATACCATTAAGACATTTAAAAACAAACAGAAGCAGTTTAAAATGGATCCTAAAGTGCATAGGCAGCCAGTGAAGTGAGGACAAACATTTTCGCGTGCCAGTTAAAAGACGCGCAGCTGCATTTTGTACAAGCTGCAGTCGAGAGACACAGGACTGACTTACCCCAAAATAAAGAGAGTTACAGTAATCCAGCCGAGTGGTCACAAAGGCGTGGATTACTGTCTCAAAGTGCTGCCATGCCAGAAGGTGCTATAACTTTAAACTGGACCTCACAACTGAGCGGATCTGACTCCCCAGTTTAAAACATGGATCCATTTTAAAACCCAGGTTGACCGTTTCCCCTTAACAATAAACATTCAGGTTTTCCAAGTCAACAGGATTACAATTGGAATTTGCTCTAAACACCATGGGCCAGATCTTGTGGCGGCGCAGGCTCTTGGCGAATTATTTTCCAAGTGGTGGCACTATATGTGCCATTCGCCTCCGCCACCTGTGAGGGGGCGTCACAAGAGGAACAGCATCATGGGGTGAACCTGAGGGCTTAAACACCAGGCATTCTTTCAGTTTCACCAGCCTCCCACCGCATTTGCCACGGCGACGGCAGCGCTTCCACCTAGGCGGCACAGGGACGCAGAAAAGGTGAGGAGGAATCTCAGATAGCAGTGGGGGCAAAGTTTGATGTCCATCCTGCACATTGTAAGTCAGATTGTTGGCAGGGGGCCGTAGATCCAACAATCTTAAGCGATTATATGCAAGTAGAGACTTGACATTTTGACAGATTGTAGTCAGGGTCCACTCTGGAACCAGATGTCCCCTGAAAAAGACATTCTAAAATCGTAGTGGGCCTTTCTTGGTGAAATGAAGGCCATAAAGTCAAATATATGCTGATTATATGGAGACAATGCTAAATATGCAGGATTTTTCATGATCTAGATCCTGGCCGTGGCTGTAGACCGTACATTTAAAAAAAAGAAACTGTGGGACTTTGCATATGAACAAACGAGGAGTTTCTGCATTTGCTGTGGTGGAAGGGGTGCAGGGAGGTGACGATTTGTAGTGCAGCAGCTAACAACTCAAGGCTAACCAGAGAAATTAGCAAAGTTCTTCACAGTCACGGCAATAAAGACGCTGGCAATTCCGCGGCATAATGTCCCTGATCCAGTGCACAAGTTAACAACACAGTAAAGCAAATCAACATGCCGCTGAAATAAGAGCAGATCCAGGCCAACAACTGTTTTACACCTAATTAGAATAATATATCTCACAATTTTTCCCGGAAAATATATTTTTATATTCACAATATGCCTTCATCTATAATTAATGCCAGAAAAGACTTAACGAAAATCCAGAATAAATGTGATAATTCTGTGTGATGAGATGTTTAGAAAGAGCCTTGATACTTTTTAATGGTTTTAAATCATCCACACAACTTTTGAACACTGGACTTCCGCAAGGCTGTGTTTTATCGAGTATTCTCTTTTCATGTACACAAACAACATCTTGTGCAACACCAAGGGAATGAGCCTTATTAAATATGCGAGTGATATGGCACTGGTCAGTGGAGAACCCCACGCAACTGACCCGGTACCAACAGAAAGTCATCCTCCAGCCAGGTGATTCTGACCACCAGCCTTGGTTCAAACTTTCAGTGACAAAATGTCTGGAGCTGAATATGACTAAAACTAAGGAGTTGTGCTGTGGGAGCAGAGGGAACAGGGAGGCACCAATACAGCTGTTTGAGCCTCTCAGGATCGATGGCCAACTGGTGGAGCAGGTGTCCTCATTTAAATATCTGGGCACAGAGACCTGCCTGTCCTTTGCCCTGCACAATCTGTCATTATACGTGAACTGTACCACGAAGTGTGTCCTCTGCATTTAACCCATCCCTCAACGCCACTGGACAACCCGTAGGGAGCAGTGGGCAGCGGCAGTGCTGTGCCCGTGGGACCCATCCTCCATGATGTGGAGCCAGGCTGGTGGTCAGAATCACCTGGCTGGAGGATTCACCTTTTGCACATGTTTTTTGTGGTAAGGGAAACCGGAGTACCTGGAGGAAACCTACGCAGACACGGGGAGAACATGCAAATCCCACACAGAAAGGCCCCCATCCAGCAAGATCCTGCCCAATAAGTCATTTCTGAACGAGAATAAAAGAGCTCAGTCAGTGTTGTTTGCTTTTTTGAGGCTCACTGGTCTAATGCTTTTTACAATGTAGCCTACCATACAATTAGGATTCTATTGAGCATCTATGTACCATTGGGCCTGAACAGTACATTGGGTCTATATTTGGGTAAATTATAGACTTAATTGAATGAGTTATGATTTCTACCTGGCAGCACGAGAGAGACGACAAACCGAGCGCTCACAGGAACAGAGACGGAAGTGTGCGATTCAGGAAGAGAGTCGGGAGAAACCCCGGCGTTTTATAATCAAAGGCTGGCGTCACCTGCTGACGACTCCAGCCTGCCATTTCTTCCTCCACATGTGTTTATACGCCACATAAAGAGTAAAGTGGAAAGCCGCGGTGGTTTGTTTACACGTATAGTGGTCACAAACTGGATACCGGCGTCACAATCACAGCGCTGTAAAAATAGGAACAATTACTGTGTGGGGCCGTGGAAGGAGGTCTGTACCGACGCTCTCTCTCTATGGCACTATGAGTCACACAGAAAAGGGAACAATGGGGGTCTGTCAGACTTCTCCGACAAATCACTGCCGCCTCACTCCAACTTTTCATCTGAAGTGTATTTTTAGACAGAGATTTATTGCTGTACTTCTTGGTCGGCTCAATACTTCATTTTCCCAATGAGAAAAGCACATTGAGGTGGACGATGGAGCCACAAATGCCCCTGTAGGCAGTGATGCTAATAACAAGTTACTTAATAACAAATTACTCTAATCTGATTACTTTATTGATAACGAGTAATCTAACGCATTGCTTAAAGAGCTGGACAGCGGAAGTGTGAGAATTTGCTAGATTTCCATCCGCGGATACACACAAACCACACAGGCCGGTTGTCCTGTACTGATAGCGTGGATATCTGTGTTATTTGGACAAATTTCAACTCTATTTATAATAAAAAATGTGCAATAATTTGCTTTATTACATGAGAAGGTCACATCAGCTGTCCCAGTGTGGTCTTCAATATTGTCTCCCTGTCACCCTGTTAAAAGGTGCTTGGACGTCCTATGAGAATAAACATGGAAGCTGAGAGAAGCTCATTATAGGAGGGGTGTGTTGTAATTTCCCCGCTAGTTGAACAGTGATTGGCTATTTGGTCAATAAAAACAAATCAAAAGTCCTACTTGTTTTGGGACAATAAATAGTATATCCTACTTTCACTCAAGCGAGAGCTGTGAGCCTAACTAGTAGTTGATAGTTGGGAAAACAGATTCAGAACAAGTAAAAGTCTGATACAGTCTACCAGACTTGTTCCCTCTTCCCCCCCACCCTGGGATACAGACCGAGAGAGGGCAGGGGGAGAGATATCTGCTGCAGGTTACCGGTTCTGTGGTGTTCCTGCAGAACTGTGTTTTGTTTCTTAGGGTTTCTGTGAGTGGGGGAAAAAACTGCCTGCAGAATTTTGTAGAGCTATTTCAAATTGAGACACAATGATAGAAAGGCAGAAAAACGCGCACGATCGAAGAAGCACATGGGCTAAATAATACAGCAAAATACATAAAAATTACGTTTGTGCTGTATGTCCGTGGGTTTTTGTTATTTGAGAAACTTTTGGGTGGGTTTCTGGTGATTTTCTGCCATTTTGTGTTAAACTCCTAAGGCTTACCATTCGCAATGTCACATGCATTTTGCACTATCCAATTCAGCCGCCGCCTCGAGCACGTGGTTGGTGCGAGACTTTCCAGCCCTATTCCAGACCATTAGTCAGATTAAAGTTACTTATCCAGGTCTCAGTGAGTTACTTTTCTGTCATTTTAAGACAACTATACTTTTCTTTTTTCTTGTGGAGTGAAAACAAGTCACGCCATAAACATAGACAACAATAGAGGAGGAGAAAGATGCACTTTTCATTCCAAGGAATCTCAAAGTGCCACATTTATAAACACTGGTAATCTGTGGCTGCTCGTCAGACACAGTTGCGTAAGTTCTGCCAGTGGAAAAGGGGATTTCGGAAGTGTAGACAAAGTCAGGCTCTGCTGAGGATCAGATCTGAATCTAGACAAAGCTGGAAGAAAGCTTGATGTCCTCAATAACCTCACGTCAAGAGACTTTGCAGAAAACACGCTGGCCTACAAACCTGCAGTATAAAAGATGGTTCTGACACTGGCTCCTTTAGGGAATCTCTCACGGCTGAAATGTTTTGATCCGTCTTTAGTTATTTTTATGCTGTAATCCATTCATATTGCTCTATCGAAAAATGACGTAGAGCGTTAACTATAAACATCTTGGTCTTTGCGTCCCTGCTGACTCCGCCGTGTACTTGTTTGCATCAACATCCCGGTTTAGCACGCAGACAGTATTCACTTGTCAGAGCTTGAGCCGCGCGACCCGCTGTGCACGCTAATCTATATGGAAATCTGAGTCGGGGAGGGCGGCGGCTCATCAGGGAGAACTCCAGCGCGGCTAACTGTGGCAAAGTGAAGCTCATTTCATGCTAAAAGTAGGAACAAATCGCTTGCAATCTACATACATCTGAGGGTAAGGGTTTTTTTAGTTGCACATTTCAAGTGCTCTCAAAAACCAATCACCTTTCACATCTCGAAAATGCCTCCATAGCGACAACAAGGAGCATGCTTTTATTGTTAACCTGAGACACAAAAACAGTATGCCATCTCAAGTGACTTTCAGACATTTACCGTCAGAGGCGATAGTTACACGACCAGAAACCACCAGTATGGTATCGTGAAAATAATACTACTGGTATCAAAAAACACTGAAATTATCGAAAGCAAAAAAATCTATCTTTAGATCCAGGTTTTGATGCTGCTTGTCCAGGGACAGCATCAAAGGAAGCTTGGTTGTTTCAGGTCAAATAAATAACACACTGTACTGAAGAGCGTCTAAAATAGCTACCTGATTTTCTGCTTGGTACAATAGTGGCTTCATATAGGTGGCCTGGCAATGGCTTGATAAAGGCTGAAATTGAATTCAAACTACGATGTATTCCAGTTCTTTCAGATAAGACGTTATTTAGAGAAATGCAAAGAAAGAAGGAAGAAAGAAAGACTGGCTAACGATAGATGGCTTGAATGTGAATTAGCTGTCAGAAGGGAAAAAATGCAGTGTTTTAAGAATAATAAAGAAGACCATACTAAAATTCATATTCCATCCATATTTTATGAACAAATTGTAAACAATACTATACAATATTTAAAGGGACTATACAGAGTTTAAAAATGTTAAAATTAAGTATTTTCCTCCCCCTACATGTTCCAGCCATGTCCTAATGTGTAGAATGAGCGCAGACCTGTTCACCACGACTGCCTCTGAAATCCTGCACTGTCACTCAAAAAGTTGTTCATTCGGGTCTGAAGTGCCGTCATGAAAACCTTAAAAAGTGCACTATGCAACTTTTTTTTCCATATATAGTGGTCCTGCAGAACCATTACAGTGCTTGAACAAACATATTTTCTTCAGTTTGGCTTTACCCAAATCCTAAAGGCGTTTTTGGTTGTGTTGTTGAAGCTTTTTTGTTGCTTTTTTGTTATTTTGCCTTCTTTGTAGCATTTCTGTAACCTTTCGGCTGCTTTTTTGTACGTCTTCATCCTTGTTCACGTCTCATTTCGTCCCTATTTTGACTCTTTCTTTCAAGACCCTTTTAGATTTGGGCAATGCCGAACTGGAAAAAATGTAAGGTAGGGGTTAAGAGGTTAAAGGTTCAGAGGATCAGAGCTACTCCGTCAGCTCGTGCAGCTTTTTACAGTCAAAGTTGCGGTCAGTCCACTGAAGTTGGAGCTCTAAAATCTTCGTAGGCGAGTACTTAAAATTGACTTTCTTTCCAAGTAGCTGGGTCGGTGAAGAAAAATAGGACATGGCAATCAGACGTAAAAAAATCACCACAAAATTAAAGTTACTCACCTTGCTGGGACTATTGTCCTTCCTCTTCTTAATGGTGGCAGAGACATTGGGGGAGATTCGGGTCTGGAGCTGGCGCCCAGGAGCCTCCCCTGTGCGGTCCGGGCTGGCTTGGAAGCAGCAAGCCTGAAGTCTGGGCACATTTTGGGTATTTTAAGAAAGCCGAAGGACAGTTGATAAAAGACAGTTTTCCTGTTTGCGGAGTGTGCTGGAAAAAGTGTCTCTAAAGAGGCAGCAATACTTCGAACCTCTGACTCACCTGCGTGACCGTCTGCCACAGCTCTATAGCAAGTAAGTTAACGTTAGCGTTTTAGCTGAAATGCTGATGTGGGACTTTGGTTTGAGGGAGAATGTAACGAGTCGCCCGGATACCTCCGCACAATGGCACAATGGCTCTCAGTGGCAGATTGCAATAGATTCACTCTCACCGCAGTTAGCCTGATAAACCACATCCACCTTCTTTCTGCGTGAAAGAAGTTGGGTTTGCCCATACACGGTTAACAAGTTGCTGATTGGCGGCTAAGGCCAAACCAATCACGACCGTCACAGAGAAATGACAAAGTTACGTCACTCGCTGCACCACTATGTTGTTAGTTCAGTTAACAATAACATTAGCCAAAATGAATCATGGATGAAGGAGTCGAGGATTTTGCCTCACGTTCTCCGCGTGAGCTTTTATTCACTTCATATTTTGTGAATTGGACTACAGCTGTCGTCACGTCCGCTAATTGGTTTATTTCACTGACAATCTGTGCAGTTAGGCCCTCCCCTTCAAACTGCTACAACTGCTCTGTGACCGGAGTAATTCCCTGCGTGGAATGGACAGTGAAGAGTATGGCAGAGCCAGGCAACACAGCAGTATTATGAATTTAACAATGATCACTGTCTGATGGCATTTTCCCAAATCTGCAAAGCGAAAGCTCACTGGAAGGACACAAACTGAGAACAATTTTCGTGATATAGAGGGTTTATCTAGTTCAAAAATATTCTTCTTCGTTTCTGGCTAGTACATGTAACACCCTCGAAACGATCAACTACACATCGTTATAATTCCTTTACTTTGATGTGAAAAGTTGCACTATTGATAAGGCTTTGTCTGTATTTTTTTATATAATGAGCACTGTTAAACTTTTTTTTAAACTATTTCAGTTTGTGTAGGACTATCAATGCTTTTTGAACATATTAATTCACATTTAAAAAAATACTGCGATAATACAGAAAACCGTGATAATTTTGGTCACAATAGCCATGAGGTAAATTTTCATACCATAGCCCTAGTCCAAATTCATGAGGACATGTCCTGAACTTAACCATTGGCTTCTCGAAGCTTTACACAATAGTATTTCAACCTGGATAGACTCAAACAGACAAAAGCAGTGATTAGGAAGATTTATTGACATGATATTAGTTTTGGCGATCAGACCCCGGCAGTAGACATCGATATATGAAAGTCAATATGGATAAACAGCTTGTAGTTAGGGATGTCTTCTCCCAGAGCCTGGACACTGGTGGTGGTATGGAAGACCCGTGAAGCTGCAGCAGGTAAAGCCGTGGATGGAAGAGGCGGAGATGGGGTGGAGGTGGGTCGCAGCACAGCTGGGAAGCGAACGAACCATGATTGCTGGGGCTTAAAAGCGGGACCGAGGGCGATGATTGGCTGCTACGGAGGTGCGGCTCTTACGCTGATGGCTGAGGTGTGGCCCCCTCGAAAGCGATCATTGGCTGAAGGTATGTGATGCTGAAAATCGTCTCCCAGGTTGAATTAACGCCTAGGCTTCATTTTAGAAAAAATCTAAAGCTACTCACCACGGCACGGCATGGCGCAGCAGTTAGAGCTTGTGCTTCATAGTAAGAAGGTCCCGGGTTCAATTCCCACCTGGACGGGGCCTTTCTGTGTGGAGTTTGCATGTTCTCCAGGTGTCTGCTTAGGTTTCATCTAAAAACATGTACAATAGGCCAGCATGAATGAGAGTGTGTGTGCGAGTGTGGGACAACAGATGCAAATTGGCCCGTGGCTTGTTCATTAACATGCACTGTCCCAACCAAATAAACCAATAAATAATCAAACAACAGCCCTGAGCTCCTCCATTGCAGTGAATGGGTGTGTCCAGACACATCTGTCTTAGCCGGAGCATTTAAGCCTGTTGGGTCGAAAGTCAATCCAAAGTCATTTCCTCATTTCCTCTGAACTGCAGGCCTCTGAGCCTTTTGATTACATAATTACTAATGCTAACATGTGTTTTATAAAAACAGATTAGCAAAAAGAAGTATCCAGAGAGGAAAAATGTAGAACTTCTATTACAATTGCTTCACTGATTTATTTCTCCCGTACCACCGTAAAAAAAACATAACACATTCTTATATATATTTGAATGGCAACTAAAATCAAACAGAATGTGTTTATTTTTTTCAACCACAGACATATCAATAACTTGGTTTATCCTGAAATGCTGTAAGAGATAAGATGATACTTTATTGATCTCACAGATGGAGAAATTGCATTCGATGAGAGAGCATCCGGCAGCAGCACCCATTCAGTGCGCACCACTCTTTTTTTTCTTTGGTGAAAGATCGTTGGGTCGCGGCCGCCATCTTCACTGCTTTGATCACAGGAGGAGCACTGGTTGATGGGAAAATGCAGGTAAATGCAGTTATAATGCAGTTATAACGATGATGTCACTGTGGAGTGATTGTTTCGAACAGTGATTTGAAGCTTCAACTGCTTTAATGTAAATAAAATTAGGGATGGGCAAAGTGAAGCATCATGAAACTTTAAAGGCCAAAGGAACAAGTTAGTGCTTTGCTAATGTGTGACCAGCTCCATCTAGCAGTGCTGTATGATTAAATGACCACCACAAACACTTCTGCCCAGAGCCTCAAGAATGGCTAGAATCGGCCCTGGATGAAACAGCCTTTCACACTGATCAGAATTATGTCGAGAATTTCATTTTTAATCATTTTACAGCCCTCCCTCAGCCTTGCCTCCACATTAAAAGCCTTATTCCCTCCCAGCCTAAGCTCATATTTGTAAAGTACAGCAGCCCTATACATATTTCAAACTTGTCCAAGTGCAGGGCTTGGCTCGCGCCCAATCTTTCTAATGTGTTCCCTGTGATGAATGCTGGAACCAAAAGGACACACGGCGCACAAAAACACGATGATCTATGCCGTCTCTGTCCTGTATAAGGCTAACCTTGATTAAAAGGATGGGAGCATGTGTCTGGCCCATTATCCGCCATTTGGACGTGGTTTTTTGAACCTAGCTATCCGTCTCCATTTCACCCCCCGCGGCTGGGCCAGGGCAAAAACGGCTTAAAGGGGGGGTATTATGCAAAATGGACTTTTTCAAGCTTTACATCATGTTATTAAGTCATTCCCTCATTAAAAACATGCCTGAAGTGTTGCCTTAGCACATTCACGCATTTTCGAGTAATCTGTAGAAACTCTGATGGCAGCCATTTTAGGGATAAAACGCCTGATTCCTTCAGGAAACGCCCTCGACCTCCAGGATACGCCTCCGACCTTTCGTCACCAGCCGAGTAACCAACCACTGCTCCTCAGCAGAACCCCCTCCTCGCAGTGTTTAGCCCTAAGATGTAAACAGAGTCATCATGGAGGATTAGCTTCATGTGTTGTGAACCGGAGTTACAGTTCTGAAACTTTTACAAAGACACACATCAGTGTTTCTGTTACCGAAACACCCAGGATTAAAACCGGTGACAAGAACACTTATTTCAGTGTCTGGTTCTGCGCTGGGCCTTAATGATGCACAGAGCCTCCGGAGAAAGCTAATGCTAAGCTAAACCTCGAGTCATCACGTGAAAACGAGAAATATGCACAAATAAAGTCAATAAAACCACCACACACATAAAGAACCGTTTAACAATGATCACACACTGAGCCGGGCTTGTTGATTTGGAAGTTTATTGCTCACATTTCATCTACAATGGGTCGTAGCCGAGTGGTTTTCTCCTGGAGCTAACAAGCTAGCCGCGACAAGCTAACGGGAAAATTCACTGAATACAAGCAGCATATTATGCATTGAAAACGTCACTAAACAGGCAACTGCTTGAAGCAGCCTTTATGATGATGACACACGGAGCCTGGCTTGTTGATTTCGTAGTTTATTGCTCACATTTCATCTACAGTGAGTCGTAGCCGAGTGGTTTTCTCCCGGAGCTAAGGCACTATTAGCCGCGACGAGCTAACAACCTTCACCTTCACAACATTCATTGAAAACAGGCAGCATATTATGCACAAATAACGTCAATAAAGCAGCAACTACTCGAAGCAGCCTTTACGCTGATCACACAATGAGCCTGTCTTTACACATTTGTGGTTTATTACAGACTTTTCATCAACAATGAGCTGTAGTCGATTATAACAAGCTAACGGGTAACCTCGAAAAACCATTGTCCACCTGCACAGATAATGTCCGTCTTTTGAATCGTATGGGCTCCTGCAGATCCTGGTGTCGTCCATGGGGGTATAGTTACAGATCCATAGGGCATGGCAGATGCAAAGAGAAGCCTCCAAACAGCAGTTATTTTTCAGGCAAGAGCCCCTTCCAAGCGTCCGGTGTGGAAGGTTCGTCTCCAAATAATATCCTGTGTGGCCATTGTTCACAAAGTGATAAACAGTAGGTCCTTTCCAACAATAAAAATTAAAATGCACCGATCGTAGTTTCAATACTGTTGAGACAAGCGGAGTGCTGTGATGCCACAGACAGCGTGTGGAGGGGGCGTGTCGGAAAGGGTCAGAGGTTCTTAAAGAGACAGGGGCCTATTTCAAGTCATTTGCTACCTCCATTTTGAAAGAGCAATTTTATACAAGGCAGTTATTTTAATTTACTGCATTTACAGACCAACAGAAGGTTTGGTCATCATTGTAGTGTGCTATAGACTGGTGCTATGTGGCTGAAAAAAGCATAATACCCCCTCTTTAATATTCATTCTCCGCCTGATAAGAATGCATTGTGTTGCCTTCAGACACTGTACCCGGCGTGCCGAAGGGATTAATCACCGACAGGACGCCTTATGTGCGGGGAGCTATGGGCAGGAAAGAAAAACAAGTACAAAGCAATGACACACTGAGAAAAAAAGACTTCAGGTTTTGACAAGGTTGTAATTTATTCAGACTTTTAAACAGCACTTCGGGACAGCATTTTTTTTTTAGGTTATGTAACTTGTGAGGTGAGGTATTTCATAAACTTTAGCCCGCCAATAGCAATTGTAATGTTTATTTACTTGTACAAAAGCATTGTGCCTGATGTAAAAGCTAAATCTTTGCATTTTTGTTTGGTTCTTGACACTTGTTTTACAATCAGAGAACAGAAAGAGCTGCACTACACAAGCCTGGCCTCTTTATATTGGACCAATGTTCCTTGTTTTAGCCAATCACAACCAAGTTTGAAAATGTAGCTAAACAACAAAGCAGTGCTTAGAGGAAACCAGAGGTCGACCGATATGGGTTTTTCTAAGACCAATGCAGATATGCACCGCTGCTATTTTTAAAATGTCTCATCTATAATCCTGTGTATGAAACTGAAAATATGTCAGTGGTGAACTGTGACAGCAGGGGGCGCTTTATCAGGAGCCTAAGATGTCCTGATTTATTTAGAACATTCATGTTAAGTAGTACCCACGAAGTGGGTCGCAAGCCTTTCCCAGAAACAATTACTATCAAAAATATCAACTTAAAGAAGAACTAAGTAACGCGTTTACCTTAATAAATCCTTTCCGTTGTCCCTCTGGGGGTAATACAAGTGTTAATGGGATGATTGGGAGGGTCTTTCATCTCCCCCTGGTGTCTCTGGCCAGAAAACCACACTTGCAACTTTCCCTGCTCCTACCCGGAGGCCCCAATACACACTAATAGAATCACGAAGAAGCTAACTGCGGGCTAGCGCCACTTAAACAGTATTTACAGCCAAGTTTGAGTAAAAAAAGTTATCTCCATTGTGTAATTGGATGAACAATATCCCTCTGTCCCTTTGCCTTTTCTGTCAGTGTAGTATTTACTCTCATGGACAATTAATGAGTAAAAAACTGTAACATGCTACGACACCTGCAGTGGCTCTTATGGCCTCTAGGGGCATGAATTACTTAGTACTGCTTTAAAATTGCATTTTTAAAATAATTTCTTCATCATGATTTCATTTTTTTGGGCTTATTAACCTCTTAACCCCCACCTTAACCAAGCTCATTTTCTCCAATTCAGTTTTACACAATACATTACAGCCTATAGGCCTGTGTAATGCTCCATTTCAAAGCTTCTTAAAGTATTTTCTTTAAAAAAAAAAACTTTTTTCATCATCTCTCTTTTGTCACATTTTTGTTCATTTTTTGTCACCTTTTCAACGCTTTTTTGTCTCGTTTGTGTGGCTGTTTGTTCAGATGCTTTTATTTGGGTAATGCACTGGAGAAAATGTGGTCGGTTCAAGTGGGGGTTAAGAGCATCATTTGTAAAGAAAATACACTATTTTACATTATGTATTACAAATTCAATTCTGTTTTGGGTTGCGGCTTGTGATTTCATAGTGATGGTGGGTCCCCGACAGCAAATCAGCTGATAACCACTGCCTTAGAGGGAGCTCTTTTGAAAGACAAAAATCAGCAGATTCCAAAACAAAAAAGTCTCTATCTCTTATGGTTCTGAAACTGTAAGCAGTAGTCCGCGACATAAAATATAGAAAACACAATCTGAGGCGTACAAACTACGATGTTTCTCATCTCCCTTGAGGCCGAGAAAGCTGTGTGAGGGCTCGGTATGAGGCTCTGACTGAGCTCTCTCCAATGCAATGGAAAGTCTCTATCACGGTATATTCTCCAGAAATGACAGCAACAGATCAAAGGTCTTCATTGTTCATTTGAGATGAAGTCGCCATTCAGACTGAAACCAATTCTCTTTTGTAAACACTACGAGAACATGTTCCATTCAGGTCCATTAAGTTATGAAATATCAAGTACCAATGCAAATGTATCTACAATATTTAAAACACCGGTTCATTTAGATCTTCAGAGGGAAGCTGGGCTGAGATAATACCCTCTATTGATTTTATTTCTACCTCATTAAAAGTTTAAAAATACCAATGAAAGGTCACACGCAGTTAAAGCTATAGTGAGTCGAAGTCATGGGGAGAGAGGGTTGAAGGATGATGAAGTATAGGCTCCTCTATGGCTGCAGTAACAGAATCTCAACAGAGCGCCATACGGCAATGTCAGGATCACTATGCAGGAGAGGGGGCTGTCCGAAGGCTATAGGCGACGCATGCTAAGCGGCAGTGCAGTTCGGTTGGATTAAAGGGATTTCTAAAAGGTGATTTGGACCTTTTGCAAAGGGCATCACTGCTTTACTTCATTTTCTTAACAGTCAGTAATGGCCATGTAAAATAAACATTGCTGGTGGCGCCATATTGTGTTGGTTCGTGCCTTTTTCCCATTTACCATAGGTGCATTTTATGACCAACATGACACTCACTTAATTAGAAATATTGTCTTTTTTATTGCACAATGACATCATACAGACTGCTCCTATAGGGCTTTTTTCTCCCATAAATTACGTCTAAAATGTCAGGTGTAGGGCTTTTAAGGTGCACTTCCCTGTTTCCGTGAAACACTGACACTGCTGCCCCCCTCTGGCAAGTGCTGTTACTGCAAACGTGACACAGACCAGTGACTGATGCGGATCAAGTGGGTCAAGAGTGACAGAATTAAAGTAGAGCAACTTTCTCGTCCTTCCTTCCTCCTGTTTCTTAACCTCTGAGGCCGACGTCATGAGGTTGACCTGCAACACATGTAATGACATCAGCAACTGGACAAACATAATCTGAGCAACTGCACAAATGTCCGAATGATGTGTTGAATAAACAACTCTTTATAAACGTCACTGTTCAGTCACTGACTCCGAAAGTTTCAAACACGAACCACCGCAATATGAAACTACACAGACTGTTCTTTTGCAGCAGAGCTTGTAGCTTGAGTTCTTGTAAAAATGGAAACAAAAGTGTGTAATAGTGCCATAGGTTCATAGATTCCATGCATCCATTTTGTTTCCATTGCCAGGTGGTGGGGACAGCCGTTTGAGCTGCCCAAATCACATTGTGGTGGGTCAACAGAAGGACGGCCTCATGGTTCTAGCCGGGCCTGTTGGTCTCTCATAAGGGTCTTCTGAAACGCTCTTTGTCTGACCCGTTGACTATAGGACCTGTTATTCCCAGTGGTATCGAGGTACTGACACATGTATCAAGCACAGAAAGCAATACCTCGGCCGAGCAGTGTTACGTGCATATCATTTTAAGAAAAGTCACGTGACCAACACTGTCACTGCGTCATTTTGTATCATGTATTGTCGTATGCAGCGTAACATGCAGCAGGGTACGCCAATTGAACGAGAGCAACACCCAGCTCGTTTTGTCATTTTGTTACAAAATGGCATCTATTTTCTTCTCTTTCACGTCCATATTGAAGTGCAGTACATTGGATGTTATATTGTTCGCGTCTGGTTTATAATCAGGGGTCATGAGTTCGGGTCAGGTGATGGTCTATAATAATTTAGTTGTTCCATACATCCACTGATAAACTAAAGCAGAAATATACCCGGTGCCGTATTATTGTCACAGGCAAATGTTGGTCAGTGACGGTATCACTGATACTTCTCATTAAATCTCATTAATTTGTTTCTGTTCTCATTATCCGGAGCAGTCTTCCTCTTTCTAAATTATTGCTCTCAGGTGTTAAACAGCTCACTCCTGATGATTTGGTTCACATTTCTGATCAACAATAATTCAACCTGCAGAGACTCACAAAGACAGACTGCATTAAAGAGGTTTTATTGAACATGACACGTGATTGGGGCTCAGACCACGGCAGAAGATTGCATCAACGATATGGAATACATGGCATCGATGGATGACGGCCAGAATCTTCCCCTGGAGCCCGGACACTGGTGATGGTAGGGCGAGACCCGGGGGGGGCGGTCGACCCGATGAGCAGAGCCTGAGAAGAGGCCAGGCAGAGGAAGGGCGGAGGACTGGGAAATGGTCGAGTGATTGGCCGGCAGGCATAAGAAGGGGATCCTGGCGGATGAATGGCTGAAGCAGGAATAAGCAGCTGCGATGATTGGCTGACGTGAAGGTGCGGCTTGAGCTGGGGCCGTGATTGGATGATTAGTGAAGGTTGCCGTTGAGGCGATGAATGAAAGCTGCAGGTACGTCTCCCAGGTTGAATCTGCGCTGAAGCTTCACTTGACAGTGTTGAGTTTGCTTTTTTCAGGCTCACTGCTGCAATGCTTTTTCACCACCAGATGGCGCCTATAAGTCTAATAGTATGATACAATGTGACACAACTTTGGAAAGTGTATGACACACACTTTGAGGTATCATCGACCCATCACTAGCACGAAGCCCCCGATAACAGAGCTCCCAGAATCATTCAGGTGCTCAAACCCCTCCACCACGTTAAGGTGGCGGTTTGAGGAAGGGGTTCATAGATTCTCTTTAATAAATCTTTCAGATGTTGCTAGGCTCTAACGCAGTAAGACCTTCTTTATACTTTCATATATTTAGGACAGAGCTCATATTTGTATTGAATGAATGTGAAGTGTCGCGAGGAGGCAGCACAGTGGCAACAGTGAAACATACAGCTCCTTTAACAGCCTCCAAACTGCACTGACACATTTGGCTGCTCCGTGACAGGGCTGACGATGACGCACGTCCGGGTCAACAATGAGGAGAAGAAGGTTCCTAAATTCATTTTATTCGATGAAGCCTAGGTCTAAGGACAGACACAGGACCAGGACTAAACCAGAGCCAAATCAGAACATCACCAGAACACATAGATCAAGGGTCTCCAACCGTTTTTCCAAGCTATTTTTACACAACAGAAACGTCAGAGAGCTACTTATTCCTCAGAGAAACTTGTAACTAGTGACTTAAAGGGATTCAGAGTTATGAAAGATGATGTTTTAAAGAAAGTGACCTGAGTTTTGCCCTATATTGATCCATCACTGGAGAGGTTTTCAGTATGCTGTCGTCAATGTGAATTTAAGAACGTTGTTATAGAAATAAGCCAATAAGTCAAACGAGTTACCTTTTGGATGTGATGATAGTGCGTTTCAGTGGTCATGTTGACCCCGGTGCTCAAACTTTCACATTTTTGGTCAAAAACACCAACATGTTAACTGTAGCTGGCTTTAGAGCTGACCTTTGACAAGTGACCACACCAGTGCTGAACACTCTTTCGGAGGCAGAGCTAGTAGCAGGAATGCATAGGTATTTTCTATCCATTCTGCTGATGTTTGGGAAGTTGACTTGGTGTATTTTCCACCACTGGAGAGGATCACATTCTGAATCCACGGGAGGACTATTGACGTAGCTCTGAAACTCTGCCTTCACCCTTTCTATTGGTGCAACTGTTGGGGGTTCATTAACTGCTCCCTTAAAAAAGCTACCCAGGTTTTTCTTTGGCCTTTTAGAGGCTCATTGGATCAACTGCCCTTCTGAAGATGGGGAGGCTTCAGTGACATCTGTACCTGCTTCATCACTACCCTGCTCAGAAATAAAGGCCTCTAGTTCACCTATCACTCGAACCTGTGCCACTTTACTTTCATCTTCACTGAGATACTGCGTGCGAAAGCGTGGATCAAGCAGAGTAGCCACGTTTAAAAGGCTCTCTGTGACAGTTTCTTGGTAACCTTTGTGCATGTAACCTAGTACTGCTGTTTTTATATGTTTGGTCAGCTGAGTTTCACCATCTTTTACCTTTAGCAAGTCATTGTTGAATAGCTGAAGCACTGGCTTTACACATGAAATGGTGACATATTCTTCAGCAGAAAAGGCATCGGTGAACTCCAAAAGAGGACTCAACGTATTGCTGACTGAATCAAGCACCCCTTGGTCTTGCCATGTCAAAACAAGGTGCCTTGTTGTTTTATCAGCAGCCAAAACCTGTGTTATAAACCTGTGTTATAGCCTTTTCTTGTTCCAGAAGGCGCTGGATCATTCTCTGCCGAAAACCCCAGCGAGTGCAACATTCAGTTATAAGTTTGTGTTCTGGGAGACCCAACTCTTTTTGTGCCGATTGGAGAGCCCGCTGCCTCTTTCAGCTGTGAGCAAAAGCAGCAACGACCTTCTTTGCAACACCGATTGCTCTTTCGATTCGCGAGATTTCAAGTTACACCGGTGTTAAATATCAATACCGGTATTATCACGTATAGTATGATATGGACCAACCCTAATTCTTTTTGCATTTGAACAGAATTTGTAGGACAAAATTCAAGTAATTCAAGCACCTTGGCTCCTAACTCTGAGAGGAAACTCTTTATGAGTCGCATAGTTGTAATGATATAATGATGCAAATTGCTCAAATAAACTACTAAACTAAAACATACACAAATCTCTCACTCCAAATGAGCAGGGCATGTTTATTTGTTTAAGTGAAATTAAGGAATGGACCTAAATATCTAATATACAAGGCTATTTTGTGAGAGAAAAAAAGGCATAAAAAGCATTTGTACTCCATAAAAATCTACAAGAGTTCTACTGAGTTCTGTTTTTGTTTGGCGAAATAATTGCACAAACGTCTTCGAAGCAGAGGTTGCTCTCTCATGGTTCCGTTATGTAAAAGTAGCTCACGGGTAAAAAAAAAGCTGTTGACCTCAGCTCTAACAGGCTCCGGTCAGGCTAACCTGGCAGAGTTCCCAGCGCTGGACATCACCTCGTCTTTATCTACAATCTGATGTCTCTGTCCGGGATTCAGGTCTGTCCAACAGGCGGCCTGTTGGAGGATCTGCAGTTAAACCTGTTATGAATGGACTGAACGAAACATGAAGTTTGTAACGTAAGTTGTGCTTGTGCCCTTTTTCAATGGAACTCACCACATGGACTAAAGTCAGTGAAACCTGTGTAGCCACGCCGGGTATAAACCACAGCAATGTAAAGCAAAGCGACAAGTCCCCAATCGCACACCGATAGAGCCACTTCACAGCAGGGGTCCAATCAGAGCTGGAACATTTAAAAGTCAGCTGGTGCACTCAAGGCCATAATGTGCATGCATAGGAATAGCAGGGGGCGCACAATCAGTACAACCCAAACCTGTACTAATTGTAAGCCACTTGCGAATACATCTGTCAGAATCCTGTTAGAAAAGATTTGATTATACACTGAAAAGCTTTAGAGAGAGAAGATAAAAAGTCACCGGGACCTGAGCGGCTGCTGACGGTTCCACAACCAAAGAATGAGCTCAGCTGACGATCTCAGTGTTTTTTCCATCAGTGATTTTTCTTCTGTGGCGGCACATTCCAGACATATTCCAAATGACACCGCGCTCAAATCGTTTCACTCATCAGCGTGGCTTCCATCAAAGATCAGAGAAGGCGCATCTGTCTGAAAGTCGGGTTAATAAATGTGCATAACAAAAGGGAATTTCCATGTGTTTCCCTCAAAGACTTTTCGCCAATGACGGCCGGTGGTTACCTGGTTACCGCAGGCAGCTCCATTGCACAATTGCAGCATTTACCCAGCAGAGGGCGCACTGTACAGTGATGTTTGAGCTTCTGGGAAACAACCTGTGACTGATGGAATACTTTTCTTCTTCTCTTCTGTCCTCTCCAGTCAAAAGGTCAGCTCCACCAATCGTCAGTTGTTCTTTTTATAAACGTGTTTCCATCTTCCAAATGCGCTTATTCTCAAAAATCCAAAAACACTTCAAGTGAGCAGATACACTTTTTATGGAAATGAAGGGTTTTAAATGTGAAATGTGATTCAAGATGTGCATTAAGTCCAGTGATGGAAAGGCAGTTATGGACAGCCAGAGTCCAGAGCTTGACCCCATTGGGAATCTTCGGGTTGTGCTGGAGTTGGTTTTGCTCAGTGGTCCGACAATCCCGACAGGAGATCTTCAAAAAAATGAACACAGGATCGCAAGACAAAGTCAAATAATTCAAAGAGGCAACAAATCTACACCCAGATCAATCTGGACCTAACTCCGAGTCCTACGGAGTCTTTGAAGTGGGGACATTTTAAGGATTCTGTGGGACCAGGTTTTGGACGTGACTGACAAGCAGAGTAACCAATCAGAGAAAAGCAGTGACCGTCCAGATCCAAACCAACATGACGGCTTGTAAGAGAAAGGATTAGTGAGGTTTGTGGCCTGGTGTTTCTCTTCTGAGAGTGTACCATTTCCCACGTTGGTTCTCAATATCGAGGCAGAGCAGATCAGAAACTGTTGCAGTGGTTTATGGTCCTTCGTAAAATGGCCAATAACGAATCTTCTATAATGTTGCACAGCGACAGCTGCAATCAGTTGGCCATTGTCAAGTGAACCAGTTCATTACACATCGCTTCATTTGGGAGCAGTTTCATGTTGAATAGAACGACTCATGAGCTGGTGCTATTGCCCAAAGTACCGTTTGTGATTACATGGATGTGACCAGTGGAAAAATACTGAACCCTTCACAGTGCACCCTCCATCACTGAGGGCCTTATTTAGGTGTGTCACAATTCTGTCAGAAATGACACACATTATGTTCCTTTGTATTTATCTTCCAATCTAAGTTCTTTCTACAATGTGGGCGATGAGGAAAAACTCCATGTGCTTCAGTTTCCTGTGAGATTAGGAACATGATGGAAATAACCGTTTGCTGCAGTTCATGCGTGTGCATTGTTTATAAAGGGCCATTGTCACCGAACTGTGGAGTTTCCAGATTTAATTGTATTCAGTTGTTCTGAGCAGAACAGGGTTTGCATAAAGTTTGAGCCTGGCTGATACTCGGTAAAACGTTGTTTTCCACAGCTGCTAAAAAGATGATAGCATGTCGATGGAAACTTAGACAAACCCTGAGTGTGGAGCAATGGCTCTCATCATTTAAAGACATTGTCCAGTTGGAGCTCTCAGCAGCTCAGATCCACGGCGCCAAAAGCGGAAATATCTCATGTTGGTCAAACCTGTTACATAAAATGCAGCTACTGTATGAAACTTGATTGCAAATGCTTTGATTGTATGTAATAAATATGAATGTACAGTACATCCATCCATCGATTTTCTTCCGCTTTATCCGGGGCCGGGTCGCGGGGGCAGCAGTCTCAGCAGAGATGCCCAAACTTCCCGATCCACACACACTTCCTCCAGCTGTTCTGGGGGGACCCCGAGGCGACACCAGGCCAGCTCGGAGACATAGTCCCACCACCGTGTCCTGGGCCTTCCACGAGGCCTTGTCCCACTAGGACATGCCTGGAATACCTCCCGTGGGAGGCGACCAGTGCAGTGTACAGTACATAATTATATGTATTCCAAATACAGTATAAATGTTGCATAACTATATGTATCTAAAGCTATTTCTGTAGATGTCACTGACGGAGGAAATTAGCAAATATGTCTGTTCTGTCTATCACTCTTGTCTACCAGTGTTGTTTAATCAATTCTTTTTTTTTTTTTTTTTTTTTTTACCATGCATGGACAGTAGGGGTGGGACATGGGGGGGGGGGGGGGGGGGGTGAATGTGTGAGTGTGTAGTGTGTGTGGTGTTGTCTTACTGTATTTTTATGTCCTTAAATTATACATGAACATGTATTGTGCATAACTGCTCATACTAAAAGACCCATTATCACAAAGGGTGAGGGGGGGGGGAAATATAAAAAATCTGTGCTGCACATGGAATTGTTGTGTAAACCTGATAACCCGCACAACTCAATAAAAACTTGATCACAAAAAAAAAAGATTGTTTTGTGTAAAATAGTAACATTTTGGTCATAAAAAAAGTATTTGCAGAGAGTAGGGTATTTACTATTTACTCTTTCCTGTGTGGTGACATCTGAATCGTACAGGATCAAAGGACCTTGATCCTTTACGAAAATATGTGTCATCTTGACCCAGAAATCAGAACAATTCAATATGCAAATATGTCCAATGTATATCGGTGAAAGATTGTTGACGATTTATTTAGTATTTGACAGTATCGTCAGGTGTTTCCCTTGTGTGTTCAGCATGAGTTCACTGCCTGTGAGAAACTCCTGCCTGCAAACACCGACCACCAAGAAGGTTAAGGTTAAGGTGCTTTATTTGTCAAACTCCTCACAGAAAGGCCCCATCCAGGTGGCAATCGAACCCGGCCATTTCATTCCACATTTTGGGAGCTGCAACAGAGAAAGCTCCATCCCCTTCAGTCACTCGCTTGGAGCGAGGAACCTCCAACAGCAGCTGATCAGCAGATCTCAAGCCAAACATTGTACAACTGGACACCTCTGGGCAAGGTCAGAACTTCCTACATATAGGACTGGGTACCGTTACATTTTTTCCGATACGGTACTTTAACGATACTTGGTTTTCAATACTGATACCTGAACAATAATTTTGTTGATACCTTTACGAAAATATTTGTTATCTACACCCAGAAAACCGAACGATAATATTTACAATGTTAAAATTGTACAATATTGGGCTACCGGTAATCTCCAATGTCAAAAATGTGCAAAAAAAAACGGGAATCACGGGAAAACGGGAAAATTGGGAAACAATTTTGGAAACAAATCTTTCTTTTGTGCTGAAACAACCAAATCACTTCCTTTAAAGGAATAGGCCACCATTTTTCCATACAGTGATATGTTCTTACCTGAGTTTAGACAAGCAGATGCGTACCTATCTTTGCGCCTGTGGAAGAGCTTCCAACTTCACCCCCGTTTGGAGCTATAGGAAAACATTGGGAGAGGCCAAATGCTAACAACATCTGTGGTCGCTTTGCGTGACTGAGGGCACACACAAAGACCAGACAGGTGCACACCAACTTGTCTAAGCTCAGGTAAGAACATATCTCAGTGTGGCCTGTTCCTTTAATGCTGTCCCTGGACCAACAGCATCAAAACAGTAAAAACAATAATAATTTGGTACCTGCTTTCGATACTTACATTTTTGCGATACAAGTTGTACCTAAACTTTTTACCCATACCATACCGGTATCGTTTAATGGTACACAGCCGTACCTACATACCCCTATTCAGAGGAGTGGACATAACGATTCCTCATTACCATTTCCAGACGAGACCGACTGACGGCGGGCACATTGTGTCCATGAAGCGACTCCGCAGCAGACGGTGACCCTTGGCTTGTGAGCGAGTCGTGACAGAGACTGTTGGAAGGAACAGCCCGCGGGGAAGTCTTTTCAAGGTTAGCGGGAGGAGAAAAATCATTGCAAACTCGGAGGACATGCAAGGGAGATTATTAGAGGAAACAATAACAAGATGATACTTTTGCTAATGTATTCCGCAATCACAATTCATTTTCTCCACCGTTCTCGGTTTTATCCTCGATGTGAAATGCCCAATCCCTCTCCTCTAATGTGACAGCTGCTATCAGTTGGCCATTGTTAAACCGTTCACTACACACCATTAGTTTTAGACAGCCATTTTTTACGTTGAATGGAGGAACTCATGAGCCGGTCCCATTGCCCAAGTGCCAATAGCGATTACATGGAAGTGACCAGCGCGAAAATACTGAGCAGTTTATAGTGCATTTTCCATCTGGCGCCACTGATGTCCTTCGAATTAGACTTGGCTGAAGTTAAGCCTGGGAAAACCCTTTAAAACGTGATATAAAGTGCTCGGACCGCACACATGAGCACATTATTCCACAGTTAATAATCTGTCACTCGTATGAAGCCAGACTAAACGATTCTGACGATTCTGGGAGACCGTAATCTTTCCGTTTTGTGCACAGATTTGCCTCACCAAAATGAGGACATCTTCACATTGTGCCGTCTTTCACAAAGACTTTGCTCAGATGTGGGCACTTCAGGCTTGGAGACGGGACGATCGGCATCTTATTTATGACACGCAATATCTGTACACACTACTCCACAACTGTACTTAGTTCAGCTTCACCCAAATCTAAAAGCTTCTTTCACTCATGTTGAAAGCGAAGACATACAAAACTGATCTAAGATCTTTATTTTTATTTTATTTTTTTCTTTGCTGTTTTTGTCACTTTTTTTTTTTTTCTTTTCTGTTACTCTTTTGTTGCTCTTTTGTGGCATCGTTGTTGCATTTTTGTCACTTTCTTTTCCACATTTTTGTCACTGTTTCATCACTTTTCTGTCACGTTTTTGTCGCTCTTTCGTTGCATTTTCATCCTCGTTTTATAAAAAAAAAATGTTTGCTAACTTTTTTTTACGAGAAGCTTTCAGATTTGGGTCAAGCCAAACTGGAGAAAATGCACTCGGTTAAGGCGGGTGGTAAGAGGTTAAAGGTTATAATGCTTTTTTCAATCACATAGCACCAGTCTATAGCAGTGGTTCTCAACCTTTTGGAGCCGCGACCCCCATTATAACTGGTATAGGCGTTCGTGACCCCCTACCCTGGTCATACCGTGAGAAATAGGAACATTAGCCTGCATAATTCTTAAAAAACAGAAATGGCTGAAATAAAATTCATCAAACTACGAACAAATAATGGCACTCTGGTAAAATAGCAAATACATGCTACAATAATACATTACATGATATGCTAAAAAAATATGTATATTTTATCTAAATGATCTGGCTGCCCCCCAAATTTGTCTTGCGACCCCCCCAGGTTGAGAACCACTGGTCTATAGCACACTACAATGATGAGTGCAGTAAATTAAAATAACTGCCTTGTATAAAACTGCTCTCTCAAAATGGCTGTAGCAAATGTCTTGAAATAGGCCTCTGTCTCTTTAAGAACCTCTGACCCTTTCCGACACGCCCCCTCCACACACTGTCTGTGGCATCAGTGGGGAGGGGGTTCTGCTGAGGAGCAGTGGTTGGTTACTCGGCTGGTGACGAAAGCTCGGAGGCGTCTCCAGGAGGAGTTAAACTGTTCAGTAAAAGGAAATATTTGATCCTTATTTATTACAAATGATGATCCCTCATGGAAGCACCACCTTAATGTGGTGGAGGGGTTTGAGCCCCCGAATGATCCTGAGAGCTCTGTTATCGGGGGCTTTGTGCCCCTGGTAGGATCTCCCATGGTAAACTGGTCCAAGGTGACAGGTCAGACTAAGAGCGGTTCAGAAGCCCCTTAGAAGAGGCCAGCAGGCCCGGTTTGAATCGTAAGGCCGTCCTTCTGTGGATCCACCACAATCATCCCTCCTGCAGGAGGAGCCATAAGGGGCTGGTGCAATGACCCGGAAACGTAAATGTGGAAGAAAATGGATGGATGGACGAACCCAATGTTGTGTCTCGTTTCGGCCCACCCCTATTGACAAGTCAAGAGCAAGAGGAGGAGAGCGGCAAATGTTCCTTGAAAGTCATATTAATATGGTTAAGTAACGATATTTGACAAGTCTGGAGGCATTGTTTTCTTTTATTAACCTGCTACCTGCCGTCCCCCCTGATCAGGGTGTTAGGGTTAATTAGGGTTAAGAACGGCAATTGTGACATAAGTTGTGTTTCACTCACACAGATCTCACACATATTTTTTCTTTGCTTTCAAATTAGATATCACACTGGCACATAGGCTGTAAGCTCTCCAGTCAATATGCTTTGAGATTTGGACGTGGTTAAGAGAAAGTTCCCCCCCAAAAAATGACGGCAAACCTACTCTTCTCACCCAGCAGTGACCAGAACCTGGGCATGAAGTCAATTTGATGGGGCAGGTGCGGCTTGAACTGAAGTGGAAGTGTGCATCATGAGTGCTGTTGCACATCTGCTCTGATTGGCCCAAAAGTCCGTCAGTCCACCGGGGAAAGTCCCAGTGCTGCAGCCCAGCCCTGAGTGAACGTGATTGGAGAGAAGCGTCGTGGTTGTGACTTTCCTGATTGGCTGTTTCCACAATAGCCAGACTGAAGGATTTTACTATTCCACAAGTCTATTCCCTAACGGTGGGACTCTAAAGGGGTGTGAGATGGCCGCGTTTGTTTTTCTAAAGCTACAGGCCGTGCACAAAGTAATCTTTACTAATTCAATCGTCGATGTCCCAGGCACGAGTCCAGAGTGCAGAGGTAGCTCATCAGTCCACTCAGGATTTCAATTGGTTAAAGGGGCCTCTTGGGAACGCGCTCCACTGATAAGTCAATGCAGAGCGAGCTGGCTTTTTCACCTTAAATAAACCCTTTGGGAACGGGGGCGTGTGATGTGAAATATCTCAGATTAGACTGACTTCTTAAAATACCAAAAAGCTGGTGATCGCCAATAAGCTTTGTCGTTGTTATCTTATATGGAAATTAGGAAAAATAAACATGATCTTACGTAAACTAAAAAACACTTTCACAGCTGCTTTGGAATACGCACACAGTATTGGAAATATTAATAAACTAAAGGCCAGTCCAACTTTTTTTCTACAGATAATTCTCTAAAATCACTTGAATAGCTCTTTAAGTTGGACACAGCTCATTTAGAAACCCTTTGAAACCCACTCCGATCGCAGGCTGCACATCTCACGGAAACTGTTAGCCACTCTTTAAACCTGGCTTTTTTTTTTGCATCTCAGAGTATGTCGACTTGGAAGCTTATCACAGCTTTTCACAGCTTTTCCTCTGGTCGTCCATCAAGGTGAAAAAGATCTTAGCAACAACGCACAGACATTCCGACCAAACTGAAACTGAGGGGGTGGCCATGGCCAACCTTTTGGTTTGCAGTGATGCCACACTTTTTCCATTCCTGGATGGTGTATTTAACTGTACTTTGATGTTCAAAGCTTTGTAAATCTTTTTATAACCTAACCAAACTTTATACTTCTAAATAACTTTATCTCTGACCTGTCTGGTGTGTTCTTGGACTTCATGATGCTTCTGCTCCACAATAGTCTCTTAACAGACCTCTGAGACCATCACAGAGCAGCTGTATTTGAACTGACATTAGATTACACACAGGTAGACTCGATTTAGTCATTGGGTCAACATGGGATTATTCAGAAATCATCAGGAAACCTCTGAAGGCAATTGGTTGTACTAAAAGGAAAGGGGGGCCTGTACTAATGCTCATCCCACTTTTGAGTTTTCTATTTATAAAAAAAAATCTAAATCATGTATAAATTTCGTTCCACTTCATGATTGTGTGTCACTTAGTAAAAATTGCAATTAAACATATTTATGTTTATCGTCCACAGTATGGCAAAATGTCGAAAAGTTAAAGGAAGCCCATCCTTATGCATACCACTGTATAAATAATAAGTGAAACGGACATGTCCAAATATGGACAAAACTAATTAACTTTAGGTTTAAGTGAACAGGGTGTATGATCAAATATGGTGCCGGCCTTTTTCATGCATATATCATCACTTAGCACAACTATTCATCAATAAAATGTATGAGTTTTACCAACTTACCATGGTTAGTTTTCAAGTTTTTCATGCTTTTCGGGCATCAAAAACACGGCTAAAGCCTGTAGTTAGACGCTTGTGCTTACCTGAAGTCAGACGCTTGTCTGGCCGTACGTCAGCGTGTGTTCACTGACGCTTTGCCTCGTTTGGTGTTCACACCAAACGCGGTTTACATTGAAAATACATGGAGGACGCGCCTCAGGGAGCGTCAAAATATCCCGCAGCGAGTCACGCGCCTCCTGTGCGGCGCGTTTTGAAGCTTTCCGCGCATGGTAAGCTTTTAACGTGCCTCCAGGGCGTCCAGCGCAGCCCACGCTAGAGTTGGGAAATGTTGAACTTTTTGGAGAAATTTGCGAGCGTCGACCAATCAGGAGCTTTCTCCAACAGTGACGTACGTTGTAGCTGAGCCACCGGGGCAGATTCTATGCCGGCCAAGAAAAAAAAAAGAAAAAATGAAAACAAGTCACGGAGCTTCATTGTGAACTGGAGCTACTGCAGCTCTGGGACTTTTACAACGACACACTTCAGTGTTTCTTTACCTAAACACCCAGGATTAAAAGCGGCGACAAGAAAACTTATTTCAGTGGCTGAAACTGCGCTGGAATGTGTTTGGGCCTCGAGGCTGACGATGACTGTTGTAGCTACGAACACACGCTGACGTACGACCAGAGTGTGACAAGCGTCTGACTTTACGTAAGCACAAGCGTCTAACTACGGGCTTCAGCCGCGTTTTTGACGCCCGAAAAGCGTTTGGTGTGTACGCACCTTTAGAATGAGGTAGTAGTTTAAAAGACTTTTCTTCATCCTACTCCTGTTCTTGTCATGGAATGTGTTTTTGCTTCTGTTGCGTTGCTGGATTGTTTTTGTGGCTTTTCGTGTTGCATTACCATAAAAGGGAATAAATAGATGAAATTAAATTTACAATATCGGGTTCATCTCCAATGTGAAGAAATGTGTGAAAAATGGGGGGAATAATTAGGAAAAAAAGAAAAAAATTGGGGGGGAAAATAAGAAAAAAATATTACAAAACAATGGAATAACTTGGAATTAAATAAAATTGGGCATAAAAATCATTTACTTGAGCTGAAACAACCAAGTCATTCCCGTAATGCTTTCCCTGGACCAACAGCATCAAAACATGGTCTGATACAAGATTTTTTCCAGTATCTGCCTTTTTTTTTGGACACCATTACCCAGCCCTAGTTATGGGAATGTCCCATCTGGAACTTCATACCTTCGGGAGATCATTTCATCTTCCACTTGCTTCATATTGACATATTGATCCGTGGTGCCTAAACTCCCATTTGATTAGCTTCACGCGCGACCGAGTAGACCAGCCATTCCCAAAGTCTTTTTTTGGGAATAGACAATATAGTGAGTGGAACTGAAACCGTGTTCGGTCATATGTATTAGCACATGGTCTGAAACAAGGTGTAAAGTCTGAATTGTTGGGTCATGGTTTCCAGTGTGCTCATAAGGGACTGTCTGTAGCCGGCTGGTTATGCTTGTTAGAGGCAGCAGGACAGGCCTGACACTGAGCTTGTTAACTGCAGCGGTCAGAGGGGGGGTGGGAGGTGGAGGACAGTAAGGGTCATTAGCGAGAGCGGAGTGGACCTGATGGACGACATGAGATGAACAGCCCCATAACGTGGCACGATTAGGTTGTAGCTGTATCGAACCCGACTGTATGGAGCCCTCAGCGTTCCATTTGCCTCTCGACCGGCACCTTTCAATTCCAAATACAGGCACCCTCCATCGTCTAGGGTTGCCAGGTCAGAGATACTTTGAGTGTAAAATGTCCTAATTGGCTTAATGTGCGGCGTTCCTCTGACCTGAAGCTGTGAGTGCCAGTACACCCTGTCCGTATCCTGTCGAGTCATCATATTTTCTAAAGATCACATGGTGGACAGTGAGCTCCTGGTAGATGATGACTTACCACATGTTAAAAAACTTGATGTAAATAGTTCAGCCTATATTTATAAAGGTTGGAGAGTTTAACAGGCAATAACGAGATAAATAACAGGACCCGATGACGTCACTGAATGCGAGCGCAGTGATTGGCTAACAGATAGAGACCGGCTGGGCGCAGGTTTTACCACCTGGGTTACAAAATACCGTATCAGATTATAACTACTGACAAGATGATTGTTTTATGCAGATTAGTTCACATTTGCAGCACTATTTCAAATATTATAATCATGAAATTAATGTTGGCCTTTAGCTTCAAGACATCATCTACCAGGAACTCACCGTCCACCATAAAAATGTGCATGTTCGACTCCATGGGAAATTGAATACGGACAGGAAGTAATTGCGCTCACAACATGCAACGAGCCAATTGAATATGTGCCATCTCGATTGATTATTTACATTATTAGTAAAAAACTGTAGTGTCTTGTTTAGCCATTTGTGCCATCGGTTTATGGACTTTTGGAAGAGATTGGGGTCTTTTGGCGGACTGTGTTCAGCCAGACTGTGTGTGTGTGTGTTACCCAGTGCTGAATATGTAAATTAGTAGTTTCAGGAACATTTTTGGTCTGATGTGATGGATTCGGGGAACAGGCCAAAAACATTTGCTGGAACCCTCTCATTAAACACCATTATATCAGATAAATCTTTGCCGGATCCTTTACCCTGAAAAAATGAAAATTGGGGGAAAACGGGGGATCAAATGAAGCACTGGTGCTACCATTGCAATCTGTGCTAAAACAATAGATCAATGTGTTAAAGTGTCATGTAGTTTTAATTCAAGAGGACAATACACTAAACATCGATTTGTTTTGCAGCGGTCAATGGTGAGATTTTGGAAAGTTTTCTCCCTTATTAACATCTTAGTTAGAAAGCAGCCGGTTTCCCACACTTATTCATTCACAATTATTGACATGTTTGGTAGCCACATGGCAAATGAGATGAAGCTGTAATTCAAGCTGTAATTTTAAATTCCTTTCTTGGAGACCGTAGTGACTAAAGACGGGAGAAAACTTTTCTTCACACTCTTGTCTCACACAGACTCCAAACTTTACAGTCTTGGACTTAACATTTGGAAGTTTTTTTTGCAATATCCAATTTTTGATGAAATCTTGCCTGCGCAACTCAAATTTTAAAACTCACTTATTCAAAAACTAAACAGGGTCCAGGATCCTACCACTAAAAACAACATGTGCAATAGGTTCCCCGGTGGGGCCAGGACTCCCCTGCAAAAGAGATCCTTTATCTCAGTGGGACTTTCCTGGTTAAATAAAGGTCAAATCCTCGTGAAAAAATCTTTGTTTTTATTTTGTTGATGTATTAGTTAAATACGTTTTACACATACAAATTTAAGCTTCTGTTCATTTAGATTTTGTCGCTGAAATATAGGAATTTTGGCCATTAGTCCAATTAAAATGGTGAATTGTCTCAAATTATGTAGCACCCATTCACTCTCTCATTGATATACCACAGACACTGGAGGCAAGGTGGTAAAGTGTCTTGCCCAAGGACACGACGACAGGAGCTGGGATTCAAATCCCCGACCTTCTGATCATCAGACGACCCGCTCTACTAACTGTTGCAGTTAGGGTCACCCAGACCTACTGGACGACTGCATTTCTTACATTTATGTGAAAATTGCAACACATTTTGCTCTTGTTTATATAAAATAAAAAAATAAACTTGTGCCAATGTGGGCAGATTACATTTTATACAGCATCCACGTCATAAATCATTTCTCTCTGTTCAATTTAGAACCAAGTCAAAGGTAAGACCAGTCTGCCCTAAAGTTCCACAGAACTGCAGTTACAGAAACCCGTGCCCGCAGCATAGACCTCAGCTCCATACCTGACTGCACTCAGCTGCAAAGCCTGCTCCAACAGTGCCCCCTGCTGGCTCCAGACGTGCGTGTCGCTGGAGGTCCAATCAGCTGATGAAAAAGCCCAATCTGAAATCATTGTTTGAGGGAAAAAAGGACATCAGTCTCCTCGTTGGGCTTGTTGGGGCTCCGTCTCTGTAAGTGCCACTCGCATCATTTCCCCCATTCAGGAAAAAGCGCTGGCATTTAGCAGCAGATCATATCACAAATGAAAGACATTGTTGCGGTACTTTGAAGGGTTGACAGGAGTGGAGAGGCTGTTGAGGTGAGTGCAAATAGAGCACTGTGGGGGGGGGGCTGGTGACTGGTGTGACCTTTCTCCCCACTCCTTTCACTAAGTAATGCTTACTACAACATATAGCCGGGGTTTCCAGACATGGTTGTTAAAGCTGAATCATGGAACTTTTCATACGATTAAAAAAAATTTGATATTTGGGCGTATTTGACCTTTGTAGTGACCCGGCTTTTGTATGGGTGGTCATGGCGGTCATGGTGGTCTCTACAACGCTCCAGGATCAATTGTTTTGTAGGTTTTGTAGTGAGAGGCTCCGTCAACCTGCCAAACAGTTGATCCTGGAGCGTCACAGAGTCCACTGTGATGGAGAGTGAAGACATCATGCTGACCACGCAAACAGCTGCCGGGTCACTACAAGGTCAAATACGCATATATGGCAATCTTTTTTTTTCACATAAAAGTTGCATAATGCACCTTTAACGTCCATGTGCTGGAGGCAGAGTTTGAGGTAGTTTCTGGAGCCAACGTGCAAACAACAGATTTAAAAATGTATTGCACCACCTCCATGGTTCGAGAAAAAGAAGAATGTGTTTGAGCATTTCACCGTTTTATTATTGTCATTTGTCATCAGTGTTAATGGTCAGTTTGATGATTGTGTATAATTGTTTTGTGGATGTGTTTGAAGCAGCAGCATGTGCCCAAGACTAGTTTCAAAATTCTAAAACACTCAGGCAGCTGATGTCCAGTATTGGGGAGAATACTTTGAAATTGTACTTAGTTACAGAATACTTAAAATTATTTAGTAACATATTCCGTTACTTTGTCCAATCAGGAGTGCTCTCTTAATAGTTAAGAGTATTTTCACATTTATTTGCATAATATTCATGCATAAAAGCAGCGTATGATTATAATGATGATTAGGCTACACCGGTTATAAACATATTTACCACTAATTAGGAATGAAAAATAAAGCACGATCTCGAACTTTTTACTGTTGTGATTATGAAACTGAAATGTAGTGATTGAGTAGGCAGCTGTGATGTATTCCTCTGATTTTAAGAAAGTAACTGTATTGTATATTCCCTCAAATGAAAGAATAACTGTACCTGAATACAGTTACTCAAGATGAGTATTCTACATACATGTATTCAGTTACTCCCCAACAGAGCCGATGTCCAAGTTATATTTATTCAAGAGATAACATTTCGGCAAAGCACCACTGCTGTATAGTTTCATAATACTGTACCGGCTCATTCAGTACATTCATCATATTTCAGTACTATTGACATATTGACATGCCTCAGAAGAAAGAATATTCAAACGAAAAGCACCAAACTAGAGTACGGTGCATGCTCTACAGTCCTTCTCCAGCCACGTATCCTTTCAAAACTTCCCTTTTGAAAAACATTTCAAAGTGATGGATGTCAGTCCTGAGGTCCAACTGTATCACTCCACATACTCGTACACAAAAGCTGTTTATGGTTGAACGTATCCGAGGTTGTTTAAACTTTAAGCTCCCTCTCAGATTATCTTTATGTGTAATTCTGACGGCTCTTTTGTGAAGAATACATATGAAATGTTTACCCCAAGTTTCAATACAATTCCAACCCAAAGTACAAAAGGGGGAAAGTTCGCCCGCTGCTGGCTTTAAGTGTAACTGCACTTTATAACATCAGACATAAGGATATTTTGTAGACAAATGATCATGTAAAGTCACACTGTTTTACAAAAATACCAAGTCTAGAGCGTCTTCAGTAGTTGTAAAAGTCAGAATAAATCATAGCATACTCTTAATACTATACACACTGCACTTTTTACACAATTGTATTTTGTTAATTTGAGTTCATTTTCCTTAAGTTTACCCTTTTATGTGACGTTTATTATGTCACTTCTTGCATCGGAAATTGGCACTGGACAAGACGTCAGAAGAGAAACATATTGACTCTTGCTACTCTATGTACCATACTGTACATAAGGGCCAAAGTATGTGGAATTCAAGTGCCATTCAAGTGCTTCAAGAAATGTCTTGAGCACGACTGAACAGTCTTAAACGTGACTTTTTCAGGACTAAATCACAAATGGGAGTTCTAAACATGGACTAACTGAAAGGCAGACCAACACGAACAAAATCAACTTTAAACTGAACAAAAACAGCACAACTCACCCAGAATGGAGCAGGTAAGAAACACCATTATAGATTATAAAAAAACGTATTCCCCCTTACATTTCTTCCTAAAACTGCTACTTCGCTGGTGTGAAACGGATACTTACCTCGGGCGTTACCCTGTCAAACCAAGTACGAAGTAGGAAAAAAACCTGAAAACCTTATGGCACATTTAACTAAGTCGGAATCTGTTTTGTCCAACGTTTAATCCAACGTTTAATCCAACGTTTAATCCACTGTTCATACGGGAGGAAAAGCTGTGGAAGCCTCTTGAATGACCCCTCATGATACAAAACATCTTTAATGGGCCTGTATCATTGATGGATCTATGAGGATAAAGCACCTCTTATTAGAAATTCCACACTAAAAAGCCCACCTTGAAACAAAGTGTACCAAGTAAATGACTGACATATACCAACAGTGAACAGTGATAAAAAAAAAAGTGAACCTTGAGCTCTGTGGAGTCTTCACAGCACGTCAAAGCCAATAAACAAGGTTTGGGAATAACTTCTCAGCCGATAGCACTAATACACAACGTGACACTCCTCGCCGCTTTCATTCCAATTAACATGCAAATAGATTAGAGAGAGAGGCTTTCTCACGGCGTGGAAGCGTATTAGGATTCAGATATGCATTATCGCCTGGTTCGTCCCGCAGGTGCCCAGAAGGTCCCCAGTTGGAATCCAGGGAGGGCGGGGGCATTCCTGTGTGAAGGTGGCACATGGTTGGGTGGGAAGACAGTGTTGACAGCGTTGTCAGCCGCCATGAAAGCATTATGGACAAACACTGCCTTTTGATGGGGGGTTGGAAATTATAATCAGAGCAACAAAGCAGCTGGACAACAGGGCGGGGCAAGAGAACTTCCTTGTTTGATGATGAAATGAACTGTACATGTTTCAAAACACTTTATTTTTTGTCAACAGGAGATTTAATGTTACACAGAATATATTTTAATTGTGTCCAATGTAAAAAAAAAAAAAAAAACTCTTTCAAGCATGTTGATCGCTATATTGGCAGTTTCGGCTTGGATGTTATTCTGTAGATCTTTGAGGGTCTGTAGATTGTTATACTAGGGATTTGAAATAACCATCCATCCATTTACTTCCGCTTTATCCAGAGCCGGGTCGCAGGGCCAGCAGTCTTAGGAGAGATGCCCAGACTTCCTGATCCACACACACCTCCTCCAGCTGTTCTGGGGGGACCCCGAGGCGACGCCAGGCCAGCTCGGAGACGTAGTCACACCAGCGTGTCCTGGGTCTTCCACGAGGCCTCCTCCCCATAGGACATGCCTGGAACACCTCCCGCGGGAGGCGACCAGGAGGTACCCGGAACAGATGCCCTAGCCACCTCAGCTGGCTCCTTTCGACGTGAAGGAGCAGCGACTCTACTCCGAGCTCCTCCCGGGTAACTGAGCTCCTCACCCTGCGAAGGAAGCTCATTTCTGCCACTTGTATTCGCGATCTTGTCCTTTTGGTCATTACACAAATCTCATGACCATAGGTGAGGGTGGGAACGTAGATCGATCGGTAAATCGAGAGCTTTGCCCCCGACTCAGCTCCCTCTTCACCACGACAGACCGATGCAGTGACTGCATCACTGCTGACGCCGCACCGATCCGTCTATCTCACGCTCCATCCATCTCTCACTCGTGAACAAGACCCGAGATACTTGAACTCCTCCACTTGAGGTAAGGACTCCACACCGGCCTGAAGAGGGGAAGCACCTTTTTCCGGTGGAGAACCATGGCCTCGGATTTGGAGGTGTTGATCCTCATTCCGGCCGCTACACACTCGGCTGCAAACCGCCTCAGAGCGTGCTGAAGGTCCTGATTTGTTGAAGCCAACAGAACAACATCATCTGCAAACACCAGAGATGAGATCCTGAAGTTCCCAAACCGGACACCCTCCGGCCCCTGGCTGCGCCTAGAAATTCTGTCCATAAAAGTAATGAACAGAACCGGTGACAAAGGGCAGCCCTGCTGACCAACATGCACTGGGAACAGGTCTGACTTACTGCCGGCAATGCGAACCCTCGAGCACCCGATGAAGGGTATAGATCTGGTCCAGTGGGCCACGACCAGGACGAAAGCCTTAAAAAGAGGGACCACCAACCCAGTCTGCCAATCCAGGGGCACTGTCCCCGACCGCCACGCGATGTTGCAGAGACGTGTCAGCCAAGACAGTCCCACAACATCCAGAGACTTAAGGTACTCAGGACGAATCTCATCCACCCCCGGAGCCTTGCCACCAAGGAGCTTTCTAACCACCACGGTGACTACAGTCTGGGAGTCCCCAGCCTCTGCTTCCTCATTGGAAAACGTGACAATGGGATTCAAGAGATCCTTGAATTACTCCTTCCCCCGCCCGACCACATCCCCAGTCGAGGTCAGCTGCTCCCCACCCGCACTGTAAACAGTGTTGGTGAAGCACTGCTTCCCCCTCCTGAGGCGCCGGATGGTTTGCCAGAATCTCTTCAAGGCCGACCGATAGTCCTCCTCCATGGCGAACTCCTCTCATACCCGAGTTTTTGCCTCTGTGACCGTGCGAGCTGCAGCACGCTTGGCCTGCCAGTACCTCTCAGCTGCCTCCGGAGTCCCACAAGCCAACAAGGCCAGGTAGGACTCCTTCAGCTTGACGGCATCCCTTACTTCCTGGCACCACCACTGAATTTGAAACAGACAATTTGTCGACAGACAAACTCTTCCACATTATCAGGTTTTGTAATGGTCCTCGTCGGGCTTTTCTTTCTTTTGGACACATTCCTGTTTCCTTGAAGGCATCCACTCACAATAAAAAAGGATTTTACGATCAGGAACACAGCATCGCAGGGGAATTTCAAAGTGACGAAAAAAGGCGGGTTCATTACAAAAAATACAAGGAAGATATAACACCATCTGTAAAAAAGCTGGAGTTAAAAAGCAGGAAAGGGTAACGATGGTAAACAACTCAAAAGTCAATCAAGAGGTGCAGTCTGAAGGTTTTGCCTTGGTCTTCATAGCCTCCTGACCTAAAACATCATTGAAGATCTGTGGATGGACCTCCAAAGAGATCTAGAACTATAAGACACTTGGCTGCCTGGAAAAGCATTGAAAGCTGTGATACTTGCCATAAGGGTTTCCCAATAAGGGTTTTGAGGCTGTAACTCAGGGTCCCCAAACTTTTGCTGTGGCCTTTTTTTCCCTTTTCTGTTATTTTGAAAATGTAAAAGATGGCAATAAAACATGAATAGTTTAGCACTATTCCACCTCTTAAGTGTCCATGTTTGGCTACACCTATTAATGATCACATAATAAGTATTTATAAAGAATTAAAACACTGGTAAATAGTTGTATTATTTATAAAACATTGACAAAGGTGTAAACCGACTTACCCACTTCCCTTCTTTCTTACTTATTTACCTATTCACTCACCTCCTTACTTACCTACCTACTTACAACCTTACTTACACTTACGGTCACGTACTTACTCATCCTCACACTTACATTTACTTACACTTACGGTCACTTACTTGCTCAACTTTACCTACACTTACGGTCCCTTACGTACACTTACTCAACCTCACACTTACATTTACGGTCACTTACTTCTGCCTGGCTCTGCCATACTATTCCCAGTCCATTCCACGCAGGGAATTAGTCTGGTCACGGAGCAATTGGAGCAGTTTGAAGGTGCGGGCCAAACGCACACAGATTGTCAGTGAAATAAAATAATTAGTGGACATGACGACAGCTGTAGTCCAATTCACAAAATATGAACTAAATATAAAATCGCGTGGAGAACGCAGAGGCAAAATCCTCGACTATTTCATCCATGATTAATTTTGGCTAATGTTAATGTTAACTGAATTAACAACATAGCGGTGCAGCGAGTGACGTAACCTTGTCATTTCTCTGTGACGGTCGTGATTGGTTCAGCAACTTGTTTACCGTGTGTGGCCACACCCACCTTCTTTCAGTGGGTGTGGTTTATCAGGCTTACTTACTCAACCTTACACTTACATTTACTTACTCAACCTAACGTACACTTACACTTTCTTACTTACACTTACGTACACTTATTTACATTTATTTACTTATTCAACCTTACTTACACTTACTTATTCAACCTTGCTTACACTTAAGTACACTTACTTACACTTACTTGCTTCCACTTATGTACACTTACTTACATTTACTTATTTACTTACACCTTCTTACTCGACCTTACTTACACTTAGGGCTGTCACGGTATGAAAATTTTACCTCACGGTTATTGTGACCAAAATTATCACGGTTTTCGGTATTATCGCGGTATTTTTTTTAAATGTGTGTTGATATGTTCAGAAAGCATTGATAGTCCTACACAAACTAAAATCATTTAAAAAAAGTTTAACTGTGCTTGTTACATAAAAAAATACAGACAAAGCCTTTTCACATCAAAGTAAAGGAACTATAACGATGTGTTGTTGATCGTTTCGAGGTTATTACATGTACTATTTATAGCGTCAGAAACGAAGATAAACCGTCTATGTCAGGAAAACTGTTTCACTTTCACTTTGCAGATTTGGGAAAATACCATCATTACTAAATTCATAAAACTGCGGCGAGAGTGAATCTATTGCAATCTGCCACCGGGAGCCCCGTAACGCATTGTGCCATCGTGCGGATGTATCTGCGACATGGCTTATGCTGGCGGTGGCGCTGCAGCCGCACTATGATGCGACTCGATACATTCTCCTTCAACCCAAAGTCCCACATCAGCATTTCTGCTAAAACGCCAACGTTAACTTACTGCTATAGAACTGTGGGAGACGGTCACGCAGGTGAGTCAAGAGGTTCGAAGTATTGCTGCATTTGGAGACACTTTTTCCTGCACGCTCCGCAAACTGAACTCTGAAGGCTGATAGATCCTGCGCACTGTCGTGTCGGACATGATTCCAGCTTCGAGAAAGTTTTGTTTGGGTTGTAAACAACAAAGTGCACATGTGCGGAAACTGCAGCAGATGAGACGGTGGCTGGTGAGGCCCACCGTGCCTACACCGCGGGTGCGGTTATTCACCGAGATAGTAATAAAAACACAAAACAAGACGGTCATTTTCACCGTCAAAATTTTTACCGGGGTTTACCGCTACACCGGTTACCGTGACATCCCTACTTACACTTACTCACTGACTGACTCACACTTATTCACTCTTGAGGGGTCAAAGGGCTGCACTTTGGCCGGCCCTGTTCTAACCTGTTGCCCAGTACCTTTGCCCACATGGAACAGTCATTTCATCCGTGCACAAACACCAAACTGACACAACTCACAAGTCCAAAGCCCACCAACTATTTCGCCATTTTAATTTTTTTTCTTCACATTATTGCTTTACAGTAAAATGCATTGGTTGGATATGTCCAGATATAGCAAGACAATACATTCAATATAAGTTATACAGATGTCCTTGGTAATATTTATAGTAACTAACTTTACATGAAATATATATATATTTATATATATATCATTTTTATTTACTCATAATTATCATTATTATTCTCCACAAACAACTTCCACGTCACATTGAGCTCACAGTGCATCGGGTCGCATTCGGAAAAAAACACACCGTCCCTTCTCCATTGCCACTCGTGTTTATATATATATATATATATATATCTATAATGTGCGCTTCACTTTGTACATAGGATTGCCATAGAGTCTGATTTCAAACATGGAATATGGCGTACAAGTTGATTTTTTTTTTTATTATTCCTTCCAAAAGTGACATTAACAAAGAGACAAAATGGGTCTTGCATCAACGGACATGACCACACAGCGCAGCATCGACGCCAAGGTCGCATGAAAAATATAACACTTTTATTTTGGGAAGGGGGGGGGACATTCGTATATATTGCAAGTCCAAAGAAAATAGGTCCTGTTTAGAGGGTTTTTTTTATTTATTTTTTGCTTCTGTGTGGTCACCTCCTTCTGGAAAAAATCTTTTTTTTTTCAAATCCCGAGAGTTGATTTTCGTCATGCTAGGGTTGCAACTGGGTTTAATGCCCCTTGTACAAGAAAACAGTGGGTGAGGAATGGGTCCCCTAAAAAAGAAAAATGTCCATGTTTTGGGACACACACTTGTGAGCTCACACGGCACTAGACAAACCGACGTCACTCCGTTTTTTTTTTTTGTTTTTAAATATGGCAACCGCTCGGATCCTTTCACATGGAAATTGCATATACAAGTCCCTGCTTGGTGTGAAACAGGTAGGGTTTTTCCAAACACAACGCACGCAAAGTTTTTGTCTCCGTTACAGGCGTTTTTGCTTGACGTCGAGAAAAAAAAAAAGAACATTTTCCCGGTGTAGCGCGTAGCTGCCGAAATTCTTTTTGATCAAAAGTTGGCTGAGGACACACATTTTTTTGTACATGCCCGGGAAGCCTTGAGTTGTTCGCTGTGCTGTTTAAAAAAAAAAAAAGGATCCATGATTTTTTTTTTTCATCCTCAAAAGTCCCCGCATGCATTACAGACACAGGGAAAATGTGCGATGACAAATTTGAGACTGATTTTTCTTTGTAGCAGGAAAAAAAGAAAGAATCAAACGCACCGAAATGTCTCACGCACGCACACGGAATACGAACGCACTCACGGAAGAAGGAAGCACTGTCTTGATTCGGATGAGAGGACGGCTGTTAATAAAGTGCAATATCTACATGAAACGGACCACCGGCGCCACCTCTTGGAGATCTCCGGATTTTTCCCTGATAACCGACAGGCTGTGATGGCACCCCCTGCTGTCCAAAGGGCAGAAGTTCGAGTTGTACGGTTGTTGTCGTCATTGTCGCCGGTTCACCTGAATAGCTTTTGTTTTTCAGTTTGTTGGTTTGAAATTGTGCGGAGAATGCCGGAGGAAAGAAGGGGGTAGGGGGGGTCGAGTAACCATCACTGCTGCTGAAAAGATACAATGTAGTGGAGCCTTCCAGTGCCGGCTCCACCTAGTGGTCGAATCTCCTTACAGCACAAAAGCGAGAGAAAAGCGATTTCATGTGCAACTTGGTTTCAGTGAAAAACAAAATGAAAACGTGTCCTTTTCGCATTTGCGACAAGCTCTCCTCCGCTATTCTCAACAAAAATCTTTGTCAAATAATAAATACAAAAATAATATAAATACAAGTTTACATTGTGCAGTGCTGCATAATGAGACCATCACATTCTGTAGGACCGATCTGAGTGGAAAAGTATTGTTTCGAATGAAGAAATGAAGAGCTCTTACGGGGAAGGGAAAGAGGCCATGCAGAGACGGGTCCAGGCGGGAAGGGGAGGGGCCTCTGAGGACACGCCCCTTTATAGGACACACCCTCATTGGACACGCCCCCCACTCCTCGCACGACACTGCACACTGGGAGTTTGGCATTTCATGTAGGAACAATGAGTTCTCTTGTCCAGGAGGAGGGGGGAGCAGGGCGTTAGACATTTTGGTCTCATCTCCTGAACGGCCAAAGGTTTTGGTTCGAAAAGACTGGCTTTGGAACAAACGCGGGTGTCCGGAAATTTACAACGTCAAAAATCGACGACAATCAACAAAGGGGGAAACGTCCGATTCCCCGACATCTAAAAGGCATGCGAAAGACGGGTGAAAGGTTATGGCCGCGCGGAACAATGCTGTGGGAAAGAAAACGGAAATCGAGGACTGGATGTCGAAACGTGAAAAAAAGGCTCCAATCCTGGGGAGGGAGGGAGAAACAAACTTCGATTCAAAAAGTAAAAAAAACTGTACCGAAGTCGGAAGAAAAAACAGTTCGTAGATAGGTCCATTATAACTGGAAAGAGGAAACGAACCGATGGCGGCGGGCGGGGCTCGGGGTCAGGCCTCGATGCACATGGGCAGGTTGACGAAGGTGAAGACGTTGAACTCGATGAGGATGGAGAAGCAGAGGAAGATGGCGTACAGGACCATGGCGTACATGCCCAGCTTGAAGTCCAGCTGCCAATTGTTCAGGTGGATCCCCCCCACCTGCCAATCACAGGAAAGTATTGAGACATCCTTTTGGGCACGTCAGCATGGATTGTTATGGAATGTCTACGTAATGATTGAGACACACAGGGTCAGGACTGGTCAGGACTTCATAACTTCATGGCACCGACGTGGAAAATGGACTTCCAGGCCAACATTGTAAATAAGAATTTTGCCTGATAACATAAAGGAAATAAATAAATGACTCACCGTCAAAGCCACCGATCCCAGCAGCAGCACCACAGAGTAGATCAGCCCCCGACTGTTGATCATGACCTGGAAGAGCGGAACAGATACATTTGTGCCTCGTCCCCACGGCTCTCACCTCTGACACTGAAACGCCGTCTTACCACAGAGCCGTAGCTGATGCACACGGTCTGCAGGAACCAGGGCAGCCCCAGCCCCACCAGGATGTCAAAGACGTTACTGCCGATGGTGTTGGAGACCGCCATGTCGCCAAGGCCTGAGCGAGAGGAGGCGGGGTCAGTGGTTAGAGTCGCAAACACAACTGAAGGTAACTTTAGACCGATACATGCTGTAGCCAACAACCTGATTCAGTATAATTGGAACACTATGGAAAATCTATAGTTCTACGGCGATTCAGGTCAACTCTTCCCTTCCACGTATTTTATGGGTCTGACTGAGTGACCAGAGGATTTGACCAGTGCCAGGGAAGTGTGATACGAATCAAGTCTAACAAGTAAGCAAGCGATGACAAGTAGCAAAAAGAAATCCATATGATCAATCAAATCCTAGTCCCGAAAGTTCTTTCTGTATCTAGAGGTGAACATTTCATTGGAAAATTTGGCAGTTTAAGACATGCTTCAGTTATTTTACTTACGCTCTCCCTCATAAAAACGCAATGAGTGTGGCCAAGTTGAATAATATTAACATGAAATTAAAATAAATGAATGTTTAAACATTTTCACAAAGTTTCAAAAGTGTCTCTTGGCTCTTTAGGTTTGTTGTGTCGCCGTCTGAGAGACTCTGCATAAATGACAATACTTTTCCAATCGACACGGGTCTACATCCCTAACCCTAGCACGATTTGTTTATTTGAATTAGGAACAGACCAAATGAATGTCACTATAATACATGATTAGGGATCCACTGAATGTTTCGCCCCATTGAGCTGCTTTTGCTGAATAAAAACAGCAGATCCAGTTATATCCAGGGATATTACGGAACTTTTAGCCAAGATTATATTTCTTCCACACGTGTTAGTATTAGTATTTTTCAGGACATTAAGAAACCTTAGAGATTGGGATTGTGTTATCACAACTTCTAAGAGTGACTCAGCAGGCTCTAATCTCAACTTTATATTGCTTTTAGCTAATGTTTATTGGGCCTCATTCACGACACATTCAGTGCTGAAAACGTTCCCCTGGAAGAACAAATCTTAAGGACGGTCAGGAGGACTCTTACACAAACAATCTCTAGTCCAGGATTGTCAAACTCATTTGGGTCGAGGGTCGAGAAATTCAGCCCCCACGGTAGGTCGCGGGCCGCATATATTGTAAAGGACTGTGGCGTAATAAATAACAATGGCTTACATACACTTATTGCGCTTTATCAGCCGGCGTCACTTGTTTCTCAAAGTACTATATAATGTCATTATTCATTCACTCCACACACCACAGTAACAATAAGTTACTATTGTAGCTACAGCCGCCCTGGGGCAGACTGACCTTTTACCACGTGGTTATAATATACTGTTTATATCCTGATCTCTTATTATATTAGCGTCCTCTGCTAGACACGTGTAGAATTTTTGCTATATTATAATTTAAGCTGCCCCCTAGTGGCTGGAGTGAGCAAACTGGTTATTTCGTTAAAAATCCATAACTCCCCACAGGAATGGGCTAGAGACGTACTTTTTTATGACACGCTCAGGAATTCACGCCCCTCAAAGGGCCAAATTAAATCATCTTGTGGGCCGCATGTGGCCCGCAGGCCTTGACCTTGACACATGTGCTACACATGTATTACTGCTAAAAGTTATTAATGCTGCTGCCTATAAATAGGACTAAATGCAAACTGAATTGACGTTCTTTAATATAGACAAGCGTCGGCCTCGAACTCGCAAACTTGTGTTTACAAATTGGGCGCTCTCCCTGTTGAGCTGCGTGGGTGGAACGTCACGCCACCGCATCGAGTGTACGGACCAAACCTGCACTCGCATGTGAAAAAAAGGAAAAGGGTTTTGTGATTTACATGGCTTATCTATTTAATCATTTTGTAAGGAGGGCAAATTTGCCTGGTACCCAAACATTTGGGTGGGTGCTTGCGCACAAGTTAAAGTTCTTTTTCCTTTTGGGGTTTTCTTGTTTCTTAGTTTTGGATTTGCGTTTTGTCATGCGTGTCCTCCTCTGGCACTTCTTGTCCTTTTATAGTGAAAGACAGGCGGTGACATATGCTAATGAGGCGGTGACATATGCTAATTAGTCCTCTCACGCACGCGCTTCCAAGTCGGCATTCACCAACCTCAGAACACAGGCACGAATCATTTAAAAATATGTTGTGAATCTGCCGCAGTTTTCTGACAAGCACAGATTTTAGGACTTTTTTTACGAAGATGTTCATGAATGAGGCCCAATATTTGATAGTAAATCACAACAAGACGGATTTCTACGGTAATGTTTAATAAACTCTAACATTCTATTGCAATTAAGATGAAATGAGAGCTTTCAATAGATTTTTCACAAATTAAAAAATATGGTTCAATTTAATAATCCTCTGGTTAAACATACTCTGAAAATCTGGAGTCGATATAGGAAACAGTTTGGCCTTGGTGGCTTTTCGCTTTGGAGTCCTATGTTAAATCAATTTTTTAAACCTTCTACAATGGACATTGGCTTTCAGAGATGGCATCACGAGGGCATCACTCGCTTTAAACATGCTCAAAGATGGCATCATTGCATCTTTTTCAGAATTGTGAGAGAAATTTAACCTTTTACAATCTGATTTTTTCCGTTTTCTTCAGATTAGACATTTCCTTAAGCCATATCTGTCTAATTCTGCAATTACTCCTCAAGCAGCTGCACTGCAAATTATGTCATTAAAGCCAACCAAAGGACTAATTTCTAGGTTATATAATACTATGCTAGAACTTAAAAGTCCCTTGATGGACACATTTAAAAAAGCTTGGGAAGAGGTTTTGGGCGTCAGTATGACCGAGGATGCTTGGGCTGGTGCACTCAAACTAGTCCACGATTCCTCTTTCTGTGCTCGCCACAGGTTCATTCAATTTACAATTGTACACAGGGCACATATTTCCAAGTCCAGGCTGTCTTCCATGTACCCTGAGATTAGCCCACTGTGCACCAGATGTAAACGGACGGAGGCTTCCCTCAGCCACATGTTCTGGTCTTGTTCATTAGTTCAACGACTGAGCTTTAGGCTCGAACCAAATCCCGTTTGAGCCCTTTTTGGGTTTTTAAAAAAAATCAAACATATCTCAGCACCAACAAGAGACAGTCTCTAGTCTTTGCTTTGCTTCTGGCACGCCGTGCCATTTTACTTAAATGGAAGGAGGCCTCCCCTCCGTCACACGCACAGTGGCTGCAAGATGTCATGTCCTGTTTAAAATTGGAAAAGATAAGATGTTCGCTTAAACAAACGCCTGGTGCCTTTGAGGATACCTGGGGACCTCTCTTACTTTGCATTTCCAGCCCTGTGATATTGTATTTGTACTTTACAGTACCTTCATTTGTTAACGTAGGTCTTGGTGTGACGTCATTGTTTTGGCAGTAATGGTGTGGGTGTTTTTTTGTTTGTTTTTTGGCCAGGGATTTTTTTGTATGTTTTTTTGTACCAAACAAATGTACATATGTTTACATCTTTTTTAATATGTTAAAATTCAATAAAAATATTCTTGATAAAAATTGTTTTCAAAAAGGTGAAAGTGACCACTAGATGTGTATCCTGCGCTCACAGAAAGGCAGAAAAAGGCAGATTCAGGGGTGTAGTTTGTATACAGTAGTTTTTGTGTTATTGAGAACATGATTCCAACACTGGCTTTTTCTTTTGGACACATTTTATTAAAGTTTAAATTGAGACAGGAACACTGGCTCCTCTTGCCATCTGAGAAAGGAACAATCTGAAAATAACCAACAGATCAAACAGATATTTAAACTGTTATCTTGGAGCACTGCAACATTAGTGGAAAAACTAGACTGGGTAAGTAACCGTATCGATCTGTGCCAAAATGTAGATGTACAGTGTTACGGTCCAGCCCAGGGCCAGGCAGCGTTCCTAAAATACCCCCCTGCCGTGAACAGCCTGGTATCGATCATTGGGTGAAAGCCACACCTTGCCGAGCCACGATGAGACTGGCGATGCAGTCTGGGACACTGGTGCCCGCCGCCAGGAACGTGATGCCCATGATGACGTCAGGGATTCCCAGTGTGTAGCCGATGATGGTCACCTACAGCGGGGACAGAGAGAGAGATGAGTGTATGGGAGCAGGAGAGATGATGGCTTTACTGTCATGAGGCAGATGGATTTTTAATCGAACACTGTGGTATAGAGATTAGGATTGTGTCATCAACCTGCTTTAGATTCGAAGCTATTTTAAAAATTATAATTGTATATAAATAATTTAATTACCAGCAGCTAACAGAGTTGCTCCTTGGCTCTTTTCTCATTCTTTATTATACTGTACTTTTGACTAATGTTAATTTATGGATATTAAAATGTTAATTCATGTCTATTGTTTCCCAGTTATAAACAAAATGGCTGATTTTATCAACGATGCCCAAATATGACGTTCAATCCCACTAACTCAAAGGTGGGGGTTAAGAGTTAATAAGATCAGACACTTCAATTTCCGTGGATTAAGTCTGCGTTTTCAATACTTGACATAAAAAAAAAATGTTTAGAGAGATCAGTTTGACACTTTTCCTGTAGTTTGCTGACATAAACATTGGCAGAAACACATTCCTTTTCATCATTAAAACAGTTCTATGTGATGACGACCAACTTTTGCCATCGTTCAGCAGTGGACATACCATCCAGACCATGACGTAGGAGAAGACGGCGATCCATAGTGTCGAGAGGATGAAGGACAGCATGAAGAACCTCTCCCAGCGCGGTTTGGCACAGTTCGGCACGGTCAGGAACAGGAGGAGGAGCAGGGGCCACGAGATCAACCATTTGATCTTACTCCCACACCCTCCTGGAAAAAAACATGTGAATTATTTCATCCCCCTTTATGGCCTACTTTCTTATACGTGAACTTAAAGGAATAGGCCACCGTTTTTACATACTGAGATATGTTCTTACCTCACTTTAGACGTGTTAATATATCCCCGTCTGGTCTTTGTCCGTGCGCTCTGTCACGCAAACAGAGCACATACGCAGCCTATCCCACATGTCATATAGCTCCAAAAAAGCTCCAAGCTCTTCCACGTGTTCCCTATTTAAATAAAGTTATGTGAAGTGTTTTCATGCGAAGTATATTTACACAGAAATGTAGCATGTCGATTTTATAAGCAGATAAAAAGGGGTACTATATTGTGAGGCGTAATGATACGAGGAGCAAAACGTCCGCGCAGTAACTCCTAAAGGTTATTGCCGGAAGTGAGCGGGGAAGTCTTTAGGAGTTACTGCGCGGACGTTTTGCTCCTCGTATCCTTACGCCTCTTTTTATAGTACCCCTTTTTATCTGCTTATAAAATCGACATGTTACAACACGTGGAAGAGCACGGTAGCTTCTATCGTGAGCTTTTTTGGAGCTATATGACATGTGGGAGAAGCTGCGTATGTGCTCCGTTTGCGTGACAGAGCACACGGACAAAGACCAGACGGGTATATAGTAACTCGACTAAGGTTAGGTAAAAACATATCTCAGTATGTAAAAACGGTGGCCTATTTCTTTAAGTTCTGTCAGTCACGTTCTGATTTGCTTGATTGCTTTGAGTGTTTTGTGTTGCATTAGGCCTGGTCGAGTTAAATGACTTACAGTGGGTGCAAACGTTTCTTTCATCTGATAATCTTTTAGAGCTGAGAGATTTCTTGGTCATCTTGGACGCACTGCTCTCTGGAGGTCAGACAGATCTTCATTGATGTTTCGGTCAGGAGACTGGGAAGGCCACAGCAAAACCATCAGACTGCACTTCTATTTTAACTCCAGTTTTTTGTCTCAAATGCACGAGGCTTGTCTAAATGTCATGCCTAAACGTTTGTAAGCCACTGTCGAATGCATGTGTGACATGTGCAACCAGATTCCTTATGTTTATGCATGGACATCGTCTCCATATGGATACTGAACATTGCAACTGATGTGGAAAAGTTGGAACCTCTTTTTCGGGATTGGATTTTTCAGAGGAAACCAGTGCAGACACTGACGGAGCATCTTCACAACTTTGAGGAATACTGACGGGAACGCAGCAAGCGCTTGATTGAATTGATGTTATGCAGCAGTTTCACTCTGTGCTAAAATGTAATGTGTCATTTTGGATGTTGAGAGTTGTGTCAGATTCTCCTTGTGCAAACTTCTGTTGTTGTGAGTGCGCTCGGTTGTGGGCCTCGTATCAAATTCAATCTTCCATTCTACAGTCTGGGCTTAGTTCTTGTATTCTGAGGCTTCCTGCTTACCGGAGCGTTTACTTGACTGCCAGGATTGTTTGTGGACTACAAATTGACTACAAACGACTGCGTCCTATCTGTGTTCTGTTCAACTTTTAATCCTGTGGCTGGATCAATCACTCTTTGGGGCTGTATTGCAGCCAGTGGCACAGGGAATATTTCATGGGTAGAACGAAGAATGGATTTGAAAAAGTTCCAAGGAAGTTCCTGTGAAAAAAGCTACAACAAAGCAACTGGCTTCTACAAACGGGTAATGATCCTAAACACCGCTCTAAATCCATGATGGATTACATCAAGAGGTGCAGTCTGAAGGTTTAGCCGTGACCTTCACAATGTCCTGACCTAAACAGCATTGAACATGATGTGAATGGACCTCCAAAGAGCAGCCCAGAAATCTCTTGGTTCTGGAAGACTTTTGTGAGGAAGAAAGGGCAAAAAAATCCCGCAAACTAGAACTAAAAAACTCTTGTAAAAGTTCATGCCTTTTGGAGATCATTTCAAAGGGAAGATGAAATGATCTCCATTTCAAAGGCTACTTTTACCATTGTTCACATTTGGTAAAAGCAGCCCATGTGGGAAAAGATCCTAACGAGTTTGCGTACTTGGTATGTGGAAGGGAGAGATGGTGTCGCTCTCCTCTGACTCTGGCTTCTTGTCCTCGGGGACCGTCCCGTTCTCCAGGTCTGCCTTCCCGTCCACCACTTGTGTCTCCACGCCATTCGCCGTCTGCACCAACTTCTGGCGCTTTCACAAGACACACACTGAGTCACTGGGCTCATGCGAAGGCGACTAAAGCTCTAAATGAGATGGTTTTCATCTGGTGCAGCATCGGACCCCAAGACAAGGTGCTTTCCAGTTCAATACAGTGAGTAAGTTTTAGTGTAAAGTTTACTTGAAACTTGATTGAATTTGCACAAAACCGTCTAATCCAGTATGTGTGCTGCCCCTCATGGTTAAATGGTGAACTGCAATTTGGAATATTTTGAATTGAACTCCTCGACAAAAATCTTTCAATAATTCCAATACAAAGTCGATGGTTATTAGGGAAAAATATGCTATAGAACAGTGGTTCTCAACTGATATGACGTCAGGACCAACTATAAATATATATATCACGCTAGGGACAAGCTGTGACCCAAAAAAGAAGAATTCATACAAAATATTGTATTATTGTTACTAATGTTAGAGTTATTATACTTTTTCAGAAAATAAATAAAGGCTCACGACCCACTGAGAACGGTTACGAGAGTCTCTTTCGATCCTGACCCACCAATTGAGAACCACTGCTATAGAAGACACATTAATGCTCCCAAATTATAGTCTTTATGCATATCTTTTACCACAGATTGGCAAAAAAGTTTTGTCGAGATGACTATCAAAGTATTTGTTTTTCTTTCAGGGACTCATTTGGATTTGGGCAAGCAAATTAAAAGTAAAATTAGAGTTGTTCCAATCCCAAAGCAAATTTGATTCTGATTCCAGATAATCCAGGATCGATGGGTAAACCAGCATTGAATCATAGTAGTATATTTTTTCTGTTCACCTTGAGTGGCACAACTGTGTTTAGCTGAATCGTGTATAATTAGCCATGTGCTCTGGGGTTGAGTGTCAATTTACAGGCCTTGCTGTTCTTTGAATTCACATTAACTTCGCCAACTATCACCATCCCATTGATTGAGAAAAAATCCAATCGGAACAACCCGGACAGAGCACCCATACATTTTAGCAGTATATGTAACGTTTTCGTTAAAAGTATCCATAACTTCATGATGTGAATTGACAAGAAAAACCTCAAAAAGTGACACAATTCCAAAGCACATTTCAGAAAAAAAGTATTTGACTAGACATGGAAAGACACCTCAGTGATGATGAGGCGGCTGGCCATCCTCAGCCTGGTCTTGGGTCCAAAGTGGCTGGTTACCATGACTCGGAGGCCGGCCTCGGGGAAGCGGAACTTGGACGGACTGGCGTTAATGATCTCGTCCACCATCACCACGGAGCCGCGGCTGTATTCTTTAGTGGGCTTCACTGGAGAGGGGAGAGAAAAGGCAGTTTTCATTTGCAACATTGGGACGATTGATTGCTTTGGTACATTCAGAAGCCTTGGTGATCGCTCGGACTTTGTGAAATGAGTTTGTCATTTATAGCACGGGCGGTTCAGGACAGTGATGGGATTTACTTTGAGATCCAATCATTTAAAAGAGAAACCGTTTCATTTCTATGTTGATCTTTTTAAGAAGCCACCCAGACCTGATTTGCATTTTGATAGAAAAATATATACACTATTGCTTACAACAGGATCGATTTTTATTGATTGCGAGTTTGCAGGCTAGTTTTGTTAGCATCTATGTCGAAGTGACAATGAAAAGTGGCCATGGCAAGTTGGGAAAAATGCTTATAAACTCATCCCTGTGAAGAATTGTGATGTTGTAAATGAACAACAAACACAACACAGTTAAAACCTTTGCTCCCGCTTTCATTGCTGAATTTGAACTTGTGGTTTGTGCTCTGCTCGTGTTTGTACAGCTCCATTTGGGCAAAATTGAATTAAAAAGACAGACCCATTCATTAGCCCTGGCACTCTCCTTGTTTAGCAGTAACAAATATAGGACCCAGTACGCGTAATCATAGACCTTTATGGATCAGTATGTGTGTGGGTGCCGTTCTACCTTCGCCGTTGAAACTAAACTCTCTTAGATGCAAACGGCGCTAGCGCAAACAGCAGTTTATCTTTTGAGAATAATATCTCCCCAAAGCCTCCCGCTGACAGCCTACTTCAGGAATATTAATACGCCCTGGGCCGCAGTCGGAATCACTTTGTCAAAAAAAGTTTCAAAGCAAATAGTCTAAGAAAAGTTTCCCTATTTTCAAGTTTGCTATAAATGCTTCATCCTTTGTCATCAGCCCATTCTCCATACGTTTACAATGATAATGCTGCTCCCTCGTGAAAAACAAACCTGGAGTCGCCTTTTGTTTCGTTTGTGCATGTTCAGAGATGACCAAAGTCCAGACCATTCCGAAGTTCAAATCGCCTTCATTACATAGTCGGGGTGGGAACCTCTGGGTACCTCACGATTTTCGTTATGATGCACAGTTGAAACCAACAATAATAATTAATAAATCCTTTCCGCAGTCCCTCTGGGGGTAATACAAGTGTTAATGTGATGATTGGGGGGGGTCTATCATCTCCCCCGGTGTCTCTGGCCAGAAAACCACAAAAGCAACTTCGCTGCCTCCGGGTCAGAGTCACCAATACACACTAATGGAATCAGGAAAAAGAAGCTAACAGGCCAACGGGCAAAGCTAACTGCGAGCTAGCGCCACTTAAACAGTATTTACAGCCAAATTTGAGTGAAAAAATGATCTCCTTTGTGTCATTGGATGTACAATAACCCTCTGTCCCTTTGTCTTTTCTGTCAGCGTAGTATTTACTCTCACGGACAATTAATGTGTAAAAAACACAAGTGCAGTGCAGTGGCGTTTATGGCCTCTAGGGGCACGAATTACTTATGTAGTGAGGTGGGGTAGGTGTCCCTGCATTAAGCCAATGGCACGTAGGGGGCGCGCTATAAAAGGGGCTCTTCCCCATCACCTGCCCTCTCACCTCTCTGACGTCACACCTGCTGCGGGGCTTCGCTAGCGGCTAGTCTGGGGTTGCTGGATTGTGCGTCGTGTCGGGAGCGTCAAGCCGGCGACGTAGGCTTAAGGCCGTCCAACTTTGTATGCAACTTCCATGCCTTGATGGTAAGCGTGTTCGCAGCTTGTGTCTTGTCATGCGGGTACGTTGTCTAAGTTCCTACTGTTCACATAGCGCTGCTAATGCCGGTCCGAGTGGTGCCGTATAGCTGGACGTGGTCCGGGGTCTGCGGGCTCGTAGGGTGTCTTGCTTCGCTTTCGCTACCTGGTAGGATCTTTGTTTTGTTTTTGTCAGCTGTAAAATGTATTCTGTACTCATGTTAAATGTAATTGCAGGGTCTTTGCAGCACCATCATGCCTCCCCTGCCTGTATGTCTGTCCACTTTCTCTCCTCTGAACGTCCTGGATTCAGCTTTTAAAGAACGAAACAACAACATGAACTTTTTAAGAAACCAAACTTAACTTTTATAATAAAACAGAACATGCTTTTGTAAATCATTTGCCTCTGCCCGGTCCTTTTAACGAACTTGTGTGCCTTAGACTTGTTTTAAGGTATTTCCCAGTTATACTGTGTGGCGTTGTGGCAACATATTTATTTTTTTATTTTATAGTAACCTCCACTCTGCTACACTTAGTACTGCTTTAACATACAACACATTATTCAGGATTTACATTTGTTTTCATACGCATTGTACCCCTTAAAAATTACAATTTTATATAAATTAAATAAATAAGTGAATAAGAATAAATGATCCCCGATGGAAAATGGTTCATAGAGCTGTCACTTGACTTACATTTAAATAAACAAGAAACCACAGTCCTGATGCCCAAAAGGAATAAATCAACCACAAATTAATCTTATGCATAACTATAACTATTACTAAAAGTCATATATTTGTGTGACAGTGTTTGGCCCGAGTGCTTAAGATTGTAGCGCTGCCCTCTACTGTTCTGACTGAATTCTTGACCGTTATTGCCGTATAAAGCAGTGGAGCGCTGCTACCTCATTAATATGCATGATGTTATCAAAAGTATCAATATTGGGGGGGAAACTAGCCTAAGCCCCACCTCCTGAGGGTCTCATGGTGTCAAAGCAAGATCATATTCATTTCATTTAGTTCTCTTTGGAAGTTTGACTTAATTTAGCATCAGCCGTTTACCATCAATCACACAACATCCTCCTGTCCCGTTGTATTCCATGTGTCTTTTCTATTGTGTTCTGTGTCCTCCTCATTTATGAATACGCACCTCATATATCCATCAATGTAATGTCTATCTCTTAATTTTAAAAAAGCGGAACATTCCAGATCTGCAGTAAGAGTCCAAAGAGTCAGGTCGCTCGCAGTAAGGATGTTTTGGAGGTATTTGTAACAAAACAAAGTCTAGTACTTTATTCAATTTTCTTGGCGTGTTCTTTTCTGGTTGCAAACCCCCTTTTTCTAGCATTTTCTCTCCCGATTCTCCCCCATACCGACTGGGAACGCCACTGTGCAGCTGCATCAGTCTGAACTTCAAATGGCTCTTCCAAACGGCCTGCTGCAGCTTTGAAGTTTCCCCCTGAATATTTATGCGCGCTGGCCGAAGATTGATTTGCAATTCTGTGACAGCGCGGACCTCCGGGCCGGCGATAAGCAAAAGGAACTGCTGCGCGACCTGGTTTTACCCCCGTCCACGCAACCCTTCTTGTGTTTCAAGCCAAAGGGGGCATTATTTTTTGGCCGTTTCGAGCCATTTGGATTAACATTTTAGCAGATAAACACAATAGAACGCAAGCTTTCATTAAGGGTGTTGTTCTTTGGTGAAAAATATCTTACAGATCAAAAGTGACGCTGAATGAAAAAGTGAACTGCAGGTTATCTTTGATTTAATTTGTTTTCATATCAAAATAAGGCCTTTGATGCGTAAAAATTGTCCAAATTGCCCGAGATGTTTGTGACAAAATCTGAATAATTTATGGCTTTTTTGGTTGATACAAAAAGAAGGAATTTTGCATATTCTGTTCAGAGTTTGAATAGACTTCAAATGTTGACTTGTTTGTCCTTTTCTTCAGCTCAATAGATCTGACTAAGGGCTGACTGAGGTGCTAAAGCCGCTGCTTCTCATTACAGAACAAACTACTAACTTTCTTCATTCCACTGTGAGTTAAACACTGTCTGTGCTCGGAGAGAAAAGTCTGGTACTGTCTGTAGGGGGGAAAAGGTTGGTGACCACTGCTAGTCTATATAAGATCGCTCCAAAGTCTAGTCTACAGCCTGAGTGTTGTCTGCATCAGCGTTTAACAACATTTTAGTTGTTCTTGTGACATAGCGACACACAGTATAGCCTGGAATGCTCCGCAATGTTGCTTTAAATGGAACACAGTCCATTTAATTCGACATTCTGATAAGACCCATTTCATGTGATGATAAAAACAACCCAATGCCATTGTGTTGTGTTGTTAATTGCACGAATAGGACCAACAACCAACAAGGATTTAAACTATTTAACAACCGGCTGGTGCTCTCCCTTTTCAGAAGAATAGACCAGAGTTATAGTTGTGTGCTATCAAACGAGAGACAAAGACAGAGAGGCAAATGGTCCGAAGTTCAGATCAAGAAAGCATGCATTTGTGGCGTTCATTTTATATCTGGTTAGATCATTCTTTATCTACAAAGAAATTGCATTTTATGTCATGTCAAAAACTGAGTTCACCTGTACTTGGAGTAAGTTTCCCAAACCTCTTAACTTACCCAATTCTAAAAGCTTCTTGACTGAAGGGGTTAAAGCCTATAGACCAGTGTCACGCCTCATTTGAAAGCTAAGACAAAGCTACAATTCTTCCTTGAAGTTGTTGCCACATTGTCGTAATTTTCTGATGATTTTATTTAATTTTTTTACTATTTTGCCACCTTTTCATCCTTGTTTACGTGTCGTTTTTGCCACTATTTGACTCAGACTTCAGATTTGGGTAATGCCAAACTGGAGAAAATGAGCACGGTTTAGGTGGGGGTTAAGAGGTAAGAGGTAGGTTAATAAGCGCCGCGTCCTCATATGACAAGCTTTCTACAAACTATTTTCGAGCCTTAACAGAGGTTCATTCATTGCCATTATTTGAGCAACTGATATCTGATCTATCTGAGGATAAATAACTGACAACGTGATATTGCATGCGCACACATCAGTCACATGACTCATATTTGTCAGCATTGAAATCTGTCTATTGTACAGTACAGAGCATGGACTAAACAAAAAACGACTCCAGGCATGTGTTTAAAATTACGTTATGGCCATAAAAAAAGGTGAGTATATATGTCCCCTTTGAAAGCCAGAGGGATCAGCCAAAGTTTAGCTGCATATTTATTTGCTAATACCCCACTTTAATTTGAAGTTTTATGCATGCAAGAGCGCACATAAATTAAGAGTGTAAACATAGGCGGGTAAACACTCCCTGTTGTGAACCTCATTACCAGTCCGGGGATGAGAGAGCGTGCCCAGAGGAGGCAGCAGCAGCAGCAGCAGCAGCAGCAGTAACAGCAGCAGTGGAGATGGCAAAGAGCAACACAGACTGCAGGAGACACTAGACAGAGGAGGTTTAGTCAGGCTAAACAGACAGGCGTGTTAGAGCGCTCAACACACGGCTCAAGCACAGAGGAGCAACGCCGTTACTACGGCATTTTAGAGAGGAATTTAGAGAAATGTTATTGCAGCTTTGCCAGAGGTGGAAGAAAACAAAGTAGTGCACAACTATATATATCACAGTAGCACCTAGTCTCTACATTTCACTTCCCCGCACGAGTACGAAGAACAAATAAACAACTACTACATATCTTCCCATCCACTGCATATTCATCTATTACGACTACGATCGTCTATTACTACCGACCACCGTTCATTCTCTCACATATAGGGCTGGGTACTGTTAAACTATACCAATAAAGTATCGAGTGAACAAAAAGTTTAGGTAGTACATAAAGACTTCATTTGGTCACTTTACATGTTTCAGCCGCCTTCTGCAGGCCGTCATCAGAAGTACCTAATCCTAGTGTCTGACCAAATGAACTCTGAAAGTTATACCAGTAACACAAGTGGACCCAGTGGCCCCTTCCGAAACGAGCAGATTGGTAAGAGGTCTTACGCCAAACCGGATGTGCGTCAGCGTCCGCCATGATAAGAAGCCTCCGAATTGGGCTGTCATTTAGGAAGGAGTTAGGGAAAGGAGCCTCAATGCTAACTATCAGAGCTACATTAGCATAGGGACCTCTGGTGGTCCCTTACTGGCGATTAGGAGCTATGTGCCATCCCATAAGTCACCGCGCCAACCCCCTCGGCTCCACCCTCGAGTGATTCATGCGCAACCACTGTTGATTGACAGGTACACATTAAATAAAAAAATAAAATATGGAATAAGATTCTGCACATGCCAAACTTTATAAAAGTGACAAAATACAGGTTGTTGTCACCACTTTTGTTTGCCTGCAGTCTGCCAATAACCTTAAAGAAGAAAACAGAAGCTTTTGGTGTTGTCACTTCCGCTTCCCCTGGGTAAGGACGGTCGAATTGGGCAAATGCTGCTTAAGCAAAAGTCCACTAATTGCATAGAGATCTAACAGTTGACCCCATGAAAGGATAAGGATCAGGAGCTAGGGTTAGTTCTTAGAGGCTATAATTTGATGGTTTCGGATGCAGCCAATGAACTTAACTAAGCTTTGACGAGGAAGTGACATGGTTGACAAATTTTTTAGTATAGGTATCGGAAAAAGTATCGTTCAGATATCGATGAAAGTATCAAAAGTATCAAAGTATCGTTAAAGTATAGGTATAAAAAAAAAAACGTATGAAATGGGCAGTATAAATATAATTTAAATGCCTTGCCTACTGCATCTTCTGTCTGGGATGAAAAGTGCTACATCAATAAACTTGAACTTGATCATGAGCACATACTGTGTCTTGGGCGCCTACTGTCTCACATATGGAATCTACTGCCACAAATACGGTGCACAGGATACCTTCTGCTACACACATATACAAATGCTGCTTATATGTAATCTCCAACACATACCATGCCAACCACTGCTCACTACCACATGTTATAGGTAAAATACTCCTATTATGAAAACAAAATGCTCACTGTATGACGAGCACTCGCACTACAACTTTCACACTCATGACACTGCACTACTGAAGTACTAAGCTAAATGTATCCGATTTCTGTCCACCTCCGGTCATTAGCCAAGACAACACAGTCCCACATCAATGAACTGCATCACCAGAAGCATTAAGGAAAACTTGATTATGCAAGTGCATTTTTTTCTTCTTTTTTTTTAAGTGACATTTCATTTTGGCCCATTCCGATAAGACTCCGCTGCTGTCGCCCAACGGAGAACTGCGCACATTTAAACAGGAACAGGCTGAACTTTTGGAGGAGATAAAATTCTTTGCTGAGGCAGTTCACAGAGGTCGAGCAGACTGTGGAGAAGTATACAGTACTGTGCAAAAGTTTAAGGGATTTTCTTCAAATTGAGTTATGCTACATGACTGGGATGTTAATAAAGACCTCACTCAGAAGTATCTAGACTTTTGGAGAACGTTTGCACTGCACTGTCGTTTGATCAGTAGATTGGAAAGGAAAGTTAGCAATTGAGATTTGAGTAGAAGAGATCGCAGAATAAGCCAGATTTAGATTAGCATATTGATCCGAAGGTTTTTGCTAAGCCTGTCTGGATAACCTCACCTGGGGAGAGCAGGGGAGACGTGGGGTCATCGTCCCACACAAAGTCACGAGAGATACTACCATCCTCCAGCTCGCTGCTGGCGGCCGCGTTCCCGTTGGCCACGTTCTTCTTGGGCTTCCTCGAGAACACCTTCTGCAACCTCGAGTTGAACCTGGAGAGAAGTAAAAAAAAAAAAGAAAAGTTGAATCATACTGCATCATCTACAACTACTACTATGGCTGCAAATTATATCTCAATAGGTTCTGCGAACGGGATGTTTTTGGCTAACTTCTTGTTGGCCAGTGTAGGTTAACGATGACTACCTGTTCACTTTATAGCATAAATTAAAAATAGAAGATTGGTCAAGTATTTTTACCTAGGATCAAGCTTTAATATGTTGTCAGTTATTAAATATTTATTCATTTCAGCGAGACACGGCTAACTCTCCACAGGAAAATACAAGGACAGGAAACAGCCGTCAGGTAGCAGGAAGTTGCAACATTCTGTGCGAAGAGCATACACTTGTGCGAATTCTACTTTTATTACTGCTACGACACGCTACTTTTGACAGCACAGGGTTACTATCGAGTATAAGACCAAGTACAATGTTCCCCTCACGTTTCTTTTACTATATGACATTTCACAGCCTCCAAAACACGTCTCTTTGTTGGCTTAAAAAATACATTTAAAATGCTATGATGAGAGCTTTTGTGTCGTAGCAAAGTGAAATGTAAAAAACAACATTACCCTATGAACAAATACATTTGCGTGACAAGGTAGTCTACAAAGTGCTGATAAAGTTTGGCTGTTTGGTTTTACATGACGATAAGCTATGCATTTAGCTATCAGTTAAAGGCATAAAAAAATGGATTATCGCTGTTGTCTCTGTCGTGTTGAAAGGTCAAAAGTTTTCTGATCCCAGGAACTTGGGCGTCACAAAACATGTACAATAGGCCAGGTTGAATGAGAGTGTGTTTGAGAGTGTGAGCGGGGGTTACAACCGATGACAGTTGTAGTAGTGAAGCTTTGGCGGATTTCTTTGCCTGTCAATAATCTCTGATGGAGGGATAAGCTTTGGAAGAGCTCTTATGTTGGGCCGTGGGGCGAACAGGTGGAGCATTGTTTAAAGGGACTATAGGGAGTTTAAAAATGTTAAAATTAAGTATTTCCCCCCCCTAAATGTTCCATCCATGTCCTAATGCGTAGAATGAGCCCAGACCTGTTCACCACAACTGCCTCTAAAATACTGCACTGTCACTCAAAAAGGTGTCACTTCGGCCCGAATTGCCGTCATGCACGAGCTTAATATAGAAGGTGCTGTTACACATATGGCCTGAGGTGGCAGTAGTGAGTATAACATGGCCAACTTGCATCCAGCCCCTTTAAGCTAACGGCACGAAGAATAGGCACTGCAGCCGATTCAAAGATGCCTCAAACACATTCTCCGGGCATCAAGGAAGTCAATGTTACTTAACTCCCCACCTTTAAGTGATCACCTGATCTCTAGCGTCTGCACGGCGAGAGAAAAAGGCATGTAAAGTTGTTGTGAGTGCCATCTACAAATCTGCTCCAGCTGTCCTACATTATCACACGGAGGAGATGAAAGGCTGTGACGCTGCGTATACTGTGCATTAATTAGATCCAAACATCCGGCTATAGGGTTCGCAGGAGATGGCCTACTTATGGAACACTGCAGCGCTGGAGCCACACTGCAGTAAAAGTGAGAGAGAAAGTTTACTTCAAGTAGTTTCGGCATCTAAAGCGCTTTGAATGTACTATTTATAAATTTAGCTTAAAAGAAAAGTACTGGACTTCAGCTTTGTTTAAAAAAAGAGATACCGTTTTTGAAGTCTAAATGCAACCAGGAAGACAGCGTTTTATCCTCACTCCAACCTCCAATCGCCCGTCTGTCACTGTCAACCAATCACAGCCGTCGACCTTTGAACTTCACGCGCCATTCATATAAACACTCACTGTACCCTACTTACACATCTGCCCAATTCTTAGCATTGTATTGCAGCCAGCGGCATAGGGAACATAGAGGGGTAGAATGGATTCAATTAAATTCCAACAAATTTTGAAAGCAAACCATCTGTGAAAAAAGGTGAAGTAAAAAAAAAAGAAAAGAGGATGGCTTCTATGAATGGTTAATGATCCTAAACGCATCTCCTAACCTAAACATCGTTAAAAATCTGTGGATAGACCTCAAAAGAGCAGTCGAGAAATCCATCCGAACTGAAAGCTTCTTGCATCATTGCTCACATTAAAGTGGAAGTGCAAATCGTTTTTTTTTTTGGCTTTAAACCACGTTGTTCCCTCATTTATAGACAGACCTGCACTAGTATTTCAATACATTCACACAGTTTTGAGCAATCCTGTTTCTTCTTCTTCAGTGTCAGTGCTTCGTTTTGTACTTCCTGGATACAATTGTGTCATTGTGAAAAACCCAAAACGCCCATCGAACGAAAATTATGTCGGTTCATCAGACCGTGCTGAAGCTGTAAACCACTATTTAATTCCTACAGAGACATTTAAAATAAAAAATGTAGATTATCAAAGCGGAGGCACTTAAAATAATGTGTTACCATTTTTAAAAGCTGGATATGCCCATCTTTAAAAGGAACAGGCCACCGTTTTTCCACACTGAGATATGTTCTTACCTGAGCTTAGACGAGTTCATTTGTACCTGTCTGGTCTTTGTGCGTGTCCTCAGTCACGCAAAACGACCAAAGATGTTGTCAGAATTTGGCCTCTCCCAATGTATTCCTTACGTATGTATCAACTTGTCTAAGCTCAGGTAAGAACATATCTCAGTGTGGAAAAACGGTGGCCTGTTCCTTCAACTGACATTTTGACCAAGAGCACCTAAACCTTTGTATGCAGATACCGGGATAATAACTGGGATAATTAGAAGTATGACTGGGTTAAACTAATACACGGATCATGCATTTTGAGGAGGTGGAATGACCCCTCTAGCAGGTTAGGGTATAGCTCTCTGTAGCGGACCGTGAATTCACTGCAGATTTTGGCGGTTTCCTTATTGTGAGCATTGTCATTTCGATTCCTGTTCAATTAATACAAATTATCCTCCCGATAACGATGCTCTGGACTTATCTGTTAAAACCAGCCTCAGAAACCTTGGGGTTGTGACCAAACATAGTTTTTTTTTTATCATCTGAAAAACAGCTCAGTGAGGAATACATTTCGCAAATTGGATCTTGAAACGACAATCCAAGCTTTTACCTCATCTCTTATTAATTCTTGCAGTTCTTTGCAAAGACCACTCTCAGCTCGCCAACTTCACTGGTGATGTGATATTTAATACCTTTGCATCCTAGACTCGGATCTGTTTTGTCACAAACCTGTTGGAGGCAACAACGTTAGCTTTAATTTTCAAACTGGCAAAAAAAAGTTACACCTATTCTCTTTGTTCTAAAGTTTCTGAAGAGTATTTTGCTTCCATAAATCACATTGTGCGCCGCAGCGGTCCGGCACCGAGACCATTAACTTTTTTAGGTCCATAACGGAGGCTTTCATGTGGCTGCAGTGGGATCAGAGGGCCATTAGTGAAAACGCTTCAGATGGGGGAGCGCCAGACTGCCTTTGGAAAGTCATGGGAGGACGGATACCCAGAATAACAGAAAGGCCGGCCAATGGGAAAACAAATTAGGACTTTTAATGAGGGAGAAAATGTGCTTAGTATTTAAAGGGCTGATGTACCTGTGGCAAAGGGTTGTGTGTGCATGTTTAGTGTTAGTAGAGAGTACTTTGAAATTCTCATTGAAGACATTAAACTTATAAATGAACATGTGGCATTATGTAGGAAACAGAAAACAGTGAAATAACTCAAATTATATTTGATATTTTAAATTCTTCTAAATTACCACCCTTTATTCTTGGCATTTTCTCAGTGAGCTTCATAAGATCGTCACCAACAGTCTGTGAAGAGAAAACCATTTCTGGAGACGACAGCGTGAAGCTCACTGAGAAATTGTCAAAAATGCAAAGCAGTAATGAAACCAAAAGGCAGCTATTTTTGAAACATCTATTTCAACTCTTTTTGTTTATATGTCTTTTCACCGGTTCATCCAGACACATCAATCCTGCCTCTCCTCCTGCACTGGCTCCACCTGTTTTTGGATTGATTTTAAAATGTTAATGTTTGTTGTTTTACTCTCTGTCTGTTTTAATACTCAAAACAAACTGACTTATGTCTAGGATGCAATAATTCTGTGTTTTTAAATTGTTTTATCTTTCTGTGAAGTGCTTAGGTCTTCCTGGTGCTGTATAAATATACTTTGATTAAGATTAAGGTGATTAATCAAAAAGGATCTGTATCATCCTATTTTGGCCATCCCACAGCAAAGTATAGGCATTTATATGATATATTGAGCCTTTAACCACTATGGAGTACACATTTTTGTGATAAATAAAAGTATTTTCTGGAGGTATGTTTCAAATACGGAAGACAAGACACTTGGATTCAGTTAACTCCGCCCTCTTTCCCCGCATTGATGCAGCCGATGCAACTTTAGCAGTAGTAGAAATATAAATACCACAGCAAAAAGTGAAGTTACTTCACAATGCAGTTAAATGGAGTTGCTTCATAAATGGCTAACGCAAAAGCTAACACACGGTTTGATTGGCTGACCGGCCGCTCCATCATCGCTGGTTATAAGAGTTTAATCCACTTTGATTCTGGTGAAGGTTCACCAAACATCCATCAAGAGACAGTCACAGAAAAACACTATTTTGACTGATAGTCGCTGAATCCCGGAAAGAAATTCCAACTTCTGGCGAGTGGCCTCTTCTTCAGGAAGGTTGAATAAAGTCTGTCCTCTCGTAGCCAAACACGCATTTTCGCCACATTATAGCTAGGTAAAAAAAAAGAACAGGCGTGTCCAGAGTAGGTTCGAATAAGAGCTCCTTCTTCACAAATTTCAGTGGGTTGCGTTTGTTTTCTCCGCCGGGGCATCATGGACGCATCAGGCACTCTTATGACAGAAATAATGAAAAAGCTGTTATATAAATAAAAATCAGGCTGTAAGGCATTACATTACAGACGTCGGGCTCTTCCTGTTTGACACTATGACGTAAAAAATGTTTTTAAAAAAAACAGTGGTTTTCCAGGAGCAGCTGCTCAGAGAGCAGGATTCAGGAGGATTGCTTAGAACTGTGTGAATGAAGCCAAAAAGCACTCTGGGGGGGGTTTTGATAAGGAAATAGGATTTCAACATGGCTAAAAGCTCCAAAAAGTCGATTTTGCATGATATTCGACCTTTAATATTAAGCACTTTAAGATTAATCTTAAAGTTTGTTTTAATCAATTGATGGATTGATTGAAAACTTATTTCCTAACGTGTTCATAATACACGTATCACGTATCATATCAGAGTAACAAACTTTCTTCATTTCTATTGACAGCTCCTCCATCACCCCCACCCCACAGGTAAAGAGTCTGGATGTCGTCCTCGACAGAACTCTCTCCTTCACCTCACACATCAGCGTCACTTGCTCCGCCTGCTCTCGCCGCTGTCTCCGTCTTTCTCTCACTCCTCACTCCACTGCCGTCCCAGAACACAGCCTCACTACTGCAACTCTCCCCTGTTCGGTCTCCCTGGGAAAAAAAACTGTCCACAAACTCCCAACTGGTTTAAAACTCAGCCGCCCGCATCACCATCATCAGCATCATCCTCATCATCATCATCATCATCACCACACAAAACACCTTCCATAAACCACCTCGAGCCAGTCCAACAGCCGCTCCACTAGCTCCCCATCCACAACCTCGCCCTCAATTTGATTATTAAGTGCCGCAGTGTATACCCTTGAGCTTCTAAAAGTATTGCTTTTCTAAACACCCTCAAATGAAAGAGCACCAGAAGGGATTTCAGATGTTTTTGTGTACCTTATCATTGAACACAAGCATACAAACATCTTTTTCACTTGCAAATTCGTCATTACATTTTGCTTAAGCTTCAGTGCGGTTTAAGACAGGCCACAGTGCAGTAAGATTCCCTGCCACTAAATGAGCAGAAGACGATGATCCGGTTTAGCCTGGCTCTCAGCGCTGTGGCCCGGGGGGAGATTAGACTGTCTCTACCCAGACAGGAGACTGCAGCTCGGGGAGAGGGAGACGGATTATTGCGGGGGGGACCACAAAGGCAGAGCGGGAATGATTGGCAGAAGTTTGGAGCTAAAAATCTATTTCAGTTACACACAAAATATCAGTCTTAAATGCATTTCCTAACAGTGACAACATAGAGCAGAATTCCATGTATTGACCACAGGTTCAATTCCCCAAGTTTGCATGTTCTCCATGCCTTGGTGGGTTGTCCTCAGTGTGCTAGGGTGCTGTGTTTTCTTTCATAAAATACTTATTTACCCAGGCTTTGCATTATTCATTCTCTCAGCTGGTCACACTTAACTCATTGACTGCCAGCCATTTTCAAATCAGAGAGCTCCCCACTGCCAGAGGTTTGTCAGGATTTTGACTGTTTTTTTCAAGACCCACAGAAAATTTTGGTTTAGGTCTATGTCAACACGAAACCCACCAAAATATTAAATTATTTTCTTTCATCCAAAATGTTTGTTTGTACCTCTTTCCATTCTTTAGTAAAAATCCATAGAATATAGGTGAAATCACCCAAAATGCTGTTTTCTGACCAAAAAGCTGAGAAAACGAAAGAGTAATGCTGCCACCTTGTGACTCAATAAAATAACTTGTAGTTCTTTTATTGAGTCACTAGGTGGCAGAATTAGGCAGCACAACTAACTAATGCTCAAGGCTTTGCTGCAGCTGTTCCCATTGAAAAATCTAACTGACGTCTATAGACGTCATTGGCAGTCAAAGAGTTAAGTTGTAGTAACAGCATTAATAGAAAATGACTATAGCTTCCATCAGGGGTGGGGAGCCTCAGGACCACATGACCAGGCCCCTATGCAATTGACTCTGTGCAACGCCGATTCGATCCAGCACGCCAAAATAAAAGCACACAGCTCGTCTCATTGATTAAGTCAGCAGGTACATGCAACATTACAAGAGTCAATTTTCAAAAAAACTGACTTCATTGACAAGCGCAGCATCACAGCAATCACGAAGAAAAGGAAGGTGGATCTTGAATCGTATTCCAGGAAAAATTGAGAAATGATTTCTATGTGGAAGTGAAAGGCCAGTGTGCCTAGTATGTGGCGATTGGCTGGCAGCGATGAAGGCAAATCTCCAGCAAATGTGTTTGGATAATATTAATGCTCTTCGTCAGAGCTTGAGGCCCAGCGAGCAGCTTTCACAAGACTGACCCAAACTTGGAAAAGCAGCTTCGAGTTCAACCGCCTCAACCAAGATAAACAGTTCCATCGCATTATGTGAGTCTGACATAGAAATGATGATCCTCCTCTATCAGTCCTACCTCAGCGTTGTATGACCTCTAGAATGTTTGTTGCTAAATTCCCTTGGAAAACTTCAAACCCTACATGGCTTCAACTGGTTTTACTTATCTACATGGAACGCAGTAGATGTGGTTGGTGCTCTCACAGCATCACAGGAATACACATTACTGGAGGAACAGCAGACAAATAATGCAGTTAGCATCAAACAGCCAAGCACGTCAAAGGCAGAACGGAAGCTACCAACATTCTCTTTTGTGAAGCATTGAGCTGTGTCACAGTGTCACCATTTGAACCCAAATGTTTGAGCAACAATGAGTAGGACTTACTTCATGACCAAGATGTAGCCTAGATACATGACCACCAGCACCACGCTCTCCCACCTGTAAACCCAAAACTTTGTATTATTATCATCGCTCAAAGATTGTGTTTATACTTTATTTGAACATGATTCTTCCAATACAGGGGAAGCAAATGGATACAAAATGTTTAACTTACCAGACAATCTTCTCGTCGTATATGAACTGGAAAAAACAGACAAATTGTTTAGAACTTTTGACCCAAGAGTCCAGTGCTTTGTGGTCCTAATAAAAAACATCATGCAGTACGGTGTGGTTTTCGTCACCGAAGACTATAACGAAATCATGACCTTGAAGCATCTTTTTTTAAATAACGATAATGTGACCGTCTGGGCCTATAGCTCCACGGTCTAAGCATGACTGACTGTGATCTGAGACATTATCTTTTCTCAGGACTGTAAGCTGTAAGAACGCAGAAAGCATGTTGTTGGTGATCAAATGTACAGACACCGCTGTTAATAAAAAATCTCGGATCGATGATCAGAGGAGAGCGGCAGCTTTTGGGAAAAGCCATAACACTTTTGTACTTTTTGTTGTGTATATGAATGTGTGAATGCTTGTAAAGACTGTATGCTACTGTCGCAAAAAATCTGGTTCGGACGTGATCTGAGGTTTCCTCTCTGGTAATTGATTCCCTGTCACAAGCTTCGTACAATCTGTCAACTTTCATCTCAGATTCCAAAACTTATTTCCAACACTTATTGACTAGCCTGGCTAACAACAGACTAAAATCACAAGTGATATTTAGTCTGGGGACCACCAATTCATTTTCTCGTAGGAGAGGTGTGGTTTACAATCGTCCATAGCCGTTTATTGGGCGCTACGAATGTCTATCATGCGTCTGCACGAGGCCAAAGCCAATCGTATCATCGTATCTGATGACGTATGACGTACCCGCTGTAAACTTTCGAGCGAAACTATTTAGAACACGGCGTAGAGCTTGATCGAAAAATAGCGTTGCGTCTGCTGCTGTCATGTTTGATCCGTAAATAAACTTTATTTTTTTAAATCCGTAAATAAACTACAAGCTTCCGGATATCGAATAGCTCGTCATCATCTTGCCGTCCCTCCTCATTCTGTGATTGGTCCCAAATCCATGCAAAAATTTCGGCCATGGTCCCCAGGCTGCTGTGCAGTTCCAAATGATTCAAGCGCAGACAGCAGCATGGCGTTAGCCAGGTTACTTATTGACCTTCTTAGGCACACATTTGTTCTTAAGGCCGTCTTAGGAAGGTTTTGGGCATTGACAAAACTTGTTCTTAGCTGAAAACGTTCCCCTGTAAGAACAAATCCTAAGAACAGTCAGGAGGACTCTTACAGTTCTGTTCACCGTCTGCTCCTGATGGAACCCAACATTCTGAGTCCGATATATTTGTACATACTAAATCATGTATTAAATAATACATAATAATATAATTATAATAAATTACAGATGTCTTTATTATTGTAGCTAAGAGTGCTGCCAAAAACAACACCGATGCAGCATGGAGGAAAATATGTGCGCTGTGTGCCAGGAATCGACTTTCACCATTGAAGGAAAACTTACTGCGATGAGTGCGATGACGGAGAGGATGTAGTAGAAGGAGTCCCTGAACACAGCCCAGAAGGTCAGCATCACCACCTGCCCAACAACGGCACAGTGTGTTATTCGAATATCAGACACACGAGACGTCACCTCTGCTGGATGATATTCAGACCGATCCCGGAACACATCCATTTGACATAAAACACTATTGGCCAAATGTTGGAAATTTTAGGTAGGGATATTTCTGGATCTGTTAACCAATACAACGCAGACCAGATCAGTGTCCAAGTAACATCTTGGCTGACAAAAACTATGCTAAAACAAGGCAAAGTACTTAAATCTCCATTTTCATCATTTTCATCATTTTCATCATTAAAATGAAATAATAATGAACAGCTTCGTAGCTTTCAGTGACACAGTTTGAAAGATTCTCATCCTTGGAACAGTTCTGGTGCTTTGTTGATGCGGGAAAGGGTCGATGAGGCAGCGGAATATGATTAGATACATTTGCAACTGACTTTGGGAGAGGAAGAAATCTGTCTGAAAGTGTCTTAAGCTGCATCTGTTTCAATAACGGCGATAAACATGCACTGACAACATTACGCTGGTGTCTAGGAGTATTTGTTTGTATCCAAAGGTCCGTGTCGCAGTTGTCAGAAGTGCCCGTTTGAGTGAAGCTGAAGCAGCAGATGGTTTTGTGTCCCTTCAGTGGATCCCGTCACTCGAACACATTCTGTGTAAAATGTTTCTATAAATACCACTTGGGTTGGTCCGTACCTGTCCGGCGAAGATCCCGCACACGCCGATGATGCACAGGATGTTGAAGACTGCCGAGCCCACGATGGTCCCCACCCCCACGTCGCCATGGGTGATGAACACACCTGCAGAGACAGCCAATCAGAGACAAGCAGACGGAGGGAGGGGCAAAGAAATCACTTACGGGGCCTATAAAGACAATGGACCTTTTGTGTTACCGTGTTATAATTTAATCTCACCAAAAACATATGAGGAGAATCCATTCAATCAATTTTCATAAAATACAATACAACATTACCAAACACAGCCCAGAGTCTGCGTTTATTCTAGTACACATGCAAGAAAACACGAGGCCAGACCAGCGATGGTCATGTCTGAGCGGCAGAGAATTACGAGGTGAAGCCGTCTGCTCTGACCTGAAGGGTGGGCAAACTTACTGGAAACTGGGTTTTTGCAAGATCTGAATCTTTCACAATAATCCATCTCAAAAGCCTGGACTCCCCTGGTGGATCAGACCAATCACGTGGCAGGATTGCCGTGGCTGTGATTGGATAACACACACCTTGTTTTAGCCCATCAGCAGCAAATATCCAAATAAAAGTCTGTCCTCATCAGGATTGATATTCCTTTGCTATTATTTACATTCCAATCTGGTTTTGCCAGGTCGATGTGCAGGAGGAGAGTTAGGCCTACAGCTCCACTTCAGTGTTATGTGGCAAAGTTTAGGCAGAGAAAAAGCTATCAGACTCAGCCTGTTGCCATAACAACGCATTGATTGACAGACTTCTGCCTGGCTAGTCGGCCACTGACTGAGTTTGTGTTATGCAAAGTCCTGTCGGCTCCATTTGAATATCCTGTCATATGAACACATATAGGAGTATGTGAGTGTGTGATTTTCATACCGATGACAGAAGCAAACAGCTCTGGAGCTGAACTGCCCGCTGCCATGAATGTGGCTCCAGCCACATCTTCACTTAGGTCCAGTTTCTGTCAGACACAAACAAGTGCAGTGTTGCTCATGCAGAACACTTAACACTGTAACTGTGACTTATGTCTGTCGAGGTTTATTTGGGTCCATTCCAAACATACCTCACAAATCTTCTCCAGCGACGTCACAAAGTATTCATCACAGGTAATGGCCAAGGCCAGGAACATGTACAGGGTCTGTGGGAGAACAAAACAGAGGAAGCAGGTGAAGCCAATAACCCAAAGCATCCATTCTTTGTGCAACAGGAGCATGTTATGAACAAAAAACCAAAACAGCCCGTTTCAGGTTCATCCCTTTTCAAATATTTGGAGAAAATAAAAAAAACTAAACTAATGTCAAGAAATGATAAAAGCCATTACAAATTCACTATACCACCTAAATCAAATATCACACACGCTTTTAGTTTGATGAATCTATCAAATGTATTTATTATGAAAAATGCCAAATAGTACAGCCCTAACTAAATATGGATTTAATTTTCTTCTCTAACGTGTCTAAACTAGACCAAAAAAAACAAACCCTTTTTGGATTCCTGTGTGCCGGCCCGAACCACTGAGCCACTGTCATATCATCAGCCACATGAGCCTGGTGTGCACTGCCCTAATGTATGCGGCTTTACAGGACGAGTGGAGGAGAGGGCCTAATTAAAACATCGGCCGCCGCGTCTGGGCCAGATGTCACTTCAACACGCTGACGTGCTCTTTCCCTTTACAAGTGACACAATCTGCATACAGAGGGGGAGAGGTGAGAGAGAACAGTGCCTGTACGGTGCATGTATACAATGACAGTTTAAGAACACTAATGAGATTGGATTGTTTATATTCTACAAATTTAACGCACACTTGGATTAATTATGTAATTTCATCTTTTTATGTTAATTGTAAAAAAAGAAAAAAAGAGTTAAAAAAAAAGGCAGAGAGATGAAAGTCCACGTGTAATTTTGGAGGGAGAGAGAAAGTGTAGGGATGTAACGCTCTATGCTGTCCACAGGGGGCAGTGTAGGACCATAACATGGGATCATAGTGAGAGCTGAGAAATATCATTATCCTGCAAATTAAGGTCACCATTAAATTTGCAATACAAAACGACAACAAACGATATATCGATGAGTTATAAATACCTTGCCATTTGACTTGCCATGTAAATATAGTGTATCTGCCAGTGGAATAAGTATTTTTATATTTCCAGGTTGATTGATGATCAAATTTTAAGTGCAATGAGATGTTTTTTTCTTATTTTAAAGCCACACCACTAAACATTCCACCCCAATAAATGGAATCAAACTTCAATAAAAAGAATCAAACATCAATCAAGGATTTAAATAGGTTCGTTCCTCATACAAATCCATTCTCTGATCACCAACTGCAGAAGTAGCTTTATGTGTCGAGCTGCTCATTAGGAGCATGTTGTGTAAATGTGACACCTTTCAGTGAAAAACACATTCTGCTGACAGAAGACATCACATTTGTTATCTATAAAAGGACATTAGCCATTTCAGACTTTGAAATGGGCTGATTATGACAATACGACTTTCCTGACTCCATTGTTGAATGAAATAGAACTTTACTTTTAGTTTAGTTTATTTGGTAGAGATTGTGCATGTTAATGAACAAGCCACACGGGATTGTAGCCTTGGCCTAATTTCCTTCCATCGTCCCCCATGTGCAACCTCAAACACACTCTCAAACACACTCTCATTCATGCTGGCCTATTGTACATGTTTTTAGTGGTAGGGGAAACCGAAGAAACCTGGAGGAAACTGGGTACTCCGACACGGGGAGAACATGCAAACTCCACACAGAAAGGCCCCGTCCCTGGTGGGAATCGAACCCGGACCTTTAGCTGTGAAGCACGAGCGCTAACCGCTGCTACTGTGCCGCCAAAGGTTTGGTATATGCCCAATTTATGGCTCAGATCTTGATTTATTTATACAGAGTGGACTGCAAGATTTACTTCCAGAAGAATCCAGATAAACATGTAGATCAGACACTCTTCCTCAGAAATATTACAACTCCTCATTGAACAGACATGTTGTATTATGACTGAGGATAACACAGAGAAAGTCCTTTGTCTTCTCCTCATCGAAGCAGGCCCACATTAGTAAACAAACGGCCTGCCGGGGGTGAGCTGTGATTGGCCGGGATCCACACGCCCACAGAGCAGTCGCAGGTAGAATGAGCGTTACATAAGAGGCTAACTCCACTGGGAATCAGGCTTTTCACATCTTTGTGTTCCAATGATGGAGGTGACCTTCATGTGCTGCGTTTGTGGATGGACTGACACTTATACTGTGAAACTACCACGACCACCACTACTATCATACTACTAATACTATAGTACCAACGCTGATACTGCTGCCATCACGAGCACTACTAGTACAAGTTTACATCTACTCCATACATCGTGGTGGAAGGGCTGGGCCATAAATGTAATTAATTTGATTGACAGCACAATGGGCCAATCAGAGCGGGCGTAAACTGTGTCCGACACGTTCATTGGTTTAAGCCTCATTCGGTCTGTTGTTGTTTTCACTAAAGCTGGGACAAACAGCCTGTAACAGGAGCCGACTTTATGGATATATTTCATTATTTGACGACTCGTTCGGATGGATTGTGCACTGTGATGCACTGGATCTGTTTATTTCACTTCGCGCTTCAGCTATCATGGACAGGTGCTGATATTAGCCTGGATATGTTCTGATGTGATTATACATTTAGTAAATGTGTTGTTTGGCGATTGTTTGCTGCTCAGAGGTGTCAGATCAGTTGTTTTACTGCAGGGCGTTCTTGTAGCTGTTTCCTTTGAGTTTGCGGCTTGTGTCGGTGACTGAGCTCTGGGTCAGAGGCTGAAAAGGAAACGCTTCTGAAACTGTGGTGATTCTGTGGCTAAAACTGGCTTATGTTTGCTCCAATATTCTGAATGAGCACTTTTTCTTGCAGTTTTTTTGTAACTCAGTAATTACTTTCACAAGTAACCTTTTATCGTATAGGAACCATTGCAGTTGCTTTAGCACAGAAGGAACTGATAACTACAACTAGTGACTTTTTTAAAAGTAATCTTCTCAACAATGCTCATGTGTCGGCCTGAAACCAATGACAGTTAAAGCTTTGGACTGTGATAAGTTTTCTTCATATGAAAGTCGGCATTCCCTTAAATCAAAATGCAATTAAAGAATTGGAACTTTTAATTCTTGACACTTCTGGCTTTTTAAACACCTTATCCTCAGTAATTCACCTTAATGATTTAAATATACACAGAACAACGGACAGATGTCACAGGGGGAGTGAGCCTGAAACCAGTCGCTGTCAGCTTCACACAATCGGAGAAATGAAATGATCCAAACAAAGTCTGGGGAGGGAAGGCGTTAGTTAGTGCTTATTACAACACATATGCGCCGCCTCTGAGCACCAAAGTTCAACCACGAACACGATATCCCGTACCTCACACATACAGTATGACTCAAAGCTGTAAAATCAAACATCTCACACCAAACTCCCTCTGGGCTCTGGCTCATTCTTGAAGCCAGTAGCGCCCGAGGAGTTTTCACGGTGCATTGTGCTCACACTTGTCCTGCTCATGTGAAAATGTCCTTACAGGATCAGCACAATCTGCAGCAGTAACCTTCTCCTGGAGCCACCTGCTCTGACAAAGTTTAGATCTATTTCCCTTTCAGTGTGGGATACACAGCGTCCTGCACTGGTTCATTAAGGCGAGACACTGCAGATGAATGCGGGCTTTGTCTGGTCAGAGGTCTCAGGCCATGAGTGATATTGTTTCAGCAAATTAAAAGGTTAAAAGTAATCAAGTATGACTGAGAAAGGGGGATAGGTGCAGAAAACACTCCAATGTATTATTTGATGCGTGTTCCTCTCTTCCGAAATGTATGATTGGTCAATGTCGAGTTGTGCTTGTGCAAACAAGATTTACTGACAGATACGTGGGACATAGGCATGAAGTATAAGGAGCGGCAGCAGATGCAGCATTTTGAAAGGCACAGTCGCACCCAAAGCTCACATGGCTACTTAATATGCAAAAAACAAAACGGCCGATTACAGCTGTTGGGCTCCATTCTACCAGAATCGGACTCTGCTCTAAAGATGACATGGAAGCACTGCAAATGTAAGTCTCCACAGCTAGAAGGTCTGGGTTCGATTCCCACCAGTTCCCCTACCACTAAAATCACTGCAATAGGCAGGTGTTTCTGACCATTAGCCTGGCTTCACATCTGGAGATGGGACCCGAGCACTGGCCTACACTGGCAGCCCACTGCTGGCTAGAGCCAGATTTTGTGACATATTACAAGGATTTAAAAAAAAATTCCAGAAGGGATTCTGGAAACCTTATTGAAAGAAAAAAAACCTTTGAAATCTTGTTCAGTACAAGGGAAATGAACAATCTGATGTATGTGGATAATATTGATGTGGAGATGAGAGAAAAAATGCCAGCTGGACCTCTTATCTCTCCTACACAGTCAACACTTTCCCTTCAAGGCCAAGTCACGGAGCTAAACCTGACAAGGACTGAGCTCTCTGGGTCATATTTTGCATAACACTGACTGTCTGATTGTAAACAACTGCACACACGCCCCTCCCTAACCACGCCTCCGTCATTCTGCATCTGCCTCAACACATCTCTCCTCAGCCCACCCCCCAGTCAATGGCTGGTTGTCCTTCAAGTCCCCAAGAAAAAATTCCGCACGTAACCTGTTGTACTGTGTATTTCCCCTGTCTTGATGTTTTATGTATGTGCTTTGCCTTAACTTTATCCTGATCATAATTTCACATATCTTCTTTTGTAAGGCACATTGAGTTGCCTGGCCTTGCGTTAAAGACTGTAAGAAAGCAAGACTTTGAATAAACATTGAATCGATGCAATATTCAAACCCCTAATCGTGAAGATGAGGGAATTTGTTTCAGGTTTTGGCAGTGTGGAGCGACGAGGAGACTCACCGCCACAATGTGCAGCATAACGGCCCCGTTCTTCCTCTCGTCGTTGGTGAAGAAGTCCTCCGGGAACTCGTGGATGGCTGCACACACACAAAAATTCAAAGTTCAATTCATCGCTCAAATCTGCATGTATGCCACTAAATGCTACTCGAGATATTGTTTTTGATTATTATAACATGATCACATGCTCCAAAAGGTCAATATTTACATAATTTCCCCCCCGACTGATGCAACGAGTATCTTCTCATTCCTTAAACACTTAATTACTCGGCCGTGTTTTCATAAGAGCAGATCAGTGTGGCTCCTATTCCCCGCATAATGACATTAATATGTAATTAACATTCAGCGGCTTCACATCAGGGGAGCAGTTTATTTAAAATGAACGCCGCGTAGTAGAAAGTAACGCTTGTTGTGGAAGTTGATTGGTTTGGGACAGATGGTGCAGCTTTGGCCGGCATAAAAGGGGATTTGCTTTTATGATATATTTACTATATTTTCTATGCCACAAATGCAAAAGAGCTTGGCATATTTCATTTGGTAAGATTTGTAAACAGGGGAATGAGGGAGATTTTGATATTCAAAACTGGCAAGTTTTCAGTCCAAGATTGTGTAAAAAAAAAAAAAAGTCTGTCAAAACTGTCTGAATCAGCTTTAGACCAGAGTTGTTGTGCTTTGACAAATGTACACAATAGAAATGGTTCAGCAATGTCATCGAGTGGTTTCTGTAACTGAGGAACAACAATATTTTCAAAGAAATTTAGATATGAACCCAATTTAAATACTTTTAATAATCTAATTTAATGACCTTTAGTGCTTTTAATGCCCCACGGAAGCCTATAAATAGCTCACATTATTCGCACATATGGCACTGATAAAAAAAAACTTATAGCACTTAGCACTGATAAAACAGATAGCACTATTAGCACTGATAAAACTATTAGCACTGATAAAACTGATAGCACTGATAAAACTGATAGCACTATTAGCACTGATAAAACTGATAGCACTATTAGCACTGATAAAACTATTAGCACTGATAAAACTGATAGCACTATTAGCACTGATAAAACTGATAGCACTATTAGCACTGATAAACTATTAGCACTATTAGCACTGATAAAACTATTCGCACTATTAGCACTATTAGTACCGATAAAACTATTAGCACTGATAAAACTATTAGCACTATTACCGATAAAACTATTAGCACTGATAAAACTATTAGCACTATTAGTACCGATAAAACTATTAGCACTGATAAAACAATTAGCACTATTAGCACCGATAAAACTATTAGCACTAGTAGCACTGATAAAACTATTAGCACTATTAGCACTGATAAAACTATTAGCACTATTAGCACTGATAAAACTATTAGCACTAATAAAACTATTAGCACAATTAGTACCGATAAAACTATTAGCACTAGCCTATTAGCGTTGATAAAACTGATAGCACTATTAGCACTGATAAAACTATTAGCACTGATAAAACTATTAGCACTAATAAAACTATTAGCACAATTAGTACCGATAAAACTATTAGCACTAGCCTATTAGCACTGATAAAACTGATAGCACTATTAGCACTGATAAAACTGATAGCACTATTAGCACTGATAAAACTATTAGCACTATTGGTACCGATAAAACTATTAGCACTATTAGCACTGATAAAACTGATGGCACTATTAGCACTGATAAAACTATTAGCACCATTAGTACCGATAAAACTATTAGCACTGATAAAACTGATAACACTATTAGCAGAGAAAGCACTATTAGCACTTTTCCCATTTTCTCCCTCACACCCGGAGGTGCTCCCTCATTCATAAAGTGGGACAGCTGAGGATGGGAGATGCCGGTCGGCCAAACAAACTCAACCCGTTTACCTGTTCAGTGTTGTACCTTGTCTGCGGGTATCATCTAGCAACAGACTTGAAAAACCGCACTATCCCGAGCCAAGCAGTAAGTTTGAACCAGCCTTTACTCAAATCTGTGTTCCCTGCTCCTCCCAAGTTAACACTTACAGTAAGCTTTAAATCCTGATAATAATAATCCAAACTTTCAGCTTAGAACCTTTAGCCCTTACGATGATTAGGTAAAAAAAAGTAGCCTACTCTAAAAAGATACAGTACATTCCTTTCACATTTCTTGACATAGCACACTATTTGGTCATATATGTGATGTACAACACTGGCGCCGCACAGGCCGGGCCCGCCGCTGCATCAGATTCTAGAGTCAGCCTTGTGATGGGTGGGGCATGGGGATAAACAGCACAGAGCGGCCGCGCCACTGAATACAGCTGTACTCAAACAGATGACAACGAAACACAGCATTTTGCATAAACAATCCATTTTTCCCGGGTAATTGTGCAAGCTGGCCAACGCCGTACATCTCATTAAGGAGAGGCGTGAGGCCAGCTGTTCCACACCTGGGCTGCATCATATAGGCTCCAATAGCAGGTCAGCTATTGTGAGGAAGACGAGGCATGACTGACCCAAGTAAGTGGTCAAAACGCCTCATTCATGGTTGTAGTAGTTGCTTTTGCAGTAGTTTTGTTGTAGGTTTAAGTAAGTAGTAGCAGTAGTTAGTAGTAGTAGTTAGTAGTAGGTAGTAGTAGTAGTAGTAACAATAGAACACTGCCAGTACATAACAAATAATTTTCTTGATAAATGACAGTGCATCTTTTAATACCTTTCCATACATTCTGTAAATGACATTTTCTTTATTATCCCTCTCACTCTCTGTACGTTGCATCTCCTAGCAACCACTGACATTACACCCATTGCTACAAGTGTACGAACAAGTCAGCATCAGAGGGTATTTCAGCCTCTTATCTCTGTCTTTAGAGAAAAACTACAGTGAACAGGCAGGGGCTGATCTTCATCACGTCAGGCCTCCAACAGGACGCAGCATGTAGCGGGCCGATGCCACATGAGACAGCAAGGCACATCTGAGTGAGAGGCGGGGGGTGGGGGGGACGCTGAAGGAGAAACCACCCCACCCCCCCCACCCGCCGATGCACCATCTCACCTTGAAATAAGTGAACCTCCAAATGAAACTACAGATCTTATGAAGTACCGTGCAGAGTTCAATATAACGTCACAACATTGTATGGACTTGTTAACCTGGCTAACTCCAGATGATGTTGGAAATGATTCGAGTGCACACAGCAGTCTGGGGGCCCATGGCTGAAATTTTTGCATGGATTTGGGACCAATCACAAAACGAGGAGGGACGGCAAGACGATGACGAACTCTTTATACCGAAGCTGAAGCTTGTAGTTTGTTTACGGATAAATAAAAAAGTTTATTTACGGATCCAACGTGACGCCATCTTTCAATCAAGCTTTAGAACGTGTTCTAAATAGTTTAGCTCCAAAGTTTACAGCGGGTACGTCATACGTCATCGGATACGATGATATGATTGGCTATGGCTATTGCAGACGAATGATAGACATTCAGCCCAATAAACGGCTGTGGACGATCGTAAACCACACCTCTACTACGAGAAAATGTGTGGTCCCCAACTAAATATCACTTGTGATTTTAGTCTGGTGTTAGCCAGGCTATGGACTTGTATGGGGACAGGAAATATTTTTTGTCTCTGAACAAATTTAACATTTTCATTTTAGATATTTCAATCTTGTGAAGCAAAAACTACGACGTATCTAGCGTTGCTCTAGTTGGTTGATGCAGTCTGTGAATTACGCACACCGGGAAATCGTTGAGATCATGCTTGCTCCCGTCTTTGAAATATCTATGAAAAAGCATGTAGTTTAGCAGGCCAAACAACATTCAGCCTTTGTTATCTTTATATTATTATTAGACGTATCCTAAGGAAGTAAAATGGTGTGAATGTTTTCAACAGACATTCTACAATAACATATTCCCTTTGATCTGTGTCTCGTGAATTCACTATAATCACATAATGATCAAATGAACCCGTCGGCTCATTTCCATGTGTCACACACAGCTTCCCTTTCGTTTTTATGCGACATAACAAACGCAGCTGCACATGGTTCTTTTGGGACTCTTCCTTTGGCAACGGAATGCAGTGATCATACAGAAATGGATGAGATTTGCTCTTTGCACATTGCCTTCATGTGTTTTGGGGTGGATTTTAACATTTTTCAGCCTTTAGAAATCTGCCACAGCTCATGAGACGTTACAGGGGTTTACCGCAGGTAAAAATGAACTAAAATCCTATTTCAGTTTTTGGTGCAATCGTGTTGACAGTGTCCAGTAAAAAGGATATTCAGGATGAATTTGAGCAGAAGTAATTTATAACCAATAATCAATCATTCAGAGCTTTATTTATAGAGCACTTTTCATACAAAGTTGTAATGCAAAGTGCTTTACCGATTAAAAAACAATTACCGCCCACCCAAGCACCCACTCTCATGACATTGAGGTTTAAACCATAGCTCAAGCTCTTTTCTACATTAAAAGACCCCAAAGGCCCAAATAATCGTAGCCATTGCGATCTGCTAACTGCAACCCATCGAAATTGCTCTTTCAACTTGCTTGCATTTACTCCTGCAGCTCCACTTCTCACGTATGGATTTCCAATGAGCGTTCCACACCTGAGACTCGCGGCTGCATCTGCGTCTTACCTTTACCGCGAATTACCGCACACACATGACTAAAGCTCCCCTTCATGGCGTGGCACTGTGTAATCTGGGCTCGCTTCATCATGTGCATGCCTATGGAGTATCTAATGCAATTACATCACATAAAGAGGTTAGGTCGAACCCCGCGTGCGTGTTAAAATCCATACAGCTACAGTGGAGCGGCGAGGCGTGAGGCTCCAGCCACACTTGTGACGTCGGTGGGAGGCACACTCGTGTAAGCGGTGGAGGTTATTGAGATATCGACGCTCTATTAAGTGCTATTACCGCAACATTAAAGTGCATGCAACGCCAACAGAAATTAAAAGTAGTGGCACACGTTGCTTTGGAAGCGTGGCCTTGTAGTTTTGAAGTGATAATGGTGCTTTTTTTTGTGTGTGAATATAAAACCCGGACACTCTCAGGAATACTAATACAAATGGATCCTCGGGAGCCTGATGAGATGGATTTTCAGGAGTACGTGAACCAAGCTGCAGCATAGGTAACCACGATCTCACAAACTTAGAATTCCTTCATCTACGTACTCTAGCTTCTGATGCCTTAACCTTCCAGATGTAATCAAGTTAGGCCTGGTTACTCCCTGGATATAGAAGACCGTGAAAGACTACAAGACGACTGGATGAGTTGGTTGGTGGTGGGTTGGAGGGTCGGTTCAGTCTATTGTAAAGTCAGCTCTGGTCAGCTGTTGGGACCACGTTTCGGCCAAATGGGTTTTATGGTTGAAACTGGCCTGCGGACTCCTGGAGTTTTAGCTCACCTCACAGGGCGTTAGCTTTGATAATCAAAGGCTGTAGGATCGGTTCAAACATTTTCTGGGCCTGACACATCTCCACAATCTGCTTTGAGTTACGCACATAAAAAAACACTTTTTAGTAATTGGTTACTATTGAATTTCTTTTTTTTGTTGCCACACCTGCCTTTTCTCTATCCACTTACCTCTGGACTGCACCAACTTAACCTGTTATCTGCCAGCTTAGGGTTAGAGTTAGGGTTAGCCATTATGCATATCCAGATCTGAAAGCTTACAGCCTATAAGCCAGTGTGATGCCTCATTTGAAAGTAACTTCTAAAAATAAGTGTAAGATCAAATATTAGAGCGTGTGATCTTTTTCTGTGCCAACATTTTGACGGTCAAGCAGCTGACCACCACAGAGTATGGAGTGAAAGACAAATGCTGCCCTTAAAGACTTGTGTCATTTGAAAAGCGTTTTCAAATCATTTTGAGAGTATGTGTCACTGCTGTACCTCGTGAACTGGAGCCTCTTCAAAATGCAACTCAGTCCCAGCTCCCAATCTCGCACATTTCCACGGCCGACGTAGAGTATTCTCCAAATTAAATTAAAGCGACTGTGAAAACTTGCGAACAGCGGTAACCCGGAGTGATGACCTTCTGACGGAGGTAAGTCTGACCTTGTTAAAATTCACAGCACTGCCGCGCCCTGACCCGGACGAGCCCGTGACCTCATTAATGGTTAGCGTAGGAGCATAAATCTGAATATGGAACGCAGACGACGCCCCTGTTTTGTAATGAGGTTGTGGGTAATTTTTCCGTGACATTGGCATTGACGGACGACGGAGCAGCTGTAGGTCATCTGCTCTTGACTGGTTTATGCTCCGAATGAAACGCGTCTGGCAGGCTACGGCCTCCAGACAAAATGCCAACCGTTATTTACCGACGGTGCATTTACAGGGTTTTGTATTGGCGGCAGCAGGAGGATTCTGGGTTCCATTCAAGACGCAGTGGCCCAAACTCAAGTATCGACTTGGAGCAGTAGTGTTGCTCCTTTTATTAAACAGGATTTGAGAGTCCTCTCCCAGGGTTTAATATTTTCTGCATTTTGAAAGCTGTATAGATCTCTGCAGTTTCTCAAAGTCTTCTGGGGCGTCAAAGAATGCGTCCTGCAAAATCAGATTTGCCTCACCTTGTACAAGCTGGATTTATTTCAGTCATGTGGTCTTATGTGCCCATTTGCACTCGTATATGAAATGGATACGAATGCGAAACATTTTATCTCTCCTTGGTTTCACCTTATAAACAACACACAAGACACATTAACATGCAGCATTAAAACAAGGCACTAACATGCCCTGTAATGTACCTGCCAAAGTCAAAAACATAAAACGAAAGGTCGAAGAACTAGAGGTCGACTTACATGGGTTTTTCTATATTTTTTGGTCAATATTTTTACAAATGTCGGTCTATAATTCTGAATTCTAAACTGTAAAATGTGTCAGTGTTGAACTGTGACAGCAGGGGATGCTTTATTCAATAATAGGCGACTTATTCAAGATGTGTTTAGTAGGTATTTCCGAGAAAGCTCTTTTTAAAAGACAAAAATCAGCAGATTCCAAAAAAAAAAAAAAAAATCCCTTATTGTTCTGAAATTATAAGTTTAAGTAAAATGGGAATCGCTTTGGGTTACAGAGATCGGCCTTTAATCGGCATGATAACAGTAAGAACCAGGCTAAAAGACAAAACTGTAAAATTCAGTTGTACAAATATCAACTGAGAGGACTTTCAGGCTGCTTCACTGAACCATCCGTGGCTGTTTCTCAATGTCCAGGATCCGTCCTCCGTTTGTCCACTTCGTTGACGTCCTCAGTGGTGGCTCCTCCAAAACGGAGCTGAGTGTCCTCTCACCGCTGCATTGGAGCTCATATGGAACTCCCTCCAGTGCGAGCAGCTGCGTCAGGTCACGTGTCAAAGCATTTCATAAAATGTCAATCTATGCTTACAGAAACAACTGTTTTATGAATAAAAGAGGCCAGGAAACTGTTTATATATCGGATTTGGTTGGATGTCTTACTGTTGGAACATTTTGGTCTGAATAAAATAACATCTCTGCAAGGATCTGCAAGAAATTCAATAATTAAATATATTGAGCAGGTCCGGTTTATTGCTAATCGCTACAATTGCAGACTTAGGCCGAATTTCTCAATTATTAGGATATATTAAGCCTTTCATTAAGATTAACTTTATATAAACCTTTTTACTTTACTTGCTCACAACACTTCTACCAATGATTTTATTATTACAATATTTTTTTTTTGCACAATCGTGGAACAAAACTTTGTATAGTGAGTACAAACAAATAAAGTTCTGGGACAAAAGGGAAGAAAAAAAAACAATGATGCAGTGCATCATGGGTAATTTCAGCTCTCCGAGGGAGTGGAGGATCCACGGGTGTATCCTTCGTAAATGTGCCAAATGGAGGAGTGGAGCTCCGAGGGGGCGAGTGGTCCAAGTGGATTGGAACACCACTTGGCGGCGCAATGATGACGTGGATTCCGTCCAAAGTGGTGGAGAGGCCGAGGATCCTGGCAACTGGGAAACAGCCATTGTGTGCTTGCAAAGGCGAGGGTTTCCGTAGGTGTTTGAGTCTTGGAGCTAATGGCTAACAGCCAGTGACGTCACATGAAAAAGGGACTATACAGAGTCTAAAAATATTAAAATTATGTATTTTCCTCCCCTACATGTTCCAGCCATGTCCTAATGAGTAGAATGAGCTCAGACCTGTTCACCATAACTGCCTCTAAAATCCTGCACTGTCACTCAAAAAAGTGTTCGGGTCTGAAGTGCTGTTATGCATGGGCTTAATATAGAGACTGCAGTTGCGCATAAGACCTGAGGTGGCAGTGGTGAGCATAAAATGACCAACTTGCATCTAGTCTCTTTAAGGACTTTATAGAAACTTGTTCACAACAGGCAACTCCAACAAAAGATGTATCTTCTTCACCAAGAATTTAAACAGAGACATTCCAGACAGATATTGCAGTGCTAGAGTCACTTGCACTGTAGTGTCGTTCTCTTTAGACGATGCCAACTGATGAAACTGTGGACCATAACTGAAGGTAAAATTGCAATAACCTTTTCGCTTGCTCTGGTTCACGTTCATGTCATTTCATAATATCCGACTCGGTCCAGAATGTCACAACAGTAGTTAAAAAAAGCCCTTTATAAATAGCACTCTTAACCACTCAAGTCACCGTTTTGAATTTCCTGCTGCTCAAGCGAATTGACCGCCGCCTCTCTCCATCTAATAGCTGCAGCCGCTGATCAATATTTAAACACTGCTGCCATCTGTGTTGTGTGAGAGGCCACGCCGGGGCTGTACACAACCTCTGCGGGGGTTAAAAATACCTCAAGGTTCCACAGAGGGCGCCGGGCGGAGGTGGGAGGTTGCAGCCGGGGAGAGGTGGGCCGCGGCTGGCCCGACCGGGAGCAGACGGCTGGGCGGGGTGGGGGGCTCTGTGGAGGTCGGAACGGACAAGCGCCCCCGATGGGTTTGTCCTGCGCACAGATACACGTGGAGGAAGGGAACACGTCCGGCATAAGGAGGCGGCGGGAGGGCTTTAATGCCGGGACGTTTATTATGTAGCGCTGTGAGGATCGAGAGGACAAGTCAAGTGCTTCTGATGTCTGTTTGGAAAGGTGACATCTGGGACTTCAACCCATGACATGACGGGTTTATGGACTCGATTATCGGTCATACTTAGTTAGGAACCCCGTGAAGTTCAATGAATCGCAGCAGCTGGAAATACAGACGTCCGACTTTTCGTGATTAAATTCTCCCAGGCCAAAGTTGGCAACCGAGTTTGCACAAGACAGTCTATTTCAAATCATCTAAAATTACAAATAGGACTCATATTTAAAAATGTGTTTGTGAATAAAATTTTCCGGCTGCAATTGTCTGACAAATCATTTTGAGTGCATTTAGCTCTGACTTTAGAGCAGGGGTCCCCAACTGTCGGACCTGGGTCCAGATCCGGACCTCCAGAGGCTTCAGTCTGGACCCCCAAAGCCTTTTCATCCTCCAATATACTTAATTTCTGAAAGGCTGAATAAAAAAAATATCTAAACAATTGGAATAACACTGAAATAAGAAGACAACATTTTTGATTAATTTATCAGTTCTGCTTTGTAAATAGACAACCTGTGTTCATGTTTTAACATTTTCAAGAGTAATGACTGCAGTATGTCCGGACCCTGGACATATGCCGAAAGTTGCGAAAGAAAGGTTTGCGGACCTCGAGTCGATTACTTTATTTTACTTACTTTAATCTTTATTGAAGGGACAATGTACAGAGACATAAAGCTCAAAGAGACAGAGATGTACTGCACCAGATTATAGCTAAATAGTTTCCATCCGTAGTCCATCCCATTAAGTTGGGGACCCTTGCTTTAGAACGAAAAAAAGCTTCACTTGTGTTGTCTTCTATTGTTGGGCTGATTCTTGTGTTCATTCGAAGGAGTTCTAGGTGAAATCCTCTGGAAAAAAATAAGATCCTTATCGAACCGTTCATCGTGAAGAGCCGGTTGGTCATGAACGTCACATTCTCTTCTTGAGCTATTCTTCAAATTGACAGACCAAGGGTGCCTAAACTACACACCGCAGTAAAGGGAGTGCATGTGCGGTGTGAAAACACTACGACCTCGGGCCGAGGAAAGTGCTTTGGTAAAGCACTGTGAATGACAAAGTCAACACGGGTGAGAGGGAGTAGTCGGCTCCAAAATGTGGGAAAACCTTCCTACAGCCCTACATATAGTCATTGTCACTGATCCAGTCTTTGGAAAGCACCCCACCTCTGCCTGTCCTGTTGCCATGCAGTTTGACCTACTTGTACCGAACCACTCCAGGACTACGGTGATGCGCTGCCAACAGTCTGGTGCCGGTCCCAAAGCGCTCTTCAGAGAGGGGGGAGGACAGCCAGGCTTCCAACGGGTCTAAACCGTGAAACGGCTCAATAACGAAGAGGAAAAGTGAACAGGTTCCATATTCTATGCTTTTGTGAGAATTTTTAAACAACTTAATGACGCACACCTGTCTCTATTTGAACACACGTGGAAATGCTCCATCTTTAAATCTGAATGTTTTCACTGCAAGCGTTTTCGAAATTTGAGGTGGAAAGGCCTGTTGAACTTACTCTTCCCGAAAGCTAATTTTATCCATCCTGCTGCTGCTGTGTTTACCTCCAAAGCGAGTGGCATCCAATTTGGCCCTGAACTCCGAAAATCTTCATCTGTCTACCAAATATAAAAGGAGTTTGGGCACCTGAAAAACTCTGGGCCTGTTCGCTGGCACCGCTTGGTTCAGCTGTCTCTCCACCTCTCTACTTTAAATCAACCCGTCGGTTATTATAGGTGCGGAAAGTGTGCATAAGAATCCCATTGCGAGAGGCAGGTTCGCCACACTTTAGTGATCAAATTCAAAGCAACAGTGCGGAACATTCCAGGTGATATGCTGCTATGCCACAACCGTAACCAAACAGGCGTAAAATGCTAATAAACCAACATGCCAGCGATGCCAAACATGACCCTAATGCTGGGCAAGTGTGTCCCATGGACTAAAAAGCTGACCTGGATGGACAAAGAGGATGGACAAAGAGAGTGTGGCTTCCCCCAAAGGGTTTAGCACAGGCTAACACAAGCTTGTTCATCCTCGCAATTTGGCTGTTTTTTGAAGCCAGCTCTCACAGGTGGAGGTGAAAAAGACAAACATAGGTTCAATAATGACTTATTATGTTTCAATGGTAAGGCCATTAGAGGAAGGAACTTCTGGAGCCAGCCCCCAGTTCCATAGCGATGCTACGTCCATGTGTTTTGATGCCTTTACTTCTGCATCCTCTGGATTGTGTTTGTTGTTTACTCAAAATGCCACAGTGCCAGTTTATGCATATTTACCCCAAGCTCCTCCCACAACCCTGTGCAACCAGGAAGCGCTCGCCTTATTTAAGCACGGCTTCGCAGGGCCTTTTTTTTGTTTTCTCTCTTCTTCTTTTTTACGTATTATTTTTTTATTTCACTGGGTAAAAAAAAAACATTGTTCACAATAAAATAACAAAAAAAGAGACAAAAACACCTGCTCAGTGCGATGTCCAGACGTGTTGAACTCGGAAAATAGGTTGCGGCAGGGTTGCCAGGTCTGGGCAGCCAAAATCACCCAAAACCTGCGGACCTACGCTGCGGCTGGAATTTTCAATAATTTTTACTAGTTAGAGCTCCTGTAACGATGAGAAACCCCCCCTTTTCTCCCTCTCTTACTGAAAAAGCAGCTCTTAGAGCCTTGGATTTGAAATTTTGTCATTCAAAAGTGATTTTGATAAATATAACTTTTTATTTTTTATTTATTTATAATACAGATTTTGACAAATAAGATATGAATAGCCCATTTTACATTGAAAACAACAAGGCAAAAAAGGGCGGGTATTTTATATCTTACTTACTTTTTAAGCCGCTCAATTGTAAATTAACAAAGCCAATATAGCATTTTCTAACCAATAAAGAGTGATCAATAGGAGTTTGAAATCAAAGTGATTCTTCGGGGCCCACTATTACCTTAGGAATACAAGCCGCAACCCAAATAAATGTTTTATTTTATCATATAAAATATTGTATTTTGCACATGTTTTCATTAAACAAGCAGTAGATACGCCTTTTTTGCATAAGTCCCCACAAATATTGAGATATTAGTTTGTTCTCAACATCGCCCATCCCTAGTTTTTATATGCTTACCACACCTGCAAAAAGCACAAAAAGGAAACACTGTATGTAGCCTCATCCTCATTTTTACCCCTTTCCTTGCAGCACAACAGCACAATGGCAACCCTGGAGACGTCTTGTTCTACACTGTCATGTCCCCATCATATAAACTGGTATGGAGTATTTTAATCTCGCTTTGATTGAAATTGAAAGTGATTGTGAAAGTGAACAACTTTTCGACGAGACAGCAATCAACTCTTCACTCCGTACGCGCTGCAAGAGCAAGAGCGAGGGCATGCACCTGGTCACATGGGGCTGTTGGTGCTATATATAAGTCTGGAGAAAAAGGTGTGGAAATGCGGTCAGCTGTGGTGTGGGCCCTGGTCTGCAAAGAAAGTCTTATACTGATCATATATGACTTTTTTTCCCAACAACTTAAAAATACACAATTAAGATGGAGAAATTCACTTGCTACATTCGGCTCTGTGTGTGTGCAAAATAACAGTTAAATAGTAGAAAAGGAGGTATCTTGTGTACAATGAGTAGGAGCAAAAATGGGGCAGGAATATAAACAGTAAGAAAATAAAAAAAACGTATAAAATAAAAGAAATACAATAAGATTAGAATAGACTATGAAAAGTAGATATCAAGGTCAGGAACAGTCTGATACTAAGAGTCTCTTTAGCCTCAAGGTTCCACGAAAACAAAAACGGTGTGAAACATTTATGCAGAATAGAAGTCCAGAAGATGTTTTCCTGCATCAAACTTTGCACTGGGACCAATTAGTTGTTTTCACATTTTTGGGTGTTTTTTAGATTGGACCCACATGAATTAAGAGGCCAATTTCTATTATATTGCATCCTGTTTGGGCAGAAATGGAATACTTGTGTTCCACCCTCATTCATACTCTCCCAGTGGCTTATGTATGCATATTCTGAGCATTTACAGCAACCTGAAGGCCTCAGCTTCTTCTAGAACCATCATCATCCAGGAAGACCAAACACAGGCTGAAGAAACTTTTTTTTTTTGTCCAGAGATTGGTCAGAAAAATTGCCTTAAAGCAGAACTAAGTAACTCATGCCCCTAGAGGCCATAAGCGCCACTGCAGGTGTCATAGAGTGTTGCGTTTATTTACTCATTAATTGTCCGTGAGAGTAAATACTACGCTGACAGAAAAGACAAAGGGACAGAGGGATATTGTACATCAAATTATGGATTAATGGAGATAATGTTTTTGACTCAAACTTGACTGTTTAAGTGGTGCTAGCCCACAGTTAGCTTTGCCCGTTTGCCTGTTAGCTTCTTCTTGTTGATTCCATTGGTGTATATTGGTGACTCTGGGTTGGAGCACCATGTGGGTTTCTGGCCACCAGGGGGGTGAAAAAAACCCCAATCATCCCATTAACACTTGTATTACTCAGAGGGACTACGAAAAGGATTTATTAAGGTAAACATATTACTTAGCACTACTTTAATGTCAAGGAGGCTAAAATTACTTAATTTGTAACCAAAAGAAAACATAAATCATAGTGACAGACACAACACACTCTACAATATTTTTTTTTTTGGGACACCCCGTTATGGTACTGTATTCAGATTAAATCTACGTTTGGCCTGGACCTGGTTTAGTCTTGGACAGACCTGGCTTAGCCTGTGACATTGTTGGTACAATCTAGTGATGGGTTGGATCGTGTGAACACATCGTTACAAAGAGCCAACTCTTTGAATCGAGGGCTGGCTCTCACACACATGAGCTGCACGTTTGTCCCTGGCCTGGAAAAATCCATACTCACCGCTGTACCAGCAATTGCATCTGGCCAGCGCTGGCATCAACTACACTTAAAGGGCAGAGCAAACGCCAGCAGAGAGCGGGTGCTTGTGTTGCTGATGTGACTGAGTGATTCCGTGTAAATAACTACTGTTCATGTGTTTTTTTTTTACCTCCGATTGTAAAAAAGCTCTGGGCTATCCCATGCGCTCTACGTGGAGTGTTTATCGAGTGAACTTCTACCTCCCAGGAGTGACGCTACCCGCTAACAACACGTGACCGCAAGCAAACAAATGGCTTTGGCAACAAATAAGGGCGGCTGACTGACCACGTTTACATGTACTCAATAACTTTTAACGGAATATTAGCAATAACCCGGTTGCACATTGCCATGACCCCTGGATTACTCCTTTATTAACACGAATATACAACACAACATGTACATGTATAACGGAATATCCCCTTCAAAAAGGAATATTCAAAGGAACAGGCGACCGTTTTTCCATCCTGAGATATGTTCTTACCTGAAGTTGGGTGGGTTAGGGTGAAGTTAGAGGTGATCAAGCTCTTTCACGGGCACGCACAAAAGACCATACAGGCATCAACTTGTTTAAGCTCAGCTAAGAACATATCACAGAATGGAAGAACTGTGTGCCCTCAGTCACGCAAAAAGACCAAAGATGTTGTTAGGATTCGGCCTCTCCCAATGTATTCCTATAGCTCCAAATGGGGTGAAGTTAGAAGCGACCAAGCTCTTCCACGGGCACAAAGACCAGACAGGTAAGTATCAACTCATCTAAGCTCAGGTAAGAACATATCTCAGTATGGAAAAACGGTGGCCTGTTCCTTTAAGGAATATTGTTCTTCTGAGTACAGGGAGTACTTGCATAGAACTTTTAGACTACCGGAAATACAGACACAGATGCAGCACAGCACCACACTTACAGAGCGAGGAGGAAACTGATTACTTCATTTTTACTGGCCTGCCAAACCACATGCTTTTTCATAGATATTTCAAAGACATATAGTCTTGGAGCAAGCATCACCTCAACAATTCTCCGCTGGGCGTGATTGACAGACGACATCAACCAATCAGAGCAACGCTAGATACGTCGCAGTAACAAGCGGCAGGAAGCCTTTCCTAAAACCGTTTCTTGCTCCGGTTTTAGGGATCTTATATTTTCCAAATGGTTTAAAACGGCCAAAAGAGCAGTTCTTTTTGGAGTTCATGTTTTGGAAGTGTGCTTGGTGGTGACAGGTGACGGCTTCCGTCTCTTGGTGCGTGATTGGACCGATGTGGGCCAAATCGTGAACCCAGACGGTTCTTCTTTTGAACTGAAAGCCCAGGCAATACTTTATTAGTGTGGTAAAAGACATGAATATAATGTCTTTTGTTGGTGGTAGAAAGCACTGAGATGGAGAGATCTACAACAAAGGCGACTGCTATCGGACCTGGACTGTTCATTATCCCCCGTGCTGCTGCTGCTGTGCTTGTCTTTGGATACAGAAATAAGAAGAGGAAATTACGTGTATTTGCGTCATGATGTTCGTCGTAAATTTTCCGTGCGTCGCAGTTTGGATCGTGATATTCCCAACTGACTACAATGACCATGGACATAGAAACTCTTGTTTCTTGCATGTAAACGGGTTATTCAGAAACCAGAATACTGACATGTAAACGTAGTCAAGGACATCCCAGTGTCATTTTGGACTTGCGGAGATATGGTCTGGAGTCAATCAGACACAGTTTTTCTAAAAAAGTAGCCCATGTTTTGTGAGGCCTATGCGTGTGTGTTTGGATCAAAAAATAAAATGTATACCTAAAATGTACTTTTATCTCCTGCGCTTGATGGTTTGTTTTATGTGCTTTAGACAGTAGAATGGTTTGTTCTCCCAAATGGTTCTCTCTCTTTTTTGCTGAACTGAATCCCATCACAATTTTATTCAGAGTCTTCGTTTAGACCGGGCTCAATCCTGGTTTTCCCATATGTTCATCTTAAATAATTCATAAAACAAATAAATCAATGATCACAAAGTAGGACTGCGTATCGCTGCACTTTGAAGCGTTTTTTCTCGCGTCCTTCCACTGGCTCTCCATATGGACTGGAATTGATTTGAAGAGTCAGTGGAAGACTTTCAAAGCTCTAAATGGGCCTTGGCTCCATGCTGTACTTGAGAATGTTTATCTCCATACATCCCAGAGCGAACTGAACCGCTCTGGAAGAACCTGACTGAGGACAAAAGGTCAACAAACTCAGAACAGTTTCTTTAAAATCTCTTCGTTAAACAGATTTTTACTGATTTCGCTTGCCATTCCCTCGACATTCACCTGCCAATTAGCTACTCCATCCTGTAAGTACTTTATAGACCAGCGTGTAATCCATGTTTAATGACGTATTCGCCCTACAGTGTTCTTTATATTATAATCTGTTAATATGGCCGACATAATGGCGTGTTGCGTAATGCGGCTCAGTGTTGGGCCGTCTGTTGTCCTAGGGAGAGATGGACCGCACTTTAAGGGGCAGAGGCCAAATGTCCTCTTTGACTGTCATCGTCGTGATATCTGACAAAGACAAACCTGACAGGAAATCTAAGCTGTCCTGTTAGTACTGAACTACTGTAGACGGGGATCTTCGGGCGCTATGGACAAAACTCCAAAACGTAACGAAAATCTAATCATCTGAAGTTCTCAAGTTCTTGCACAATTTGATACATCTAGGGATAGGTCAATTTGTCCTAATGCTAATCCTATAATGCTCAGCGATATGACATCACATTCCCGAACTCTATTAGAGTCATACCAAGCTGTAACTCAGACCTGGAGTAGTATTTTATCACATTCACACAATTTTGAGTAATCCCTGGGTTTATCTTGTCTAATTTAGCTGATTCTACTTCTACGGAGTCAGGTCTTCATTCTGGACTTCTTGGATACATTTGTCATGTTTTTAAAAGGAACAGGCCACCGTTTTTACATACTGAGATATGTTAGCATTGGGCCTAGCTCCAAATGGGGGTGAAGTTGGACGCTACCGCGCTCTTTCACGGACACAAAGACGAGACAGGTATGCATCAACTCATCGAAGCTCAGGTAAGAACATATCTCAGTGTGGGAAAACGGTGGCCTGTTCCTTTAACATGTCAAACAGCTCTGTGTAGAGCGGCCAAATCCATCGTCAGTGACTCAGAGCATCCTTTGTTTGATGAGTTTAGTCTGATGCCTCTGGGCGCCGATACAGAGCACCTTTCGCTACAAAGACGGTGTACAAGGGCTCATTTGTGCCTAATGCAATAAACCTGCTGAATAAGCGCTAGTGGAGTACGCAGCACAATTCTTTTTAATTGTTTTTATCATTAACTTATTGTCTTTGATACTGTCTGTCTTGTCTATTGTGACTATGTGATTTTGTGACGGTGAACCAAAGACAAATTTCCACCAAGGTTACGTTAAATCTAATCCGATCTAATCTAATCTGTCCCCCACATTTTTAAAGCCCATGATGACACATTATATCAGTTCAAAGGAAAGGAAGGACAGGACTTTATTTATATAGCGCCTTCAACAGACACGGTCACAAAAGCGCTTTACATGAGACAATTGTACATTCACTCCATCCTTGGTGGTGATAATCTATACCTTTGTAGCTTCAGTTTCCCCTGGGGGGACCGACCGACGCACTGTCTCGACAGCACACATCTGACCACCTCCATGCATTCACACACATCATTCATCCTGGCCTATTGTACATGTTTTTAGTGGCAGGGGAAACCGGAGAACATGTAAACTCCACACAGAGAAGCCCCAGGTGGGAGTTGAACCCGGGACCTTATTGCTATGAAGCACAAGCCACTGTATTACTGTGTCGTGTGTTACTGTCGTGTGTGTGTACTATTTAGTCATACAGAGACATCATTTCAAATTCTAAAACGTAAAATACCAAAGCTGAGGGGCCAAAATAATGCTTTTGAGTCTAAACCCCATGTCCTTGATATGTCCACTTCAATATTTTTTCCAATTTTGAACAATTTTTTTATCCTAATTCGAGTCCAAAAAATAAATGAGTGGCAAACTGACTTATTTCCTGAAAATGTTCCTTTTTTCTAGTTGACTTTTTGTGGTGTAGAAGGAGGGAGCCCTTTGACCCCTAAATCCAAATCTGCTGGCTTATCCCCACAACGCTGTTCCAGTTCCTGAGAGTAGAAGGGAAGGGCGTGAATACAGTTCCAAAAAAATAAATGTGAACAGCAACACTAAAAACATGTACAATAGGGTTCCCTCTGGAGGCAGGGCTCTCCTGAGAAGGACACATTCCTGGTTCTGGTAAAATAAATCAGATTTGTGAACGTTATTTTGGTGTTGCGTTCGGGTGTGTTGGGAAACATTTCTTCAAACTGCTGTCCGAATCCCGAGGTCAAAGGAATCACTAAACCTGCAAGAAGCCTCCAGAGAAGCATGAGAAGGTGCAGCGGTCCAACAAACCAATCACATTATGCGGCGCGCACGTCCAATACAGCGGGTAAATGTGAAATAACAGCTGTAATTACATTGGAGAGAACGCTGTCATTTTTCATACTGCGCTGACAGGAGAGGGATGTTTTGGCAGTGCGCCTGGTTATTCTGCCCGTCACAAGTCGCGGCACTGACACTCGCGGCCCCGCTCACTCAGACCCCGGCAGTATTCCTCTGGGTCATTACCATCCTGTTAGGGTCCTTATCCCGCTTCAGTGGACAGGGCCTGGCCACTTGTAAACATGGCACTGATATGACGAGTGGGGACTCTCCTTTTAAATACAGCACGACCTGGTTGCAACGGTCTGTGCTCGGATATGGTTCCTGACAAGACAAGCAACAACAGTTTAAGAGGTTCGCAGGATTGACACAAGTTGGAGATAACGGGTAAAGTGTGCACGTTCTGGTGCTTCTGGATCTGGGTATCAAAGATGGCGTCGTATTTCTTTCAGTGGTCATTGGTGTTGGTTTTTTGTGGTATTGGGTCCACTGAGGGGACACGCCGAGGTGAAGCATGCGCCCGCATCATGTGATCGAATCTGACCAACCAGCACGTGGGAAAGCTCGAGCGGGGCCAAAGCGGAGCTAGGCTAGGTCATAAAAACGTTTTGCTTAAGAGTTGTACGGAGAAAAAGCCCATGACGCTAAAAGTTTTGTTAATTTCCAAGAAGCGAGTCGCACTCGAGCGATTTGTTTAATGCGTCCGCTCTATGGTAGACATCCTAACTATCCTATTTCCTTCTGCAGTACCATAGAGAGGCCACTAGGGGGCTGTATACCCTTTCCAGATCTTTTAAGACGTCCATGGTCTAGAGCAGTGGTTCCCGACCTTTTATCCTTGAAGCCCCCCCTGCGGGCCGACCCCCAGTCCAAAACTGTGGCCCCACAATTGCATCCAAACATGAAAATAATAGTCTTTAATGCATGTGTAGTCCTTACTCGGTCATATTTAATGACTTTAAACCATTTACTTTGCTCAACTAACATCATTTATGACCTGACTCTCTGAGCAGGCAAAGCTCTGGGCCCCCACCTGCAATCCCAGGCTTCCCCCAGGTTGGGAACCACTGGGCTTCCGAACCAGTTCAGAAGCTTTCCAAGAAACATTTCTCTTAACTGTTAATTTAAAGTAAAATGTAAAATAAAAAGTTATTTGAAATTATTTGATCATGATTTTAAGGTGTACTTTATCGCCCCCTAGGCAAATGTGTCCTCTGCATTTGACCCATCCTTCGATGCCACTGGGGCTTTACAGGCTTAATTCTTATTCATCAATAATTTGTATGAAAATGCAGAATCTTACAGTACATACAGTGGGAGGAAAAAGTGAGCACACCCTTCGGAATTTCTTACATTACATTTCTGTGGTGCTTAAACTAACACCACCCAAACAATGACATGTAAACATTCACAGGAGAAATTCTACTCACTTTTTCCTCCCACTGGATGACAAATCAGGAGTCTGCTCGATCTCTTTTGTTGGCCAATTTGGCTGACAAAAAGAAGCTGCATAAAAGGAGTGAATAATAATAGACGGCGGAGCTCCTTCAGCCGCACCTCCCTCTCATGGCACTGCTGCTCTTCAGTCCAACAGGCTTTCAGTGAAAAAGTCAAACAACTTTTCACTTGCCTCTCATAATTCTGCATGTGGTGTACAGTATGACCTAAGGGTGTTCTCCCAAATGCAGCATTTGGACCAATTTATGGTGTCTCACGGGCCCCATTTTGGCCCCAATTACCCCGCAAAGGCCTGCAATCATCAAAACCTCAGTGTAAATGCAGTGGCAGACGGAATCGCAGCACAAAAAAATAAAAGAGATGCACCCAAATAAATGATTCACAGAGACACACGGGGAGCTGCTAAATGTGTGATACATCCCTGGTGGTTTGACCCAGTCCCAAACCTGAATAAAAAATGTGAAGAAGAGCATCTTGCATAACAGCTATCCGCCGAATCAGCATGCACGACGCCAACTCTTGACAAGCCTACAGGGCTTTACAGCATTGTTCAGCCGCTTCCATGTTTCACTCACATGTACCGTCGCACGCTTCACGCTTCCAAACCAAAGCGCTCACCTGCACCATCTCCCCCGCGGACAGGACATGCAATACTGGCCCTATACATAGCGCGCTGTACCCCCCCCCCCGGGAGGATTGCATATGGTGTGTGTGCGAGCAGGAGGAATTAAAGAGGCAGGTTAGTGGTTCAGTGGCTAAGTGTGCACATCTGCGGCGCGAGCGTCTGTATGTGGAGCACGTACCGCGGAGAGCGTGCAGAGACCTATGGCCAATTAAACATACGCAGGGATGTTTATGGGACACTATGGGCATCTTCGTTATGGGATTGAAATTTAGATACACTGAGTTCAGGAAGGATCCATGCCCTTTTACTATGATAGTGAAAATATTAAAGGTCCTATATCATGCAAAATTGACTTTATGGAGCTTTTAACCATGTTGTTATGCTATTTCTTTATCAAAAACACCTCCAGAGTGGTTCTCAGCAATCCTCCTGAATCCTGCTGTCTGAGCAGCTGCTCCGCCCTCTCCTGGAAAACCACTGAGTTCTGACACTCTGACGTTTTTTACGTCATAGTGTCAAACAGGAAGAGCCCGACTGTTGTATTTCTGTTGTAAGAAGAAAAAAAATGCATTCGCACTGCCCCTGCAGAGAAAACAAACGCATCTGAACAGATGTCATGTTTGCACTGACAGTTGTCAAGAAGGAGCTCTTTCTAACATACTCTGGACACGCCTGTTCTTTTTCTTAGCTAACGCTAATGTCACTGTATTAAGGTACAGAACCTTCCTAAAGAAGAGGCCACTGCCAGAAGTTGGAATTTCTTTCTGGGATTCGGCGACTATCAGCCAGAATAGTGTTTTCTGTGACTGTCTCTGATGGATGTTTGGTGAATCTTCGCCAGAATCAAAGTTTATAATCAATGCAACCAATGCAATTTTGGAATGACTTCTATTTATATGAAAACAGAAAATGATAGAAAACTTGCAATAAATGTTTTTCCTCATGTCATCAATTTGAACATTTTGCTGTAGATTACGGTTTCTATTTTTCCTTCTTATGGCCACAACTGTCCCAAAATGTCCCCAAAACAGGAAATGCCCATATCTGGATTACAGTGTCATCCTGGTCGGGAAAGACGAGGGAGCCCCGCCATGTTGTGAGAAATCTATGAAGTGCTGATCAACAAAACGTCATAAAACAAGCATCGCAAAAGGGTGAGTTTGGTCTATTTTTTACTCTTGCATGAAACGTTAGGGGAGATAATAAACAATAAACAATATTGACGACTTTTTGAATAGTGAATGTTCTCGCCCACTCTTATTGTCCCCAAACTGTGCAAACTGTACACAGAAAGGCCCCACACTGTCCAGGAATAGATACCTGCTTTACTGCGAGGCGAGAGTGCCAACTGCTCTGCCACAGTGCCATATAATCCGGCAACAGGCTTATTTAGCGGTATATGCGGCCCTATAGCGAGATTTGCAGAAGAGCTGAATCTGCATTTTAAGTAAATACATGCAAAGAGGTCAGGTTTGCATTCCCCTCTGCAGGTGCGGCGCCTTCCCCCGCTCGTTCCTCCCTCTGTTGGCATGGAGGAGCGGGGTCAGTTTCCATAATGCGCTGCGGCATAATCCGTTTGTTGTAATTCTCTTTAAAAAATAAAAATAAAAAAATAAAAAGCCTTCCTGCCTTTTCCACGGCGCGCTCTGGCAGATTTACCTCCTCCCAGTCCCGAGCCAAGTGTCCGCCGGCCGCTCGCAAAGCTTCAACTTTCTCAACCGCGGCCAGATTCGGACTCCTACCTTAGTTTGGAGTTTGTCCACAACAATCCACCCAAAAAATAAAATGACGGAAATACACAGAATTTGGCGCTTAAAAATGGCAGCATATTCATTTAAAAACTACTATTTTAAGTTATTGTTGCCAAAATACAGATACATGCATGAAAAAGTTATTCAATTTAAATAGATATATAACTGATATGGGCTTAAAGTGGATATTTCATGCACTATTGAGGCTGAAAATCATTATTTTTCAGCTTTAAAATAGTTGCCTATTACTATCTATGATTCTGAGGTGAAGATTGCTGATGAATGTAAATTGTTGGGTGTGACTCTTTCTCATGAATTGAATTGGAGCTTTACTACCAATATTTAAAAAAATATTTTACTATTGTTTAATTGAGAGTGTCCTAATCAGTTGTATTACTTTGTGGTCTCATTCAATCTCATTCTGAAAGAGAAGACGATGTTGAACAAAGTGGTTCCCTCAGCCAGCAGGACCATTGGCTGCACTTTTCTGCTCCTGAAAGCCACATATAAAGCTTGACTCTTAAATCGAGCTTTACAAATGGTTCATGACGCCTCAGGCCCAGCTGCTAGGGCCATTTTTTGAGATGCTTCCCTCAGGGAGAAGGTATCGCTCTCTTAAATGTTCTGCTGATCGCCATCTTAACAGTTTCTTTCCCCAAGCTGTAATCACTTTAAACAAAAGCACTTACATTTTTTCTATGGACTTTTTATTGTGCAGTTTCTGATGTGGCATTTGTTTGTTTTTATGTCGTGTAATGTCCTTTTGTACGTTGACAGTGTTTTTTCAGCTCATTGCACTTTTTTCCCAATGTGGTTTTCATACTGCAAATGGGTAGATAAACTGAACTGATATTTTACGTTGTATAATGTGAAATCATGTCTTTGTTTGGATAAGACAGTAATGACGAAGGCAGGGGCTGTTTAGGATTCCCCCTGCAGGCAGCAGTGGGAGTGGCAAAGTGGGGAAAAAGTGCTTTCAGTTTCTTTTAAAAAGGAACAGGCCACGGTTTTTACATACTGAAACATGTTCTTACCTGAGCTTAGACGAGTTGATGTGTACATGTCTGGTCTTTGTGCCAAAGATGTTGTTAGCATTTGGCCTCTACCAGCATATTCCTATAGCTCCAAACGGGGTGAAGTTGGAAGCTACCAAGCTCTTTCACGGACACACACAAAGACCGGACAGGTACGCATCAACTCGTCCAAGCTCAGGTAAGAACATACCACAGTATGTAAAAACCGTGGCCTGTTCCTTTTAAAAGAAACTGAAAGCACTTTTTCCTCACTTTGCCATTCCCACTGCTGCCTGCAGGGGGAATCCTAAACAGCCCCTGCCTTCGTCATTACTGTCTTATCCAAACAACCAGGATACTGTGATGTCCACAAGGTGAGCATAGAACTGCTCTGAATGGGTCTCTTTATCGGCGTAAATGGATTAAAAAAAAAAAAAAATTATGAACAGAAATATTTTTGATACATCATGTGAATGAGGAGTGGGCGATAAAGCAAGGGAAAAAAAATCCATACATTTTCTTTGGCCGAGATCACAATTCCGATTTGATCCCAATTTCTATGCACTTCCTATCTGCGTATCGCCGTTTAAACATCTTCTGAAAGTTCTCACTTCACTGTGAGTAAGGAAAGTGTCTGCATTTAACTAAAAAGACACCGAATACCACGAGAACATCACAAGAACACAGATCGCAATTTGTTTTAGATTGGCCGCTAACCACCTCAGTAAAAAAGGATTTTTAGGCTTTTTGTTGTGCGTAGTATACGAGTTTGAAGGATTACCCTGCATTCCATTGGTGAAGGCAAATCTGGAGTCACAAGGCAAACACGCAAATTCAAACAGTCTTCAATCGAACCCGGGACGAGGGCTGCACGATGTGAGGAAGAAAATCGTCCGGCACAGTGTGATAACGATACCGTGACACTACACAAGCCTTTTCAACACTTTAAGCTTTAAAGGTTGATCAGTCTTAGTCAGATGAAGAGTTGCTCGTTTCCATATAGCGATTGCGTAACCTCATGTTGCAATAACAATAATTTAGCGATGTATTGCCCTGTCCGAACTACAAGGCCTGCTGCGCAAATGCATGCAAGAAAGGCCCGAACAATGAAAATGACAAACATATCTCTGTGTGAAATTCTTCAGCCCCTAAACCCCTTTTCTCGCCAAATACCGCAGACGCAGAGCGGTGTGTAAAAGCGTTCCATGCCGTGCCTTTTGAACAGGGAGCATGTGCAAACGGCTGAGGAGATTAGCGTCATATTGGAGACCGGCGAAATCAAAATGCACCAGATTAAAGGCCAGCGCAGAGCCAGGCTAAACTCCCGACTTTTCCACTACAACTGCTAAACCCCCACGGCTAATTACTGCAAATAGGCTTTTCCATATCTGGCAACGGAAACAGGTCTGGGGCCAGGCAAGATATTGAAGCAGTTTATAAAGTCTATAAAAAGTTAACCGTGTTGTGATTTGAGACTTTTCTGAGTGCAAAAACCTCCTCGTCATGCAGTTGTCTAGTAGCCTGGACAGCACACACCCCTCCTGCTTTCTGCTCTGAAGCCAATCCTTACCCATTATGCTTTAAATCGCTCCAATCAGAGGTGCAAATTTGTAACACGGCACTCGAATGAAAAAAATTGTCGTAGTTCACCTGTTCGACACAGTAAGCCGCCAGTTGGACAGACCACGCATTTCTGTGATTCACTCCCCCTTCAGAACTCACGGAGATGACGCAAAATCCAGACTACACTTCTTTGTAAAGGATTGGAAAAACCTGTAGTCTGGTTTGCAGTTTCTCAATAACCTTTTTAGCCATTGTTTCACTAGACTATATTAGTTCTGTGCTTGGTTCTCGGCAATGGCTTCCTGCTACCTACAAGAATAGACTTAAAGGAATAGGCCACCGTTTTTACATACTGAGATATGTTCTTACCTTAGCTTTGACGAGTTCTTTAGGACCTGTCTGATCTTCACCCGTGCCTTCAATCACGTAAACACAGCGCAGACGGCGTTAGCATTTAGCCTCTCCCCCTCTCCTCTATAGCTCCAAGACAGGTCAAGATAGAAGCTACCAAGCTCTTCCACGTTTTCCCTATTTAAATATGGTTACGTGAAGTGTTCCACTACAAAGTATAATAACACAAAATTAAACAATGTGGATTTTCTAAGCGGATAAAAGAGGGAACTATAATGTAAGGCATAGTAATAACAGGAGTAGTTTGGCATCCGCACAGTAAAGTGAAGATTACTGCGCAGTAAAGTGAAGATTACTGCGCGGATTTCGAACTACTCCTGGTATTATTACGCCTTACAATATAGTCCCCCCTTTTATCCGCTTAGAAAATCCACATTGTTTAATTTTGTGTAGTTATACTTTGTAGTGTATCACTTCACGTAACCATATTTAAATAGGGAAAACGTGGAAGAGCTTGGTAGCTTCTATCTTGACCTGTTTTGGAGCTATAGAGGAGAGAGGGAGAGGCTAAATGCTAACGCCGTCTGCGCTGTGTTTACGTGATTGAAGGCACGGGGAAGACCAGACAGGTCCTATAGAACTTGTCAAAGCTAAGGTAAGAACATATCTCAGTATGTAAAAACGGTGGCCTATTCCTTTAAACGGAGTTCTGCTTGTGTAAAAGTCTCCCCATGACCTAACAGACATGGACAACACATGGTTCCAAAGCCATATGCGCTTCTTTAACCCTGCTTTTGTGGATTTTTGACAAAAGATGATCTGGTAAAGTCCTGGTTTATTCCTGGTTTGGACATGCTTTCGTAGTCTAATCCACAGTCATTACTCGTTTAAACCCAATTTAGTTTAGCGCTGGTTTAGTCCTCATTTTCACAGCAGACACACATAAGCACACACACTCTTCACAGATTGGTATTTTCGGGGAGAATTGGCTCTCGCAGATCCCTGGCTAAGAATCAAATATCTCCACGCGCACAAAGAGAAGCTGAGCCTCCGAACACGTAAATGAAGCCAGCGTTTTGGTGGTTTGTAAACGATCATCACTGAACTCTGCAGTAATGTCCCAGAGTGAAACTGTTTCAAAGGTTTTTTTCTATTGTCATACTCTCGACGTCACAGCGCGAGCGTTGTGTCTGTTCCGCATCATCTGCTGATGTTATTATGGCTTTTACAGCAAAAACCTGTGCTGAAAGTGACACGGAGAAAAGCATCAAGCAAACAGCCTCCATTCTGTCTAACAGGAGTGGTCCGGTCACTGAGAGCATCACGACTAAAGTCCAGTCAGATCCGAAGCACAAGTTCACCTCCTCGTCTCCTCTGCAGAGTGTACTGTACATCCATGGAGCAGTTTCATATTCACTGTAATCAGTAATCAAACCAACAGAAACATAACCGCTCATAACCATTTCTGTTAAACTACAATAATGTGGTACGGCTCAAGATCTCAAAATGACCAGTATAGATTGAAATATTAAGATGGAATATAGCATTTCTAAAGGTTAAAATAAGATACTTGGCTAAATTGCTGCTTGGGGGACTGTCCGACTTTACAACATCGGAGGTTTCGGTGAGCGCGATTACGTCAAAGAAGCTCGTCACCTTATTTTGCTTGTAATCTCTGTGCTTCACTCTCCAAGTTGGCAAACTCTCTGTACAGACCAATATGTTCATCGGCTGTTTCATTGCTTATTACGGATGTTGATGCCTCGGAGCTTTCACGTCGGGAAACAGGATAGACAAATAAAGGCTATATATAGATGTTCATTATTGGTAACGCAGGGGTCTCTGAAGCCCTATTTGCACAGGATTAGAATAACCGAGGGACCTCAGGTAAAAAGTAAAAATGATTGACATCCTTGGAGTTTCTGCCTGTGCAAATCTGCCACGTCAGTAATATGGAAAGTAAAAATTCAAATTTTTACCTTGGGTAACTCTGAAAATGCTGAGGCCCACAGGTAATTCTAGTCCCACAACATGTGGTGTTTTCCAAGTTTTGAACCAGCGTAATGAAGCCAAACTAAGGGCAACATATGTTCAACAGTACATTTATGTCAGCGTTTAAGCAATATTTACGTTTGTTCAATGTGACATCACGCAGAAAAGACTTCCAGATCCATAGTAAGTGTGATATTTCTGTGTGATCAGATCTTTAGAAAGAGCCTGTAGTCGGCTCTACAGCAGGTTCAAATCAGCCAAATCCCATTAGAGTGAATAGGACTAAAGTTCAGTTAGAACTGGAAATAGAGTGATGACATCATCACTTAACAAATGTATTAAATGCATCAAAGCATTTCTCCGACTCAAATGCTGCATTTATCCATTTAAAAAGTGCAAAAGGGAAAACAAACTACAATGTTACAGAAAGCGGAAGCACGGCCCGTTAGACAGACCAACATGGAGAACCTGAGGGAAAGTTTGGATGTGTTGATGAGCATCCGAGTGAACAGATTAAAAGAGAAAGGCAACTGCTGTTTTATGGGAAAAGTCACAATCCCAGAGACACGACGATGATGTCATTCGTTGTAGTGTGCGGTAAAAGATTTCTCTTCTCGCTAAAGCAGAGCACATACACACAAACCTGCTCGCAACACGAATGAATAAAGGCTGATATTTTAATAGATCTATGATTAAAGGCTTGTTGTCATCATTCAGTGTCATTATCTATCCATCAAAAAGTCTGTAAAAATAAGTGAATCAATGTTCACAATAAAGTAGTGCAGTAACACACAAGTTTCCAGAGGATTAATGCCGTATCTTAGCTAGTTACTTTTAAAAGTACCAAACACTGACACTCCTACTATAAGCCCTCCAATTAAAGTTCAAACCCACCCACTCTCGCCCGGCCCTAATTATCAACGCTTGGGCCCAGACCCATGGACGTCCATCCATAATTCATCATCAGTGCATCTAAACTCCTACTTCCCCTACTACTAAGGGTCCTCGGAGTCTTTCTGCGTGATCTGTAGCCCACAAACAACCACCAGAACAACAAGGCTCTTCCCCAATCAGCATAAACCTCCGCAGAAGAGCCTGAGATAATCACTCCCCGTGTGAGCACCCCGCGTACAGGCGCAGTGAGGGGCTACACCCGGGAGATCCAAGAACTCCGGGGGGTTTCCGCAGTACTATGGCAGTTTTGGGTCAGGCCGTGGTAACTAATGCAACGTCCTGCCTATTAGGAATCACTGCGAGACATCCACACATACACATGAGATCTTACAGGCGATGTTCATGCCAAATTTTGCGCTTGGATCCAAAAATGTGTTTAATCTAGAAGAGGATACAGTTTGAAAAGAGTTCAGCCATATCTGTCCCTATACCTGTGTTCGCACCGATTTCTTCGTGGCTAGCAAGTAGCTTGTTTGTAGCAGAGAAGAAATGGAATTGAAGAGGTTTGCTCCGGCCACTAGGGGCCTCTAGAGTAGGGATGCACGGATATTACTTTTTCTAAAACCGATACGAGTACTTTGATTTGAAGGAATAGGCCACCGTTTTTACATACTGAGATATGTTCTTACCTAACCTTAGACCAGTTAATATATCCCCGTCTGGTCTTTGTCCATGCGCTCTGTCACGCAAACGGAGCACATACGCAGCCTCTCCCACATGTCATATGGCTCCAAAAAAGCTCACGATAGAAGCTACCAAGCTCTTCCACGAGTTCCCTATTTAAATAAAGTTACGTGAAGTGTTTTCATGCCAAGTATATTTACACAGAAATGTAGCATGTTGATTTTATAAGGAGATGAAAAGGGGCACTATTTTGTGAGGCGTAATGATACGAGGAGCACAACGTCCGCGCAGTAACTCCTAAAGACTTCCCCCGCTCACTTCGTCAATAGAAGCTGCGTGACTTGTAGAGAGCTAGCAGAGAACAGTTGAAGCGTGGATAACTTGTGAACAATGCCTTTTACGTGCATCGTGCCGGGCTGTGATAACAAGCAGAAAGTATATAGTGTAGTAATGTTTCACAGATTTCCAACTCACCCCGGACGACGACACAGGACTCAGGACCTCTACCATGAGGTAGGAATGCGCAAGCACTTTCCCAAAATATATTTTCTGCTTGTTGTAAAAGGCTCTCTACAAGTCACGCAGCTTCTATTGACGGAAGTGAGCGGGGGAAGTCTTTAGGAGTTACTGCGCGGACGTTGTGCTCCTGTATCATTACGCCTCACAATATAGTACCCCTTTTTATCTGATTATAAAATCGACATGTTACATTTCTGTGTAAATATACTTTGCATGAAAACACTTCACGTAACTTTATTTAAATAGGGAACACGTGGAAGAGCTTGGTAGCTTCTATCGTGAGCTTTTTTGGAGCTATGTGACATGTGGGAGAGGCTGCGTATGTGCTCCGTTTACGTGACAGAGCGCACGGACAAAGACCAGACGGGTATATATTAACTCGTCTAAGGTTAGATAAGAACATATCTCAGTATGTAAAAACGGTGGCCTATTCCTTTAAGTACTTGCCGATACCGAATACCGATACGAGTACAAGGCATTTTCTTCAACATACTTTTTGAAGTGAATAGACGGTTTATAGACTGACATTTTCACAGCAGATTGGTTAGTTATTAGTTCATTTACTCATTTCCTTGAGTAAAGTTGTCTAGACTTTTAAGAGAAGTTACATCAAAATTGAACAGATGCCATTTTATTTCATTCAATATCATTTAAAAATGTTATTGCACTGTCCACCATAGACAGAAAAGCTCATCTATGCTTGTTCTTTATTCATTTATCTATTTTTATTTAACAATAGTATTGAGATGTTACTTATTACTGCAGCTAAATGGTCTCTTTTTGCCTTTACTTCAGCTCTGTGTGGATTTTCTCGTGTGTTTATAGCAACTTATCCAGTAGCTACAGCAATTTGCTTCAGCTCATTTTCGCTCAATATAAACATGCTGTATCTCTTTGTTTTAGATTTTCTGAGGACTTTTTAGTTGCTGGGTTAGTTTTTCAGATGAATAAGCCCCTGAGCATAAAACGGCGCAAGGATCACCAGAACTGTTAGCCGCGAGTTAGCATGTGGTATCGGCCCAATACTGGTATCGCTATCGGTGCATCCCTACACTAGAGTATTGGGAGTGAGTGGTAGGACCTGCTCGGTTTTGTTGGCTGTCGTGAACATGTTTATGCTTTATCAAGCTGTTCACTTTACACCTGTAAGTCCTTATATTTTGTTACAATTATTTTAGTTAGTTTATATTATGTCTCCACCAAATATTTATGTTGTGTTTATGTTTTTTGTATCTTTGCATCTTTGCAGGGCTTCTTCATCTCTGTCATTGAACTTATTGACATCGAGGAGTGTGTGTTTTCAGTATGGCTAACAGCTTCTACAACTGCTGCTGCAACCTCTTCCGCTCACAAAGAATTTAAATTGTATTTTTATTTTTTGTTATTACCCATTGTACATAAGATACCTCTATTTATTTAACAGTTTGCACTTCTCCAGTCTATTTGCGCACCCTTAGTGTTTTTCTTGAGAGTCGAATATTACAAGTGAATTTCTCCATTGTGAGATCAATATAAGATTATCTTATCTTAAGAAGTGACAACATACGAAAATGCACAGGAAAAACTGGGAACGTGTTGTCCTCCTTTTCCATTGATTATTATTATTTTATTTTTTTATCATGACTTTTTTAATGAATGACCTTTGTTTTAAAGTGGACATATCCTGCATATAACATTATTTTGGTACCTTGGCATTGATATTTCCCGTTTTATAATTTGAAATGATGTCTCTGTAAGAATGGAAAAGTAACAGTGAAATGTAGGCGCTAGTGCTGGTGAAGACCTTAACTGTGGCTCCACCTGCTGGCATCTGTGGGAATAACTTATTAAAAAGGAACTGTTTCGATTCACGCCGTGGTTTACAGCCTCAGCACGGCCTGATAAACGCACTTTGAAACGATATAATGATGGAGGAGGGTTTTGGGTTTTAACAATGACGTGAGTGTGTCCAGGAAATACAGAACGAAGACGCCGTAAAAGAAGAAACTGCTAAATTAAACAGGATTTTAGGTGGTACTCAGGCTGAAAACTGTTTTTTGTTTGTTTCAATTTCTTTTCAGACTTTTGCGTTCAAAGCTGTTCAAAAGCCATACAAAACTATTTAAACAACCGTTTTGTCAAAGGCACAGACCTATTGAAAAGAATTGTGTTATCGACTTTTGAGTTCCAACCCACTAATTTCAATCCACTGGTTTAGACACTTACACTTACGTATTGTATGGCCTTCATGCCTCACAGAAGCATTCATATGACCAGCTTTTCCTTCGAGTGCGTAACCGTGCCGGGCTAAAGCCGCCAGGAGAGTGTGGAAAGAATGCCAAGTTAACAGCAGCTCTGACGTGGAAGACATGCGAAAAAGCGTAATCTCTCTGGATTAGGGGGAAAACTTCAGTTCCTAATCGAGTAATCTGGCATTCCTTCCATTAGCACTTTAAAAGAGGCATATTCTGCTGATTTCACTTGTTAAAGTACTTTAGACTCTTGGATCAGCAGTTACGTACGCACTACTTCAAATATATGGACTCCTTGACATAACCCGAACTTCCACGTGGAGCGCCTTGGCTCACTGGATGCAAGCGGTGTGCCCACAGAGAGAAAAGCCGTTTTCATGTAGGCTCCGCCTCCACACCATACAGACATGCAAGTCCTTATCTCCAAGTAAAGGCTTATTGTTACTGTTTTATAGTGTTCCATTTCTCTCACTCCATACAGTTTGTCTTTACACAGTCATTATTTCAAATGCTAAAACATAACAAATCAATATTGAGGAACCTAAAACTTCAAGGTTACAAATGAAGCTCCCTTTTTTCCTTGTGAAATAGCAGGGCTGGGTCTCATTTTGGGGCTAATTCCAAAAGGATTACCAGCTCGGCCATGTAAGTAAAAGTCAGTGTGCTGCGTCTGTGGCGATGTGAAGAAAAGCCCAAACTCTAACGCTTTAAACGAGTGTGTAACACGGCCGCTGGACTCATCCTGTTTGTCAAACATCAATAGTAAAAGCCATTACCCGACTGTGCAGGATCACTGTGTGAAGAGCTGGGACGGAAGCATGAGATTCAAATGACTCTGGATCATTGGCCCGCACGGTTCTACTCCTACTGCTACATCTAGTCCTACTCCTACACCAACTACTACTCCTACTGCTACATCTAGTCCTACTCCTACACCAACTACTACTCCCACTGCTACATCTAGTCCTACTCCTACACCAACTACTACTCCTACTGCTACATCAACTGCTCCTCCTACATCTACTCATCCTGCTACTGCTACATCTATTGCTACATCTACTGCTCCTCCTACGTCGACTTCTACATCTACTGCTACTCCTACTGCTACATCCAGTCCTACTCCTACACCAACTACTACTCCTACTGCTACATCTAGTCCTACTCCTACACCAACTACTACTCCTACTGCTAACATCGACTGCTCCTCCTACATCTACTCGTCCTGCTACTGCTACATCTATTGCGACTCCTACATCGACTCCTACATCGACTCCTACAGCTACAGCTACTCCTACTGCTACATCGACTCCTACTGCTACTGCTCCTCCTTCATCGACCCTACTGCTAGTCCTACCGCTACTCCTACTTTGACTGCTACTGCAACTCTTGCCCCTAAAGCTACTACTACTGCTACTACGACTACTCGTACTACACTCCCACTGCTATTCTTACTGCCACTCTTAGTACTACTCCTACTTCTACTCCTAAAGATTAATTTGGCTTGATGAACATATTAGATGACAAAAGATATTTGTTTAAATAATTCTAAATCTAACCTACATACTTACATATATTTAAGAAGATTTTGAAATAATAGCCTAAATGATTATTGTTAGCAAGTTTTTTGTTGACATACTAGTATATAATAGCATGCAATACTGTGGCTACCATTTTTCCTCATATGTATATTAGTAATCTAGAGAGGAAGTTTTTTTCGCTATTCACCTGCAGTGTCTTGCCTAGAAAGGAAAATAGGTAATACGTTGCCATTTTTAAAGCTTCTTTATACACCAGAATGTGAGTAAACAAATGAAACCCCCATGTGTGCTTTCACTGTCACTTACTGAAAACTACATCCCACGTGTATTTGTCTGCAACTTCCTGACACCACAACAGCCATCTTGACCACGGGCTAACTCGCGCTGACGTCATGTGTGTTTGGGGTGGGTGTATGCCGTTGCTTCGGGCAGTCTCGCCTTCAGTTTAGCGTGAGGTAAGATGACACACTGCGCTCCGAGCTGGGCATTCATGTGCGGCCCGGACTCTTGTGTCAGCAGTTGTCCCCGATCCAGACACAGTCCAGCAGAGTCTCCTATGTGTGCACCGACAAGACGCAGCAGCGCGATCGATACGCCGCCCTTTTAATAGCCTTAACAGTGCTTATAACAGCAAGAGGCCGGCAGTATAGAGACCAAAGGACGCAGCGAAATCCAAAAGAAAACCACTGGGAATGGACTTTGGTCTTTAGTCTTTAATCACACACACATACACCCATGAATGTTGTATCTTGGCTTGTTTTAAAGGGATGTAGGGAACCCTGTGCTGCATTTTCATTGACTTTCTGACTTCAAGACACCGCAAACATGTGCAGGGAGAGATATGGGCCTCAGGAACCAGCCTCATGCTGCATGACTCAGATGTCTCTATTGTACATGTTTTTGGACGGTAAAAGAAACCAGAGAACCTGAAGAAACTAAAGCAGGCAAAGCGAGAACTTACAAACCCAACACTAGGGATGTTCAGAGTTAACCGGTCATGTAATTAGAAACAGTGAACCGGTTAATCGGTTAAGAGCCCTTTGAGTGTCACGAGCTTCATTTTTTCAAGTGTACTTTTCTACATAATGTAATTCTTCGTATCAGCGGACACTGACTGAGTCGGCATCTCCCTCTTCTCTCACCTGTCCTTCCACTGCCGCGGCCCGCGAGTACAGGCAGATCCATTTGAACAGAGTGCTGGATTGATCTATGGCCTGATGAAGAAGTAGGCCTGAAAACAGCATTTCAATTGTATTTCAGCTCCATTCCTTCCTCCTCTCACTCAGAAATGCACTTTCCACTTCATCATCATCATTTTGCCACTCCATCGTGCCGTTTTACAGACAACTCCCTCTGCCCCTTCAATGGGAGCAACGTCGACGTCACTGAGAAGGTTAGCGCCCCGTTTGGGTGAAAGGGAAGCTTGTGTCTATTGAAATGAATGGGCAGAGATCGACTGAACTTCCAATTTACATCAGAAAAAAATTGATTTGTTAAATATGAAAAGGATACAAATATATTGTTCTTAAATAAAAGCAGCTAATCTACTGCTGCTGTTGGTCAGGCTAATGTGTAATTGTTAAGAAGTTACAAAGGGCATGATATATGGCCACCAGGTGGAGCCGTTTCCCAATAATGACCATTGACTGATAGCAGCGATAAACGAAACTAATTCTTATATATTTCAACTCAAAATAAAATTTCTGCCGATGGTCTTCTGACAGTGAACTGATGTAGTTTTCCCTGTGGGTCTGACACTGGCTTGGAATCCCCAGAACAAACAAACAATCCGAGATGTCCTTATTCATTCTGCCCTTGTTTTCACCCAGAGGGGGCGGGGATCAGCCTCCTCAGACACTACCCCCAGAGATCGAGGTTTACCCGTTCATCAAACCATTGACGCTATAAATGCTGGACATGAGCTGTGTGTGTTGTAAGTAGAGAGAGAGTTGTACGGTCCAGACCTGGCTGGGAGCAGTTCTTGGACAGCGTGTCGTTGTCCAGGTCTGACGCCATGAGCCGCCGGCCCCAGTGCTCGACGTCGCCCTCCTCCTCCACCACCATGCTGTGACCTGCGGGAGAACACACATAAAGAGAAGGCATTAGGTTGGATCGTGTACACAGTATACGTATGATAAAGCGGGATAGATGAAGTTGAGGAACAACTTTTGGAAGGGTAAAAGGTCTCGCTCTCATTACTTTGGCGTTCAGACATAGGCCTGGACACAATACGAGTTTGCACTTTCAGGAGCCCGAATTCAAACCGGCACTCAGGTTTTCAGAACACTCAGGGGGTGCGAATAGACTGGAAAATGTGCAGTCAAGTAATAGCAGGTGCAAAGAGACTGGAAAAAGTGCAGTCAAGTAATAGCAACTTGAGGTATTTTATATATACAAAGGATAATATATACAATGGGTAGTGCAGAATATAAAATACTGCATCAAAATATCAAAAAGTCCACATTGGCAGTGGAAAGTTTACAGTCATAGTTCAGGTGATTGATAAAGAACTTGACTTCATTACTGGAGTAAAAGTACAGATGCCACTGGTCATGGAGTACTCCAATATAAGTAAAGGTAACTCACATTTTTATTTGAAGGTGCATTATGGAACTTTTTATGTGATTTATATACAGTATATATATATTTTTTTCTTTTTACTTTCCATGATAGTGGCCTCTATGATGGTCGAGGATCAATTGTTTTTAGAGTTTCTGGCAGGTTTTCACTGCTGACGGAGCTGCTCACTAGAAAATGTACAAAACAATTGATCCTGGAGCGTTATAGAGGCCAGCGTGATGGAATGTAAAGGTGCCATCCTAGCTGCCATTGGGTCACAAAAAGGTAAATTAAACACAAATATCAAGTTTTTATTCTGCATAAAAAGTTGCATAATGTACCTTTAAGTGAAAGTACTGAAGTATTTTAAGTAGAAAGTGCAAATCTGTTTAAGTGTTAGAAAAAAAGACTTTACAGCTTTAAAAACACAAAAATGACATCATAATGTACAGCAATACAATGGGGACAAACCCTCGTCCTTGTGGAGAGTCAGTGGCATTTGACAGTACAGCTACATAGCGCCACCTACTGTTCTGGATGTGATTATTAGGCTTCTCAAATGAACCAAAGACATGGACAAATAGACTTTTCACTTTGCAGCTTCAGTGCAGTACTTAAGTAAAACGATGTGAAGCACATAAACTGTGCCACTCCCATAGAGTTTGATCAAATCCATCCCCGTTTTGCATGCCGTCAGAAAAGGCACACCGCTGCACGAGGAGGTGACCCCTTTTTAATCCCGCTAAAGACACAGATTCATGCCGCTGTGCCGCTTTGAGCCGAAGCCGCGGTGACACGTCAAAAAGGCAGCTGTCGCGCCATTATGTCGGGGCTTGGCGAGAGGCGGGCGGGAGGGAGGAGGAAGAGGAGGGAGGGGGGGTAACTTTCATTTTTCATTCTAACTGCTCTTAAGCTGCTGTAATGAGGGCATGCAGAAAAAAAAAATGCACTCCCCGATCATTACATAAAGTCAGGCCAAACTGCAGCAGAGGCAAATTTGGCCAGGTTTAATTTGATCCAATACACAGACGAGCACAGGGTCATAAATATTAAAATCATTTACCCATGACATCATCACTGCACTCTTTTCTCTAAAAATAGGCTCGATTTTATAGAAATGTCGACCTTGATTTGAGTCTCGGAATGTAATATTTTTGCACTTGAAAACATTCAATTCCACCAAAAATAAGATGAAGTGTTCTTGATTCAAGTGCGGCAAATATCTTAAGCCGTCGTACATGGTAATCCAGTCCCCTCCAAGGCAAGGCAAGGCAAGTTTATTTGTAGAGCACAATTCATAGTGCTTCACAGTTGCATAAAAGGACAAGAAAACAGATCAAATCGATAGGTCTAGGTCCTGGAGGGAGGGAGGGAGGGAGGGAGGGAGGGAGGGAGGGAGGGTGTGGGTGGGGGACTTGTTGGTGAGTGCATTCAGTGGATTGAGTGTATTTAGTTGTCATATGATCAGGTAAAAGAACTGTTTTCAGCCTGAGTCTGAGCTGAGGCCTGTCTCACATCCTCATGAAGACTGTTCCAGATTTTTGCTGCATGAAACTGAAATGCAGCCTCACCGTGTTTCGTCCTGACTCTGGGAACCACCAGGAGGCCCCTCCCTGAAGTTCTCAGGGCCCGAGATGGTTCATAAGGCTCTAACATGTCAGAGATGTACTTGGGCGCTAAACCATGAAAAGACTTGTACACAAGCAGAGCTGTTTTAAATTCTATTCTCTGAGTGACAGGAAGCCAGTGCAGAGACCAGAGCACTGATATAATATATTTCCTGGTTCTTGTCAGGATTTCTACATTTCTCCTGTTGCCAGTAAAAGATTAGCCGCTGACGAAGCTAATCGTGAAACGTGTGGTACAGGTGACTGCTTAAGAGGAAAACTCATTAGTTGTGTCTGCAAATGGGAGAGGGCACAATGGATGGAAGATTGTTGATGGCTACAGATATTTTGGCGAAAAAACGGCCATTAAGTTGTGTTCACAAGACATCAAAGTCAATGTCAAAATGCTGAAATTCTAACTTGGTTTCTGGATAATATCTCTGTAATGGCTGGAGCTATCCACATGAAACTAAAACTGTCAGAGTTCAACATCTTCCCTCTCAGCGTATATGAACGAAGGAACTAAGAGACTGTCTTTGTAAAAGGTGTCCAAATGTGGAGACAATATTCAAAATAATATGCTTGACGTTGGTCTGATGAAAGGATTTTCCGTCATGAGATGAAGATGATTTGGACATTTCTTTCCAAAACGGTGTATCTTACCCTTTCTTCTTCAATGTACTGACTTACTGCCTGATACAATAGGTGTGTAGGGCAGCAACAAAGTCTCTCCATTTCTTCTTGCAAAGTGATGTCACTATTTCTGACTTTGCATCTGAAATATTGGAAGAAACTTTGAATGACAAAATGTTGTGGTAAAGGCTATCTGTGTTTGCTATTGAAAGTCTTATGGCCTACACAGTCTTTCTGGCTGTAAACTAGTTTTCCACTCGTGTCTTAAATTGGACCCTCTTGAGAGGACTTCATTTCTCCGTAAATGTTTTTTTTTGTCATCATCTTGTACAGCAGATTCTTGTACACGCAGAGCTAAACCTTCTATGTGGGCAAAACATTGACTTATTGCACTTCTAGAAGTTGTTATTGAATCACTATCACAATACATTATCAAGGGAACAAAGAAAAAAAAAACAGGAAACTTTAAACAGGTTTCAATTTGAAATAGTTTATCCATAAATCCCTGCATTGCTAAAGTTTGGGGAGATTTTGGTTCCTCTTCTAACTTTAATAACTACCTCCTCAAACTCCTTACAGCTCTTCTGTGTGCGCTCTATCACGCTGCGTTCAAATGCTCTTCATGAGTGGGGTTTTCCATGCCTGGACAGATTTGGCCTTTTAGCGGGCTCACATGATGCTATTGTCTGCCCCTCCGATCAGGTGACCGTCTCCCCCGTGATTAAACGCCAGCAGCAGCAAAAGGAAAGACCGACTAAGACTTACCCGGTCCAGTTGAGTGTTCCCCGTGACGGATTTACAAGTGCTGTTTCTAAATCCAACACAGGCACTCCTACAGAGAAAGGAAAGGCTGTTTCGGTTCTCTCTGGGGGGTAATAGCCTCAGAAACATCCAGGATCATGTGGGAGACTTTAGGTTGTGGTTTTGGAGACAAATAAAATGACTTTAAGGCGCCCTTTATCACTGTTTTATGAAAGCAATGAGGAGCCAGTCAACAAACAAAAGATGATTGACTGTGACCTCATGAATAAAAATAAATCAGGCGAGACACTGCAAGTTAAGGGAGGGCTGTTTAGGTATTTCAAACATATGAGAAAGTCCTTTTACAACGACACACTTCAGTATTATCTTACCTAAACAACCGGATTAAAAACACTGACAAGGGCTTATTGTTTTGCCTGGATCTGTGCTGGGAACGTGTTTGAAGCCACAATGATACACAGAGGATTCCCATTGGAGAAAGCTACAGCTGTAAGCCCTGATTAAGCATGTGGAAACAATAAATAAGCATCAATAAAGTCAATAAAGCAGCCTCTAACATGGTCACATTTTAAACGTCACAAATTACCTTTAATGTCATTTGTGAGAAATTCAACAAGCTGTCGTTTGTTGCACACTTCTCATCAACAATGAGCTGTAGCCGATCGGAGCAGGCTGATCTAGCCTTTAGCTACAGGCCACCAGCACTAAACACAAATAGTTCCCTGTATTCATGTGTAGTGGCTGGAGGCTTAAATACAGGGGAGACCTTGGTGTAGACCATGGGTGTGTTATTAAAGGCAGTTAGCAAAGAGGAGTTGGCCACAGAACAGTTATTTTCAAAGACCCAGCTAAGCTTTGTTCAGAGTCAGAAGCATCTGAAACATGTGCACAGGTGTCCAAAGGTGCTCAGAGTCTGACGTGCAATCAAAGAGGCTTTTGATGTGATTTTGATACTTCAGACACGTTCTGTCTGAACATATCATAACACATGCATTTGTAGGAACAGGCTCAGATCAGATAGCTACAGGAATTTCTATGATTTCTATGGTCAATACCCGAGGAGTTTGCATCATGTTATGATGAAATATCCCATGCACAGAGCCATGGAAAGGAAAGGAACCAAGATAGAACCATGTATTTCATTTGGTTCCATTTATTGGCAGTCAAACTACTGCAATGAAAGTAAATATGTACTTTCACTATCGGCTATTTTTCTAAAAGCAGCGTCGGTATCGGTCATCTGGGCCGACCTCCAAAGCCCAGGATTGTACATTGAGAGGAGTCCATCCTGAGGTCAGGCAGCAGCAGGCCGTGGACAGATTGTGCATAAGGCTGAAAGCTACAGCCTGCTGCTCTGCTCCTCCCAGGACTGGGACAAAAAAATAAAAACACTACAGGCATCTACTGTGGGCAACCTGTCCTTCAACCAGCAGCTTCTCCTCGTTCATCTCTACGGACACTTGGCACTGAAACCTTTGAATAAATAGAGTTTATTCACAATAAAGTCAAGGTACAGCTGAGGTAGATACTAAAGTCTAAAGTCATCTCTCCAAAGATGCTACAAGGTAAAAAAAAAGATGTCAAAGCTTACTGATACAAAAAAAGTTGAAAACACAAAAACTACTTCTTAAAAAGATACCACAATTATGGTTTCTGTGGGTCAAAAATAAGGCCTTAAACGGTTTATAAAACATTAAATTGGAATCCAAATGTCATTAACACTAAATGTGTGTTTGAAAATATTGACGTGCTGAACGTAAGTCACTCCACACTCAGAAGATACAATTATGGTCCAAAACATATTCAACTGAAGGTTTCTTTGTTTTCTTGTTTGTTTATGCTTTATGCAGGTCAAAGCAAAGCACTCTCATGATAAACCCTATAATAACCTAAACAGACCATGTACTCCTGCATATCAACTACAAGACTAGTGCACTGAACACTTGCCGGTATCGTTACATTTTTCCCCATACCAATACTTTAACGATACTTGGTTTTCAATACCGATACATGAACAATACTTTTTTCCGATACCTATACTAAAATATTTGTCGTCTAGAACCAGGAAACAGAACAGTAATGTGTGGAAGATCTGCACATTTACAATAATGGATTCATCCCAATGTCAAGAAATGTGTGAACAATGGAGAATAATTAGGGAGATATTGTGGCAAAAATAAGGACACATTTTGTAACAACAAATAACAGAAATTGAAAAACAAATTGTGGACAAAATGGGGGAAATAGGGCCGCTCCTGGAACCGCCACAGAGGGGGTTTCGTGCCCCTGGTAGGGTCTCCCATGGCAAACAGGTCCTATAGGTGACGGGTCAGACAAAGAGCGGTTCAGAAACCCCTTATGAGAGACCAACAGGCCCGGTTAGTTATATTAGTAATAAAAAAATTGCACAAATGAGGGAATTTAAAAAAAAAATTGGGGGGAAATTTAGAAGAAAATTGTGTAAAAAAATTGGGACAAATGGGCAAACAGTTAGCATTTTTAAATAGGGGAACAAAATTGGGGAAAAATTAATAGAATCAATATTTAAGCTGAGACAACCTCGTAGCTTCCTTTAATCTAAACTTGGATCTAAAGATACAAGACTTTTTTTCAGTACCTGCTTTTTTTTATTTATTTTTTTACTTTATTTTAACAATGCTGACATACATACCACTTACAAGACAACACATTGACATAAGACAGTACAGAAAAGGGAATGGAATGTGTATGAAGGCAACATAAAGAGAAAATAAAATTGTAGTGTGTGTGAGTGAGAATGTGTGTGTGTGGTTATACGTTTCCTTTTGTTCTAAACATGTTGACCTAATTTACAAGCGTAAGTTTCAGCTAGAGAGCAAAAAAAAAAAAAAAAGGAAAAAATTAAAATTAAAAAAAGAAAAGGGACAAAACTCGAAACATGTTTGCTTATAAAATATCATTTTGGCTTACTAATTCAAGTGCTGCTTCGCTCGTCACTACCTCTGTTGAATGATTCTTGCTGGGATTTGTAGGGATTATGCAGACTACGATTGGGATTCCCATTACATATAAGTACATATACACACATGAATATTTCTCCCTTTTCCTGTTTGTATTGTATTTCATTTGAAAGGTTTGTGTTATTGTTATTGTGAAAATACCTGCTTTTGATACTTCAATTTTTTCGATACTAGTAGAACCTGAACACCAGACTGGTATGGTTTAATAAGTACCCAGCCGTAGTCAGGAAGTGGTGCTTTTACAATCAGGATCACTGCAGTGCACACATGGCCTGTTGCCGATAGCTAGTATAGGTTTAAACTGCTTTATTTCAGTTTTCCACACAGTCACATTATTCCAAAGCACATTTGACAGAACAAAGATCCAAAACTTGGGACTGTCCACATAAACTGGACACACTAGCCTAAACACTTTGAGACTGTAGCTACTAAATGGGCGGAAGGAATTGTTTTGACATCGGGGTTTGTTGGAACTCCTTGGTCCATTTTACACTGGACGGCTAATCTGAATCCGATCCGAGTGTGCGGGAAACTCGCGTGATGGACTTCGCCGCAACAATACGTTCTTTCAAAGCAGTTCTCTGCAGATACACGACACGCATTAGCGGCAGGTCAGACAGGTCCAGGCAGCGTGCTTCCTGAAGACAACAATACATATTCCTAGAAGTGGAACAGAAGTCCATTAGTCACGCCTTTGTCAACCTCCTTTTTCAAAGACACTTCAGACTTTTGCCTTTTTCTATCGCTGCCATCTCCCAGAAAGGAAATGACCATAATTGGACTACGGCGTCATCTCGGTCGCCTTTCATGCTACACGTGGATACCAAACTTGTCAATATTTGTGACTGAATAAGCGTGCGAGAGACGAGGGAGCGCGGTGATGTTGTAGCAATTTCCTGAAAACCTACGTCTCGAACAACAATCGATTATGGGCTTCTTCAGTGTTTGTGCTATGACATAACCGCTGTGACATTTTGTTTTCGCCGTTATCTACTGAATGGACTTTTCAGCTGCTAGACTGAGGCTCATTCTTCTCCGGATGAATTCAGACGACACACACTAACCACAAGAGAACGCCAACTCTGTGTCTGTGGCACATTTGTTTGGGTTACATATATCCATGTGTGCGGCACACAACAACATTTAATGCCAGGTTTGGTAAGAGCCAAAAACTATTTAGATACATGATCAAGGCAATTAACGTGCACGGGATGTTGCTTCCATGTCATCTTTAGTCATTGTTTCATGCACAGGGTCAATTTCATTCAAAGCCTACCCTCCAACGTTAAGAAGAAGAGGCAACACAAATAATGTAGTATTTAAATGTAATTTAGTTTGTAAGATGTGTTCTTGGGTTGCCTTAAGCTGCAAATTAAGTGCTATTTTCACTGTATGTGAACTAGCATTTCCTCATTTGAAAGCCAAGAACCTCCAGAGTTCAGTCACTGAGTTTTAAAGGAACAGGCCACCGTTTCTCCATACTGAGATATGTTCTTACCTGAGCTTAGACGAGTTGATACGTACCTGTCTGGTCTTTGTGCGTGCCTGTGGAAGAGCGTGGTCGCTTCCAATTTCACCCCTGTTTGGGGCCATAGGAATACATTGGGAGAGGCCAAATGCCAACAACATCTTTGGCCTTTTTGCGTGACTGAGGGTCTAAGCTCAGGTAAGAACATATCTCAGTATGGAAAAACAGTGGCATTATGCTGTGTGCTTGTGTTTGGCGATCATTTCAAACCCAGCTGGGGTTTGGGGCAGGAGCTGCTGAAACAGGTGGAGACGGTCAGAGCTCGAGGAGACAAACTTTCTCTGTTCAGCAAATCATGTGCTGGAAAAGTAACAGGCACATGCAGCTCCAGCCAAATCTAAAATCTTCTCAACTCGAGCTTACAGCCTATAGGCCAGAGTAACGCCTCATTTGAAAGCTAAGACTTACAAAACTGTATATGATCTTTTTGTTGCGTGTTTTCTGTTCATCCCCATACGTGCATATCATTATACTGTGTCTCATTGTAACATCTTTACAGCCAGTAATATAATGTTTGATGTAAATATGAGGCTACCCACTTTAACTTTAATAACTTTGCTACCCACTCACGTCCACTATCCTCCTTGATAATGTGTGGAAGATCTGCAAATGTACAACATCAGGTTTATCTCCAATGTCAAGAAATGTGTGAGAAATGGGCAATAATTTGGGAGGAAATTGGGAGAAATTGTGGCACAAATAAGAAAAAAAAGGGGAGGGGGGCAATGGAAAAAAATGGGGAAATAGGGAAAATATTAGTAATTAAAAAACACACAAAAATGAGGGGGAAAATTAGAAAAAGTTGGGGCTATAATAAGAAAAAATGTTAAAATGGGGGGGAAAAATGTGAAAAAATTTGACATGTATCAAAAACCTGGATCTAAAGATAGAAGATTTTGTTTTTGTTGCATTTTTTCTATACTGGTCGTACCTAAACGTTCTTTCCGATCCCAATCTGGTACCATTTAACGGTACGTAGCCCTATGAGTGACCGATCGCGCCTGTGGCTTTGATGGATGAGTCAAACACAGGTCAACACTTTACGCCCCCCCCCCCCCCCCGCGCGAGTCAGAAGGCCAGACGCTCTACAATATCCAGCGCTCCAGTACAGTGCACGTTGTTACGAAAACATTTGCATTTCGACAACACCTTTCTGCTTTGTCTTGAATAAACGTCTCATTTTCCAAGGCTGTCTGAATCACTGCTCGACGCCTGCGGCTGCGCTTTTGTTACAATCATTTGCATTTCACAGTCTCCGGAGACGAGCGGGAGACAAACAGGAGACGAATGGCCTAGAATTCTGCCAACCTCCGGAAACAAAAGCACCCGACGCAAAACACCACGTTCTGCAATTAACCTGGTACAAGCTGCACTAACGGGCCACGCACAGGCCTGTTGTTAAAATGTGATATGTGTAATCTATGATATGTCACATTGCAGCACATTAGGATCAAAGCTGGTTTAACGGGTACAACGGTGAAGGTCAGGGTCAAGGATATCTCTCTCTTTTTGATTCTGAAACAAAACTGATATACAAAAGTAGGAATAAGTTTGTTATCAGATGAGCGTATGAAACAGCTCCAGCTAACAACTTAAATAATTATTGTTGGCAACGCCTAAGCAAGCAGCAACTTCCCTCTCTCTTGGTACAGCTGTGTTTTTCTGCAAACTGCATTTATATTTTTCTGCGCTCCACATCGTTTTCTTGGATACTATTGTACAACTTTGCTGTGTTTTTTTTTTTTTTACTGCAGAGAGCTTTTAAAGGAACAGGCCACCGTTTTTCCACACTGAGATATGTTCTTACCTGAGCTTAGACGAGTTGATGGTCTTTGTGCCCGTGGAGGAGCGTGGTCACTTCACCCCCGTTTGGAGCTATAGGAATATACTGGGAGAGGCTAAATGCTAACAACATCTTTGGTCGTTTTGCGTGACTGAGGACACGCATAGAGACCAGACAGGTACGTATCAACTCATCTAAGCTCAGGTAAGAACAGATCTCAGTATGGAAAAATGAGGGCTTGTTCCTTTAAAAAGACACTCAGAGCCCCCTCACACCTGCAGCACAGTGGAGGCTGGGTACCGTTAAATGATACCAGTCTGGTATCAGAGAAAACTGTTTTGCTACTATCGGTATAGAACAAAAAGTACTGAAAGCAGGTATTGAAACAAATCTATCTTTAGATCCAAGTGTTGCTGCTGTTGGTCCAGGGACAGGATTAAAGGAAGTGTCATGGTTGTTTCAGCACAAAAAATAAATGTTTTTTTCCCACATTCCCTCCCTACTATTTTAAGGCTGCAACTAACGATTATTTTTCTATCGATTAATCTATCGATTATTTTTTCGATTAATCGATTAATCTATCGATTATTTTTTCGATTAATCGATCGATTATTTTTCATGTTACCGATTATTTTTTCATTTAAAATGAAGAAAAAAACATTGATGTGTCCAAATGGCATGGCTTTTATATATTTATTTACTACTAGTCTATTTTCCCCACTTTTTAAAATAGTAAATGGCAAATGGGCCCATTCTCTCACTTCTGGCCCTGACCCACAGTTTGGGAACCGCTGATTTAAAACTAACTGAAACCTGCACCTGACGGTTATTTCTGTCTGACCACTGAGAATTAGCCTGTGAGTCGCCCAATTCGTTATAGACTGTGCACATTCAGAGAACCAGAGTTACTGTAAGTTACTGTGCTCGTGAGAACCATGTGGATTCAACTCCTCTTTGAGACAAAAAGGCCACGGAGAACGGCTTTTTACTCTCGTCTATCCATCAAACTACTGTCCTGATTCTCCGCTAGACACGACAACAAGAGAGTTTAAATGAGTGTGTGGCCGATGCCCCGAGTCTGCGCAGAGAAAACATGAGAACAGCGCCCGGGACACGGGGACGGGATGCAGCCGCGGAGGAGCCGCGCATGAGGGCAGCATGAGGCGAAGCGAGAACCGGGAGACAGACAGCCGAGCGGGGCACGAGCGGAGAAGTAGCCTACTCGCGTGTTGGGAGAGACGGGGAAGGCGGTCGGTCTCTCCTGCTCATTCACTTGCAGACTGCTCCGTTTTGGTTTTATATGTGGCAAAGTAGGCGGAGAGTGAGTGCGCGTCAGAGCCTATCCCCGTAACAACGCGTTGATTAATAAGTGAAACAACACCGTAGTTTGACTGAGATGCGCGGCCCTTGCAGCCGCGGGTGTTTTCGTTTCACATGTTCGTTCATAGCCGTTGTGCTGTAGCCTGGCTAACGCCAGACTAAAATCACAAGTGATATTGCAGTTCGAAATGATTGGAGCGCACACAGCAGTCTGGCGTTAGCCAGGTTAGTTGTGCTGCTGTGATATGACATTTCCGCTCGACAGTGTGCAAACAACAACATTATTAGGCCGTTTCTGGAAATACTCCCACACTTTTGACGACTTTTGCCGTGCTTTTTCCCCCTCGGTCGCAGCGTTTGCATTACGCGCAGCCATGCTGGAAGTGAAATGTAAACAAGCGACGCGTCGACGCACAAAAACGGCGTCGACGTATTTACGTAATCGACGACGTCGACGACGTCGACGCGTCGTTGCAGCCTTATACTATTTCCCCTATTTTTTCCCCTGCACATGAACACAAGCACGAGATTCTGTGAATAGGCCATTCCTCATTTGAAAGCTATGAACCTCTAGAGTCCAGCAACTACACTTGCACCGATTATGAGAGTAGTTTTATGTTTATTCCCAAACAGGTTTAAACTTTAGGATCTAGCAACAATAACAGTGGAGCCAATTCCTGAGACACAGACAGATAAGACATTTACAACGTACAAAACACTCGACACACCCTCACTTTAATACCAAGTTGTTTTTCATCAAGAAAATACTTTTTACTCTTTTGCTCTTTTTGAGTCTGTGCAAACCAAAAAACGATTAATCGACAATTACTGTAATAATTTCAATAATCAAATTAGTTGACATTTTTTTCCCCCTTAAAGGAATAGTTCACCATTTTTCCATACTGAGATAGGTTCTTACCTGAGCTTAGATGAGTTGGTGCTGTCCGGTCTTTGTGCGTGCCCTTAGTCACACAAAACGACCAAAGATGTTGTTAGCATTTGGCCTCTCCCAGTACATTCCTGCTCCAAGCAGGGTGAAGTTAGAAGCGACCAAGCTCTTCCATGGGTACAAAGACCAGACAGGTACGTATCAACTCGTCTAAGCTCAGGTAAGAACATATCTCAGTATGGAAAAACTATGAACTATTGCTTTAACATCTTCGTTTTAATGTCACAGTAAAAAATAGACACAACTCTCCCTTTGTTTTATGACATTTTGCCGTAATTTTTCCAGGAAATCACTAAAACATCACAGCACTCCCTCGTCTTATCCATTCACAAATATTAGCATGTTTGGTATACACGTGTAGCACAAGGCTGTAATCCACATATTGGCCTTTCCTTTCTGGGAGACAGACCTATATGAGGTTTTCCATAAAGCCATGGGTGGGGCACCGATGGCCGTTGGGTCGTGTGTCGTCATGTGACTGTGTGGAGCGGAGGAGGATAGACCAAGGACAGGCATCAATCACTCATGTGTCGGCCCCGTGACGGCAGCTCGTCTCCGGGGTGTCACCTCCGCTCTGTCCCCTCCCTGTCAGCCCCGGCCCCCACACCCCCCCAGCAGCCAACGGGTCTGACGGAGCCTTGTGAAAATGTCTATTCAATCAGAAATAGAAACTTAATAATTAAAACAAAAGCCGAGCCCAACTGAGCACGGGCCTGTGTGTTTGTTTACGACTGCAGAAGGTCATACATGAACTCAGGCCCCAGTGTTGTCTCAGAAAAGTCTCCAAAAGAGGTGACGATATCCAAAAACATGGGCAGTTGGACCTCATCTCCAACAGGTTAAACAACTGCTGCTTCACTGTTCAGAGATTTCAATCAAAATTAGTTTTCTATGCACCCGCCAAGTCCCCGGAACGTTCAGCTGAGGTTTTGACCGCAGGTATGGCTGAGGTCAGTCAGTGGCTCATTCAAAATCAGTTGGTGCTAAATTTGACTAAAACTGTGTCAATGTGTTCTATAAAAAGACAAAATGTAGAGCAAAATGTTCATTCTTTTAAATTTAAATACCTTGGATTGGTCCTCAACCTCCAACTAAAATTTGACAAACATCTCAAAAACTATACAAATTAGACACTTTATGCCTTCTGTGCATGATGTGATGATATTCTCATGTATATCATACTGCATGACAGCATGAGCCCGGGCCACGCCCTCAGACACAAAACACATCAGGTCATTATACAAATCAAGCTATAAAGATCATGGACTAAAACCCAGTCCGCTACAATTACTGCAATATTCTCCAGAAGTATAAACTGTTAAATCGCTAAAGCTTTCAAAGCTTATGTTTTCAAAAACTAACTTTCAAATGTGTCAATAACCTGCACCTGAGCCGCTCAGTTCATTTATAGAGAGACAAAACAGCAACAGAGTCGCAGAGGCTCCGTCCATATAACTGATTCACACCACAAGACTTCATTTGGTCATAGCCTTTACGTATAAAAGTGCAAAGTTGTGGAACTCATTACACACTGAACTTAAAACCGTGACAGAGTTTAAATTGTTCTCAAGTTAAGGCTGAAATCAAAACGGGAACATACCCATTCGTGAATAGTCCTGAGTGTGATTTATACGGCAAGTTTTTAGGATGAAATGGAACTTTTAATGTAGTGTAGAAAAGCCCAACCAGGGACTGGAGTGGAAAATTATCACTATCTATAAAGTCTTTTTGCATCTACTGCAAGCTTGTTTTGTGCTATGTTGAATTGCAATGCCCCTGTCAAAGAAATAAATGGATAAATAAATAGAGCTGAGTCATATACACTCCTGTCCTAGAGATGCACATACTGATCAATTTCTGAAAGTCTGTATTTTAAAATGTTTTACAACAACAACAACAAAACACGGATGTATAATTTACTATCCTAATACTTTTCTAAGGTCCTTCCCTTCGCTGATCCCAGACACTCATCACAATCACTTTGACCAATGACACAAGTGTGAACCTGCCTGTCAGGTCCAATCAGGACGTGTTTATTTTCAAACTTCACTCTCTCCTCAGTTTGCAATCTTACAGACGATCTTTAACCGGTGGGTAATCGGTTGCTTAACCGGACAATTTTTAAAGGGGGGGTATTATGCAAAATTGACTTTTTCAAGCTTTACATCATGTTATTATGTCATTCCCTCATTAAAAACATGCCTGAACTGTTGCCTTGGCACATTCACGCATTTTTGAGTAATCTGTAAAAACTCTGATGGCGGCCATTTTAGGGATAGGTTTGCCTGATTCCTCCTCAGAACGCCCCCACCTCCTGGAGACGCCTCCGAGCTTTCGTCACCAGCCGAGTAACCAACCACTGCTCCTCAGCAGAGCCCCCTCCCCACTAATGCCACAGACAGAGTGTGGACGGGGCGTGTCGGAAAGGGTCAGAGGTTCTTAAAGAGACAGAGGCAGCTATTCTAATTCACTGCATTTACAGACCAACAGAAGGTTTGGTCATCATTGTAATGTGCTATAGACTGGTGCAATGTGATTGAAAAAAGCATAATACCCCCTCTTTAAAAACATTTTTTAGGACAAAGTACAGGCTTGCATATTTTAGGGAAGGGATTATCTGTTTACTTTCCAACAACTTCTTTACATTCAGATGGTCCTTCATGTTCGGTCTTCTATGCAGCTTAAACAGAGCCATGTGGAGTTGATGGAACTTTCTTTTAGTATCTATGGGAGAGTGATTATTAATATATGATTATGAATGATTCATTGAAATAAAAAAATGCTTGTGGAGCATTTCTAAATTTAAAATTAAATGAAAAGGAATTCTCATTTCCCTGGGAGTCCTGGCCCCAGATTCAGATTTCCGACACTTTATCTGTCCCACATGGGGCAATTCCCTCAGAGCAGAAAACAAAAAACAAACAAGCAAACCAAATAAATACAGCCTCACAAACAGCAAACACAGATGAACTCATACATGAATATCTGCAAAGAGACAACCTCAAATTAAAGAGTTCAAGAGGGGAACCAATTGTACATGTTTTTAGTGATCAGGGACACCTGCACAGAAACGGGGAGAACACACAGAAAGGGCCCGTCCAGGTGACAAATTATTAAAAATATTAACCAACCTGGACAGTACTAGGCTGGTCTTACCAGACCCTCGTACGCAGTACAGAGCGTCTGGATCTTCACAACTAAGCTCCGTTATCAGGTGGGAGGGGGAACTCCTTTGAAACCATTGGATCTGATTATAGCTAGCGTTTGGCCGTGACGTATGTAATGCGCCCGAGTGAGTGAGGCAGCTATGACTCTTGCGGACAGGAGCCTTCCATTTCAAATTCTGGATATTTGGGAGCCGAGCCAGAACGGATTGAAGAGCTTCCATTACTTTTGTATCCGCCGCCATTAACAATCTACAACCAGAAAATCCAGTACAAATGCTTGACGTCACCTCCAAGCCCCGCCTCCCCCGCTCGCTGAATGGCAGGTTGAAATTCAACCCATGTAACGCGGCCACTGAGATCAGCCCCAGACGTACATGTAGGGGAATGATAATTGACCGGAGTTTACGGATGGTTTATGGATGGCTAAGGCCAGGCTGGGACGGTGTCTCCATTGTCACTTTACTGTACTGCAGGCGCTCCCATGCTTTACATGGACTGGTGCCGAGTTTTTGGAAACTGATCTCGAAAACTCCGATGACAATGATTTGTTTTCAAAATAAAGCTGAAAATAAAACGACGCCAAAATATAGTGCAAGTATAGCTTTCCTTGGAAAATAATACACAAATACTCCTCAGTCTACCCTGTGTACCCTGGAAACCAAACTGAACAGCCACGTCAACTGCCACCCCTCGAGTCGAATCGTGTTTGTCCATTTAACCGTTTCCTCCCATTACGCACAAACCTACGCCGGCGCATTAGCAGTCGTGACCGCGCTTGTAGCACAACAACGGCGTACTCCCATCAGATCCTCTCCATCTGGACGACTCTCCCACGCGGCCATCAATCAGGTGCTGCCCACTGGACTCACGATTCTCTCCCTGTTCATGCGAGCAACGCGACGAGGCCAAAATCTGATTATCCTCTTGGCGTTACTCAGCCGCCTCGCTCTGCTCCGCTCGTGCGCCCGCCGAGCTCCACCGCGGAGTGGAATGATGGGTTTGTGCGGAAAAGTGACACCTGAAGTTAAATCGAATGCTTTTAATGTGATTATTATTGCTCGAATGCTCCAGTTCTAAGGCCACAAACAAACAAACAAAATAAATCTGTGCAAATTGTAAACATTCCATCAAACAGAGGATTGTAACCTGCGAGAGCCAGATTGATATTTCAGTGCCAACAACGTTAGCACCGATATCAATCTGGGATGGCTCCAGCTCAAATCGTTTGGAGAAGGGACGCACTTTTGGAAATGTGATGCGTGTTTGTAAAGTACATGGCAGTTTGTGTTAATTAGCATCCACTCAGTCCAAACCACTTTTGGTTTGGAGCCAATCAAATGGGAGAGAGCAGCACAAGATTTACAAGGATTCTAGTGTGTTTGTGGGAACTCACAAACACAGAAAATTCAAAGGCGAGGTTAAATTTCAGTATTCAAAAGAAAATGGGATATAGGAACATTCTGACCAAAAACTCTGTACAATTTGGTTTTGGTTTATTTCGGTTTGGTCATTTACAAATGATTCAAAACACTCAAAACATAAAAGTCAAGCAATAAACACAATAAATGAGCAGGCACAGGCAGAAGCTTATTGTGCTTGCCCTTCACTTTTAAATCATAAATGCAGCACGTTAATGGTAACAACCATCCGTTCGCAGAATTAACACGGGTGGACCATTGTCATCTCCATTTTCCGCTAATTTTCATTCTGTCAAATATTTTTCCATTATTATTCTCTTGTAAATATTTTTGAACTGAAAAAGAGGCGTAGCTTGGTTTAACTCATTGCAGCAGCTATTCCATAATTTAACTCCTTTTCTTGATAAACAGTGTTTTCTTAATGTAGAATGTACTTGTGGTGGATTAAATATACACGTTCCTTTGAGATTATAGTTACTTTCTCGCTGGGTAAACAATATTTGCAAGCATTTAGGGATTTTATTATGTTTAGCTTGGTAAATAAACGTTATTTCCCAAGAAAGTTAGATTTAATGCCAGTTTGAGTCAAATGTAATGCATTTTAATGATATAGACCAGGGGTCCCCAACAGGCGGCTGAAAGGGAAAATCCGACTCACGAGATGATTCAATCCGGCCCCTGACTTGTAGACACAAATTCTTAAGTATGTAAGCCTCTAGCCCAATCCTGTGCGAAGTTATGAATTTTTAAAGAAATAACCAGAATGCTCACTCCAGCCACTAGGGGGCAGCTTAAAGAAAGAAAGGAAAGAATTCCACACGTGTCCAGCAGAGGGCACTGACATAAGAAGAGATCAGGATATAAACAACACATTACAGCCATGTGGTAAATGGACGGTCTGCCCCTGGGCGGTGGTGGCTACAATATTAACTTACCACCTGAGTGCTGAGTGAATGAATAATGACCACAGTAAAGCAGAAACCTGTGACACAGGCTTGTTAAGTGTAAGCCGAGGATACAGTCCTGTCAGGCTCATTATTCATTTATTGAAAAAAGGTTCCATAATCAAAACAAATTTTACTGGAGCTTTTGTTTATGGACCCCGGCGATACACTCCCGATATATTTTGGCCCAGCCAAATGTATAGACCCCTGATATAAGCCTTTATGTTGGCACATTGACCCTGTATAAAGGATTTACAAACTATGAATAAATAAATGTGGAAAAAAGTTAGAAAGAAGGAGTCAAGGACACAGACTAGTGGTTCTCAAACTGTGGTTAGCAGTGCCTCCGCTCCCTATGTGCTGATAACGCACTGCGTGTACGGCACCACGTCTCCGAGGGGCACCAGTTCAGTATTTGCTCCGCCGTCTTAGTAATGCAGCTGCCCACATTCAATGAGGACCCTGAGAAAGAGTTCGAGATCAGTGTGGCCAATGCAACCGACGATACAACGCAAATCAATCTCTTTGCAACACGAGAATACTTCCAAACATCAAATCAAACACAAAGATCCTAACAAAACAGTGTCATGTGGTGTTGTCTGGGGCCTGCGCTCAAAGAGGCAAGTGAGAACGGAAAGAGGGGATGGGGCGGATTAGACTATTAATCCGCTACATCTAAACCATTAAAAGAATCTGCTTTGGGCACCACAATGGCTCGGTGATGCTTGGATTTCTTCAGGTCGTACTCAAGGTCATCCACAAATTCAGACTTTATTCATTTTAATATTACAGATAATTTGATTGATTGATTGATTGAATATTTTATTTCGAGCTACACAAAACAGACACAAAAGTGAGAAAAAAACAATAATAATAATTACAAAGCTCGAAAAGGAGTGGGAAGAAGACAAGCTTATTAACTCCCACCCCCTATTCACTTCAATAATAATAATAATGTGGTTGCAATAATAACATATGAATACATATTTACATCAAATGCAACAATGCATTACATTAAGTCAACAATCACAGTATGTGACACTTTATAACAAGTGTATACATTTATTTATTTATTTATTTTTTCCTTATGCGTTATTTATTGCCATGTTAGTATTACTGTTATTCATAATCCTCATCATCATCATCATCATCAGCATCATCATTTCATTGTTGCTTTAGTAATGCATTAAAGTTAGATGCTTTTTCCTGGTTTAGACATGGTTTAGGCTCAGTTTAGACCGAATTTGTTCTTGAGCTAGGCCAAATTTGGAAAGATGACTTCATGTTTAGCTAGAAAAATGTGTTTCCTTTAAAAACAGTGACATATAACTTAAAATATGTATCATTATCATCATAATGTATGTCATTAAGACTTTGCCCCAGCTCCAGTTGATAACTTATTATTTGTATTTCTTGCCCAGGCAGTGGATTTCCCAGACAGAATCGAGATGCTTAGAAGCGTCCTGCTCTCGCTCCGGCCCCATTCCAGATTGCGCGGCCTGGCTCCGCAGATAAGCGTTTAGCGCGCGCTCCAACGATGATATCACAGCGCCGTAATCTGTTAAGCCTCTTGTACTTTTTAACATAATTAATAAAACTCAGCCATTCCGTGCATCGGGGAGAAACAGTCCAACTACGGTCAATATAGGGCTGATTTCTAACAACCCAAAGCAAGTAACCGCTCACAGCTGGCCCTATCCCGCGATGTGGTTCCCAGGGTTAAAATCGGGTTAAGAATGGGTTTATCGCCACGTACAGTATAGATGGTCATTTGTAAATTGTCCTCCGGAGATTAAGCTTGGATTACGCAGATCATTTCGCTTGTTAGCATGAGTTACGCAAGATGTCGTCATCTAGCCCTGAATGATGCATCAAAATCTGAACGGCTGCAATCATGTTTTAGTATTTAGTTCGTAAAACGTGCTCTGCAGCGAACCAGGTCGCCCTGTGTCTTACTCACGGTCACAGTTACTGTCACTGTGACACAATAAAAACATTTGTCTGTGACTTTAGAGAAGCCGTGTCCGATAATGACTCACTGACCGACCATATTATGTTACATACAGGTGACAACATTTTAACCTCTTAACCCCCACCTGAACAGAGCACATTTTCTACAGTTTGGCTTTACCCAAATCTAACAGCTTCTTGGAAAAAGAAAAAAGCAACAAAAACAAGGCCTTAATGATGAAAACTTAACAGAAATAGGACAAAAATGTGAAAAAGTGACAAGACTGCGACAATAAAGTGGCAAAAAATGAGATGAAAATGCAGCAAAAACAAGCAACAAAAAGCAATGAAAAAAAAAACTTTTAAAAAGTAATGGGAACGAGGAAAAAGATCCATTTAGATCAGTTTTGTTGGTCTTAGTTTTCAAACGAGGTGTTACACTGGCCTACAGGCTCCAATCGAGAAGCTTTTAGATTTGGGTAAAGCTAAACTGGAGAAAACACACTCGGTTAGGGTAGGGTTAACAGGTTAGTGTTATTTTTTTCAGTAAAAGGTTCCAATTTGAGAGGTTTTTTTTAATATATATTTTTTAAACACAACACTATTAAATACAGAATAATTTGAGTTTAATGGATCACTTTGTAAAAGTATTAGCAGGATCCTCGAGGTGTGAATGAACGAGTCAAGGAGTACGTGATACAAAAGTAGGTTGGGAACCACTGGTGAACTGGACTAATCGATTTTCTCCAGTAGATTAGATTACTGTAACGGCCTGCTCATCTACTGTACATCCAGAACACTGCTGCTGACCATATTAGTCCAGTGCTCAGGTCTGTCCTGTCACTCAGATATAAATTGACTTTGAAACAGCTCTTCGTGGTGCGGCACCAAAGTACATCTCTGGCATGTTAGAACCATATCAACCGTCTGGAGTACTGGGAAGTTCAGGGAGTGGTCTTCTGGAGTACTGGGAAGTTCAGGGAGTGGTCTTCTGGAGTACTGGGAAGTTCAGGGAGTGGTCTTCTGGAGTACTAGGAAGTTCAGGGAGTGGTCTTCTTGCTTGTCCCAGAGACGCTATTAAACAGGATGAGGCTGTGTTTCAGTTTTACACCGATAAACTACGAAATTGTCTCTTAGAACATGTGAGACAGGCCTCAACTCTGACAACGTTCAAATCCAGGCTGAAAACGTAACTATTTAGCGGTGTGTATGACAATAATGTAATTGTTAATGATTATATTTATGTTTTCAAGGATTTCCTGTATCTATCTTCCTGTAATGTTATGTAACTGAAGGACTTCGAATCAACTCCAATGTTTCATGACTAACCCAGTAGCTTTACATTGGATCTACCAGGACGTTTGAAGATTCCTGTAGTTTGAATGGACTCTTTGATAAGTTCCATTTTCCGCTGAATGCCGTCTCCGTCCGCCAGTCCCCGGGGGCAGATGTGACACAAGAGGCTGCCTTTTCATCGAAGGGCCCACATCTATAGGCCCCTGATATAGCATTATACATCAGAGATCACAGAGCCACTCACCCGTTCACACACGCGCGGTCATACACTAGTGTTCACCGACACTGGAGGCAAGGCGGGTTAAGTGTCCTAACCGGAGGACATAAAGACGCGCAGTGGGCTCTACCGAGTGTGCAACTGCCATTCCCACGCATTTCAATTACGTCACGCAGCTAGAATAATAGGACCTCGATTAGTCTTGGGTTGGTTTCTGTTTCAGTCATCTCTGGGTTTGACCTGGTTTAGCTTCGCATCAAGTAGATATTTTTTCAGGGTCGGATCATTCGCCTGGCGCAACAACAGCGTTGGTCCAGGCAAGTCCGGAATCTTATGCACACACCTACTGCGTCAGTGCTTGCAACCAGTGGCCTGAGGGGGTTGCTTGGGGGAAATAATGGGGCCAACAAAGGCATGGTGTGCTGCAAGAGTGCAAAATCCACTGCCTACCATTTGCAGCATCTTCTCATTCTATATAATCTACTTCATTCAGGCTTTTAAGCTACAAACTACAAACGTTATTTATCCTACTGTGACTCATACACTGTCAGCATGCTGTGGCGCTGGTATTGAAGAGCTGTGCTGGGAGTGACCACTGTTGTAGCCATTCGCCATGAGTGTCTGTCCAGCCCACAACCAGCCTACTTACTGAAGCTGAAGATTTCACAGAGCGCTCCCTGTCAACACAAGATCGGGCCCTCAATCTCTTGCACAAAAAATTGCAAACAGGAGACAATTTGAAATCCCAAAGGCTAGAATTGATGATATAAAAGTCTTCTGCAAAACACTACATGTTCCCGTCTCTGCCACCGTTTGAGGAAACACATTCTCCCGTTTCTCAATTCTTTGGGGTAAAGGATCTGGGAAACATTTTGGAGGAACCTGCAAAGATTTGAGATGATGTAGCAGTGCTTCATGGGAGCGTTCCCAAAACCGTTTATGTTGTTCCTCCAATCCATCGCACCAGTCTAAAAGTGTTCCTGTAACTACTCATTTACAAAATCAAGCATCGTCTCCAAGGTATCTTCATGTATAAAACGTATGAAAGCTGCAGTTCAGAGCTCTACAAGCAAGTTATGGAAGCTATTGGTTTTTTCCATACATACACTCAAACCTCTTCGTTAAGTTTGCAGACACTACAGTGGTGGACGTCCTCAACAACGGAGACGAGCAACTAAAATGTGGAAATATAGGATATTGTTGAAGAAGAGCATCGCTCATAGAGAACCTATCCCGGTCCATAAACACTACACCACTGGTCAAGAAAGGTCATCAGCGTCTCCATTTTCTCCAGAGTTCTGGTCTTCTTCAAAGCCTTCACAGTCAAGGCTGATCGAACGCACCCATCTTCCTTGCGACTGCGAGTCTACGTGCCAGAACAAGCCGACAGCCACAAAGCTGAACTCTCTCCCCTCCCTCTGCTTCCACATGCCATCACGTGCTGTGGTCCACTCAAGCCTGCTCAGGGACCCTGAAGTCCAAATCGCACATGTCCCTGCAGTATCTTGACAATATATCACCTAGTCCTCTTTATGCAAGCCTGTTTACCGGGTGGACACCGAGGTCCGCCGATGGGGCTGTGCTGTGCCTCGTTGACCTTTTGACTCTTCCCGATGTCAGATATCATTCTTCAGATGCAAAATGTCAGGGTTGCATCGGCGGGTTACGCAACTGCGAGGAGTCAAGGGCGGTGGGGGGGAAGGATGCTCCTTAAGTCCCAGCTCCTTTGGGCCTTGAGGTGATGAAGGGTGCATTCTACTCGCCACGTATTTTAATTCTGTTACATTGTGGAATCAGAGTTCCCCTAAGTCCAGGATATCGCGGCCCCATTACAGAACCAGGCCTGCCACAGAGGCCCCCAACAATAAAAACTCATTCCATTAGTACAAAAAGCAATACAATGCTTATTCAAAGTATAGTACATCCAATCTCTGAGTTTCTATGCCCGTGTGCATCTGCCACATCCGTAATTTGGAGGGTAAAAAAACCCTACATTTTGGGTAATACTGCCTATGCGTATCAACATTTCGGAGTTTGAAATGTTTTGAAAGGGACTATATGGAGTTTAAAATGTTAAAATTATGTACTTTCCTCCCCCTACATGTTCCAACAATGTCCTAATGTGTAGAATGAGCCCAGACCTTTTCACCACAACTGCCTCTAAAATCCTGCACTGTCGCTCAAAAACGTGTTACTTCAGGTCTGAGTTGCCGTCATGCACAGGCTTAATATAGAAAGTGCAGTTACACATGTGACCTGAGGTGGTGGTAGTGAGTATAAAATGGCGAACTTGCATCTAGCCCCTTTAATGAGGGCAACATCTCTATGTCCAAATTTAAGCTATAGAAATAATAATATGCCATTAAGGCATTTCTCTGACCCCGTTTACCCATTTAAAAAGTATAAAAAAAAGAAAACAAACTTGGCTATGGCTTTTGTCATGAAAACAACAAGCTAGTTTTGCATTAGGAAGCATTGCACTTTACACATGTTCTAAACAACTGCATAGCCTGGTGCCTCATTTTTTTAAAACTTTTTGCAGCTAGATATTGCTTCTGTGATGACGATGGGTTAGGTACAATTAAAGGGACCAGGCAGGTTTTCGTAAGGAACGTTTTAGAAATCTTTGATTGACAGAACGTTAGCATTAGAGCTAATGGCGTGGGTGCGGCCTCTATGTGTCCCGCGAGGGCCGAGTCTACAGTGAAGATCTTTTGCCTTTTTTAGGAACATGCTCCGTCAGAGCAGGGTAGGAGGAGTCTGTAAATCTGCCATGATTTTCCTTTCGAACATGGTCATTGGCTGTTTCTCAATGTCCAGGATCCCTCCTCCGTTTTTCCCCTTGGTTGACATCCTCAGTGGTGGCTCCTCCAAAACGGAGTGGAGTGTCCTCTCACCGCCACATTTGAGCTCAATTGGAACGGCCTTCAGAGCGAGCAGCTGCGTCACGTCACGTGTCAAATCATGTGATAAAACATGAAATTATGCTTACAAAAACTACTGTTTTATGAATAAAAGCTGTTTATAAACTGGTTTTGGGAGGATGTCTGACTAACTGAACATTTTGGCCTGAATAAAATAATAACATTTCTGCAAAGATTTGCAAGGTATTCAATTAAAATATCAAATATATTGAGCAGATCCATTTTATCGCTAATCACTACAATTGCAGACTTATATTAACAAGCATAGGCCAAATTTTTGCTTACAACACTTCTACCAATGATTTTATTATTACGATTATTATTCGGCACAAACATGAAACCTAACTTTTTATAGTGAGTACAAACAAAGTTTTGGGAGAAAAGGGGGGAAAAAACATGGTTGCAGTGCATCATGGGTAATTACAGCTCTCTGAGGCAGTGGAGGATCCACAGGTCCTTCGTAAATGAGCCAAACGGAGGAGTGGAGCTGCGAGGGGGCGAGTGGTCTGAGTGAACTGGAACACCACTGGGTGGCGCTGTGGTTACGGGATTCTGTCCGAAGTGGTGGAGACACAGAGGATCCTGGCGACTGGGGAACAGCCACTATGTTTAACGGGGAGGAGTGAGCAGAAGCTGTCAACACTACACCTGCCCACCTCAGCCAACACCCCTTTAAAAGCCACACCGCGTAGCATTCCACCCAATAATCATGATCATATGAAAGTATTACATTTTATCACAGATCATTTATTGTTGAAAAATACTACAAAACTAAACAAACAAATGTGTGTTTGCTGTGAGCGGTTCACCTCTGCTAAAACCTGCCTGTAACCTTCCTGAGAGCGGGACATATCCCGCTCGTCTCCATGGAGATGTCGACTAAAGGCAGCCAAATTCAGTTTTAAATAGGTTAGGGCCTCATCCAAATACAATATTGGATTACCCACTACAAAAACAGCATATTCTGTGTTTAGCTGATCTTTAGGAGCATGCTTTGTATTGTTGACAACAGTATAGTTCAAGATGTTGCGCAGTGTGCCTTTAAGATACAAAAGGTGCATTCACAGAGGAACAGTGTTTAGGTTTGGCTCTGGTTAGGCTCTGGTTAGGCTCTGGTTTGGCTCTGGTTTGGCTCTGGTTTGGCTCTGGTTTGGCTCTGGTTTGGCTCTGGTTTGGCTCTGGTTTGGCTCTGGTTTGGCTCTGGTTTGGCTCTGGTTTGGCTCTGGTTTGGCTCTGGTTTGGCTCTGGTTTGGCTCTGGTTTGGCTCTGGTTTGGCTCTGGTTTGGCTCTGGTTTGGCTCTGGTTTGGCTCTGGTTTGGCTCTGGTTTGGCTCTGGTTTGGCTCTGGTTTGGCTCTGGTTTGGCTCTGGTTAGGCTCTGGTTAGGCTCTGGTTAGGCTCTGGTTAGGCTCTGGTTAGGCTCTGGTTAGGCTCTGGTTAGGCTCTGGTTAGGATCTGGTTAGGCTCTGGTTAAGATCTGGTTCATTTCTGGTTTAGCTCTGGTTTAGCTCTGGTTTAGCTCTGGTTAAGCTCTGGTTAAGCTCTGGTTAAGCTCTGGTTAAGCTCTGGTTTAGCTCTGGTTAAGCTCTGGTTAAGCTCTGGTAAAGCTCTGGTAAAGCTCTGGTTTAGCTCTGGTTTAGCTCTGGTTTAGCTCTGGTTTAGCTCTGGTTAAGCCCAGGTCCTGTTTTTACTCATCGCCCATGCTAATAATGTTGTATGCAGAGCTAATGGGAACTCGTTCCATTATGCCAGCAATACTTATGCAGATATGTTTGTGACAATGTGTGCAATGGTCTGAGAAGTCACAACTCTCGAAATTGTGATGACAAAATTATGGACAACGCAATCCGAAAGTGCAGCCGAGTGTGACGGAGAGCTCTGCGCTACGCTGTCAACAAAAGGAAATAAAGACATCTCTAAATGAGAAAATCAATTGGGCAAACACCTCAATGCAAAGCTTCTTAGCGTTTCAGTGACAAGTATTATGTTACGGAAAGCCAAATTTAATTCATTTACCTTCTGCTAATGTATATTTTTTATTATATTATATTAAAGGCCTCGCACCAAAACCTTTAAAATTAACAGTTGTGCTCCAAATCATCTTTCTCATCATCCTGATTGTTCGCATGGTCCAGTTTATTAGCATTTTTCACAGTGATAGCAATGTTTACAATATTAGCCTCTGCAAGGCTAATCGTTTTTAGCATATGTGCTTCATATGTGCTCACACATTATTTGTTTTATTTTCAATACAAATGTCTGCAAACACAATATGCAGCTCGCGGGCAAAAGAGATTCCACTCTACTATTCAACCAATCGACCTTGAATGTGTTTGTTTTGTTTCTTGTTCATTTTTGTTTGGGCCTAATGTAACCATTTTATTACTGCGGTTAAATAATAGTTATTATTACTAAGGTCTTATTTTATTATTAGTAATAGTAATATTAACCTGGCCAATGACGTTTGCACTGACATCGATCTGGGGGGGGGGGGGGGCGTTCTTTTGGAGCAGCATTTGCCGCTGATTGGATCAAGAACACCACAAATCTATTCAATGTTTACTTTTGAAAAAAGTGATGTGCGTTTGCGTTATGTGTTGCAGCACCTGCAGCGCCACATTGCTTAATAGAGTCTTTTTTCCAGATTCTGGTTCTGTCGAACGGTGAAGGAAGAAGTTCAAGATGGATTCTCACGTGTTTGTAAACTCACAAATACCGTGAGAATTCAGATTGCTGGCAAGGTAAGTAATATAGGCCTAATATTGACCTATTCTGTACAGGCAATTTAAAATGTACTAACAGAAGAGCTGGCAGAGTTGACATGTTGCTCCAAAAAGATCATTTGTAAAAATATTAAATAAAAATTCACAACTAAAGTCAAATGAAAATGTATGAGATTTCTCCATAAACCTGTATTTTAAATGCTCTGTTGTTTTTATTGCCGTTGCACACAACAATGGTGAATCCCATTTGAAATTTCTAGTTGTGGCCCAAACTAATTTTAACACATTTCAAACGTCCCAATAGGTCACTGAGTTTCTAAGCACAACTTTTCACAACTTTCAGGGAGCAATCGGCTAATGCTCGTCCACAACAACCATTGACAAGGTTTTTTTTTCCACAAATATCTGCTTTTACAATATACCGAGGGACAAAACTAATTATATTCCACTAAAAAAAAAAAAAAAAATCAGGTACAGGCCCTTTAAGTCAAAACCGTCCCAAAGGGCATATGGCTCATACAGTCCATGCAAATTCATCAAACCTCCATAAACATGACATATCTCCACCTCTCACATCCGTATACATGGCTGGTTCCCTTTTACGCACGCAGTTCGTTTTGGGCCAGAAAGAAAGAGAGAGAGAGAGAGAGAGAGAGAGAGGGACCTTGGTCATTTATCATTGGAACACGATCTCCTCTTCCATCTCCTATACCTCCCCTCTCCCCCTCTCTCCCCCTCCTCCTGTCAGCCTGGCGCTCACTCGCACCGCCTTGGCTCTGAAATTAAAAACGTGCCCCGTACAACAGCGCGTACACTGCGGCATCCACGGACCCGTACGGACACGGAACCCCCCCTCCCAAAAAAAAAAAAAAAAAAAACGAAAAAAAAACCCAAAACGTGACCTGCCACAATAACATGACATGCGCACGCCGATATCCTACAAGAGTCGTGTGTGTGTGTCGGTGCAGCGTCAATTGTGTGGCAAGATTTTATTTGATTTTTTTCCCTCGCGCGTGACATTAGGATTTGTCAAATGCCCTTGAACGTAGCGTAGAAATTCAGCGTAAACGCGGCTGGTACGTTGGGTTACTGCAGACCTTTTTTTTTTTTTTTTTTTTTTTTTTGCGCTATATCCAATGCTCCTTCGGCTTTCACATACACACTCCCCCGTGCACTTACCTGTTTTGCTCAACACCACTGACATAGTCCACGCGACGAACAGGACACTGCAGACGAAGCACACTTGCACGAAGAGCATCTCCCTCCGCTTGCGAACTTTAAAGATCTTGCCCATGATGGTCTTTTTGGACGCGTCGCTCGCGTTAGTAGTGGTGTCAGTGTCCCGGACTTCCATACTGCTGCTGCTGCTTCTGCTGCTGCTGCTGCTTCTGCTTCTGCGGCTTCTTCTACTGCTGCTTCTTTCCGTTGTTCCCACGACAGCACGGCCACTTTCCCCTTTCTCTTCCGTTGTTGATACACACTCTCTCCTCTCTCGTCCTTGAACAAACACCTTGAAGCTTCCCTCCAAAATCAATACGAGGTCCTCATTTTTTTTTTTTTCGATCCAAACGCGATAGGAAGCGAGTTTTGACGAGGCGACTGGCCAATGACACCCCGGTCAAATCCAACCAACCAGCGGAGACAAATGGGGAAAAAGAAAAAAGGGGGAAAAAAGAGAAAGAAATTAGTCCCCGTAGGTTGTAGGAGAAGTGCCACACGACATCCCGCAACGACCGTGCATCATCGTGTCCTCCACGTGTGTGCGCGCTTTGCTCCCTGTGACTATACTGTTCAGCCGATCACTGCCGCTACGGGGCTCTCTCGTATCGTAGCCCCCCGTCAAATGCGTCAGTGTGTCCGGTGTGTGGCGAGGTGGGGGCTGCGTCGTGGGGAGAGAGGGAGAGAGTGAGTGAGAGTGAGAGAGTGAGAGGCAGGGGGTGAAGGGGGAATAAAAGCACACACAACTCCACGCACCTGCGCCTGTTAAGTGCGGCCAATCAAACGTTGGCAGTGGGATGGGAGTGCGGCCAGGACAGGGGAGAGAGAGAGAGAGACGCACACTCTCACGTGCGTCCCGGAGATGCTCGCCCGCCCACCGCCCTGCGCCCTTCACCTGGGTTCAATGAGAGCGGCTGGGCCCCCCGACTGTGGGACTTTATGGGCAATATGTTGCTGTGCTGGACTCCTGCAGATTAAACGGGATAGACAGCAGGTGTTTCCCAATCAGGGGCAAGGGAACCTGTAGGGGGGCACAAGTGCTCCTCAGGGGTCACAATGTTTAGGCTTCTTCTTTTTTCTTGGTTCAAAGGTGAATCTATACTGTAAATGGAAGTAGCGTTGAAACTCAGAAAATTAGAATATTGTTAAAAAGTTTATTTGTTTCTGTAATTCAACTTAAAATGTGAAACTAATATATGAAATAGACTCATTACATGCAAAGTGACATATGTCAAGCCTTTGTTTACTATAATTTTGAAGATTAAACAAGCATGTCAAAACCCCAAATTCAAAATCTCAGAAGATTAGAATATTGTGAAAGGGACTCGGCTCGAAGTGCCACCTTTTCATCAGCTATTTCATCCAAAACAACTGCAGGGTGGAGGGTCCCTGAGGCGTAAACGGTCTCTCAGTGATTCAATAGAATTCACCATCATGGAGAAGACTGCTGACCTGACAGTTGTGCAGAAAACCATCATTGACACCCTCCATAAGGAGAGAAAGCTTCTGAAGGTCATAGCAAAAGAAGTTGGATGTTCTCAAAGTGCTGCACATGAATGGAGTGGAAGGGAAAAGTGTGAAAGAAAAAGGTGCACAGGCCGTAGGGATGAGCGCAGTCTGGAGAGGACTGTCAGGAAAAGCCCATTCAAAAGTGAAGAATTTGTTTTTTACAAGCTGTAAGCCAAAATCATCCAAATGAAAACAAAGGCCTGAGACATATGTCACTTTTCATGTCATGAGTTTATATTAGGGGCGTAATGGTTCAGCTATCTCACGGTTCGGTTCACGGTGCAAGTGCAATATTTTAAAAAAAGTTGGTTTTGAAACAAAATAGCCAAATGTTCATCCATTGAAAGCTGCTTTATAATAAAAGCTCACAATACAAAACAAAATAGAAAACAAAACTTTCCATATACAGCAGCTAAAACACTCACAGCGGCGTGTTTGATTTGAGGCTCGTGTTTGTTCCTGGACTACATTACTCTTGGACTTTTTTGGAAACAAAACTTTTGAGGCGGATTGAGACTTTTGAGCAAGATTGGATCTTAAACATTTGCCTGGCACGCTGGATCTTCACTCGCCACAGCCTGGTCGTCTGCAGGACTCAGTGTGGTGTCTACAGCCTTCAGTTTAGCGGTAAGTGATGATGACACACCCTGTGTTTAGGTGCCCACACACACATGACTGGCACCACATAGCTTAAATATTAAAGAATATAGACTAAAACTAGAACGGTCACTCAGACAAGTTAAAATGTAATCATAAAAATACTGATTAAAAAAGGGATGTCAAAGTTTGAACATTAAAGACACTTTACAAATGATCTAACCCCTCACTGGCGCTCACTTTCTAATTCACCATGTTCTATTCTAGTCGGGCCCCGTTTGTCTGAAGCAATTCTCCCGAACTGTGGAAAAGAGAAAAGCCGTAATATCTGAGCTCCAAACAGCTGTGGGCTAAGAGCGGCGGATTTCGCGCTTGTAGATGCGGTATGGAAACGGAGGAGGGGGAAACTACAGCCAGCGAGACCTGCAGAGATCCCTAACCTCAATTATTCTCCCAGAATGAGGAGCAGCAGGTGACTCCAGCAGCCCTTATTAAAACTGGAGGAGATAGTGGGTTTACCTGACGGCTTCCTATTCAAGGAGGGAGGCAGATTCGCTGAGAGGTTTTGATAAATCCAGTAGCTATCTTGTAAAATTATTTATTTATTTATTTATTTCATATTAGCTCAAACGTGCTTGTATTTACTCAGTTAATTGAATGAAATGTTACAAATACACTGTGTTCCAAATTATTATGCAAATGACATTTTTCTAGATTTTCTAGATTTTCTAAATTGTCAACTCAAATGAGAGTCAGCATAGTTTTTAACTGGTAGAGGATCATTTAAGTGTGATTGAAAAAGTCTCCCAGTGATAACAGTATTTTTTTCAAAAATAAATATAGTAAAAACCTCAAAATCTACTGTTCCAAATTATTATGCAACTCATCGTTTCAATACATTTTAAAGCTTGTAATTAACTGAAAATGGTCATTTGTTGAATTTGTAGTATTAGGAGGTCATATTTACTGACATCAAAAGCTATTTCAATCAAAAAAATCTTAACAGGTCAAGTTATATTTTACCATAGGAGCCCTTGTGTGATAGCAGCTTCAACATTCCTAAATCCATTAAACGTGTGAGTTTTTGGACAGTTTCTGCTTGGATTTGTTTGCAGGATGTCAGAATGGCCTCCCAGAGCTGCTGTTTGGATGAAAACTGCCTCCCACCCTCGTAGATGTTTTTTTTTTTGTTGAGGCTCTAAAGGTTCTCAATATGGTTGAGGTCAGGGGAGGAGGGGGTCCACATCATGAGTTTCTCCCCTTTTATGTCCATAGCAGCCAGTGATGCAGAGGTATTCTTTCAGCAGGACATGGTGCCTTGTCATGAATGTTTTGTTCGGGAAAGCATGGCTCTTCTTTTGTACCATAGAAGACAGTCGTCAGTCAGAAACTTCACATATTTTTCCAAGGTCATTTTCACACCTTCAGGGAGCCTAAAGGGGCCGACCAGCTCTCTCACCATGATTCTGGCCCAAAACATGACTCCGCCCCCTCCTTACTGACGTCACAGCCTTGTTGGGACATGGTGGCCATTCACCAACCATTCACTACTCCACTGATTTGACCATCCAGGGATACACGGCCTCATCATTGAACAAGACTGTTTGAAAATGAGTCCTCCTCATGTATTTCTGAGCCATTGCAGCCGTTTCTGTTCATCAGCTTCAATGAACAGTTTAGGGGAGGCCAGATAGGTTTATGCACAACTGCAGCCTTTGGAGGGTCCTTCACCTTGATGTTCGGGAGACTCCAGAGGCACCAGAAGCTCCAAATACCTGTTCTCTTAATCTGATGTATTTGTCAGAAACCGTCCATATTGTGCCTTTATCTTCTCAAACCCGAGTGTGCTCTGAATCATCCACAAATGTCTTATCTGTATGATGATTATGCTTAATCTTTCATGAAATATCAAATGTTTTCATACCTAGACCAAGGCATTCAACTATTTCACATTTTTCATCAGCAGAGAGAACCTTTTTATTTCCCATATTGCTTGAAAATGATGATCTACTTAATAAAGTGGAACATCCTTTCTCAGTAGTTTTTCCCTTAACTGGGCTTAACCTGAAAACTAATCATCCCAGGTCTCTGAGATTAATGTCAATGATTCAAAGAGCCCTGAGACACAATGCCATCCATGAGTTTCAATTAAAAAAAAAGTTTTACCTTTTTGACACAAAAATACAATTGCATAATAATTTGAAATGCAGTGTATGTTATATTTTATGTTTTTTCCACTTTAATTTGACTTAAATTTGATTCTAACGCTTTAAACCCTACTGTGTGAGTCAATTTGAGCACATGTGTTTATATTAAATACCTTAAAGAATACCTTTAAAAGCAGCTCACCTCTCCTCAGACCTGGCTCGTAACTTTGCCGGGAACGGGACATCGCCAGGTTCTCCATGGAGATGTTGCTTCATCTACATTTAGCAAAAACATAAGGGTTGGATACAGTAGCCAGAGGGAGGCCCAGTATTGTAAAATGGAAGTTTAAGAATGCCCAAATAGTTCAACTGCTATAATAAAAATAACCATCAACATCATTTTGACAATCCATTATGGAAAGTGCCTCAGGTGGCTTCAGAGGGAGGAGAGGGGGCCCCAAAAGAGATGCTCATCATTAAACGGACCCTATAATCACTATTATACTAGCTAACTAACTAGTTTTGCCAAAATATTTGAAAGAACAAAGTTTTAATCTGACAGGAACAGTCGCTCGAGGATGTTAGCTCAATAGCGTCTTTCACAATAGTTAAAGATAGATTGCCGCAAAGCATCATGGGGTGTAGAGCGAGCCAAACAAGCGCTCATTTTTCATGCCTATGGTCTGAGTCACTTCGATTGTCAGTCTTTGAAACTTTTCGGCAACAAAATATGTTCAAATGGCAAAGAACTAAGCACTATACAATAGGTGACGGCATGCACCTAGTTTGGCTAGCAGTCCACCATTTATTAATTTCTATTTGACCTTTAGTTAGTTTAGAAGAAGAAGAAGAAGAAGAAGAAGAAGAAGAAGAAGAAGAAGAAGAAGAAGAAGAAGAAGAAGAAGAAGAAGAAGAAGAAGAAGAAGAAGAAGAAGAAGAAGGGGGGCTTGTGCAAATCAATTCATCGAAAATGCCCAAATTATGGTCTAAAACACATTCAGTTTTTGTCTTTCCTCTGTTTGATGAAATGAAGATCTCACAGCATTAGAGTCTGGATCAAAAGCAGAGGACAGATTTCCCCTTCGGGAAGATAGACTCAAATTTACTGTGGCGAAGTGAATATCTCATCGCATACACCTATAGAGAAAAGTCCTGGATGACCTACACAATGCTACGACAGCAATTTTTCTAGTTTAACAGTCAGCGAGCTCTCGACTTTGACATTCTGTACCGGCTTGTTCCCTCCTCTGCACAGCAAACTTTGTTCACACCCATGAAATTACAACTGCCCTGGCTCTCATCTGTGTGAAGGAGCAGGGTCAAGCCAAGCCAAGCTCTTGTTCATTTATCTGTCGCCCAAAGTGCCACTTCAATAACTTATACCAGTTTGGAATGACATCTCCCTGGTTAAATATTAAGTTATTGCATTAGACCAGGGATGCCCAAAGTGGGGCCAAATTTGGCTCGAACACTTAAGTTTGCCCGCCAGAGAGTGACCTACTTTTGCAGCAGGTATGGTCAATACTAACTCTCTTAACTTTTCCCATTCATTCTCAATGGTATTGGTAATCCTCAAGATGCAGTGCACTTTTTGTCCACGGGCGTCAAATTGGGCGCTGTTTCGCTCCTCCTACAAAGTTAAGGACACACTATTGTTGCTCAGTGATAATCAATCAGAGAGCGTCGTAGCACATTGACTTTCCCAGTTTGAACTTTTATTGCAAAGGCTGTTGACATAACGTAAAAGAATTTATGCTAAACTGACACATAAAATGATCTAATATCACATTTTCTTTGAGTTATCAGATGAATGAGGTAAAGTCTCCGTAGATACTGTAGATACTGTAGGTACATTATCTACAGACACTGATAAGCACTCGTAGTGGAAAGTAACAAAGTAAAACCAGCAACAGTAAAAGTACAAAGTTTGGTTGCACTTCCATCTGTGAGCAGACTTTAGTGTCATGACCCTCAGCAAGTCCAGGCTCAGAGGTCACTGACTGACTCACACCTTGGTGACATATGAGCTGCAACTGACACACTGTCTCTAGTAAAAGCAGTTTGTTAAACATGTTTACATTTTCAACTTTATTGCAGCAATTGTTGATTTTGTTCTAAAACTAGGCTTTTGCCATAGTTAATATTTGTTTTGATGTTGCATGTTATTTGCACAGATAGAATAAAATGCAAATGTAATGTAGACTGAAAACAAAACCAAATAAATAAAGTAACTATTATTATTTGCAGTTGTGTTTCATGCTTAAAATGGCCGTGTTTGGCCCACGACCCACATGCACATTTTTATTTCAGTTTGGGCACCCCTGCATTAGATGTATGTACAATGTCTGGGTCTGCTGGGACAAAAAGGGATCGGAGATATTTAAATAAAGCAGAAACAAAAAAATAAAACATCTACCATGAGCAATGAGCGATTTGTTCTTTGGGCAAATCCAGATCACCACCTCATGACATCAGCAGGGGGGAGGCAAGCCAAATCTGCCGGACAGTTGGCCGTCTGTAGGAGCCATAGGGGGCAGCAGTCGAGAGTGAACTGTGCAGAAGAAAACATAAGCTGTCACTTTTAGCGAACAGCATGATAACTAATAAACGGCACAGATTCAAAGGAACGGAAAAAAAAATGGTTTAGGTACTACTGGTATAGAGAAATATAAATGTATTAAAAGCAAACATTTATTTGAACGCAACCCAGCCCTAATGTTGGGTGACTTCAAAATGCAGAGGACACTTCCAGGTTACTGTTTACAAAAAAACTAAGTCAACAGGCAGCCTGAGAGACAGAAGGAAACACTGTTTTGAAAGTATAAAAGCTTAAAAAAGATGAGTTTGCGTGACAACTCTCCTTTACATCAAAACACCAGCCATGATGCCTTCCTGCAGCGCTTTCACTTTTCTGCCTCATAAAAAAACCCGGAAAACTAACTTGGGTACGAAGTGCTAAATATATCACTTATGAAAGAGCCTATAGAGCCGCTGTACAATACCATCCTATTTACTCACTTATACACACTCGAGTTCCCATGTAATGCATAGATGCTCCGTGAACCATGAGCGCTGTAGGTTTAGTCAAAGCGCTCGGCAGAGGCAGAGGAGGGGAGGGCCTTGTCAGTGTGTGTGTGTGTGTGTGTGTGTGTGTGTGCGTGTGCGTGTGCGTGTGCGTGTGCGTGTGCGTGTGCGTGTGCGTGCGCGTGTGTGTGGATGGAGCGGGGAGTGTGACAGCACGCGCTCCCCCCCATGGCAGGAAAGGTGACCGGGAGCGGGCCTCAAGGCATGGGGAGCACTGCACCGCAAAAATAGGGGGAGGTAAACAATACAAGGCTCTCAATGTTAAATGTGTTTGGAAATATAGTCTTTGATCGCAATGAGACCGTAGGCGCACTTAAAGGTGCATTATGCAACATTTTATGCGGGATAAAAAAAGTTGATAGTGTGTATTTGACCTTTAAGTGACCCAGCAGCTGTTAGCATGGCGCCTTTACTTTCGGCGGCGACTTGTTTTAAGGGTTTCTAGGAGGTTTTCACTGCTGATGGATCTGTCTCCATGGTGACGTGTATATTCCATCTAGAAACCCTCAAAAAACCTGAAATAAATTGATCCTGGAGCACCCTAGAAACCACTGTGATGGAAAATAAAGGCACCATGCAGACTCACTCATACAGCTGCAGGGTCACTACAAGGTCAAATACGCACCCCCAAAAAAATCACAAAAAAGTTGCATAATGCACCTTTAAAGTGATAGTCTGTAAGTTTGCTAAGTGAGGAGAGACAGAGTGAAATTTGAAAGTAAACAATCAAATTCCTACCTCTTTAACCAGAAAGCCCGTCTTAGTTTGCAAAATGAGGAGAGCAGGAACAGAGTTTTCAAAAACTCCCCCTCCTCCCTCCTGATTGGACCTGACAGGCTGGTTCACAGGAGCAGCTCGTCTCATTGGTCAACGCGGGAGGATACAAGACTTTGATTAGTTGCAGAGATCCGGGAAGGAGGGACTTTACAAAAAATAAAATATATATATTATTACTTACTTTACGTCAAAATGCATAACCAGGTGGTCGATTTTGCACATTTTATCAAATTTGTAATACATTTAGACTTCCAGGTTATCACTTTAAAGAGACTAGATGCAAGTTGGTCATTTTTATACTCACTACTGCCACCTCAGGTTTTTCACGTAACTGCAGCTTCTATATTAAGCTCATGCATGACGACACTCCGGACCCGAAGTAACACCTTTTAGGAGAGCTCATTCTACACATTAGGACATGGGTTCCCAAACTTTTTTGGGCTGGGACCCCAAAATTGACACATAAACAACTCAGGACCCCCATTGTATAAAGTTATTGATTCTTCCGCTACTTTAGTGAAGAAAAACATGTTATAATCAAGTTAATATGTATCTAAACAGTTTATTTTGATTAATTGAATGGATTTCACTGATTATAGGCTGGTTTACACTAAAAAAAAAAAGGTACTAAGAACAGTAGCATTTTTCTCTTTCTTTCATCTTGAAATCATTTGGGGACCCCCACCCAAGGCCTCACGACGTTGGTCTTGACCTCCACTTTGGGGAACCAATGCATTAGGACATGGCACATGGAACATGTAGGGGGATGAAAATACGTAATTTTAACATTTTTAAACAACGTATAGACCCTTAAATATATATAATCTCGACCTGATTTTACTTCTGGCTTACAGAGTGTAAAAGCATTTGTGATAATGAACTGGGAGCATGCTCATTATTATTTATGATCAGGTAACACACTGCTTTTCATATAAGTACAGATGGGACTTGGCATCTGCTTGGTTGTCTAAGGGCCAGATGATAAGCCCTGGGGGCCTAATTTGGCCCCTGGGCCACCTGTTGGTGATCACTGCTTCTACCACTCTGAGCCTGTCGCCCCGAGCTTACAGCACCTGGTAATCTAACACCAGGTGCTGTCATCTCCACTCATGGTCATTACTGTCTTTCAGAAGAGAACTGAGCGTCATCATTAATTGTACTTGTTTCCTTTCGTTTTCTACATCAGGTTAAAGTGTACAAAAAACACTAAAGTTGATAAATGTGAATCAGAAGTTGTTATTGTTGTGTCCAGGGCCCTTAGTTGGTAATGAGTGTCGGCCCCCAGGTAAACCCCAGGTCATCCCTGCGGCACCGGCTGATGGATGGGTGCGTGCACAAAAGTAAACTTACTAAAACACAACTCCACAGACAGATGAGCGCGTATCAAACACATCAACTCGTGGACCCTGGCTGCACAGACGTTTAGGCCCTTAGACTATGGCGTGAAGTACAGATTCCTCAGAGCCCCGCGGCCATGTTGCGACGGTCGTTAATTAAACACGTGTCATTAGTGGGGCTTTCGGAACTCCCTGCCAGCCTCTGCAGTCGTGTTCAAGCCTTCTCCTTCTCAAGCCGTGCACACACACACATTAGAGAGAGCCCACTGCGCCAACACGGGCAGATTAGTGCTCCTTTGGCCCCCGGCGCTCAGTGGGAAGGGGGGGGGGGGGGGGGGGGGGGGCGAGGGCAGGAGCCAGCGCCAGGGTCTGCTTAAGAGGACTTAGCAGGCCCGTTGCTGCCGGACTCTCCCTGGAAGTACAGTCTCCTCCAAGATGAAGTGAAGAGCCGGCCTGAGTCTGTACAGTTCTACCAAACAAGTGTATGTCTTTCTCACCAAATTCTCTATTTGTGATGCCCTTCTGATCCATTTGAGTAATGCCTCTTTGCTGCTGACAAAAAAGAATTCTGCTGTATACATGTTGTGCAATGATATACTGTATGTAGTGATGGGATCTGCACCATTTATTTATGCACCTTCAACAAAATGCAACATTTTGTTGTTACTTAAATGACAATGACAATAATCTATTGATTGATTGATTGATTGAACTGCAATTTGGATTTTTATTGTGAAACTAGACACCTTATGTGTGATTTTAGTAGCTCTGTGATGAACACAAGTGACATAAATGACCATCAAAAACATGTGAAAAGTCACGATCTGGACATTTCGTAAATTTCTTTTCTTCTATTTTTTTAGCGTGGTGTTAGTCTGAGGGGGCGTGGTGTTGTGTAGCTAACAGCTGTAAAGTCGACACTTCTCTCTCGTTCTCTGGAGCGCGTTTGGCAAAGCAGAGCGGCTTCATGTGGTAAGATTGAAACAGTTGAGATTGCAATGTTTCTCCGAGTTTTTAAATGGTTCAAATTGGTCAAAGGCGGCTGAGAAAAATCCTGTTAAAGTCTTCAATCCGAGAACCAGGCTGTTTAAATGCACACGCGACAACACGCGGTGTTTCAAAATGTGTCAACAATGTTGTCGTTGAAAATTGACTTGAAACAGATATATTTAAGCGAGAGAGGAGGAGAGAGAAGAGAGGAGGAGAGGAGGAGAGAGGTGAAGAGAGGAGGAGAGAGGAGAGAGGAGAGAGGAGGAGAGCGGAGGAGAGAGGAGAAGAGAGGAGAGAGGAGGAGAGAGGAGGAGAGAGAGAGGAGGAGAGAGGAGAGAGGAGGAGAGAGAGAGGAGGAGAGAGGAGAGAGGAGGAGAGAGGAGGAGAGAGAGAGGAGGAGAGAGGAGAGAGGAGGAGAGAGGAGAAGAGAGGAGAAGAGAGGAGAGAATAGAGAGGAGGAGAGGAGGAGAGAGGAGAAGAGAGGAGAGAATAGAGAGGAGGAGAGGAGGAGAGAGGATGTGAGGAGGAGAGAGGAGAAGAGAAGAGTAAAATGAGAAGGGTTGCATAAAACCCCGTTATCTCAGAATCTAGAAATCAAATAGGATCAAAACTAGCCTCTGTTTAGCTTAGGAACCAATAAAGTAAGTAAATACAAGGCACGTAGAATTAAAAAAACCTTTAACCTACGGAGAGCTTAGAGTCTCCCCTTTCAAATGAGCCACAGCATGTGTCCATAGCTATAACATAGAATATGTTGTGGTGCTACAAATATCATGAAAAATGATGGGGATTGTTAGCCTGGCTAACACCAGACTAAAATCACAAGTGATATTTAGTCTGGGGACCACCAATTCATTTTCTCGTAGGAGAGGTGTGGTTTACGATCGTGCATTGTCGTTTATTGGGCGATACAAAAAAAAAAAAAAAAAGTCTCATGCGTCTGCACGTAGCCCCAGCCAATCATATCATCGTATGAGATGACGTATGACGTACCCGCTGTAAACTTTTGAGCTAAATTATTTAGAACAAGGTCTAAAGCTTGATCAAAAAATACCATCGTGTCTGCTGCTGTCATGTTGGATCCGTAAATAAACTTTTTTTTTAATTATCCGTAAATAAACTACAAGCTTCCATATATCGAATAGCGCGTCATCGTCTTGCCGTCCCTCCTCGCTCTGTGATTGGTTCCCAAATCCACCGGAGATTTGGCCATGGTCCCCAGGCTGTTGTGCAGTTCGAAATAATTCGAGCGCACACAGCAGCCTGGTGTTAGCCAGGTTAGGGGATTGTTGGCATTCAACAGCAAAAACGCAAAAACAGCACAGTCTCAATGTGTTAAGGTGTCAGACGAACATCATGGCTGATCTGATCTGATGCTTCTGTACAGGGATTATTAAAAGTCATTGAACCAACTGTGCTGAAAATAAGGCCTTAAATTGTTTGACAAAGCATTACATTTGATTCCAACTGGCATTATATCTAAATGTAATAATAGCTCAATTTTATTAACTCCATATATTCATCACAGCACATCCTAATACATGTTCTGATACATTTCTTAGTAATTGGCTCTTTTCTGATTATTTCACAGGCAGCATTAAAAGTGTGGCTCTGTCTCCTCCTGGGTCAGAGCAGCAGTGTTGGTCACAGCTGATTCACCCTGGCTACACTAACACATTAAGGACCGGTCTTTAGAGATCAGGCGTCATGAGTCACCGAGTGTTGTGTGTGACTTAGAGAAAACACAGGAGGGCGGCCAAGGCGCTTTGTGTAATAGCATTATTACAAATGCTTGTCCCGGTCTGTCCTGACATTGTGCTGAGAGCAGAAAATGACAGTTTAGCAACGAGCTTCAGTGGTTCGGATAATTACACTTCATCATCATCATCATCATCATGCTTAAACGATTTTGAAATGTTTATTATTTGATAAATCCAACTAGTTTTTGCATCTGACGACATGCAAGCGTGAGCAATAAAAGAGACTGATATACACAATCTTAATAATCACATAGCAGTTAGTATGTACTCTATGAGCTAAATGTTATGTGTAACACTGTGTCTTACACTTGTATTTCCAGGCCTGAGTATGAAGTGTCTCATAGTACTACACTTCCGTCATTAAAGATCAGGTATTATGCCTTTTGCAGGTATTTGGCAACAATTAGTGATGGGCAGAAAACCCGGAGCTTATATCGCTCTTCCTGAAGCAGATGCTTCGAAACAGCGTCTGAGCTTGTTCCAGTAACAGCTACAACTCTGTGAGTCGTGTTCCTGTGTGTCAAAGCTGCTCATTGGCTCAGAGCATTTCACTGTGCTGCTTTAAACAGCTTTAAGCAGCGAGGCACAAAAAACACGGATGCGGTCTGGCCAGGCAAGGGACACGTAAACAGTTACATTTACATAGAGAATTTCTACCTGCCCTCTTCTGTTTTCAGCTTCAACAGCTGCTTTGTAGCAGCTGTTCTTTTAATCTGATGTATTTGTCTGGCAGAAACCGTCCTCATTGTGCCTGTGTTCTGAATCAGCCACAAATCTCTTATCAGTACAATGATTAAGCTTAATCTTTCATGAAATATCAAATGTTTTCATACCTAGTCCAAGGCATTCAAACATTTCTGATGCTTTTCATCAGCAGAGGGATCTTTTTTCTTTCCCATATTGTTTGAAAATGATGATCTGCTTAATATTGTGGAACGTCTTTTTTCAGTAGTTTTTCCCTTAACTGGGCTTAACCTGACAACAAATCATCCCAGGCGTCTGAGATTAATGTCAGTGATTCAAAGAGCCCTGAGACACAACACTATCCATGAGTTTCATTGGAAAAACTTTTTTTTTTTTACCTTTTTGACACTGAAATACAATTTGCATAATCATTTGGAATGCAGTGTACATGTAGCTGATTCATGAAATTAGATACACCTTTTATTCAAACCTCAACTCAAATAAAAACAATTACTTAGACTGTAAACCTAGACAGCTGATAAAGTCGAGATCGACCAGAGTAGAGATTGCAATTTCCATGAAATTTCGGTTAATTGCGACATCTGTGGCGTGTGCTGACCATTTTAGAGTGTCCTTTTATTGTAGACAGCCGACGGTACACCTGACACACTAACACAGGTTTAGACAGAGATTTGTGAACAATATTTGAGAGAAATTGGTCTATGGTGGGTTTATAGAAATAGTTTCAATGTCTTTGAGTTCACCACATGAAAAATACGAGCAAAAACAAGAGTGTTGCATTTTAATTATTGTTTTCATTTGCTATTCATCATTATCTCTGGATTCATGGTGAGTTACAGCGTTCACTTTAAAACACAGTCAGATACTTGTGCTGAGTGTTTTCCTGTGAGCGCGAGTGATTGACAGCTGCCACGGCTAATCCAGTCACGGACATGCTTGGCCATCAAAAATATATGTCCGCCGAGCATACGGGGTCTGTACAGGGACACAAGAAAAGAACTAACTTTCCATTTGTGTTGAATATTAAAATAAGAATGTACTTATTTATTCATAACAGTGCATTTTGTTTCTAGCGCCTCCTGATAATAAGAAAGTCATGGATATAAAGCTACAGGGAATCGTTAGGAGAAGGAAAAATGAGCAGCATGACTAAATGTACGTGCTAAAGGTATGTTTGGGGAAGAGAGGGCAGCGAGGCAGAGGAGTTGTTGGAATGTCCATATAGAAAGAAAATACAAGCTTAAAGTAAAACGACCATATGCTCCTAATGTTTTGTATCACTTTGCAAGAATTGTCTTCATTGACTTTATTTGGTTGTTTGGAGCATAGTGCACTTGAGCCCACCGCTGGAAGAACGGCATGTACAGTACCAGCAGCATCCCCAGAGAGAGTCTTACTCCTCCGTCAGCCGCAGCGGAGGGGAAAATAAAATATTCATCAGGACTCGGGCATTCTGCAGACGGAGTGTGTCTCTCCAGCGTCAGGTGTGTGTGCAGCTCACAGGGCCTTACAGCCACACACGCAGCCAAACACTTCCTTTTGTGACCACAAACCAGAACGGAAATGATGCTGGTATCATCTAAGGGGATTTTAAAGCCACGCTGTGGAACATTTTACACATGAGTAGATTAAAACACAAGCATTTATTTCATCATGAGTAGTTTTGTTAAGGAAAAAAAAACATAGCCCTGACTCGTAAACTTTGATGGGAGCAGGACGTTAACAGCTCATCTCCACAGGAATCGATGGGAGCAACATCTACGTCAGAAGACTGAGAAGGTTAGCGCCCCCTGTGGGTGAAACAGAAGCTCTCGTCCGATTGAGGTCAATGGGCCGAGATCGTCTGAGAACTTCACATTTACATCTGAAAATAAGTATGAAAACCCATCCCTCCATTTATTCCACTTTTCCGTTTCCGGGTCGTGCACCAGCCCCCATGGCTCCTCCTGCAGGTGGTGGGTCCACGGAAGGATGATCTCATGGTTCTAACAGGGCCTGTTGGTCTCTCATAAGGGGCTTCTGAACTGCTCTTTGTCTGACCCGTCACCTAGGACTTGTTTGCCATGGGAGACCCTACCAGGGGCACGAAGCCCCCCACAACAGAGCTCCAGGATCATTGGGGTGCCCAAACCCCTCCACCACGTTAAGGTGGTGGTTCCAGGAGGGGAAGTATGGAAACCATACAAAGAAAGTGATTTGTTGTTAACAATTCAAAGAGAAGACAGTGAGTGCTTTTATCATGACACGTGATGATCATGATCATGACATGTCAATGACATTTGTCTGTGTAACTTTTACTTTTGTTGGTTTACTTTTGTATTCTTTAATTCATTATCTTCTTGTTTCAACAAATGTTTATAAGGTTCTTCAAGAAAGACACTATAGGTATCAGGTATTTAAACAAACGTTTTCCTTATACTTAGTGTCTTTCTAGATAGAAGAACCTTATAAGTTAAGATAAGATAAGATAAGATAAGATAGATTTTTTAGTTAAATAGTGGTATCTTATGTAAAATGACAACCACGGACTTTGTGGGGACAAAAAGTATAAACAGTAAATAATTAAGTAAACAGACAGCTAAAGTCAGTGTTAGCAGTGCAGGTTTACGTCATAGTGCAAGTGGTTGATAAAGTGACGCAGGTAAGTGATTTAAATACCGGGATTATTGAGTGTATTCTGCAAAGGGGTTATTGCACATGTTACTTCACAGTCTTGTTGTACCGTCTGACAGCAGTGGGGATGAAGGACCTGAGGGTGTCTCAGTCTTCCACTGAGAGAGCTGCTCAGCTCCTCTACAGTCCCGTGCAGTGGGTGGGAGGTGTTGTCCATGATGGAGGTGAGCTTGGCTAACACCCTCCTGTCCCTCACGTCCTCCACAGAGTCCAGAGCTGGCCCTCCTGACCAGCTTGTTCATTCTGTTCTTGTCCCGCTCTTTGCGGCCCGAGGCTCAGCACACGGCAGCGCAGTGGAGAGCAGAGGCTACCACAGAGTCATAAAAAGTCCTGAGCAGAGGCCTGCTCACTCTGAAGGACCTCAGTCTCCTCAGAAGGTGGAGGCGACTTTAGCCCTTCTTGTACAGGGAGTTGGTGTTGTGGGACCAGTCCAGTTTATTGTTGAGGTGAACACCCAGGTACTTGAAGCTGTCCACCTCCTCAAGGTCCTCCCCCTGGATGTTCAGTGGTGTGTGCGGTAGTGTCTTCCTCCTGAAGTCAATCACCATCTCCTTCATCTTACTGGCGTTCAAGTTATAAACATTTCACTTTCATATTGTTCGAAATTAGATGAAATGTCTGCATTTTGTAAATTATGAGAGCGAAATATCCACGATTTGTTCAGTAGCTCATCTATTGCTAAAGTTAATGTGTGTTTTAAGATTGGGTGAATCACTAATCAGACTAATATTTATAGATTAAAGAAGTCACAAAGGGCATGATACACGACCACCAGGTGGAGCTGTTTCCCAATAATGCGCCTCCACAGAGACTATCACAAACTGGCTCTTCATTTTCTTCATCTTCTGACAGTGACTAATGTGTTCGTGAGTGAGACAGGACATTCTGATGTGGTTCTGATCAAACAGCTTGGAATATTATATCCCCAGAACAATTTTGTATCCGCTGCCATTGAATAAAAGGAGATGTTTTCACCCAGAGGGGGCGGGGACTCTGCAGAAGAGCCCGGATGTTGCTCACATCTAATATCCTCCTCCTTTGCTTTGACCACAGGAAGCCAAACATGAGGTTTAAACACATTAGTCCCGATTCACCAGCCAACCACAGCCTGTCGCTACCTTTCCCTCGTCTCTGCAGTCAATCATATCAACGCAGTCTCTCTCCCCTCCTTCTTCCATACGTCTCCATCGCCTCCTTTTCGCCGCTGTCAGTGAATATGTCTTTGGGGGAGATCATTTCCCTCAGAAATCCATCATTCTACTTCATCTCGTCTCTCGTTCCTGTACCTGCCCAGGGCTAAGCGTCACTTCACACTCATTTGTCTGCTCTGTTTAAGCCTCTCCTCAGTGAATTATTTTGAGTAAGTTTGGAAACATGCAAAGATCAGTGTCTCGGCAGAAACATGATTCTAAGATAGATTAGGCCTATTTCAGACTTGTTTTACACCGGGTTAAGCCCTTTGTGATACTTGGAAATATGCTTTTCCTTTTCTCTACGTGCAACAATGTGGACTTCTCGAGATACAGTATGATTGGCTGTTAGCAGAGTTCCAGACCGTCCTGCTTTGGAACAGAAACAAAAAACAGGAGTGGCTGGCCGGCCAGGCTAACTCGGAAGGCCAAATAGTTTGTGAGATCCATTGCTTTAATGAGTGGGACTTAGTTCATTACAGAGAGTAAGTTATGCTGTACCTAAGATCTCCCTGCCTGCCCCGAAAACGATACTGATACTGATGCTTTACAACAATGAGTATCAGGGTGATCGTGGCGCAGATGGTAGAGCGGGTCATCTTGCGACCGATGGGTTGGAGGTAGGTTAAGTTTAGAAAGCAATATATAAAGTAAATTGGATTAAATGATGTCTTTATATATAGTACCTCCAAACACAAGCATTGAAAGTCACTTGATAAAGTATCGATAAGAAAAGTAGGCTATTGTGATCCAAATCCAATATTTTGTCCCAGCTCTAATAAATGCTCAATTTGCACACTAACAAAACATAGCACAGAGAAGCCTCTTGGAAGATATAGGTGAAAGGCAAGATAAGGCAAATTTATTTATACACACATTTCATGCACAAGGCAACTCAGTGTGCCTCACAGCAACACCAAAGACACAATAAAAAACATAATAAAACAAGTCAAACAATACACCCATAAAAAATATACAATATTACAAATAAGGGAATATTAAAACTATATTAAAAGTAGTTTTAATACCATCAATTGCCATAGGCAGCAGTAAGTAGGCACGTTTCCTGGACTTAAACATAGTAAGAGTTGAGGCCTGTTTCACGTCCTCGTTGAGGCCTGTCTCACGTCCTCGTTGAGGCTGTTCCACAGTTTTGCTGCGTGAAAATGAAACGTAGCCTCACCGTGATTAGTTGTGACTCTGGGAACCACCAGGAGACCCCTCCCTGAGGATCTCAAGGCCCGAGATGGTTCATACGGCAGTAACACGTCAGTTATATATTTTGGTGCCCGACCATGAAGCCAGTGCAGAGACCGGAGCACTGTACTAATGTGGTCATATTTCCTGGTTCTGGTCAGGTCTCGAGCAGCAACATTTTGAATGTACTGCAGTTGTCTGACAGCTTGTTTAAAGAGGCCAGTGAACAGGCTATTACAATAGTCTAACCGACTGGAGACAAATGCATGAATTAATCTCTCCATTTTAGACACTATGTTTTTTATTATCATTTTAATATGACTGTTAAAATTCAGGTCTGAGTCCATGATAACCCCGAGATTTCAAATTTGATTTTTAGGTTCTAGTGAAAGCGTTTCAAGATGACCAATGACAACCTCTCTGTGTTTTTTTGTGCCAAAGACAATGATCTCAGTTTTATCTGTATTTAACTGGAGGAAGTTGTTTTGCATCCACACTAACCGGTTTGATACAATGACACAGTGAATCTACAGGCCCATGTTCACCCGCTGTCAGTGAAACATAGATCTGAGTATCGTCTGCGTAATTGTGATAGGATACATTGTTACTGGATATTAATTGACCAAATGGAGGCATGTGCAAATTGAACAAGAGGGACCCCAGAATCGACCCCTGGGGAACCCCACAGGTCAATGCCATTTGTTCTGAGACAAATCTTCGAATCTCAAACACACCAGTACAGTTGATAGCTTCTTGAAAACCTCTGCTACAATATCATACTTATAAGTGATGCAATGTTACTTCATACCATACTTGCTCTATTATTTCAGTGGCATACAGACGTCAACATTTACAGAAAAACTACGGAAAGCGGGCACCTTGTTATAAAACTGCATTCTCCTTCCTCTCCTGCTCCTGGGGGCTCTCGTATCTTTGGAATGCCCCCATCTACACTTCCTCCAAAGGTGACACTCTGCAGACTAAGGTTACACGAAACACACTAGCTATTCATCCTTCGCAGATAACATCAGGGCGGTGCGGACGGCCGGAGTGGCTTTTTAAGCACAGCCCTGCACTGGAGGTGCGGTGTAATCAAATCGCTGAGCCGGTAGATTTCCCTGTTGAGTGATTTGGTGGCCGAATAATAAAGTTCGGGGGCTGAGTAGGAGTAGTTAATATCCGAATATTCAATATCCGCAGTGCAGCGATGTCAGGACCAACCAAAGCACAAAGTTCACAACAGCAAAATGCACTTTGGGAAACTTTAGAAAATGACATGCATCGCCATGTTGTTTCTTTCAATAATTAGCAAACTGTCAGGATTATGCGACGTTAAAAAATGAAATGTGGTTGTATAAAACCTTTACCATATCCATTTTCTTGACCTTAAAGGAGCAGACCACTGTTCACTGTGTTTCCCTACAGAGATATGTTCTTACCTGAGCTTAGACGAGTTGATGCGTAACTGTCTGGTCTTTGTGCGTGTGCTCAGTCAAGCACAATGACCAAAGATGTTGTTAGCATTTGGCCTCTCCCAGCATATTCCTATAGCTCCAAACAGGGGGGAAGTTACCACGCTCTTTCATGGGCATACACAAAGACCAGACAGGTACGTATCAACTCGTCTAAGCTCAGTTAAGAACATATCTTAGTATGGAATAATGGTGGCCTGTTCCTTTAACCTAAATCCTAACCTCCATATCCCTGTCCTTAACCTAAATAACCTAAACCCTATTTCAAACTCAAGCTGAAAAGCTCTTTGGCAGAACTGAAAAGGAAAAGGAAATGAAGGAAATATGGAGGATTGCTCAATTGGACTTTTTTGCCAACGTTTCACAATCTATCCCGAGGGCCTCCTCAGGGCAGTTTTTTATCAGCGAACTTTGGCGAAACCTGGCATTCCCATCACAGCTTGATCTGGTGGGCATGGATGTTAAACTTTCGCCCAACATCGCTATGGATAACTGCCATGAGAAAGAGCCCCCATGGAATAGATGGTGAAACATCTTTATCACTACACTCTGTTCGAAAGTGCATTATTGATCACAAAATATCCAGTAGTTTCACTTCCTGATGGGATCTCACTGTAACGTATGAGAGGCGTTCCAATGCAGCCAGTTTTCCTTCAGCCACTGGGCCCTCGGCGGGGCATATTGAGATTTCCACTGAGAAGTACTAAGCTTTCTTCCCACCATTAGTGCAGTCTGTATCCACTCTGCATTGTTGGGAGGGAGATCCTTAACAACAGAAGGATCGCCCAATGTAAAAAGTCTTGTAAAAAGGGTACATTATGCTTCACAATTTGTTTAATATATCTCTGAATCTCCCTCCAGAAATCCTGAACAACAGGGCAATTCCAAATCCTGTGAATAAGTGTCCAGTATATGTGGTGTCCAGTATAGCCTATTCAAAATCTTAAATTGGACAAGTCTGATCCTCAATTCCTTGGATAATTTTTTCCCATTCCGTAAAATGTTGGCCCATTCAGCATTAGTATATTGCGTATTAAGATCCATTTCCCATGCTCGTTTGAGAGTTGGAGGATCCTTGTTAGCACTCTTAAGGAGCATTGAGTAGAAAATCGAGGCCTTGCAACCCCTGTCGATGTCTGGTAGAGCCAATCTACATTAGAAGGAGGGCAAGTGGGAGATCCAAAGACATTACACAACAAATGACGAAGCTTTAAGTATCTCCAAAATGGATTCTGTGGAAGCCCATACTCAGTGCGAAGGTCCGCAAATGATTTGAGAGCTCCCTCTTTGTAGAGATCCCTTAACAATAAAATGCCCCTTTCCATCCAAAGTCTCCAGATGAATGGGCTTCTTGATTTGGTCAACAGGAAGTATGAGTGGTTGGAAAGTAACAACCAACAGACGGCGTCACAGGCCTGTCAAGCCCGTCCTATATAGGCTAGTTGTCCGTTCTAACAAAGGAGTGTACATTATACCGTTACAGCGGTGATCCTCTTATGCAACCTGTTCCCCACACAGTCCACAGGAAGCAACAGAGGCAAAGCTATATACGCACAAATCCACCAAACACACCATCCCCTATGCAGATTAGCGAACGCTCTTTTGATGAAACAATGTGATCCTGCCAGGCTGTTTGTAGAGACACGCAGAGAGGACTTGTGAGAGGGAGAGAGAGAAAGAGAGAAAGAGAGAGAGAGAGAGAGAGGCCAGATCACGAGAAAGGCTTGTATTTCCTGAGCATGAAACAGCCTATTCTTCCTGCACTGGAAACGATAGGCAGCTTCACCTTTAGCATAGTTTATCCCCCTGGGTATTGGGATTTCTACATCTATTTCAGGCCCTTCTCTCTTTCATTATCTCTAGAGGGTGTGCAGTTGATGTCACAGCATGACGACAGCCAAGTGAGTGTCAGTATAAGCTCAATCCCACCCTTCTAAAGAAAAATATTGTGTAAAATTGTGGCTTGTGGGCACCGTGAGGACAAGGGCAGTACCATGATGTTATGGGGAAATAGTTAAGGTACTGGGTCAGAAAAAATTGGTACAGAAAAAAATATATATATTTTGACTACAAGTTTTGTTGCCTGGTGGGTCCCGACATGGCACCAGAGACAGTTACTTTGTTGTTCTAGCAAAAAATAAATGAAATGAAAGTAAATAGCTGCTAATGTTTCAGCTTTTTTGGTTCTAGGGGGGGGGGGGGGGGGGTGTTTACATGGTGCGGGGGCATGTGTCTCATTCAGCTGCCAAGCTGTATAAAAACAGAAACGAAACCGCTAAATACAACTATGAAGGTAAGCTACATGCAAATGTAATGACAACACCAGCTAATGTTGCGCTAACAGCGGCTAAATGCTAATATCATCAAAATCCCCTTTTAGAACAGCCGTATGATGTGAAATATTAAATCCATATGACCTGCGTGTCAGTAGTGAGGGCTGTTCACTCTCTCGTTGCCAATCAGAGGCCAGTCTGTTCACGTCACATCAGACACGGACTAGCGTGCGTTGACCACAGCCAGAGGTCGGTCCCAAAACCGATACCTGGTCAGACCGGTTTGGCCCTGGCCTTTGTTATGGAAAAGCTCGACAAAGCGGGTGAAAGAGCCATTCGGCTGACACACGCCTGTATGTGGAAAGACACCTTAGAATAGCTTTAAGAATCAACCATGCAAAATGTGAATTTACCTTTTGACTGTATAACACACCAGCATGCTGCCATTTAGGAGCCAACATGTATTTTGAAACTGTAACGTGATTGGATTTATTATTACACCTCCTTGGGCACAGAACAAACATATGAAGATGTCAACATTCATCTTTACCCATTAGACTTTCCACTTCACTGGTGTAAAACTGTGATTCATATTTACTTTACCACTGACTGCACAATGTATAGACGCGTACATGGTCGACCTTTCTCACTCTCATATCTAAGCGTTGTAGGGTGTTGCATACTGAGGATACCGGAGCGCCCACGGGAACCCGGATGAAAGCCCATCTCTGCCCCCTCTGTGACATGTGTCCAGTCAGCAGAACGTGCCTGCCTCCTCCTCACATCACACAGACGGGCCCGATCTGAGGCGACGTGTTCAACACCACCGAGAGGGAGGGACAGGACTTCATGTAAAAAGTCTCACGTACAGACAGAAGAATAGGTGTTTAATACATAATTCAAATTATATAAATACCGAGATCAATCGAATATACTATTGAATCAGTTTAACACTATCTTTACTAAGCTTTAACACAATCACAATCTTTCTTTCTATTTGTGGAATATAGCAATTGCATATAAATAGATGATGGGAAACGTCTGTTTACTCACTTACAGACTTACTGAGTTACCTAATTACTTGGTCACATATTTACTTAACATGATTACTTAACTACTCACTTACTTACACACTTACCACTTAGCTAATTACCTACTTTGCTCCTGACATACTTGCTTAACTGTTGGCAGAAGTTCAGCAACAGTAGAACTATCAGATTAGCCTGTGGATAAACCCACTGTATTTCATACAGTCCCGATGAAAAGTTATGGCATTCACATTTTAAAGGTAAAGGTTAAAGTATACTTTATTAATCCCCATAGAGATATTCATTCTCTGCATTTGACCCATCCTCAATGCCGCTGGGGCGACCTGTAGGAGCAGTGAGCTGCCAGCTTGGGCCGGCGCTCGGGGACCCATCTCCATGATGTGCAGCCAGGCTGGTGGTCAGAAACACATGGCTGGAGGATTCACCTATTGTACATGTTTTTAGAGGTAGGGGAAACCAGAAACACATGGCTGGAGGATTCACCTATTGTACATGTTTTTAGAGGTAGGGGAAACCAGAGTACCCGGAGGAAACCACCCAGAAAGGCCCCGTCCCTGGTGGGAATTGAACCCGGACCTTCTAGCTGTGAAGCACGCGCGCTAACCGCTGTACTACCGTGCCGCCCCTGTTCCTTGGAGCTTAAAGGAACAGGCTACCGTTTTTCCATACTGAGATATATTCTTCCCTGAGCTGAGATGAGTTGATACGTACCTCAGTCACGCAAAACGACCAAAGATTTTATTAGCATTTGACCTCTCCCAATGTATTCCTATGGCCCCAAACGAGGTGAAGCTAGAAGTCCATCCATCCATCCATTTTCTTCCGCTTTATCCGGGGCCGGGTCGCGGGGCAGCAGTCTCAGCAGAGATGCCCAGACTTCCCGATCCACACACACCTCCTCCAGCTGTTCTGGGGGGACCCCGAGGTGACACCAAGCCAGCTCGGAGACATAGTCCCACCAGTGTGCCCTGGGTCTTCCACGAGGCCTTGTCCCACTAGGACATGCCTTGAGGCGACCAGTTAGAAGTGATCACGCACTTTCAAGGGCATGCATACAGACCAGAGAGGTACGTACTGTATCTACTTGTCTAAGCTCAGGTAGGAACATATCTCAGTATGGAAAAACTGTGTGCCCTCAGTCACACAAACAGACCAAAGATGTTGTCAGCATTTGGCCTTTCTCAATGTATTCCTATGGCCCCAAACGAGGTAAAGTTAGAAGCGACCAAGCTCTTCCTCGGGCACGCACACAGACCAGACAGGTACGCATCAACTCATCTAAGCTCAGGTAAGAACATATCTCAATATAGAAAAAAACTGTGGCCTGTTCCTTTAACAAGGTTCCAAGTAGAACTTCAATATGCAACAAAAAGAAATGGAAGTGAGAAACATGTGGCCTAGATGTTTTTGCTGCATTCATACATAATACAGTATAACCCAAATCAGCTTGAACAGAGACTGGATAAAGTACTGTTGATTGCAAAAGATAATCAAAGTGCATCTATTCCATCTCTCTGAGCTTTCCCAATTTTCCAAACTCATGTTCCGCCATGTCGAAATGATATACTACAAATTTCTGTAAACGTGTCATTTGGACATCGGAACATCTGCATAACGTTTTCCCACCGCACGATTCCCACTCCAGATGCACCTCTTCACAACAGCCTGGCACGTGTTTGTACATTCAGTACTTAAGATTAACAGACAACAGCTCGCGATCAACGTGAGGGCCATTTGGAAAGTGAGAGGGAGCTTCCTTTTTTAGCTTAGGGCATGGGGCTGGGGTCAGGGATTTGCCGACCTTCTGTCGCGTTGGAATATAGTTGGGTTTTGCAGAATTTAGCCCGCTCCCTCTTTCGCTCTCTCTAATATCGCCGTCGTCGGCATTAAGTGGTCTGCTTATGAGGAGGCAGCGGAAGGCAAAAGGGATTACGCTCATTCATCCAGCACACCCACACCGCCAGCAGACGAGGTGGAGCGGCGCCGTTTTTAATTAGGGCATCGTTGTTCCTGTTGCTTACAAAGTATATTCTAAAAGTACTTTCACTGTAGTTTTTGTGAATACCAGAGGTGGTCTGTCATGTATGTAAGTTTAAGTAAGTACGATAATTAGGTGGTTAACCTCTTAAGCTCTGGGATTTATTATTTTAGTTTCAGATCTTGGATCTTGGCGTTTGGTCACATTTGAGCCCAACCCACTCTGAGTCTCTGTGATCTGATTGGCTGCAGAGTTACACTGTAGGTTAGACACCGTGAGTCACAGTAACATGACGCTAAATAGTGAGCTCTTTATTTTCTGTAAAAAGGCTGTGGCCTCATTGCTCTTCAGTCACAGACTGAGAAGTGAAGAAGGAAGTCATGGAGATTCTGCTTTAGAACATTATACTTCAGCTGGATGTAACAATAAAAGGTTGAAATTCAAGTATTGCTTAGTAGTAAGGATGAAAAATCTCGTATATAATTAAAATATGAGTTCACTCACAAGGACCACAACCTCAGATAGTATGCACAAATACGTTTATTTATGTTCAACAAAAATGGAATTGCCGTTCTGGGGATTCGAAGAGGCAAGCTCCCGGGCTCACATCCCCGTACCTGTAGAAACAACATCTGTCCACCATGACTTAGAGGAACTGAGACAAACATGACTCTCCATCAGAATATATATTATGGATGTTTCTTCAACCTTCATATGCATCAATCAAGTGTTTGTTTGTTTTTTGTAATTGTAATAATAGTTTCTCCTATAATTCTTGTTTTTACCATATTTTGAGTTTCATAATAATGATATTAATAATGCATTGGTTTTATATAGCGCTTTTCTGGACTCTCAAAGACGCTTTACATTGCACTATTCGTTCACTCCATACTCGCTTGGGATTGGGCAAAGCAAAGGCGGTATGGCCAAATACCAAATATCTTATATCCAGCAGAAATCTGAAGTTCTGTCTAAAGCAGAATCTCCATGACTTCCTTCTTCACTTCTCAGTCTGTGACTGAAGAGCAATGAGGCCTCAGCCTTTTAACTGGAAACAAAGAGCTCACTGTATTTAGCGTCATGTTACTGTCACTCATGGTGTCCCTCGGAAGAAAGTCAATTCACATGTACACTGAGAATTTGTATTTGGCTGAAGCGGTTAAGAACTTAAAGTAGTAATTTTGCTCTGCTACATTTTAAGGATGAATACTTTATAGTCTACACATGTCACTGACGCACCACAAGGATGAAGGTTTGTCCCTGTTGTGTTTTACGAGAGTACCAATATCAGGCAAAATCAACTTTATGGGGTTTTAAACATGTTTTCATATCAAGCCCCCATCAATATCAGACCTGGAGTGCTTTGTTTAATTCAAGCGAGTTTTAGAAATCCTGCTCAGCCTGTCTCCCTATTCCCTTTAAAGAAGTCGTTTAGAACCACGTCGATTAGGATGAACGAAGATGTGTTTTGTTGAGTCGGTCCTAACTTGCTCCGCAGTATTGTAAGAATGTGGCAAAAATTGTTGCCACTCAATGAAGTGACTCATCTGCCTTTTTAAAGTCTAGGTCTGTAAATAAGGCAGAAGAAAATCCTTACCAACCCCTGAACATAAGCATTGTTGTCCTCGATTTATAACCGCTTTTTATTGAAAATAAACTAAAGCCCTTAAACTTGTAGTGGGGAAATATATGACCAGTAGCCGAACATTACTTTTAAGGAATGAAATCAAGCACTTTGGACACGCCTGGGGCAATCCTCAGTGCTTCCTGTATTGGATAGTAAAATTCTCAAAGTGGGCTTTATAATTTTGTGCAAACATGACTTCACTCTCATAGTCATCACATCTGGAGATACAATCTTTAGCCGTTTGTGCCTTGAGACAGAGCGACAGATGCTACTTTGCATCTAAACACATTCACTCAAAGGAAGTTAGCTGTGACGAGTGAACCTTCAGATTTGTGCACAAGCATTTCTACGACATGACTTTGCACAAGCCGACAACCAAGAATAAACAGGAACAAAGAAGAGGCGGAGCTATCGCTGCATTGTTTTGGGTAATTTACGTACGCTTTTAAACACTCTGACCCCATTGTGGACCTTCTGTTTGCCGACTAAATAATGTTGAAAATCTGGCTTGTTAATGGGCCGTCCGCACACTCCAGTCCGCATCCCTCCCCGGCCTCCAGGGGGCAGTGTAGCAGCTGTGGCCTTGCAGGAGTCGCCCGTCTGCACAGTGCACACTCCGGGCTTAGCGGCTCGTTACATTAAAACAGGCTTCTGTGACAGTCTGGGCATTATGAACGGATAAGAGGATTAGCTGATGGACATTTCTGGCCTTCACGCTCAATTATCAAAATGAAAAGTACAGAAAGAGAGAGAGAAAGAGAGAGATGACTGGACAGGGGCTGTGTGGAATTCAAACCCCTAAACCCTCCCCATTCGGCAGCATCTATCGGGTTGTTGCAGGTTACTGAAGTGCACGGATTAAAGCAGGCCATTGAAATTTTTATGTTTCTAAAGTGCAAAAATGTATGTTATGTAAGCATGTAAAAGGGGAGGCACGGAAGACAGCGGTTAACTCTGTCAAGCATATAGAATGTTGCGATATTTAGGCTCCTTGTGTGTGAACCAGGAGGGTATTTACATGCGTTCAAGTATCCTGGTTATTCCAGTTATCCAGCCTGGTTAGGCTGCTATGTTTCGGATGTGATGTGTACATGTGCCAGGATACTACCCGGAGCGGTTCGTGGGCTCTTGGGGACATTTCTCCGAAAACAACGACCAGAAGAAACAAGCAGTTGTGGTAATCAATTTATTTTCTTGTAGTAGAATCATAAATCAACATCGCGCGACATTTGTGAAAGAAGAAAAGACCATGTGGGCTGTTGTGTCTCTAAACACAGCGCATTTTCCTCCAGCGTGAATGAGGAAGTCAGAGGCTAAATTGGCACAGTGTTAGCATTGGCGCCCTGTTCAAGACTCCGCCTCTGTATAAATGTGCTACAAATGAAACCCCAGTGAACAATCTGGATGTGCGGGAGGGTCGGTTTGATTAAAGGAACAGGCCACCGTTTTTCCATAGAGATATGTTCTTACCTGAGCTTATAGACGTACCTGTCTGGTCTTTGTGCCTGTGGAAGAGCGTCATAGCTTCCAACTTCACCCCCGTTTGGAGCTATTGGAATATACTGGGAGAGGCCAAATGCTAACAACATCTTTGGTCGTTTTGCGTGACTGAGCGCACGCACAAAGACCAGACAGGTACACATCAACTCGTCTAAGCTCAGGTAAGAACATATCTCAGTATGGAAAAACGGTGGCCTGTTCCTTTAAGGGAAAAATTCAGGTCGTGCAGGTTTAAGACTTAAGTCCCAGAGAGACAGTTTAGTCCTGGAACAGGCAGTCACAGGAACTACCACAGAGCAAAATACTTTATTATTATAAGTTATGATGTTGTGGGAAAAGTCCCTACTGCAGCCAGTTAACATCCTGAATGTGGGAATATCCAACTCCGACACTGGCTTATCCCGGATAGTGAAATCAGTAATACTGACTTTGCATAGACACAGGCATAACCAGGATAATTAAATCCTTATTAATTACCAGGATACCTGAGTGCGTTTCATTGGACTTTTTAAATAGGTAAATTTAGATGCTGAGACTTTGGCTTGTTAACTTACCGGTAAGTGAAATGAATGTGAGATTTAATGGTAGATTAAAAAAAAACAGGTGGTTTACTTTGTAGATGATTTATTTAGTCATAATTCTAAACACATTTTGCATCACATTTGCATGGTTAGAAAATGCTACATTCATGAAACGCCCTTTTTTCAAAGTTTTCCTTGACCTTTCTTCCACTTCAACATGCTCTGCAAATTGCTTGTCCCTTCTAGACTCTCCTCCCCTCGCTCCCCAACAAAGCAAACCTCCCACCTCTCTGTCTCCAGGGATGTAGCTACTGTCAGACATCAGTGCTAGAATCAGTTAGAAGCACAAGAACTAATTAAAGATGAAAAAAAAGAAACGTAGTAATCTAAGTATGAGGCTCCCGCGTAAAAAACAAATTCAAAACAACTACGACGCCTGACCACGCTCTGACCCCGCTGCGTATAACGGGGCATGTGCGTCCAGTGACCTGTGCAGTGCAGGAGGAACATGGTTTTGTTTGCGATATTGACTACAGTATCCTTTCCCCCTAACAGCTGTGCGGGGCCTGGACGCGCCCCGGAGGATTCACAACACGCTGCAGCTGTAATGAAGCGAGTCCGGCATCCACCTCGGCAGACAGGCTACAGTGCCTTTACCTCCATCTGCGCCCTGCACTCCCACCACCCATCACAAACTAAATAGATCCGTCACAGTCCGCTGGGGCACATCGCTGTGGCTCGGGAAGATAAGGAAACAAGTCCAATACACACGGCGCACACATTTTCCGACAGCGTTCAGGTATCGGGTTCAAAGCTCGACGTATAACGCTTTTCCACAGTCACAATGAGAAGCCAAATCAGGATAACGGTGCAAAATGAACTATACAAGTAACGTGCAGAGGTACAGCTTTTATTGGTACTAATTAATGTTTTAAAAGGGGTGAGGCAGTATAAGTCCTGACTTCAGCCTAAACCCCTTTCGGTCAGGCTTCATTTAGCACTTAAATACTTAAAGCAACAGGCAACAATTTTTACATACTGAGATATGTTCTTGCCTGACCTTAGACGAGTGGATGCGTACCTGTCTGGTCTTTGTGCGTGCCCCCAGTCATGCAAAACGACCCAAGATATTGTTAGCATTTGGCTTCTCCCAATGTATTCCTATGGCTCCAAACGGGGGTGAAGTTAGAAGTGACCAGATAGGTACGTATCAACTCGTCTAAGCTCAGGTAAGAACATATCACAACAGTATGGAAGAACTGCGTGCCCTCAGTCACGCAAAAAGACCAAAGATGTTGTTAGCATTTGGCCTCCCCCAGTGTATTCCTATAGCTCCAAACGGGGCTGAAGTTGGACGCTAACAACGCTTTTCCACGGGCACGCACAAAGATCAGACAGGTACGTATCAACTCGTCTAATCTCAGGTAAGAACATATCTCAGTGTGGAAAAACGGTGGCCTGTTCCTTTAAAGTACATGTTTCCTTATTGTAAAATTATTAAGATCTTTGGTAAACATGTGACATGTGATCTGAATGATTATAATGACTGAAGAAAACAGGTAAACTACTACTACTGCAACTACAGACTAAACATGTAGGATTTCGGAAATGTGCATGTGGACAGGGGTGCCCGTTTTCCCCGAGGTGTGACATCAATGTCCTCAGTTGGTTTGTGTTCATGTGGGAACGTGAGGATTTTAATAACAAATAAAAACAGTCTTTTATCACTGATTAGTGCCTAACCCAGCTAACCATTTGAATTTGTTTGTATCATCTCAAAGGCTGAACTTTGTTTGGTCAAAACATCGTATTTCTAAAAGTCAGGAGCAGAAGTCGGGAAATTCGTTTTGACCCGAGTTCCCCAGTTGTTTCCCCCCCAGTTCCAGAAGACCACATGCCAACACTCCAGAACGATGCACTGCCTGACCGCAAAAAAACAAAAGGGTCCCGCGCTCTAGTATTTGGTTGTAGCACCTCTAGCTTTGATGACAGCACCATTCGCTGTGGCGTTGTTTCAATAAGCTTCTGCGACGTCAAAAGATCCAGTGTTACTTTCATTTTTCACCAAGATCTTGTTTAGTATTGTATATAGTCTCCAGCGCATCCTAAAGATTCTCAATGGGGTCCAGATCTGGACTCTGTGGCGGACGATCCAACTCACGCTCCCTGATCCACTCGCTGAATCCTGGCACCTGGTCATCTTTGAAGAAGAAATCCACTGATGGTCATTTGAGGATGTTCAGGTCGTCAGCTGATCCCTGACCAACTGCAACAGCTCCAGATCAGAACAGTTAACAAATCCAGGTGGACACTTTTATTTTTGTCTGGGCAGTGTATAGCATTATGTAAGCGTGAGGTTCATTTGAAATCTTTGAAAACATAGCATGCTGGGTGTTAATTTGTTATACAATTTTTTTCACACTTCCACCCCTTCCGCCTGTTCCTTCCCGACCTCCCGCCTGTGCTTCTGTGTGCGTCTGATAGATAAAAAAAACAAAACGCAACTACTCAGTCGTTTAATTTTTAGACCAACGGCTCGAGAAGTCATGCGCTTTTCTCACAGACCTAAAAACACAGAAGAGACTAATCCTGGGCAGCAGCAGCAGCAGCAGCAGCAGCAGCAGCAGCAGCAGCAGCAGCAGCAGCAGCAGCAGCAGCAGCAGCATCTGTATTGTCCCACTTATCACAGGGAGGGCATTGTCAGCCTAAGCCTGCATTACACATCTGATACTGGCATTTAGACGGCGGCTGATGTAGTGGAAATGTCTCCACCTGCTGTCACTGCTGCTGAAGTTGAAATATGTTGAGTCTTGCGCTTGGTTACATTCACAGCGCTAGTGTAATGAGGCAACAAACTGCAAGCACCGGCAAACGAACAAATGAAGCTATAAAGCTATTTGTTGTTACTGCAGTTTCTCCAGAGAGACACCAATACTAAAAATAATCATCCTTCTGTACTTCTGTTTGTGTCAGCGCGCTTCTGTGATAAGAGAGTGTGCTACAGTTTCGATAGGAAGAGGAAATTTGTCATTAAACAGGATTATTCAAAAATGGTCATTTCTATTTCTTGACTTGAACCTTTAAAGCCACACTGCGGAAAATTCCCGGAAGAGCAGCACACCCATGATATTAATTAAAGCAGTATTAAGTAACGTGTTTACCTTACTAAATCCCTCCTGCAGTCCCTCTGGGGGTAACACAAGTGTTAATGGGATGATTGGGGGGTCTTTCATCTCCCCCTGGTGTCTCTGGCCAGAAAACCACAATTGCTACTTCAGTGCCACCGGGTCGGAGTCTCCCCCTCTCCACTATAGCTCCAAAACTGGCCAAGCTCTTCCACGTTTTCCCTATTTAAATATGGTTACGTGAAGTGTTCCACTACAAAGTATAATTACACAAAATGTGGATTTTCTAAGCGGATAAAAGGGGGGACTATATTGTAAGGCGTAATAATACCAGGAGTAATTTGGCATCCGCACAGTAAAGTGAAGATTACTGCGCGGATTTTGAACTACTCCTGGTATTATTACGCCTTGCAATGTAGTTCCCCCTTTTATCCGCTTAGAAAATCCACATTGTTTAATTTTGTGTAATTATACTTTGTAGTGTAACACTTCACGTAACCATATTTAAATAGGGAAAACGTGGAAGAGCTTGGTAGCTTCTATCTTGACCTGTTTTAAAGCTATAGTGGAGAGGTGGAGAGGGTAAATGCTAACGCCGTCTGCGCTGTGTTTACGTGATTGAAGGCACGGGTGAAGATCAGACAGGTCCTAAAGAACTTGTCAAAGCTAAGGTAAGAACATATCTCAGTATGTAAAAACGGTGGCCTATTCCTTTAAAGGAGCTATCCTTGATTTTTTTTAAATTTTCTGTATTGGAATAAAATTTGTTTTGTCCTTTAGTATACAGTAAAAGCAGAAATGTATTAAAAAAACACTGGTTTTAAAGCCTTTCAAACAGAAATCTCAGGCTCGTAGGCATTTTTTATTTATTTTTTTTACAGTGAAGTGAGTTTTCCTCCCTGAAAGTTGTGAAACCTGGTTTAAACTCAGTCACTGTGACAAATTGTGAGAGTTTGGACCAGAAAATAGCAATTTGAAATTTGAGTAACCCTGTTTCTTTGTACAATCAGATATTGCTCCTTTAAACAGTATTTACAGCAAAGTTTGATTGAAAAAAAAAAATTTCCATTGTGTAAATGGATGTACAATATCCCTCTGTCCCTTTGTCTTTTCTGTCAGTGTAGTATTTACTCTCACGGACAATTAATGAGTTAAACAATCGCAACTTTCTACGACACCTGCAGTTGCACTTATGGCCTCTAGGGGCATGAGTTACTTAGTACTGCTTGAACAACAAAACAACAATTATCTATCTAAAGGCTCTGTGCATGGAATATTGGATAGCAACATAAAGCCAACTTCCTCGGGTGACGACTGTTTCCTTTCCGCTTTATTGTAGTTAGCCGTGTCTCGCTAAAATAGACAAATATTTGAACAGTGCGTGGCAGAAAACAAGCAGCTGTTGGATCATCACTTACATGTAAAAAAAAAAAACCCGTCCCACAACTGGATGTAAATACTTTCTCAGAGGAGACTTCTATGTTTCTATATTTGTAAATGTAGAAGTGTCAGTCTTGAAGTTACAAGCAAACCATAATTTGGTGCTAACAAGCAGTAAATTAACCAATCTGAACACATTTTTATGAAACACACTCGGCTTGAAGTTTATTTCAATTTTCCTCTCTTTCTTTTAGGATTTATGATGCTAACCTGCCATTTTAGGGTCAGGTGTAAGGTGTAAGGTTGTAATTTGGGATTGCAATTATGCACATCAAAATCTCAAAGCAGTGTGATACCTCATTTGAAAGCTAAGAACTTCTAGTTTCTGTTTATGTGTAAAAGATCTGTGTGAGTGAAACACAACTTACATCAAACTTGCCGTTTGTAACTGTTACAAACGGCAAGTGGTTGGGACGGCAGGTAACAGGTTAAAAATGTGGAGAGGATGTAGTCATTACCTACACCGGACAGGAAGTCAGCCAAAAACATGAATCAAGAGAAAATTGCTGAGTGAAACACATTTGGCATTCCTCTGCTGGTTTAAGGAAGTCAAGATCCCTTTAAAAAATGTCAAAAATTCAAATAAAACAAACTGAAAGTACAATGGAAGCTAATGAGCAATGTGCTAACTGCTGACCATGTGTGGATCTTAAAATTGTGTTTTCTGTCCATGTGTTACCACATAGATGGTCAGCTGCCTCAGTTTTCTGAATATAAACTCAAAAAAAATTTCTGAAAAGTCTGTGGGAAAAACTTGTGCTTGAATCAAAAGCACAGTGTCACTGCTCTCCTAAATCATTTTACAACCTGAGCTTCTATTTATTTTGTATTTGTTTTTACCTGTTTTCATTCAGAGAAAGCTAAGCAATAAGTCCTATTAAATCGAAGTCAATGAAATTAGTGAAGGAGATAAGTCTATTGTGCATGTTTTGGATTGATGGGGAAACCAATGTGCCAGCCCAGAGGAGACCCACCCAGACAAGTGCAGAACATACAACTCCACACAGAACACTGGCCAAATTCATTTGTTCAATAGAGAAAATGTAGTAAAAACTTACAGGCATTTGACAAAGAAAAGTGTTCTTTAATGACAGGAGACGCTTTTATCGGTACAAATGAGTCCAAGTCCAGACAGTTAACCTCCTCCTGCTTCTCACGCAGGCAGATTAACGACAAATGAGGATAAAAAGTGTACAGAATATAAAAGGGGACATGTACAAGGATGTGGCAGAGCTGAGGGGGCACAGTCTCTGGTTAGCCCCTGTCTCCTGACGCTGGTGCTACACCACGGCGTACTGCTGGTACAGGAGCTCTCGGATCTTATAGTAGTCGTCACAGAGGCAGCCCTCCAGCCCGATACGACCCGCCTCCGTCTGCGACAGGACAAAAAAGTGGGAATGAGACAGCAAGATAGTAAATACACCGTTTCATTTTCAGCCTGTGGTTTGCAAGGAAAGTCAATGGCAGCACAATGAACACACTTTGAGCTAAACCTTGGTGAGCGAAGTCAAATACTACTCCAGGCCGGTTTTTGGATGAGGGAACATTATAACATGGTCCACATTTTCACACTCCAAACTGTGAAACTGAACGACTACTGGATTGAAGCGTCCCAGGGAACTCTGAATCAAGTGTGCAGAATTATTGAGCAGCCATTTTCTCTCACACCAAATGGGAAAGAAAGGTCATCTAAAAACTCTGAAAAGTCCTTAAATATGAGGAGCTGTAACTCAGTCCATAAAACCTTTGAAAGTTCCTGACGCCGTCTAGACGTGTCAGCTTGTGTGTCTTGTTCAATAGTGATGGGGTTTCCACTTTTCTCACATTAGCGATACCTCTCAGCACTGAACACTTTGTACTTTTGGACACTTCACATCAGCTACAGCTGCTGAAAATGTCAGCACTGGATAAAAATGGAGTCCTGCTGGCTCAAATCTTTGACTGTTCGTTACTATCTGTCGTTTCATGTCATCTCATCTCTTACTACCGTGACAATTTAATAATAAAAATAATAATATAAAATATATATATAATATATAAAATACAAAACTACAAATTCTGCAGTAGACGACCCAATTTGCCACATTAATCATGAACATATATGAGAAGAAATAGCTCTGGAAAACTAATGATTTAAAGCTGCCTTAAGCGATGTCTTTTTGAAATGTTTTCATCAGTAGGTGGAGTAGTGAACTCTGCTCTGCTCCACCACCACCCTCCCCCCCTCACCTGGCTTTGCCCTCGGGGGCAATGCAGGGGTGAGGGGTGTATTGGGGGGGTGCTGTGAGGTGAGGGCATGGATCTATTATAATAAACGGGTGAGGGAAGTGCGAGGCGCAGCGCTGGTCTTCTTCTACATTTTGTCTACATGGTGGCGCATCTAGAGGAGGTTATTGGTAATGCATCGGTGACGGACCGGCAAAACGGGATCACTTAGAGCAGCTTTGAAAGGTTGGATATCATGAAAATATATACAATAGATTAATTGTTATCAAAACAGTGTTGCTTCCTCATGAAAAATATACTGAAATGTAAAAATCAGCAATGCAATCTATATATAATTCTTTGTAACCTAATTGAGCATTGATTTTACGATATATACACTTCTAAAATTGCTAGTATACATTGAGGTTCTCATACATTCAATTTCGGTTTTAATGCTGTGCAACATGACAAAGAAATGGCCAAAACAACTGGAGTCAGTTCTACAGTGCTTCTACAGGTTCAGGTCCTGGCTCTAGCTGAACGAGCGATGGCACGACTAAATACTTTTTGGCGCTCTTTAGTTCCACGTTTACTTACTAAACTTCACAATACAATATAATGCGATCCTCAGTTTAGCCTATCAGTGTTCAGATTGTGCCGTGACCGTGCGAACAAAACCACGCTGTTTTCTTACCAAAAAAAGGACCCAATACTTGTATAACACGCAATACCCTCTGCTTTATTGCTCCTACACATATTTAACATGTGCACTGTCGATCTTGAACTTATAACATGAATCAAAAATTTAAGTGCAGTTGGAAAAATGGAAATGATTACGAGACAGAAAGCTTCTTGACACCGGCATTTTGTGCAACACGGCACTAACCTTCTACCTACAAGCAGAGGGCTGTTTAAATAAAGATGTTATGTTTAGAGACGGTTAGAAATCAAAGTGTGTCTCTCTGTTTGCACACGCTCCGTCTGCCAGCGGCTTGGCTTTGATATCACTTTCTAGGCTGACTCTATTTTCAGTTCTTGTCAATTATGCAGGTTGTTTGTAGGCAGATCGCAAAAAACTTCACATTTAATGACTTCAGTTGCTCTTCCTCTGAAATGGGCGGCTAAAGAGAGACTCGGGTTCATGTGATATACAGATTGTGTTTATGTTAAGGACAGTTAGAACGTTCTCTCCTGAAAACATGCCTGGCTCAGTTGTGAGTAATCCTGGTACTTTGGTCCGATCTGGACCTGGCTCATGTTTGGAGCTGTCCTGCGTTTATTTATTTGTTAGCCTGCCATAATATGTAAAATATACCTGCTGAAGCACCCAAAAGAAGGTTTATATGCCACTATTATTTACCTGCCTACTTTGAGTCACTATGCTGCTTATTTCAGAGTCCACACTTAAGACTAAATGAAGGCATCAAAGTGTTAACACTAATCCCTTTTCTGTGCTTGTCAGAGTTTTAAGTATGGCATTGAATCGGTGAAAATACTGGTAACAAACAAGTCCAATTTAATTCATAAATATGGAAACATATTTGATCAAACTTATTTTGATCTCTGTAGAGCCACCATTCTCAAACTGGGGTGTCTGCAAAGATGCTTTGAACGAGACCAAAAAAAAAAAAAAGTGACCAAAACAAATGAATCTTGCAGCTGATTTCCAGATTTTTTGCAGAGTTTCATTTTTACCGTGATATAACAAAAGCAACATTGCACCTGGTTCTTTTGGGACTCTTCCTTCAGCAACGTTACAAACAAATACACTAAGGCTCTTGAAACCTGACCGCAGTTTACCGTGGGTCGGTCCAAATATTCTTCCGATGAACCTGTTGTGGGCTGGTAATTGTAAAACCGGATCATCTCAACATCACTACTCACTAACTGAGAAATCCAGCCACCCCCAGAGGACACTCACCCTGCGCACGGCCACCAGGTTGTTACACACCAGCACTCCTCCCACGAACTCGGCCTGGATGCCCTCCTTCAGCAGCACCTGTTTGAAGTCGGAGAGGCGCGGCTCGTTGATGAATACCGACTGGTGTCCCGGGATCTGACGGGGACAAAACACACCATGTCATCGCTCTGAGCTTTTAGAGGAGACAAACAAACAAGCCACTTTACAACATGGTGGCCGACTTACAGCAGGATATGTTTTACATCAATACAACTGCAATAAAGTGAGTATAATGAGCTTTTAAGCATGTTACAATGCGACCTCATCACAAACTTACTGCGCTTTGCCTTACCTTATGATCGCTCGCAAAACCTATCAAATGTATTTTTATTAACAATAGCAACGTAGCAAAGGGGAGGGGCTTAGGGACAGACTTCTCGAATCAGGAAGTGAAACTACATGATTTCAAACAAACAAAGTGAAAGATAATAAAGGTCAAGACATGCAATCAAGCCTGCAAAGACCATAATACCCCCCTTTACCTATTTCTATTTACTAAGTCGTTCATAATGACAGGTAAATACAGTCAGTTAGGAGCTCTAGCGCTGAGCCAGGTGTAATCAGCAGTTTGTCCACAGAAACCTGGTGCATTGTGTGTTCATGGACAAACTAGTCAAGTCAACTTAAGAAATCTGGTGAAAAGACAACACTATAATGCAACGTAGGAGAATAAACTTGTAAGAGGGAGCTGCTGCGGGACCAAATATACATCACAAGTAGGGCTAAGAACTGCTACATTTTTGCCAAGAGTTTTTTCGATACCAATACTAAAATATTTGTCATCGCGAACCAGAAAACAGATTAATAATTTTAATAGATTCCTTTTCCTTCCTATTTCTTTGACACAGTGTTGTTTTGCCCATTTTTAATGATAACGTAATGATGACAAGTTAAAAATAGCTCTTTAGTGACTAACATGATGAGACATTTTACATTTTATGTTAATGAGACGAGACAAAACTGGGAGAAAGTGGTCTGTCAGACGCGGCGCCGTCAGCTCATGTGGACTCACATACTGTCGGGCTGCCTCTGCCTCTCTCTCCTCGCTCTAGTATCAGCGTACGTCCTCCATGGAGCTTCTGACAGCAATATACCAGGGACTTCATCTTTTCTCAGGACAGTTTTAAATACTGTTACGTATGAACGCAGAAAACATATTGATGAACGAAAATGCAGATGGCGCTGATGCAGATGAGGAGCGAGAGATTATTATTTTTTATCCCAATTTACAAAACGTATCGAAATTATTACTCAATATAATGAAACTGCCAAAAACTGTCATATTTAGAAATGACTAAAATGTGACGAAAACTAAAACCATTTTGGTCCAAAAGACTAAGACTAAAACTAAAAGGGCTGCCAAACACAACACTGCTTTTATCATCACTTAAACACCAAAAGGGCAAACAAAAACACTTTTCCAATTGTTTTCCATATTTTTTACATTTTTTTCTTCTTTTTTGTCCACTTTTTCACACAAATTATTCCCAATTTCCCCCCTATTTCTTCCTCAGGTTTTGATGATGAACAGCACCAAAACTTGGATCTAAAGATTTCTTCAAAAAAATAAATAATAATAATTCTTAAACCTTTATTTTTTTGACCAGAAGTACCTAAACTTTTTTTCTTGATGCCACACTGGTATCGTTTGACGGTGCCCAACCCTAATTACAAGTACACACAGTACACACAGTACACACAATACACACAGTACACACAGTACACACAGTACACACAGTACACACAGTACACATAGTACACACAGTACACACAGTACAGCTGAAATCTGGCACAGGCAGTTAACTTGGCAAAGGGCTCTTAACCGGTTCAAAATGCTAGCACCAGGTCGAAAAGGAGAATGGGGAGTATCTATTTTCATACCTCGACAGAGAGATTCATCCATTTTCAAGTGAATACGGATTATGGGCACATCTTTTAATCGAACACAAATGTAGCTGAAACTTAATTTCCCCTTTGCCTTTTGGCCATTCCCTCCCCCTCTCACCTCGTGGGGGGGCAGGGGCTCTAGCGTGGGAATGACGTCGCTCTCCTCTGAAAACTCCTTCTCCTCCTCTCCGAACAGGTTCATCTTGAGGGGCCGCGGCGCTGCGACGGCCGTGGCTCCGAGGTCCATGCTCAGGTCAGGCGCGGTGGTGTCCATCGGTAACGTCTCCGCCTCCTCCGCCGCCGCCTCATCCGCCGCCGCCGCCCCCTCCTCCGCCAGCACCCCCGTGTCCACTTTGACCACGCGCATGTCCAGCACGCCGTCGATCCACGCCAGCTCCGTGTCTTTGGCCTTGCAGAAGTGGAGGGAGCTGACCAGAGAGTCTTTTAACCGGACCTAGAGTGTAGGAAACATGAGGGTGGGGTCAGTGTTGCTGAGAACGGGATGGGGGGGGAAAATGCAGTAAAGTGGCGACATTGGGGGGTTGCCGAGCCCATTTTCTCCAGTTCGGCATTATCCAAATCTTACAGCTTGACCTGAGGACACACAGCCAATATAACGCATCATTTGAAAGCTAAGGCCTACGAAACTCACCTTAGCTCCTTCCTTGTTTTCGAGTAAGTTTTAGTCAGCATTAAATGACTAGTTTGGGTGTGATTAGCGTTATTTTTCTCTGTTTTGTAAAGCATATTGTGGTGACGGCACGTTCTTCTTGTCTTGGACATGTACCTGGTATATGTGCGTCTCGCTGGTGGCGTCGATGGTCTCCTGCAGTTTGGGAGTGTAGACTTTGAGGTCTTTGCTGAAGGCTCTGCAGGACTCGGCCAGGTCCAGACTGGCCTCGGGAGATCCGTGGACGATGACCAGCTGCCGGGGCTTCATCTGGTTAATGATCTTCTTTATGGAGTCTCCGTCAGAGCGGCCCTCGTAGTCTATGTACGACACTCTCGCCCTGGAGGGAAGAGCGCGGCGTTTAATGGGAGAGACCCTGGAAGGACTCAACCTCTTCTGAGTCTCAGAAGGCACAGACCTCCAAAAAGGCCTCACAGCTCGAGTCCGGATCTGGACTACAATAAATTATTAGGCTAAAACAACTTTTTAGGACTTTTTACCATGCTACAATGTTGTTACCAGGAGCTCTATTCACTCGCGCACCTTTGGGCAATCTTTGAATCTACCCCAGTGGCCCCTAGTGTCTCCCTAAAAGCCCTTCCTGTTTTCCTCTCGATCTCTTGCTAAGTGCAATCCTTTCACCATGAAGTAAAATGGGAAACTACTGGATATTTTGTTTTAGATCATTATTTCATTTCTATCCAGCAAAGCTAGTGATAAAGATGTGTTTGACATGACCACCAAATGCCTGCATGAAGCATAATATAACGTCGACAAACACTGGGTGAACATGTCATCAAATTGGACTCGTAATAAGCCTGGTTTAGTCATGCAGATCTGAAAGTTCAATTACTGGGGAATGCGGCACTCGCCATGTTATGCATAAAAAACAAGTGCAGCTGAAAGCCTCTTCTAGCCTAGTCACAGGAGGTGGAATACACGTAATGGCAGACTATAAGCTTATATCACTCGTTCAAAGTAAGTAGCGCCAAAATCAGGTCCTTATTAATGCTTGGACACTTTCTTACATTAGAAAATCAAGCATAATGTCCAGTAGAAGTGAAAAAACGGCATTTGAAGCATGTGGTACGCAGCTCTACTGATAATTAATTAAAACTGGAGCAGTTGAACCACTTTGCTGCTCTCCATGTCTCTGCAGCTTTATTTAGGAGAAAAGGCATCCATAATTCAGCATTTGCTAAAGTAGAGGAGCAGTAGGTGAAAAAGTGTATCTTCCTCTTGGCTGTTTTACTCATGTTTTTTCCCCAAACAGCAGCTTCAAACTAGAGTTTCACGTTTCTTATTTTTCTTTGCTTTACTTTTTGGATTGGTACTTGTGAACTGGTACTTGCCAACAAACTGCACAGTCCTTTTTTTCTGCTTGTTGTAGTGGTGATTCTAGCTTAAAGGTGAAGGCTGGTGTAGCCTTCTGAATGGTGTAGGGTTGAACTGTGCTCAATGGAAAAGGCCAAGAAACATCCTCACTAAACTATTGCTTGAACACAGACAGTGCACTGACCTGATTTCCAGGTTTTCTATGCTGGACACACATTTGGTGGGGACCACAGACAGATCCTGGTCCATAGGTTCCTTGGCCCCATTGGTCAAACCAGACTCCATTTTGATCTTCTCCTCCTCATTGCTCTGAAGGTCTGGAACAAGGAAGTCCTCCAGCCTGAAGAAACAGTCGGGATCAGTTAAGAAAATGAATGTGTAGGAGATGAGCGGGCTGTACATCTTTGGAAATGCTGTAAAAGTTTGCTGTTTTTTAATTGTAACTATTAAAATTGCAGCTAAATTTCAAAAGAGATCAGGATTCTGGGAAAATTAGCACATTTATAATCATAAACCAATGGAGATGAAAGCATAGAGACACCGATGCCTATACCTGATGACCTCCCCGTACTCGTCCCATTTGATCCGCTCCTCGTGTGTGGGGTACATGGGGTACGACTTCTTGGCCTGTTTGAAGAAGCTGCCCTTGCGACTGCCCTCGCTCTTCATCATCAGGTCGTGGTGTTTGCTCTTCACCGCGGCCGGCTGCTCCAGGTCGTCGTCCATGTCGCTCTCGTCGCTCGAGTCCATGTCCACTCTGCCGATGGGTCACAATGGATATAGAGAGTTAAATATCGGACTGACATACGCACGCAAGAAATAAAATACAACAATTAACAGTTTAAAAAGTCGTCATTTCTTAAAGTATCACTGCATTGCAAGTTATATGCAACGTCACAAGAGCAGCCAATTGTGAAACTAAAAACGCTCTGAAGGCTCGGATGGACAACAAGAAGTCTATAGTTCTAATGCAGGGGTGTCGAACTCTTTTGGGTCGTGGGCCGACATCCAGCTTCCTTGGCGGGTCTCGGGCCAAGAAGCAGACTGTCCATTTATTCCGTGGCTATAATGTGTTGTTTATAACCTGATCTCTTATGTCAGTGCCCTCTACTGGACAGTGTGGAATTCTTTCCTTTTTTTTTTTTTTTTTTTTAAATTTAATTTTAAGGTTGCCCCCTAATGGCTGGAATGATCATACTAGTTATTTCCTTCAAAATTCATAACTCCGGACAGGAATGGGCTAGAGATGTACTTTTTTTTGTTTTGTTTGACATACTCAGAAATGTATGCCTTACAAGTCAGGGGCCAGATTAAATCATCCCGCAGGCTGCCAGTTTGACCTGTCTGTTCTAATGGGATTTCAAAATAAAGCATCCTAAAGAGAGATGCAAAAATCACAAAATATCACAGTGTGGCTTCAGTTTATTCCGCTATTCTTAATTCATAAAAGGATTTGGGCCGTTGGGTTACCTGGACAGGTCAGCCCAAAGTGAAAGAGAGCAACGAGCAGGAGTCTGTGTCTGTTGTTTTTATGCTATCAGTCACTATACAGTGTATGGGACAAAGGAAAAATAGGATCATTAACAATTGGTACAGATTGGACATTGAACTCTGCTTTTCAGAAAGAGTGCCTGGCTCTTGTGTTGTATCACCTTATCTGATGTGATAATTAACGTGAGTTGATTTTATGACAAGCTGAGCAGTAACACTTTGGAGCAGACACATTTTTGTCCTTCCATCTCAGCCGACATCGCCGTGGGAACACAAACTACCTTTCCTGGGGTAAGTTTAGCACAGCAGCTGTATTGTGACTCATCCCGTTTTCCCTTTAGAAACGCTGCACGTTCCACATCTAGGCCACCATTTGCGTCTTGTTACACGCTGCAATAAAAAGTGATGACTCCTCCCAAACACAATGTGCTGCTTCAGCTTTCGCTAACCATTTTGCATTTCTTACACATCAAAGGACACAAACGCCTTCCAAAATAAAAGGGGAATGGAGTACTTTTTAGGCGTACAAAATAATGTGACTTACTCTTTTTCTTGCTCCAGCTTCCTCTCCGCTTCTTTTTTTACTTTCTCTTTCTCCAAATATTCGTCCAAATCCTTTCCTTCAAGCTTCACGCGTTTCTTCACCTGAGGGACAGACGAAAACAGTATCCAGATATCAAGGTATTTCAATTTCTGCATATAGAATTTCTTTCTATTTCTTCAGAATTTCTGGGAAAATGGGAAACATTTGAGCCAAAAAATTTGGTTAATTTCAGCTTACACTGTTCTCGACCATCATTTTGATATTTTCAATCAACTTACACAGTACAGATTATTGAGCGATGTCATCATTTTCCAATAAATCTAGATTTAATGCCAATTCGATTCAATTAATGCTTTTTAATGAAAACAATTTAATTTAAGGCCTTGATTTTGGGACAATTCATTGAAAGATCTTGATTGTTTTATTTTGTCCTGTGTCGCCATTACCTCCAGGTCGAGCATCTTCTCCTCGGGGTGGTCGATGAGGTAGCGTGCCAGCGTGCCCGGCGTGGTGCGGTAGGTGAGGATGATGGAGTTCCTGGGGTTTTGGCACCACTGGATGAAGAGCTCGCGGGAGAAGCCGGACTCCAGGTCGGGCTGGCTGCACAGGACCACTTTGGGACTGGGAACTCGGGCCAGGTCCGACAGGCTGTGGCACAGGGTCAGGTGACGGAACTGGAAGGGGTTGTTCCTCTTGTCCTCGAAGCATCGCATCAGTTTGTCGCTCATCCACTCCACCTACGGAAGGAAATGCACTTACATAAACCTCTGTGCAACTGGCCCGGTTTATGGACAGAAAAAGGAGACGATACATAAAGCGAAATTTCTCCATCATCAGAGGTAAGAGGACCAGCGTGACGATGGAAAACCGGCATAGGTGTTATAAACATTACCATACCGCTCACTCCCTGAAAGGTGTGAAACATGCTTAGAAACTTATCCCTGCAAAGAATGAAGGCGTTAGAAATGTGTTAGGAGATATAAAAATGAGTTTGGACCACATCAAACAGTATAAAAGAGACATATTATGCTAAATGTACTTTAGTGAGCTTTAAAGCTGGTAATGGTGGTTTTCCTGTAGTTAGGACTTGGAGTAATCTCTGAGGAATCTGCACTGTCTTGCCTTTGTGTGTTCTATACTTTGGAAATGACTGTTTTCACCTATCTAACGTCCCCGCCACCCACCCTGTGTTAACAGCACTCCGGTGCCAAGGAAAAGTGACGGCAAAAGGCGAGATCAGTCAGAGTTTGTCTGTGGTGACCGTCCTTTGGACCAAAATGCATTGTACCGGCAAATGCTTTGTAAACAAGGACTCATTGCAGAGTTTGTGCTGAACCTGATGCGGTCTAAAGATATAAGACTCTGCTGCTACCCCAACCAACGATGATGAGTTAAACAACGGCAAAATGGTTCCTTTTGGGTAATGTAATGTGCATTGAGAGGCTAGAAGCTCCAGGAACTATTTCTCATATATATATATATATATATATATATATATAATATGCTAAGCATGACAGCAGGGATGGGTAACGAAACCCGGTATCATAACTTGACCATAACATGTCGAAAAACTAGGGAAACACTTAAAATGCTTAAAAAAGCGAGACAAAAAAGTTATGATCAGTTTTGTAGGTCCTAGCCTCCAAATGAGGCGGGAAGATCGAGAAGATTTATATTTGGGTAAAAAAAATCTGCAAAGGTTATCTTAGTACTTTGGTTAACTTTTGATTTCTCACTTCTCTAGACCTTTTTCACCAGGTTTCACCAGGACAGAAAATTCAGCGACATGCGCAATTCAGAAAATGCAAAGAGGAGAAAAATCTCCTCTCGCAATGTTAAAAAAAAAACGGAGGTGTATATATTTTGAAAATAAAAATTTTGAAAAAGCTAAAAGTTGTGTCAGATCGGGTTTGAATTTTTCGGGCCAAAAATTTTCGTCAATGTTCACTGGGTGAAAATTGCGATGGCGTGAAAGAGAAAGAATTATATATTTTGGGAAAGTGCTCGTGCATTCCTACCTTATGGGGGGGGTCGTGCCCGTCAGTGACCCAGGGCTCTCAGTTGCCCATGGGCTTTTATGGGCTCTATACAACTACAATGTTTATTTTTGCATTATAGGGAGTGCTCCATTTTTCTGCGTATAATTGGACAGCAGTGTGCACCGCTTCGTACACTGCTGTCCAATTACAATGTTTGTTTTACAATACATGTGTACGACGTGCACAGAACGTGGACCACAAGAGGAGCACTCTATACGATTTCAGAAGCCCCATCGCCAGCCCTGATGGCGTTCGGGCCAAATAAAAGTTTCCAGCCGTTGTACCTGTGACTTTGAGAACTCCACCACGTTGTAGCTGACATTGTTGAGCAGAGCCAGGGGATAGACTCCTAATCCCGCGTCTTTGGTCCTCCAGATCTGGTCCAGGAGCTGAGCCAGTTCCAGCACCCGCCCGGCAGTGTCCACAGACAGGAGCACGTTCCCGTCCCCGCGCAGGGTCTCCATCACGTTGGCTAGACAACAAAAGACAGAAAGACATGAGTTAGAGGGGAATATACACAAAGAGCATTCTGGGGTTGTATTTGTCAAGTCTATGTTCTCCCAGTCCCCTCCTCTTGCTCATCTTTGATGCGCAGCTGTTTCGATAGTGAAGAAAAAAGGAGGAAAATAGACTGTTCAGCCCGTGTGGCTGTAGAGAGGCTGTGGTGAGTGTTTCCACTTCATGAGAGAATAAAGCTTAGCAAGAGATGGAGAGGTGTGGAAATGTAGGACCTTAGGAGGTTTTTTTTGGGAACTCCGGCCACAGTACTAACAGTAGCCACCGGTGAAAATCTAAAGACTATTCAAAGATGCGTGAGTGGCTCAAAACACCAATCCAGGTATGTTGTTGATGAAAGAACAACATTGTTACCTGGCTAAAAGCTCTTAAAGGTGGATTTGAACATAAGAACTTACTGAGGAGCTGCTCGTCCCGCTGTTTTCGCCGAGGCTGTACATAAGCGGCGTTAAAGGAGTCTGTGATGAGTAACGAAGGGCGGCTGATGCTCTCCAGCGTGCATCCGTTTAGGTGACTACAAACAGAAGAATGGTCGTCAACATTTCGGCAAAATAAATCCACACAAAACATGAATAGGTTTGCCGACACTCACATCTCTCTTTTGTGGTTGAAATCCACCGCGTAAACGATCTCCTCCTCCCCGTCCTTCACTATTTTCCATATGGTGCCTCCGATCATGTGACCAGCAGGGAGGGGCATTATGGACAGGCCGTGTCCTTTACCTGTCGACGGAAACACGGGAAACACGGTGAACCTTGGACGGAGGATAGCCGTGGTGAAAAGCGTTTTTTGTTGTTGTTGTGTCTCACCTTTGAGGTTCACTATCTGGGAATATTTCAGCTGCTGGATTTTATCGAAGGCACTGTCTACGTCGTCGAGGGTAAACAACGTAAAGTCTTCACTGTTGTTTCGAGACTGAGGGGATAAAATATGGATAAATTAAGGAAGGCTGTGATTGCTTCAGCTTCCATTTACCCAGGAATTTCCCTTTTTTTCCAAGTCACAATGGGTTGTTTCGAAATGCAGATATTTCACCCTCTCATCTACTTCCGTTCAACTAGTTTATTTCAGGTTGAACTTCTAGAGAAGCAGCTAGTCCATAGCATAGGCCCTACCAAGTTTACTCAAGCCTGCCCTCACCTTGATAAATGGGCCTAATTGTTCTCAAGTATGTACTCATTAATTGTTAAGTCAATAGCAAAACTAGGCATAGGAAATCTAGATTTGTTGATGTGAATTTTCACTAAATGACCATGGTCTCCACACGGCTGCAGTGAAGCTGTGACGAGTGTTTTCACTTTGCAATGAGTGCATTAAAGGCTCTTAAAGGAAAAAAAACAATGTGCCTCTAATTATATAATGTTACAAAATCAATTTCATGAGCCTGCAGGCGTGTTTTCTAGCATTTCTGTGACCCAGAAAAGTTGTGAAACTTACCTATAAACCCATCCCTGTCAAGAAGTAGGATACTACAAATATAATAATGTAAGGAAAATTAAGTTTTACTTTTAGTTTAGTGGTTTCCTCGTTCATTGTTTATTATAAGAGAAAATCAGGTAGAGGGCCTTTAAGCTTAGTAAGCGACTGAGAAGTGAAGATACGAAGCATAGATACGCATAGATACGCATAGATACGTAGGACCTCAGGAGGAGTTGTTTGGGAGCTGTTGCTGCAATGCCAAGAAGAGCTAACCACTGGAGAAGATCCACAAATTACCGGAAGAGGCGCTAGAAGCTCCAGGTGTTTTTTTTTATAAAGAAAAATGACCTGGAGCAGGGTAAAAAGCTCTAAAAAGTTTGCATAATAACCCAATTCAAAACAAAATATTCATTTTCTTTGGTGTTTAGCTATGGTTTGAGACTTGGCTGGGATTAGATTGATTAAATCCTCAATAAATTTGTAAATAAAAGTCTGTCTTGTTCACAAACGATATAAACCACACTTTTCCATATTGCTTTTACTCTGCTAATGTGATCTGCACTGCACAGCAAGTTAGTACAAACATCTTCACCCAGTGCAGATGACAACTTGAAACCTGTCCACCAACAATGCAGTCTAGCTTTCAACTTCTATTAATAAAAAGAAAATGCCTAGTTTCCCCTGCTTTAGGAGATTTGAAAACAAAAGGGAAATCACCATGTTTCCTTTCACAACCTTTGGAAGACACAACATTAATATTGTAAATGAGAGAGAATGATCCCAACCTGATATAAATCATACATGAACATCTGTCCCATCTTGTAAACCGGAATGGTCGCGTATATAGTGCAATTCAAGCCCAGTTTGCCCACAGCATAAGGCAAGGCACCCAAGTGTATCGGGTCTGGGTGTGAGAGGAGAACCGCATCCACCTGGTGAACATATCTGCGCAGAAAACAACATATCGTGTCATTATTTTGGAGGTTTGAGTATGGTGGTTTGGTGGAATATATAAGCCGGGTAGACTGTGTACCGCTTCATGGCGTCAATAATGTCCATGGAGAAGTTCTCATCCCAGCCACAGTCCAGGAGAAAGCGGAACTCGTCCACCTGCAGAAGGTAACACAGGGCAGACTCCTCCTGGACCCCCGAGACGGCCGTCAGCTTTATAATAGACGTCATGGTTTCAGGTTTTCACGCTGCAAGAGCCAAACACAGTCAGGGGAGAGAAAAGCCATTTTTATTTTCATGTCGTTCAGCCCAAACCTTGAGATTAACAGGTATATTGATATACAGTAATATACATTATTAGTTTTAACATTGTGCAAACTTGTGTTTAACAATGTACTTCTAATCAAACTCACCAATAACTCTGAGAAACAAAAAATAGTGGGGATGTAAAGCATATATTTTTCTGTTAACAAACTTACAGGGAGTGGTCTGAAAAGTAAGCTCTTTCCAATTGACAAACCACATGTCATTGATCAAATCAAGTGCATTAAAGCTGGAGTATCAGATTTTTCCTGCATAAAGTTTGACATTTTTTAATTTGGCCCAAACTCATTTCTAGCTCTGACAATCCCTCCTGCACATCCGAATTGTTCAAGCAAATTAATTATATACACGTTTCACGCCCGTGTTCAGCTTTGAGTGATGGCAAAGTGAAGACAAAGCAACAAGGTCTGTTTTTTTCTGTATTTACAACATACTCTGTGGTGTATGTACTTTACAACAACAAAAAGTCAGGTACCCCAGTTTTAATTAATTTCAGCGTTTATCTATTTAGCGGTTCCAGTGTCGTGCCGAAAACTGCATGACCGCGGAGAAATGCACCCCATTACCGTTTCTATTCTACACCAGACAGGAAGGTTTTTAGTGATGCATGACGAACTATACAATACTCATTTTAACTGAAATGAAGCTTGGTCCTTAGAATAATACACTAACCTGCATTATGTTTCACCTTTCCACTGTAACATTGCACATCGCTTGCGGAAATTTAGACAGTACTGATTAAAAAAGGACGAGATAAAAAATATTATCTGATATGGGAGGGTTAGACGGGCGAGAATGTTTTTAATGTCTTTTAAAATGTACAGCACTTTGTGCAGCACTTGTGTATGAAAAGCACTTTATAAATAAAGTTTTGATTGATCTTTTTTTATATGCCATCTTCACAGTTCATAATACGGAGTGAGTAAGCACAGTGTATTTATAATAGGTGACTGTATTGAACATTACTGTTCTCTTTCAAAAAGGTTGGAATGGGGTTGATGCGAGCATTAAAATGTGGTCATGCAGTTTTCGGCGAGACACAGTTCATTACATATCTAAATGACCATTTTAATAGTATTAATTAGCTAATAAAAGAATGCAATCATTATTTCAAGCCATATAACGTCTTCTAGGGGAAAAATAAATACGTAAACAGGATTTACAATTTAACCCTGCTACAAGTTTAGTTTAAACCTCTTCAAACATGTTCTTAAATACAGGTGTTTTTCTGTAGTTTAGGCAATACCCTTTTCAGACTTCATGTGTTAAAGCCGGGGTACCTGACTTTTTGTTGTTGTAGAGTACATTTATTGTTGCCACCTCAGAGTATGTTGTAAACACAGCAAAACACAGACCTTGTTGCACCGTCTTCACCTTTTATTGAGACATAGAAGACAGAAGTAGAATTTAAATTAGTGCCATTTATTTTGAGGGTGGTCCCCCGCCTCACTTTGACATCCTCAAAGCTGTACTGGGGCGTGAAGCGTACATGTAGTTAAATTGTTTGTACAATTCAGATACACAGAAGGGATTGTGAGAGTTACAAAGACGTTTGGGCCAAAACTAATGTCACTGTTTGAACAGCAAAAATCAGGCACTCGAGCTTTAATGCTCCTCAAATTGTTTCAAAATGTGCACTGGGAACTAGATCTTGATTCAAAACATAAAACGCAAGTCTCCTTGTCCCAACACAGTCGCAATGGCCCTCCAGGCCCGTAAATATGTGGCCAATGTCTGAAAGTTGTCAATAACCAGGGTGATGCACCATGCAACCCATTCATTCATCCACAGCAGATTTAGACAAACCCAGAGGGAAATTATTTCATGTGAATATTACCTCATATTCACCTGTAAAGGGGTGTGGAGGTAAGAACCTTCTCAATTGTGTAAAGTAAACACAAAACTACACAAAAAACAACGTCAAACAATTCCTGTACAAAACAAGCTTAGCATGTTAGCCGATAACGAGAATAGTCCTGTTTAAACTCCATATAGGTCAAACAAATTAGTCACATACCATTCAGAATGAGTGTATTTATAAGTACCACTTGGTGATAATGGTTAGAATTGTGTAGGTAATAGGAATATCCAAAATATGAGCATTTTCAGTGCTATCCCAGACACACTTGGCTAGCCGACATGATTACCGCTGCAAGTGTGTGAGGTCAGCGGGCCGTACCAACTAAACCGGGGTGTACGGAAGAAAGTTCATTTGTAAGAAAACGTAACATACGCATTAGCGACTACAATATCTATATAAGGTGGTTTGAATTCATGTTATATAGCCATATTAAGTCTAACCAGCGTGTAAACTTTAAAATTGACAAAAAGTGGTACTGTCCAAATCCCCTGTGAAAATGGTACAGTCCTATGTCCTCTGCCTGCTGCTAAACGAGGAGCTGGAGGCCAGGGCTTTTTTCGTAAATATTGGATAAAAACAAGGTATATTCTTATGTTTCATCTGTTTGGTTATAGTAAAATGATTATATAAGCTACAAGATATTATTCGGGTGAGGATCTAAGTCAGGAACGTGGGGGAATATGAAAACAACAAATAAATAGTTTACTACTGCTAACTAGCTAGGCTTACTGTTTGGTTTTCGAGACAGTTTCGTTCCGAATTTAGATAGCACGATTATGTTTATGTCGGGATGAATTTCAGCTTCTCTGACAGCTGCTGTCGCATGAAAACTGATGAGGGACCCCTGGAGTAAAAGTAGTCTTAATGAGAGATAGCATAGCCAACTTGGTAGCCGACTACTTGAGCTAGACAGGTTAGCAGCACAAATGTACAGTATTGTACAGATGCAGGTTGTGTTGAACTTGAAGGTTTATTTTATAGCAAAATGATAAACCATAAATGCAAAGTTAGGTATATTTTGGCCATGTCTGGGAGCAGGTTTAGGACCCCCCTTTCTTGTTTTCTGCAATGTCCTGTTTTGTAATGTGTTCATGTCTTGTAGTCACATTTATGTTTGCAACTGACTCTCTTCCGAGTCAGATCTCTTGCTCGAGAGACAAATTAATAAATGTAACCACCAAGTCTTGCTTCTCAAAGGTTTTTGTTGTGTTTGTGTTTTGCAGGAAAGATGTCGAACCTTCTTTCGTTTGCCAGAGTGCACTGGGTGAACATACTGTTGCCCATGGGGTTTGTGTTCGGCTGTTACATGGACAGAAGAGACGACTCGAAGCTGACAGCCTTCAGAAACAAGAGTCTACTGTACAAAAGGTGAGGGCAAAGGTGTTTAGATGGACCGTAGTGATAGATTTAGTAGATGATTGCACTTAATGAGTGCACAATTTGACAAAAATGTGACTTTAGAGATCTATTTAGAGATTTCTTTCACAGACCGTGCTGAAATCCGTTTGTAAGAACAATATTGCATTATGCAAAGAGAGTTCTCGTATACCAACATTTTTGATCAGTCCAGGAAAGTCGACAGCATAAAACCTTCTTCTCTTTACAGGGATCTGAGGCCCGGAGAGGAGGAAACCTGGAAATAGACCATTCAGCCCACGACTCTTGATTGAACTCAAATCAGAATATTTATGTGCTGTAAGATTCTCAAATATGTTTAATGGTATCTAATAAAATATGATCTTTCACAATAAAGCCGTCTCTTGTGTTTTATTTTTAAATATCTATATGACAAAGATGTGAAATTTATTGTTCCTTACTACTTCTCATTTTTAGCATCATGCACATTGTCTTGTTGTTCATCAATATACTTTCTTTGGATTCAAATAAGGGTTAAGTTTCGAGTGGAGTAAGGAGCAACGCACAAAAGTACAAGAAAGAGTATTTATTTGATAATGGATGTTGCATTTACAGAGGTTCTTCCATGTGGATTATCCCTCTCTCAAAGAGCAACTCCACCAAAGCGATCTGAAGGGAGAGAAGCAAATCAATGACTTCTAGTTTTTAAGAAAAGCCAACATTAATATATGAAACAAAATGTACCACGTCATCGGCAGAGTCGGACGGGATACTTCCAACACTCACAAACTTGGGATATGCGTGGATTAGAAACTCGATTGCATCAGTGTGCTGTGACAAAAGGAAAGAGATACTGTAAAGTGCGCATTTACAGATTTTACTACAATTTTGTACTTTTTCTCCCGTTTGGCTTTACCCAAATTTAAACGCTTCTTGAAAAAGGCATCAAAACGAGGATGAAAATACAACAAAAAATGCGACAAAAACACAACTAAAAACGTGATGAAAACGTGACAAAAAAGCGATGAAGAAAGCAACAAACACATCACAAAAAAACTACGAAAACGCATTACTCTGGCCTATAGGCTGTGAGCTCGAGAATCTTTTAGATTTGGGTAAAGCTGAACTGAAGAAATACTCGGTTCAGGGGTGCGTACTTAAAAATGTCATTTGACCTTGTTTAATATTGGGTTTCCAATAATGATGTGAAACAATAAACATGACAGTCACAACCTACTGTCCATAACGAGCCATTTCAATCTTTCGACCATCGACCTGTTCCTTTTCTTACGTCACTTTTGTTTTAGAATAAAAAAATATTTACTTATTATTTATTTTTAGGTCGGAGGGGCCGATGCCGCAAACTGGTTGCCTCGCTTCCGTCAGTTTACCCAGGGCAGCTGTGGCTACAATAGTAGCTTACCACCACCAAGTATGGAGTGAATGAATAATGCAATGTAAAGAGTCTTTGAGTGTCCAGAAAAGCGCTATATGAAACCAATGTATTATTATTACGTGAGATTACAGATTTGATCTTTACATGATTTGAAGCTGTCAGACAATTAAAAAAAAAAAAAAAATGGCAGTAAAATAACCCACTTTGTATGAGAAAAAAAAGTTTTTCACTTCTCAAACACATGTCAGTCCATTTTTTTTAAATTCTGATGTTGGTTGGTCTTTTTGTTTGGTATAAAGACAGGTAAATAGTTTAAGCAGATTTGGGGTAAATTGACCCGGGGGTTTGGGGTAAAGAGCTCCATAAGAAACAATGAATATCAAACTACACACAATTTGAATTTACAATTCTATAGTTTTTTCATTGTTTATTGGTGGTTCTGAGTTTGGTCGAAATCAAAATAAAATACTACATTACAAATAATATGCGATACAAGAGCAACAAAAACGTGCTGGGAAAGCAACTATAACAAAGCGACAAAAACACATGATTAAAGACTGATGAAAAAGCAACAAGAAATCAGCAAAGCCACAAAAGAGAGACAAAAAAGTGACAAAAATGCTGTGAAAAAGTGACCAAAGCACAACAAAAAAACAACAAAAACATGACAAAAACGCTTAAAAAAATGCAACAAAAAAGCGGCAACAACGCAACAAAAAAGTTACGATCCTATTTGCAGGTCTAAGCTTTCAAATGAGGCGTTACTCTGGCATAGAAGCTGTAAGCTCCAGTCAAGAAGCTTTTCGATTAACAAAAAAACGTTAACAAAAAAACTCTTACCTCTACTTTGACTCCCAAACTTTTGACTTCCTCTTTGTGGTAAACCCTGGAGTTGGCTGTTGTGTAGTACAGGCTGATCACATCTCCGTCACTGCATAACCTGGGACACATTTAAATCCTTACTTTTAGAGACAACAATAGTGATGTATTGGATATTTCGTTTCTGGAGGCTGAGGTTTTCAAATTAGACCCCAGGCAGGATTGGGCAGTCAGCGATTCTGTCTGTGAAGACGCCGTTTTGTGGGGAAATGTCTGCTTTTAAGTCGGTTGGTTTTATTTATTGTTGTTAAAGGTGCATTATGCAACTTTTTATGCAAAAAAACATTTTTTGTGTGTTTGTGTGTATTTGACAGTGTTTGGAATAACGCCGTTTAAAAGAACGGCGTTAGGTAACGGCGTTATTTTTTCAGTAACGGAGTAATCTAATTCATTACTCTCCTCGTCGTTACAACGCCGTTATCGTTACTGGGTAAACAAAGTGGCACGTTACAATTGGGCTGAATGAAGCGCCGCGGTGTCAGCATGGGGAGAGCAGTGGAGAGGGTGGGCGGAGTCTGACGGAGCAGAACACGCACATCTGACTGTCCGTGCAGAGTACTGCATCGCGCTCTCTGCTCCATAAACTACTTGTGTCCCCGACCCGCGGCTTGTCATCCCCACAGCGCGGTGCAGCCGCAGGGGAGAATCAAGTTGGTGATCATTGATCAGTAGTGTTGGAACTTATTTTTAACCCAAAGACGCAGTGGACGCGGTGGAGACACGTCTTTCTCCCTCTCTCTCTCAGCGCCTTTCTTCTTCCTCTCTCCCCGCTCTCCGCTCCATAGAACAGTGCAAGGCCACTAACCTTCTGGGGCATGTAAACTTATATTTGCTGTCGATTGTTTCACGGAGAGACATCATGCTTGTGCGTAAAGTCTGCCCTGATCGTTGGCACATGTTACTCTTGTTCCTCCCCATTCTCTTTGAATACGGCCATATTCCTACATTAATAAAACAGCGGCGCAAATACAATACCACTCAGTCACAGGGGCCTCCCCCACTCACCCCCCATTCAGTTCATTCAGTTACTATGAACATCTTTGAACATCTTTGAACACCTGTCTGTTCTAACCATTTCAATTGACTTGTGAAAACAGCAACAACAAAAAAACAAAATTCTTTGACATATAGCAACACAAATAGTTACTTTCCCTGGTAACGAGTTACTTTTATTATAGAGTAATTCAGTTACTAACTCAGTTACTTTTTGGAACAAGTAGTGAGTAACTATAACTAATTACTTTTTAAAAGTAACGTTCCCAACACTGGTATTTGATCTGTAATCACCCAGTGGCTGTGTGAGTGGTCAGCATGGCACATTTACTTTCAATCATAGTTGTCTCAACAACGCTCCAGGATCCAGGAGGTTTTCTCGTCTGCAGAGAAAACCTTCCTAACAATTCGGGTCTTCTGCTCTCCCAAAATTTCATCCAGTGAGTGGCGCTGTGATCAAAAAATGACAGTTTGTTGCGGAGCACACTTCCTGTTGCTCAGCATTCTGCATTCAGACCAAACACGATGGAGACTTTTCTGTTTTGCCTTAATATTTGGTGCAGCCCTGTGAGGCAACTCCTGTTGTGACATTGGGCTTTACAAAACCACTGATTGACTGATTTAGACGTCAGTGATTTTGAATGTGTTCTGAAGCGTAGGAAGGAGCTCTTGACTGAAAAATAACTGCTGTTTTGGTTCTAACTAGTCCCTCTTTGTTACTGCCATGTCCAATGGATCTTCAACTATAGCTATACACACGATCTACGCAAGGATCTCCCCAGTATTTAAGCACATATCTAGCCCATATGTCTGGATAAAAGGACTATTATTTGTGCCAGTGGACAGTGGTGATTCCAGGTTAACCCCGTTAGCTTGTTACAATGGCCTACAGCTCATTGTTGATGAAAAGTCCGCAATAAACCACAAATGCCTAAAGCTCAGAGTGTGATCATCTCAAAGGCTGCTTTATATAGTTATCGGCTTTATGGACGTTATTCGTGCATAATACTTGTTTTCACCGGATCTATGCGTGGTAGCAGCAAGTTAGCAGCTCGGCTACAGACTTATTTATTGACGTGGCTGATGTTCTCACGTTGAAAACACAGACATGATAAAGTTGTATTGGGCAGAGAGATAATCAGAGGCTGTCAGTGCTTGTGAAATGGCTGATTTTTACTATAGTCTCCCAGGGACAGCTCACAGACCCTGGGGGCAGCGGTTAGCTATCCCGCCTGGCCTGTGATGCTCCGAGCCGGGCGGGAGACAGAACCGGAAGTTGCATTATATTACCCATGATGCAATGCAAAATTCAGTCGCTCCCCCTTCCATTGGATGAAATTTTGGGAGAGCAGAACGCCCGAATTGATCCTGGAGAGTCCTAGAGACAACAGTGATTGAAATTAAAGGTCCACTCATCCAGCCGCTAGAGGTCAAATATGCACAAATATCTTTTTTTTTCCCCCACATAAAAAGTTACATAATGCGCCTTTAAAAATATGAGGAAAATGAAAAACCTTTTTTCTTTTTTCGAAATTCGATCATTGGAATCAATCTTGCTGCCCCTTTTCTAGGGTTGAGTGCCCTTAGATTTTTTTCAATGCCGGTACTTTAACAATACTTGAGTCATGATACCGATACCTGAAGAAAATAGGGAAAAAAATTGAGAGAAATAGGGAACCACGGACCAAAAATTAAGGGAAAAAATTGGGGCAACACCAAATATGGAGAAAGATTTTTTTTCGGTACCTGCTTACGATACTTTTGTTTTTTTCGATACTGATAGTGCCCAAACCTTTTTTCGATATCAAACTGGCATCGTTTAACAGCACCCAGGCCTACCCCCTTTTCATGTTCAAATTTTGAAATGGCCGATGCCCTCAGCAACGTGAAACCACATGTGACCGCAGATCTGCCTTGTCCTCATCGATATGCCGCGCACAGACTGTTTGTAATTAACCGAGGGGATTCTGAATGGAAAGCAATCCGACGCAAGGACAAAGTGCCGCTTCCAGATGGAGCTGATTTAAATGGGTTACAGTCAGAGAGGCACAGACCAAGGACACGCAAAACAGCAGTCTTGAGAGGAAAGCCAAAAGACTGAATGGAAGAAAAAAAAGATGATGATGCGATGATTCAAGGGCGAGGAGATTATTTATTGCCAGGTTAAAACGGGCGGTTAAAACGCCATGAGGAAAAGCTTAGGGAAATGGAAAACGGCATAAACGTGATAAATCATTTTGTTGGGGCATAATGACATTCGGTTGGAGTTGTCGTTTTCGACCTTCTGTAATGTTCTCGGCTAATGCTCATGATGTGAGAAGGTTGATGCTTCAGCAGGTTGGGGGGGTTCACTGTGGCTGGTGTCCTTGGGGAAGGACTCCGTTGAATGTAGTGTTTTTACCTCGCACAGCCGGCGCGGATGAGGCGGACTTTGCTCTGGGCTGTGATTGGTGAACCCACATCCTCAGACTGGCCGCGGTGCCATCGCGCAGGAGCTCCTTGCACACTACTGGCCAACTCACCTGAGGAAAAGGGAAATCAAAATATAATATCACTTTATTACAAGGTTGAATTGAGTACATAGCATAGCACCCTTTTTGATGAGGACATTTTAGTCTTGGATAAAAAAATAAATAAAAAAAAACATCATTAGCTTTTGAGAACACTCAAGTACTCTAGCAAAACTAGTACAAGTTAAGTACTAGTCAACTTACATAGTGCTTTTCTACCTTCATTAGACCTAAAGTGCTTTACAGCAAAGAACCAGTCACTCATTCACTCTCTCATTCATACACCAGTGTACGCAGACACAGGGGTGAAGTGTCTTGCCAAAGGACACAACGACAGTGTGCGCCTTCAGGAGCTGGGATTCGAACCCCCGACCTTCTGATCATGAGATGACCCACTCTACCAACTGCACCACAGTCGCCCTTACTGTAATGTACAGTGCCCGTCAAAACACTTTTTTTTTTTTTTTTCAACTATTTCCATTGTAGACTCTCACTGAAGACATGAATGTATGAATGAACACATATGGAATTATGTTTGAAATAAGCTGACATAAATTCTTCAAAATAGCCGTCTTTTGCTTTGATTTCTGCTTTGCACTTTTGACATTTTCCCAATGAGCTTCACGATGTCGTCACAGAAATGGTTTTGACTTCACAGACTTTTCAGGAATAAGGACCTTATGAAGCTCGTTTGAAGAATTTAAAAACATAAGACATAGTTATTCACCCTTTTATGTTTCCTACACACAGTAATCAAATGTGCTCATTCACAGTTAAAAGTCTTCAACGAGAATCACAATGTAAATAAATTGTGTTGAAAATAAAAAAGCCGATACATTAAAGCGTTTCCACACTTTTGACGGTACTGTAGTCTTGGTGTAGGTTTAGTGGATAACTGGCCATAATGTATGGGTGCACGTAGAGCAGGGATGTAAGCTGTGAAGTGAAGCTACGAGGGTGAACATGCCAAAGATTTGGGACAGTCCTGGGGCAGTCCTGAAAAATTTAGGGACGTCTCAAAATGAAGACTTGTGTCCCCTGGCCCAAACTGTCCAGCCAGTGATGCTAGTCCCAGATCAGGAGCAGTAACCACCTGATTAAAGACCAACACACACAAAAGGCCTCTGTTATTGTCTGAGAGAGCGCTGGAGCAGATAATATCAGTCTGGGACAGTGACTGACGCACAGATCGCTGTAAACTTCAAGGACAGACACGAGAGCAACAGTAAAGAACTCTCTTACAAAACAGCTGCTCTGCCTCTATGTAACAAACATTTTATTCACCGCAAAAAGGTAATCAAAAATACCATTTAAGAAGAAAAATAAAAGCTAGTTTTGTATATTTGTGTATTTGATCACATATTTTTTTATTTTGCTTCTTCTAAAGGTTGACATAATCTCTGATGAAATGTTAAACAATAAGACGAACACTGATGACTTGTACCTGGAGTGAGCATCGGGGGGAGGCAGTCGTGGATGAAGCCTCTTGCTTTCAGATCCACAGCAGCATCGACGGGCGCGTACTCCGCCAGCTTCTTTATCAGACCTTCCACACGAGACAGGAACTTGGCCCTGCGGGGGTCATCCTGGACAGGTCACCACACAGTGTTAACAAACGTGACACATTTTCATTTACAGAAATATCCAAACAGATACTACACTTCCAGAATACTTACCGGCACAAAATCCCAGTCAATATCTCCAAAAAATCATATCATGTGTCTAAAAGAACAATAGCAGCTAATCAGCTATGTTCAAAATAAAGATTTATCCAAAGCCATAGTGCGTAGTATTTCACCCAATGAAATGAATAAAACAAACATTATTTTATTTTACTCCAGGGTACGCATACCACGGTTTGGGAACTCCTGTTCTATTTTATCTTAAAGTAAGTAGTGATTTACTAGTGGAATACTTTCCACCTCGTCCTACTGTCTCCCAGTTTGGATTCTCACAACTAAGGAAATGGACCATTGCACTGATCTGTCACAGTCTGGAGCCTTGATCTGCTCATCAACTGCTCACTGTCAAGACCCAGCTCTCCATCTGAGCGAAAGACCAGATCCACCACAAACAAACTCTTACCCAACCTAACTACAGGACCTGTGAGTTCACCAAGGCCTGGAACAGGATCTCCTTCACCATAATAACCATACAGTCACCTGGACTTTCTAAAAAGCCTGTGGTCAAACATCTGGCCGACTGCTATAATTGCGACCACTAGTGACGCACACTGTAGCCTCACACCAGTGTGTTCCTCCTTTTGTGTGACCATATGTTTTTGTGTCGAGTGTTGAGTTGATGTTGTGTTTGTGTGGACAACACTCCCCACCCACTGCACGGGACTATAGAGGAGCTGAGCAGCTCTTTCAGTGACACACTGAGGTACCCTCAGTGCAAGAAAGAGCGCTACCGCAAGGCCTTCATCCCCACTGCTGTCAGACTGTACAAGTTTGTAAAGTAACATGTGCAATAACCTCTTTGCAGAATACATGCAATGATCCCTGTATTTACATCACCTATCTGCGCCACTTTATCAACCACTTGCACTATGATGTAACACTGACTATAGCACTGACTATAACACTGCTAACACTGACAATAACATTGACTATAACATTTTTTGTTACAGTCAGTTTACTTTATTATTTACTGTTTATACTTTTTGTCCCCACAAAGTTATTTGTGTATAAGACACCACTATTTACTATTCAATTGTCTTTTTCACATTTCCTGCCTATTTCCACACCCTGTTTCTGAGAGCTGCATGTAACAAGTACATTTCTCCATTGTGAGATCAATAAAGGCTAACATATCTTTTCTTCTGCAGAGCAGGAACCTGCTGAAAATCAGTTTGTACTGAGCTAGGCCCGATTATGTTTTCAATCTTTCCTGAATAATAAATAAAATGAAATGAATTGCAAGATGCGGAACGAAATAAACACTCAGTGAAACTTTAAACAATCAGTTTTAGGTAAGCTGTACATAGAAAGTTCTCACCAACAAAATATATGGAAGTGCTCAAGGGGTGATAAAGCATAGTATAGTATCCCAGCTTCAACTTAAGAAACCTCACCCCAAGTGTGCTCGTAAAACTCCACAGCCACACGAGTAAATACCTTGTCTGAGTTCTGTACTCCCATATACGTCAGATAGTCGAGCGGTAAGCCCTGCCTGTACTCCACGTCCTCCTCCATGGCGATCTCCAAAGCCGCCGGCACCATCTGAGAGAAAAACTAAAAGTCACCTAACGACGTATCACACACTAACAGGCCAAACGATAAGGGGACTGGCCTTGAGGAGCAGGTCGCCCCAGCTGTTCTTCTGGAAGGACGAGACGGTGATGTGCATGGAGTGGGCGTCGGGCAGGCAGTCGCCCTGGTGGATGAAGCCCCGCGGGAAGTACAGGAGGTCCCCGGCCTCCAGCACCACCTCCAGGATGGGCTTCCCGATGTCGGACTGCGAGAAGTTTGCTGGAGCAGAGAAAGGGAAGGTAATGTGGTGCGGTAGTGGGGCTGAGGAAGCATTCAGGCCCTCATGGTGCGATGTTAAAGTCCCATACTGAAATTATTTTATTTTATAAATACCCTCAGGCACGTTGTTCATCACTTTTTAATTGTGTTTTTGTCGCTTGTTTATTGTATTTTGTCGCTCTTTTGTGCATAAACATCAGAAGACATGCTTAACTTTTTTTCTTTTCTATTTCAAAAAGGTTTTTCCCTATGATTTTTCCGATTGCTCAAGAGCACAATGGACAAAAAGCCAATCCGCTACTGCCACCACTGCAATATCCTCGAGAAATACTGCATAAATCGCTATTATTTGTGCTTTCTCAAACTGACATGCATATGTATGAGCAGTCTGGCCCCTGGGCCACTGAGCTCATTTATCCAAAGACAAAACAGTCCCAGAGGCTGCCTAAATCAGAGCTGTCAGATCCCACACTGGTCAGTCTGCCTTGAAAGTGCAGGGCTGTGGAACTTATTACCGACTGACACCATATCTCAGTTTAAAGAAAAAGTTCACCTCCAGGCCTTAGTCTGGGAGTCGGAGAAAGTTAGACGTGAGTGTGAGGCTGGATGAATGGATGAGTCTGTCACGTCATTAAAATGTTTTGTAAATTAGTGGTGTAGAAAGGCCTGGGTATATTTCCCTTTACGATATTTTTTTAGATGGAAATACAAGGAATTGGATCAAGAACAGCAAAATGTGTTTCAGGTGTCTGGGTATGTTCAATGGCAGCATCATTCTTTCAAAAGCAGTCATACAAACTCTTTTTTTGTCATTTAAGGCAATTCTCAGAGTACTCTTTGAAAACATTTGTCACCATTGGCAACCCCCTCTTAGTTTTAGTCTTTTGGGTGAAAATGAAAATTTTTAGTCTTTATAGTCACATTGTAGTAATTTTAGTCCAGTTTTGGTCAACTTCACCCTAATTTAATAGGTTTAAGTCTAATTTTAGTCTGTTTCAGTAAAAATAAAAGGCGGCTATTAGTATTCGGACAAATACATTTAGGTGGATAAGTATTGTCAATGGAGGTGAACGTTGACAGATCGTATTAAGCTTTTGACAGACAGATAACACCACAATAGGCAGAAATGTCCTCTTTGTGAACAGGGCTTTTCCTTCCAGCGGCCGCTCTCTGATCATCTCTGATCATCTCTGATCATCTCTGATCATCTCTGATCATCTCTGATCATCTCTGATCATCTCTCATCATCTCTCATCATCTCTCATCATCTCTCATCATCTCTCATCATCTCTGACCGTCTCTGACCGTCTCTGACCGTCTCTGACCGTCTCGCATCGTCTCGCATCGTCTCTCATCGTCTCTCATCGTCTCTGATCATCTCTCATCATCTCTCATCATCTCTCATCATCTCTCATCATCTCTCATCATCTCTCATCATCTCTCATCATCTCTCATCATCTCTCATCATCTCTCATCATCTCTCATCATCTCTCATCATCATCATCTCTGATCATCGCTTTGAGGTTGTTCATTAACAGCGCCATCTGCAGATTCCTTCATCAAAATGCTTTCTGGATTCATAATGCTACTAATAATTATAATCATCTCATCATGTTTTGTTCACCAAAGAGCAATTATTAGTATATTTACTTACGACTCGAGAACACCGGTAACACCTCATTTTCTGACCTGCAAAGTAAACCAAAAACCAACAGTTACACATTTTGAGAACGGCAGTAGCGGTGTGAAAGTCGGAAGTCATTTATTTGGCATCAGAACACTTTACATTTATTGCAGGAGCAAACAAGTTTAGAAAGATGATCTAAACCAGGATCTGTGAAACATTATGTGGTTACCTTGGACTGTACACTCTCCAGTGTTTTTTCCCTTCCAGCTGAATGATAAAGGCCTCGATGTCGTCGTAATGTGGAGCGAACCCCTGTGTGCCTGGTGGGGTCAGGTATCTGGGCAGGAGGGCAAAATGACCTCAGAATAAACCAAAGGTAACAGAAAACGCTGGTGTAAGATAGAAAAGGGAGGTCCTTACACGTTGGCTCCGGTCATGCTTCCGAAATGCTCCTGCAGGATGGACAGCGTGCTCCAGACAGTGGAGGAGAAGGCCTGGGGGTTCAACATGCGCAGGGAGCAGCCGCTCTGAGAGGACAGCCACAGCGCATCAATACAACTCGAATACTGGAATATAACTAAACTAATGGCATTTTTTCTAGACACATATTGCGATTTTATATTTGATCTATTTAAATGCATGAGCTATTAAAATGAGTGAAGGAAGTCATGTTACTTTTAGACTTCTTGTTCCAATTGCCCAACATTAGAACAATACACAATAATCTGCTTTCAAAAAGGTTTGGTTCTCTGTGGACAGCGCCCTCTTCTGGAGGAGTTTCCCCGGCATCAGAGAGTACCTCTGGGGGACAGCCATGTGACTAAAATAAGTCCAGGATGGACGTCTAAACTCTTTAGAATCTGCTTTATGGAAATTCAGACGAACTTCTCTGTTGCAGCTGAACCTGACATCACAAAGCTCCACAATTCTGATCGGTGACATGACATCACTCACATACAGAGACAGAAAAATAAAACCCAGCCTCTGGAGGTTTGGGTGTGGCAGTAGTCCAAACCTCCATTGTAATAACAACTAACATGCTCTTTCTTTTAAAATAGCTAAATATATTTTTTTATTACTTTTTGTTTGCACTTTAAAGCAGAGGGTCAGCCACACAAAATATATATACAGTATATAGTAGTTTGTAAGAAATAAATAATAATTGGGATCATTAAGAATCTCTTTTTCAGAGGAGTCCTGACCCTCGTGGGGATCCTACTGGACATGAGGGGTATTTAGATTAGTGCAGGAGTAATTATGGATTATAAGTGACGGTGCTCAGGAGCTTGTATCGCTCTTCCTAAAACAGAACAATTCTGTTTCTTTAACGGGTCATGTGACTAAAGTGTCAAACGTCTCTAAAAGTGCTTTACTCTGCGAGCCTGTTTGAAACTTCTTTTGCACACATCGCTTTGATTGCATTGGTGCTTCACTCGCGTTCATGGGAAGTCGCGATGATAAAGCTTGTCCACAAGAAGCAGATCTGAAGCTCCGAATCTTTACTTGACTGTTTGCCAAGTGTCACGAGGCTTCACTCGCCCATCACGAGGGATCATGCCTTCTGTTCTGCAGTCCTGCTACCAGGATCAGATCAATTATTCAGATACATACTGGAGCTACAATCCTGAGAGTAGGCGAGGCATGGGTTCTCTGTGGAATATATATCAGTGTACTCTGGTGTAGTCTACTGATAAGATAAGATAAACCTTTATTGATCTCACAAAGGAGAAATTCACTTGTTACAGTTGTTAGAGGATAACATTAAATCGCTATTTATCATACTGGGTCAGGCTGTACAGTCGTACTATCTCTGTCATAGCCTTGACTGTGATGCTCAGGTGCCCACTCTCTGCCACTGAATGCTTGCGTATCAGTATGACGCTCTGAGAGGGTATTTATCCCTCTTCTGTGGAAGCATAGACAGACTTGAATGGTAGGACTAGCGCAATGTCTCGAGTTCATGTCTCCGGGTCCCGCACCGATGGTAAATAAACTTCTCCTGCATAAGACATCCAGACTGCTGCCTGTCATTCATCTATCCTCTCAAACACCATTGTTATTTCTCTAACAACAGTCTCTGGTGTGAAACATTTCATATATTTGTCCATAATGAAGTCCCAATTAGTGCCAGTGCAGGGCTCAACATATCCACATATACTGAGATTAATCCCAGATCAGGAAATTATAGTTTTGTTTTTGCTACATACTTTACTTTTAAACCTCAGCCATTTTGATTCAGTTTACATTATTTGTTCAACCCTTCCACAAACATAATAGTCCATTGGGTAATTTCTGAGTCTAACCCTTCCATTACACAGCAGGAATACAATACAAGGCAAAAACTTCAAAACATTTTTCTTTTTCTCGTCACTCTCTCCAAAAACAAGTTATATAACTCTATGAATAACACAAACTGTTTGTTGTTGATTTTCTAAAGATGTTCTGGGGTTTTAATGAAGCCTCCAGAGGAAAGCACGCAACACTGAGCTCATTTTACAGTAAAACACAGTACAGTCCGGTCGGCTGCAGGAGTACCTCATAGAAGTCCCACACGGAGTAGGGCAGAGCTCTCCCTGGGGGATTGTGCGTTTCCCTTTTACCGCCCGTGTAGCTGGTCACGTCCAGGTTCACTCCGTACTGAACGTCGTCCTGGAGGAGAGAGTACAGTAAACGGTTGGGACACAAATCTGATAACGTGAAAAGGTTATCCGATAAAACAGAGTCCGGAGTTTCTCAGCGGAGCAGAAGGTCAAATGTAATGCTTTTATACAAACACTGGATTTATAAACACTGGAAAGAAACATGTGCATATTTCGTTTCTTCCATCAAAGAGAGGGATGAGTTTAAATGTTGATATTATAAAAAGGGACAAAGTCTGTAAGTTTAAATGTTTTACAAGTGTAATAAGATTGTTTATCATTGACTGCCTGTGCCTTAAAGAAATGAATCAGAATCCCCAGTGTCATCACTTACTCAATCAGGAGGGGCGGAACTTGATTGTTTACTTTTTAAATGTGTCTCTCCCTCTCCTCATTTTGTAATCTTCCAATCACTTTAATGCTTTTTGATGACAACTGGGGCTAATGATAATAACCAGAATACTCCTTCCAGCCACTAGGGGGCAACTTAAATTAAAAAAAAAGAATTCCACACGTGTCCAGCAGAGGTCACTAACATAAGAGATCAGGACATAAACAACACATTATAGCCACGTGGTAAATGAAGCTCGCCACCACAGAGTGTGGAGTGAATGAATAATGACTACAGTACTTTGAGAAACTTGTGACACAGGCTTGTAAAGCACAATACAAGTGTAAGCTGTTATTACTTTGATCACATTACGCAATGATGTTTAATTTGAAAATAAAAATACAGGGAATACCTGTGGTATTTTAAATTAAGACAAAGTGGGAAGACTTGATTACTATTTTTGCAAACCACTACAGCTAAACAAATGTGTGCCTGGAATCAAGTGTTGTGGATATAATAGTGGGGACGACTGTGCCAGGCTGGTAATCTCTACTTCACAATGAGGCCTTTTGGTCTGAGTCATACAATTCCAAGTTATAGCCAACCCAGCCCAGCCCCCCATCACAGTCAGGAATGATAATGTGGCCCCACAGAGAAAAAAGGTTTGAAGAAAACTTTCTATCAAAACAAAGTCAGATATATTTGCCATATTTACAATATAAAAAAAATATTTGTAGGATTAATCTAACCAATAAACACCTAAAAAGAAATACTGGTGAAATGAATGAAAGAAATGGATGGGAAAAAAACAGTTGCATAATCAGTTCTGCAAAACGTTTTTCTTTTTCTATACAGCTGTTGAAAAATATGCATTTACAAAACTATAAGTGTATCCTTGGCAGCAGTGAATACAAAAACAAACACAAAACACTTAAAAGGTCGATATTTTAACCCTGGATGTTGTATCTAAAGTTCTGTTGGGAAAATGTTGAATTGTTTGGTGTTCTTAAACATTTGGATGGACATGTGTGAGTGCAGCCTGAACATACTTGTCTCAAAATGCGGTCAAACTCGGCCGTGGAGAACAGGCCCTTGTAGTAATTGGGATTTTTGCGTTGGATGATGACAGGCTTCTTTTCCCAGGTTTCTCTGTAAATAAGATAACAATTTCTTTTGCTCACTTTCAAACCGACAGGAGGGCGTCCTGAACTGTGAGGGTTTGTACCTGAAGAAGGACTTGGCTGGGATGGGGTTGATCAGCCATTGGAATAACCTGCTGGCTCTCTCTCGGCTGTTGTTTACTTCAGACAAGTCCTTCAGGAGAGTGTCAAGGGACTCGCCTCCACTCACAAACTGCTCCTCCTGCAAAAACAACACATATTCATCACACAAAACATCTTCGCTCTAAGATTAAAAGAATTTGCCGACTAATATAGGCGCTATTTTGAGAGTTTTCTTATTATGATCACGACATGACATTTTTTATTTCTTTTTTAACTATTGATAAGTGTTTCTTTATTTGAAGAACTATGATGAGGTCACACAAACAAATACTTAATCTCTATACACACTTAATTTATCTTCAAAAATTAAACATTGTAGCTCCAAAAGATACATATTTTAACAAAGTAGCTGCTGCCTTAACTAACTTCTTCAAAAAAAAATGTTTTGCATTTATTTATTATTTATTTTATTTATTTATGGTTTATTTGGTAGGGACAGTGCAAGTTAATGAACAAGCCACACCGGATTGTAGCCTTAGGCTAATTTTCATCCGTCGTCCCCCATGCGCACTCTCAAACACACTCTCATACATCCTGGCCTATTGTACATGTTTTTAGTGGTAGGGGAAACCGGAGTACCCGGAGGAAACCTACGCAGACACGGGGAGAACATGCAAACTCCACACAGAAAGGCCCCGTCCTTGGTGGGAATCGAACCCGGACCTTCTAGCTGTGAAGCACGAGCACTAACCGCTGTACTACCGTGTACTACCGTGTCACCATTTTTTAGGAAAAGGAGCCTGTATGCTTCCTATCATATCTCCTTCAGCACAGGGACCTCTGGTGGTTCCTCATCAGCAATTAGGAGCTATGTGCCACGCTATAAGCCACTGCAACTGCCAATCCCCCTGACCAACCCTGGAGTGATTCATGCACAACCACTGTTGATTTGCAGGCGCACATTTAATTAATTTTTTTTTTTTTTTTTTAATTATGCACAAGCCAAAGTTTATAAAAGTCACAAAATACATGTTAAGTCACCACAGCGCAGTCACATGTCACCATTTTAAAGAGCCGCCTCAGTAAATGGCCTAAATGAAGGCAGTATGTGCTTAAACTTAGGCCACATGGATCATTCGGAGGAGCAGGCCTCACTGTGTGTGACTGACCTCACTGTGTTAATGCAGCATCTTTCTCTGAGGATGAACTAAAGGACAGGATTTGGTGGAATATTTGATCAGAGCATTTTTTATTTCTGTGATGAAGCTGTGGAAGGTAAATCTGAAACAGACTTTTATCATTGTCTGTTTTCTGTGGCGTCATATCATTATTGTGGTTCATGTTTGAGTCATCAAAGTCAGGGGCTGCAGTAGGAGTGTTTTTGTAGTACAATACTATATGGTGAAGCAGCTGTTGGTGATGTGTGTCTTCCACTCTGGATGAGGACGGTCGGATTGGGCAAACAGCTCTGAAGCTCTAGTCCCAAACTGCAGAGAGATCTAACGGTTGACCTTATTAACGGGATAGGAGCTAGGATCAGGATATAGGAGCTAGGAACGGGATATAGGAGCCGTTTTTGTCACATTCTGTATTTACTACAGTATTTGCCTCATCCGTCCACTATCTTTTCTGGGTGCACAAAAGGCTGCATCCTGGAGAAGGACGACCCCACCTCATGACATCAGCAGGTGTAACGGACACAACAAACACACTACTTCAGTTACTTGTTCACATTACATCACAGTTCAAAGCTGTGGCAAAGAAAAAGAATGACTGAGTGAAATCGTACCTCTGAATGGTGCTCCTGTTTGTCTGGAGTTTTGAGTTCTGCCTTTTGATTTTTCCTCTTGTTAGTCCTGACTGGCTGCTTCACTGGACTGACACTGTGCACAACGCCATTGGACTTTCTCTTCTTCTTCTTAGCTGGCACCTAAAAAAAACAAACACACATGCAGGATATATGATGCTCGGGGTAGTTTTGCAGGTGCTGCCCAGCATGAAGGCGTTTGAAATACAAGTTGACAACATTTGCAGCTTGAAAATGATCATCACAGAATATTGTCCGTATTTTTGGATGACGTACTGTGAGAGAAGGCCTTTTCGCAGGGGGAGGCTGGTCTACGGAGATAGTTTGATACAAAGCAAAGGCAGACATGTGTTTTCTCTCCATTTTTGCACTGGCCTGTTGTTGTTGTCATCAAACTGCGACAGAGAAAGACTTCTTCTTCCTTAAAGTGTGTTCGTGTGCGGCATCTTTGAGCCAACAGCGCCCCCAATAGGCCGTTTAGGCGCGGACTGACCGCTGAGTTTGGGTTGGTGGATTATTATGTGCGTTCAAAGCTTCTCAAAGTTGTAGAATTCACTGCCCACCTCAGTGGCCACACCTGCCTTCGGGGGAATTTTGATGGAAAGGGGGCTGACAAAGACCGCTCCACCCATTATACACCCAATTCACACAATACAAGGTGAGTGAAGTGTCTTGCCCAATGACACATTGACAGCCTGCACAGGATGGAGCTGCGTGGGACCCAAAGTGTAACAAAGTGACGTTTACAAGAGTTTTTACACTGAAGCAAATGTTTCTATAGAAGGAGAGACGTTTGACTTGATATTTACCAGAATGATCTTGACACTATGGGCCAAAAACTACTGAACCAAATTATACACAATCACAAAAACATGATTTTATAAATACACAAACTGAAGGCATGTCCATCATCATTGTGACCAAAAGCAAACGAACAACAATCTACTTTTCATTTACCCCTTAAGCTCTAAAGAGCCATATTTGGCTCCGCCCCCCTTGTGTCTGCATCTTCGGGGCCCTAACTTCCACATACAAATACTGTCAGTCATATTTTTCACCTCTCCGTGTTCAGTGGACTCTCAGCAACACATTCATCCACTCCAATTTCAAATCAACAGATCCTACCTCAAACAGCAAGCCACAATATGTCAATTTGTCATAATTCGTTGTACATATTTTGGTCAGTGACAAATAAATGCTCTTGCGTAATGTTTTTGGAAAAAATGGTGTTCATTTTGAGACAGGGAATACAATTTTGTGACCCGATATGTCCTTATGACTAAAATACTTAATTTCTGTAAAAAAATAAATTTAAAAAAAGTTAATTTATTTTTTATTTTATTTTATTTGGCACAATTTGGCACAGTTAGATTCCGCCTGGACTTTTTTTTTTAATAAAGCATGTATAACTTTAGTGTTTTGACCTACTGGTATTTTGTTGCCTACAGGGACCACACACTATATTGATTATTTCCATTTCTGTTCTTATTTGCTTCAGCACAGACAGAGAAAGAGCATTTTTAGGTGCAAATATGTGTTTTTCATTCAGGCGGAATTTTGTTTTTTCTTTTTCAATCTAATTTTTACTAACTGTAATTTTTTTTAATTATTTTTCACTTCAACAAAAAGTCCCAAGGATAAAGTTTATTTAAGATTAGCCATCTACCCCTTGTAGAGGCTGAGTTAAACCCAAATAAACACATGTATAGCATTTTGGGGAAAAGGGCCCTAAACAAGAAAGGGTTAAGATGGAAATGAAGACCTGCTTATTTGTTTTTTCTATGATTAAAATATTTGTAATAAAAAATAATGCTTTTATTTTATACTACAAATCAGGTGAAATGTTACACAGTGTAGCTTTACGGCACAAGTCCAGACACATGATCCATAGTTGAGTTAAAAAAAAACATGCAGCCCTTAGTGGAACACATGCACAGGGAGAACATGCAAACTCCACACAGAAAGGCCCGGCCCAGGGGTGGAGCTGGGGACCTTCTCGCCCCGGGCAGTTTGATGGCCCCTCAACTCACTATACAGTCCTTAAATAACCTAATTTAACTATATTTTTTTTATAGCATTATAGCAGATTTATTCTACAAGTGTAATGGTCAACGTCTTGAATATGCAGTTGTTCCTGTTCTTGTGACTCAATTTCTTTAAAGCAATGGTTCCCATTCTGTTTTCCTTGAGGCCCGCACCTCCCCAGGGCAAATGTGTGGCCCCCTCAAATGTATCAGAACTGCTAGTATTTGCTTTACCAATTGTTGTCTGTTGTTTTCACTGTCACTGTTGTCTCTTTTCTCTCTCTCTCTCATTTTTGCAACTGTCTCATAACTCACAATAAAAAAATAATTAAAATATCAGAGCATGAAAATATTTGCTTTTAAGTATTTATTTCAAACACATAAACTGACATTGATTTGTGGAGGTGGCCCTGTAGGTAAATTGTGTTGGTCACCCTGCAGAATAAAAAAAATAAAGTCTGTGACACCGAACCTTTCCTTTTGCAGTTCACATTTCCACCACCTGATGGCGCCATTGCCCCACTCTCTCTCCCCCCCCCTCCAACCCCACAGCTCCCACTGCCGTTTCCCACAATGCCTTGCTGCGCACTCTCCGCTGCTGTGTGTGCTGTTCGCCCGTGTCCACAGCCGTCGCTCCAACAATGCAGTTTTTAATGGTGCCGTGAGCGCCGCCGCGAGCTGGAAACGCAGCCCCACCGCCTGATCACCATGATGGGACTATGCATCTTCAACCCCCGGGATCCGACCCTCTCCTCGGCCTGACAAACCTCCTGCGCGCCGTGGACTTGGATTTTTAACCCCGCGCTCTTCTCCCGGGTAGGTAGTAGCATGTTACCAGGGGGGGAGCTAGCCTCGGCTGTCGGTGCGCAAACGCGTTTTGTTGTGACCATTGCTGGGCTAGCTGCTGAGCTAATTGGCCAGATGAGACATATGGCCCCTCACCGCGGACCCCTTTAGTCTTGTGCGTGTGTACAACTGCGTTTCTCCTCTGCTTGGGCTCCGTTTAGTCACGTCGGCTGCGTATTTCGATTGATTTTACGCACAGAGGTGTAGCTGTGCACATCCACTCAGAAATAGTTGTGGCGTCTGGAGCTGCCTTGTTGTAGTGTTGCCCACCGTGGCACACGTCAACATAAGCCGGTAGAGTTTGCATCTTTTACTAAATGTTGTGCTGAATGTCGGTACTTGTCGTGCATTAATCGCCAAAGCTAAATCTAGGGAATCGTGCGTTATTGTATGTTAAGTAAGCAATTGTGCGCAATGGCATTTTAGTGCAAATATATACCCCCCATTTTCATTGCAATTAGACAAATGTGCAAATGTAGGGCTGCGCGATATATCGCAAAAAACAACAACATCGTTTTGCGATATTAGGAGATGCAATATCCACATCGCGAGAAACCACAATATATCGCATAAACTCAGTCAAAAACAAACAATGCATTAAACTTATAAATGTGTAAAAGTTTTAGTTAAGCGTTTAGTTAAATTTTGAGTGTTTTTTTGGTCCTGATTGAGTGTTTTTAAAAGTCTTGTTTCGACACAACTTGCTGGAAAACTAGTTCCTTGCAGTTTGTGTGTATGTATGACAGATATTAATAGTTCTACGGTGGGTCGAAACATCATTCACAAACAGAGCATTGCATCTGTGAAAAGATCGGTGCTGTGCAAGATCTGTGATTTGAATAAACAGCTCTTCAACCTCGGAAAAATCAGCTGTTTGCCCACCAGTCACCAAAACATCCGGTGAAAATCACACAAATAAACAATAACAATTGCAGTTGGCCAATAGATTCTTTTTGAATAAACAATTTTTGCTTATTTATCATAGGTATATAAAATATGAAAAAAATCAATATTCATTTGTACGTCTGAAATTTTGTGATAACAATATTATTTCGATATTTTTCTTAATCCTTTTAACCCCTTGACCCAAGCCTTAAAGGAACAGGCCACCGTTTTTCCATACTGACATATGTATGTTCTTACCAGAGCTTAGACGAGTTGATACGTACCTGTCTGGTCTTTGTGCCCGTGGAAGAGCTTGGTCGCTTCTCACTTCACCCCTGTTTGGACCTATAGGAATATACAGGGAGTGGCCAAATGCTAACAACATCTGTGGTCTTTTTGCGTGACAGAGCGCCAGACAGACGTACGTATACATTTGTCTAAGCTCAGGTAAGAACATATCTTCCTAACAAGGAGGAAGTTTAGATCCATTTTATAGGTCTTAGCTTTCAAATGAGGCGTTACACTGGCCTACAGGCTGTAAGCTCCAGTCGAAAAGCTTTTAGATGTGGGTGAAGCCTGGAACTGGAAAAAATAGGATGATAAACTAGAAACTTTCTAATTGCGAAGCTTTTAGAAAGGGTTAGGTCAGAAGCTGTGAACAGGACTTTAAATAAAATGTCATGGTTTGGCAGCCCGTCTTGAAATTGGTCATCTGTTTGCGATTAGCGGGTCGCATTAGAAACACACCCGGACCTACCCCAGGGGCCTGAGAGTGTTTGGGGAAACCCTGATACGCAGCTATTTTTAGCATCTCCATCCCTTTTAGATCGTATTCGTATAGTGCTGTTACCGACTGTCCAGTTCAGGCTCGGCCAAACGGACCCAACGGAATTCATGTCATCCATTAGTTGGTGCTAATGGATCGTGTACTGACAGTTTTCCCTCCAACGCTGTGCTGCTTCGGAGACTTTACAGCCTGCGAAATGGTTTATTATTAGCTGGATTAATAAAACCTTATCTATGAATATGAAGGTAAACAAGCTGCCGGTTATATGCAACGATGTTGGTTTCATTTTGCCGTGGGTGAGCGAGATGAAGCCTCAGAAAGAGGATCTGTCAAATCCTGTTTTAAACCACATGTACCTAGTGCAGCAGATAAAGTTTATGTTTCGGCTTAATCATTCATTAACGACACAAATTTGGAATAAATATTTCCAAGGACCTCCTTTTTTAAGATGGTTTTTCCAATGATCCACAGAGTGTGAAAAGGCCGAGTGTCAGACCTTTGATAATGTTTTTTAGTTTAGTTTTTTTCTTATTGTTCTTATTGTTTTTATTTAGCCTCAGTAAAAGCTCATGATACTTTGTTCTACCTCGTCCTCGTTCGGTTGAAGACTCAAAAGCCTGACTATGATGAAGTTGTGCACACATACTTTGTGACGTGATGAGTGTACTTGGAAAAATAGCATGATTGTCTTTTGTGGTGGTTTTATATTGGTGGATTTCATTTTTTTAACCATGAAAATTCCATGTTGATCATATTTAGCATTTAGTGGATAAAATACTTTTTGGATTGGTAGGAGCTCGAGAGCTTTTGTACCAATTTTAGGGTGAAAAGTTTACAATTTGTGGCCTGATCTGCTCTGTTCGTATTACTTAAGTCTAGCTTGAGAAGCGAAGAGCCTGTTCACAGTAAAGACCTATGTATTCAGAGGTATTTTTTCCACATATAAAAGCACCCATAATTAGATAAAAAGCTAATTTCTCTTGGTACTTGGTGTGGATTTAACAATAATTTAGGTTACTAAGGCTTCGAAATGTCTAACGATTATGCAGCATGCACCATAATGCTCTTTAGCCACTTAACCAACTGGGCAAGGCTCAGCATGTTTGTGGAGCAGGAGGTTAACGCTCCAGGGCAGGGCTTTCGAACAAATTTCTCTCTCAGTAAATCAGTTTGTAACATTATGACCACTGCTGGCTAAGAGCTGCCGCCTATGCTCAAGTGCCGCTTCAGGCCTAAAGAAAAAGAGAACATGATTAAAGACGTAAATAACAATGTGTAAATGTTTTTCTCGACAGAGTGGTTTCACATCTGTAAAATTGTAGAGCTGCATATCACAATATTGGGTGATGTAATATCCATAAGAAGCCACAATTCGTTGCAAAATCACTGCAGTCTTCACATGCTCTGCCAACACAGCTTTAAATAAAAGTTTGTATTGTATTGCAGTCCCATTTTAGGGCTGTTTTGGTCCATGTTTCGATTTAGCCTTACCACCTCATGAGATCTCTGAGGCTCAGCAGGATGGGCCTGGTCAGTACTGGGACAGGAGCTACCAGGTGCCTGAATGAGTGGCATGTGGTGGTGGTTGTTGTTGGTCAGAGGGTCCACTGGCCCAGGTATGTGCTTACCACCAATGATTATGGAGTGACTAAAAAAAAAAGTTCTTGTGATTTGTGTCATGTGAAAAGTGCTAAACAAATAAGATTCCCTCATCCATTCCATGTATCTAGTAATTTTAAAGCTCGGCTCATTGGTCAAAGTGATGGCACCGGGGAGTAGAGATCAGCAAAGAAAACAAAAATGTATGTTACTCCTGTAACGTTATATCAAATTGCAGGCCCAGGCGCTCAATTATGCGCAATCTATTACATTTGTAAAACATTTAAACTTACAGACTATCACTTTTAGCCTGGTTCTGAGTTCAGACACAAGTTGCTTACAATTTTTTCAAGGGTGTTGTGGCTCGTAGGCTTTATTAGACATAACAAGCTGAAATGGGTGAAAAAGTGTGTAGGGACATTCAGCAAATTGTTGGAGATTCGAAACCGCTTTGAATCTGGGTATTTGCTCTGCAGCCTTTACCTCTATGTTGCTTATGAGTGGCCAAATATTGGATTCTTTTTTTTTTCTCATATTGTGCTATCCCTTTAACAAATCTTTCTTTTGGAAAGGATGTTAGTGACTTTCTAGCCCTTTCTTGAGGAGTTACATTTTTGCTGAATAGATGAATATGTTTTTGTTGGTGGATAAAGCTCATTCTCATCTGTGACTTGTTATAGGCAATTGCTCAGTAGCCTATATCCCGCACTGTCACTTTTTCTGCCCTTTAGAGTGTGGTCACGCCTCTGTCCACAGCTGTTGTCTGTGTTCTCTCCGTCTCCCCACAGTGCTGCACATAGCTGAGCAGTAAACCAGGTGTTGTTAATGACACGCTGGTGGCTGTTCTTGACTCACTGCTCTCACCTGCGCAGCTCCAGGTCAAAACTGAACTGGATTCAGAGGAAATGATGTCCAAGCAAAGCCCACCGACTTTTCACTACTTCAGAAAAGCTATAAAAACAATGTCTTAGTTCTGTTCTGTGGAACCGAAGTTGTGGAGTTGAAATTTTGAGAAATGAATGGAAAATGTTCACGTTTTTTCATTGTCATGTAAGCGGGCCACGAGTGCTGTCAAAATTCAGGCTCCGTTCCTTTTGCTGAGTCACGATCTTGTGCTGTTCTAAGTCGGTCCAGTCGTGCTTGTTGGTATCGCGGATGAGCTTCTCCACAGCAGCCCGGACTCCAGACGAGACGACGTTGCGTGAATAAAATGTGCAGCTGCTAACAGGAACATCCAGGAGACGACACATGGCACCAGTGATTCATTATGAGCAGCGTAAGACAGCAAGTGCACACAGTGTTACGCATAGTATTAGCCACTTTTTTCTGCGGCGTGATCTTGGGACATTAAAATCACTCGTCTTCCATCTGATTGAGATCCACACATGAAGATGCATGGAACTTTTAAATGTGCAAAAGTTTAGCGTAGCCTGGCTCCATTGTAACAAATAAGTTTTGATTTGTCTTGGTATTGAATAGAGTGTACAGTGTTGAAACGGTTTAGTAAAATAATGCAGTACACTCCAAAATACATTTACAATTCAAAGGAAGTAGTCATGATTCTGTAACGTGTGTAAATACAATTTCAAGGTATTCTTCCCGAAACCCTCCATTGCTGTGCCATTTGAGACAAAATACTTTCCATTTCAGTCCTGTGTCCTTCTCTTGAGCTCAAAGCACCCCCGATCACTTCTCCCACCAAGGATAAAAATCAAGCATAGTGGTTTAAAGTTGGTCACAATAAGCGTAACATTATGATTGGCAGGTGGACGTGGTATAAATAAAGTTGCCTTGCACTCCTACTAAAAAGTTCTGGGTGGCTAATCTGAAAGCTTTGTCAAGTGGATAGTTGCCAGTCACTCATTTTGAACTCTATCTCTATATAAAATCAATAAAATTCCCTCTGACAAAGGAGTCGTGTCTTGTCTGATTAACTTTTTCCCTCCTGGGCGCAGGGTCTGATCAATGCTCCGAGCTGCACGTTTTTGTCCACATTTGTTGCCCAGCCGAAGGGACACCAACCACTTGAGCAGAAGTGCTGATGACTGAGAGCTCTATCAATGCCCAGGTGCTTTTCCAATTGCGTTGTTTAGCGCCTTCTGTCTAGGCCCTAATCAGTCTGGCACTCTTCCCACAATCCATCAAGTGTCTGGGGGCGAAGGCAGGGCTGTAGCATCTCCCCGCAGATGTTCGCAGGTGTCGTGTGGACAGAGAGGAGGAGCTGTGCCTACTGGGAGTGTCTGTTGATGAAAGATAAAGTGGGATTTAAAAAGGAGAGCGGTTTCTGTTGTCTGCTGGGTTTAATAGTTTTTGAGAAGAGGTTGAATTGCAATTTCTCTGAACAATTGGAACGCTAAAGACTAAGTGCTATTTCAAGAATCACATGCTGTCAGAACATTTGTAGAGGTCTTAACTACAGGATTGGCAAGTATACAGATTACATCCTTATGAAGTTATTTTAGTAATTTCAACCTTTTGAATCTCGATAGTTGCAGCTATTCAAATTGCATTATGGTCACACTAGAATATGGTTTATAAACTTGTCATCTAAAACAGTGCTTCTCAACTGATCGCTTCAGGATCCGTTCCTCCCTCAGTGTTGCACGACATGCCGTGACCCAATAAGAATAAATGTAACCGTATGTTCATAATAATAATAATTTGCAGTTTGGCTCTGTTTTATTGTATTTATCATTAGGTTTACTTTCAAAAAGAAAAAAAGCTAAACACTATTTTAACTGCACTGCTCACAAAAACTTAGGGCACACTCAAAAAACACAATGTAACTCCAAGTCAGTCAAATTTCTGGGATATCAGACTGTCCAGTTAGGAAGCCACGCTTATTGTGAATCAATTTCACTTGGTGTTGTGGAAATTAAACAGACAACAGGTGGAAATGAGAGGCAATTAGCAAGATCACTCCAAAAGAGGAATGGTTTTGCAGGTGGACCACAGACCATTTCCCTGTCTTCATCCTTTGTACCGTATTTTTGGAACACTTTTGCATTTGTCCAGTGTTCTCACCACTAGAGGTCTCATGAGGAGCATCTACAACCCACAGAAGTTGCTCAGGGAGTGATGCTCGTCCAAAATGGCACGTCCATTCGTGCTGTGGCAAGAAGGTTTGCTGTGTCTCCCAGCGCAGTGTCCAGAGCATGGAGGAGATACCAGGAGACAGGCCAGTACACCAGGAGACCTGGGGGGGGGGGCCGACCGAGGTCAACAACCCAGCAGAAGGACCGCTATCTGCTCATTTGTGCACGGAGAAACAGGAGAAGCACTGCCCGAGCCCTACAAAATGACCTCCAGAGGGCCACAAATGTGCATGTTGGTCCTCAAACGGTCAGAAACCGACTCCATGAGGGTGGTATGAGGGCCCGACGTCCACAAGTTGGGCCGGTGCTTACTGCCCAACACCGTGCAGCCCGATTGGCATTTGCCCGAGAACACAGCGATTGGCAGATTGGCCAATGGTGCCCTGTGCTCTTCACGGATGAGAGCAGGTTCACCCTGAGCACATGTGACAGACGTGACAGAGTCTGGAGACGCCCTGGAGAACGTTCTGCTGCTTGCAACATCATCCATCATGACCGGTTTGGTGGTGGGTCAGTGATGGTCTGGGGAGGCATTTCATTGGAGGGCCGCACAGCCCTCCATGTGCTAGCCAGAGGTTCCCTGACTGGCATTGGGTACCGGGATGAGATCCTCAGACCTTGTAAGACCATATGTTGGTGCTGTGGGCCCTGGGTTCCTTCTGATGCCTGATAATGCCAGGCCACATGTGGCAAGAGTGTGTCAGCAGTTCCTGCATGATGAAGGTATTGATGTTCTGGACTGGCCTGCCCGTTCCCCAGACTTAAATCCAATAGAGCACATCTGGGACATCATGTCTCGGTCCATCCATCAACGCCACGTCGCACCACAGACTGTCCAGGAGCTGACTGATGCTCTAATCCAGGTCTGGGAGGAGATCCCTCAGGAGGACATCCGTGGTCTCATCAAGAGCATACCCAGGCGTTGTAGGGAGTGCATTCAGGCACGTGGAGGCCACACACACTACTGAGGATGATACAGACTCGTTTTGAGGAATTTCTACAGAATTTGGATGAACCAGTGACCTGATTTGTCACTTTGATTTTGACTATAATTTTGGATCCAGACCTCCAGGGGCTGAGAATTTGATTTCCATTTATCATTCTTATGTTATTTTGTTCTCAACACATTGCCCTACACTATGAATAAAGATTTTCATCCGAAAAATCGAATTGATTGACATCTAGGATGTGTTTTTTAAATGTGCCCTAAGTTTTTGTGAGCAGTGTATTTAATGTGATCCGCTAATAATTTTCCTGCAACTGACCCGTCGAGAACCACTTGTCTAGAATGGTAGCTTACACAGAAAAGTAGTCTGGACACGCAGCCGTTGAAGTTGTTTGAAAGGGCTGGCCTGACATGCACATTGCCATTTACTGATTTGTTTAATTCACTAACAAACGTGACGAGCAGAGCGCTTTAGTCCAGCTGTTAGCCTGGGCTGCTCAAACACTCACCTGTCAAGTCTGCTTTGATGCGTCTCTTTGTGAAGGAGCTTATCAGCGAGGAACTGCACAGAGGGCCCAGGGAAATATTTCCGTCTTTACTGGTTCCATTCCTGTTTGTGTTTTTGGACTAGAACTTCCAGTCTTACGGTTATTAAGACTACAACAGCACGGCGCCGTGAGAGAGGTACTCATGTGTGTTCCATGTGACTGCCATCTGTGTTTGTCGAGGTGGATCTGGCTGGCCAGGCTACTTGAATGGGCAAAAACACCCAAATTATTATGTTTTCAATGATTCTCTTTCCGTATCGCACTTCTGATGGTGCTTGATAGTGCACCACTCACGGCTGTCACGCTCTGAAAATCAGGTCAGGCCCTTGGTGAGTTGCGGGCTCGCAGCACACAACTGACAGCCGTCTGATTGACACTTTTCTGCTTCCTGCTAGCGTAGCAACTATTGTCAAAATGCTCACCTTGGAGTGCTATTGATGACATGCAAATTCCTCAGTTCAGGTTTAGCTGTGTCTGTTTGTTGCCAATATCTGATTTGATGAGAACATTCAGAACAATGAGTAGCCCCCCCCAAAATTTCCTGTGTATTTTATTAGTGTTTGTGGATGATAGTGGACTTGCTCTCACTCAATTATTTTGAGTTAGTTTGTCTAAAAGCTATAAACACATAGAAAACAGTGCGACCATAATCCATGGACTAGAGCGATACGATTTTACAAATACAAAAATTCTGGGCTACTTCTTAAACTGTTGTTATAAATCATAATACTCATTTATTTCAGCTTCATGTAGCAACAAGATGTATATCTGCGAGAGGCCGCAAAGCGGCATTTAAAGAGTTGTCAAAGAAACAATGATTCTCAACTGAACAGGCCTGGGGCTCACACTCTTTCTCCCTTCCTATGAAAGCGTTCTCTGAATCACAAGCTGTAAACGCTGTTTCCACCACATATTTACGTCAAAAACCTGCTGTAAAGATGTTTACAATGATAAGCACGTTCAGTGAGGATGAGCGGAGGCACCACCCCGACCCGCACCACGATGAAATGATCATTCCGTGACCCAATCCGACCCACATGTCAGGAGACACACACATTCTAGCTGTGAAAATAGTTTGCGGTTTGCACTGTGCGACACACTCGTGGAGTTTGTTTATCGCCACTGCAGCGCAGACATGATTCTTCAGCAGACACTTCTGATTGGCCAGCAGCCAAAGGCTCGATAATTCGGACTGGAGAACATGTCTATCACTCAAACGGCAGAGACCCAAGGCAGGGGAAAAAAAGGAAAACCTCAGCCCCCGCGGTTAGGCTACCACAGTAGTTCAAACCTCAGTATCGATGCAATAAAGGTTAACCCATGCAGCCGGACCGCAGACCTCTACACCTGTGAAAACATTTAAAAAAAGCCGCCTGCTTCCACAGCAATGTGACTGTATGGTCCAAACATGGCAGCAGATAAACACGGTATTGAGACACGGTGGACAAACTGCATCTCACCAATAACTACTAGGCAGGTAGAAAACACGGGTGCGCCCTCTGCTGGGAACAAAAATAATAGCCACATGGGATTCTTAAAGGAACAGGCCACCGTTTTTAAATACTGAGATATGTTCATGCCAGAGCTGAGACAGGTTGATATGGAGCTGTCTGGTCTTAAGTTAGTTTCTACCAAGCTTTTTCCCTATTTAAATATGGTTACATGAGCCTTTACACGATCCAAGTATTGTCACACAAAATTAAACATGTCGCTATACTAGGCGGATAAAAAGTGGAACTATACACAAGGCATAGTGATATTACTACGCCTTGCAATATAGTTCCCCTTTTTATCCGCTTAGAAAATCAACATGTTTAATTTTGTGTGACTATACTTGAATCATGTAACCATATTTAAATAGGGAAAGAGAAATGAGGAAAAGATACTTCTTCTATTGTGCTCACAAACTCCACTTGCAACCAAAAATAAACACGGTATTGAGACACGGTGGAAAAAAGTGCCTCTCACCCAATAACTACTAAGCAGGTAGACAACACAGGTGTGGCTTATAAATCAAATTAAACAGTGCCCTCTGCTGGTAACAAAAATATTAGCCACATATTATTCTTAACGAAACCGAAGCCTTGGCCCGAACAGTGACCTATTTGTTTTTTTTTTGTCATCAGCTAAAATCTGTAATCTAATCACCCGAATTTAAGTGTAACATCAACAGAAAAACTTCAAATGAGCCTGATTATTTTAAGCCGTCTCCATCAAAGTAACATATGTGGAATTTTGGCTTATTTTGGAAACAAGGACAAGACCCAAAGGACTTGCATCATTCTGACACGGAGCCAGAGCAGAGCTATTTTTATTTGTTACTGTTCTTACTTATTATGGGCGCTCACAATATAGTCCTGTTTTTGAGGCCAATGTCCAAATGTTGATATTGTGAAGCTGGCGTCGATTGGGTGCACTTGGCGAATGCGGTGCAACTGGCCTCACTTGTCGGAGCAAATATTTAGCGCTGTATATCCATTCGCGGCGTTGCATGTTTGAATATTGGCTAATTCTCTATGGCATTTGGGAAGGCATGGGCTAAATACTTTCTAATCTAAATGAAAGGGGATGTTGTGTTTGTCGTGTCTGAAGGGTTCATCAAAGCACAATATGGCGGGCGGCTATGACGACTGTCTTTGTCATGTCCTGGACCATTTTACATCTACTGGAGCAGACCTGGGGTGTCCAAACTGTTTATGTTAACGACCATGTTTTAGAAAAGAAGGAAACAATAAAGAGAAGTTGGCAGACCATAGACCGGTGCTGACTGGGCATGGGATATTGAAATCGGATTATTTCCTTTGGTGATTTTTTTTCTATTTTTGCTTTGTTAGTTATACTTAAAGAGACTAGATGCAAGTTGGTCATTTTATACTCCCACCTCAGACCTCAAGTCTAATGCGTAACTGCAGTCTCTATATTAAAGGGACTATACAGAGTTTAAAAATTAAAAAATTAAGTATTTTCCTCCCCCTACATGTTCCAGCCATGTCCTAATGTGTAGAATGAGCTCAGACCTGTTCACCACAACTGCCTCTAAAATCCTGCACTGTCACTAAAAAAGTTGTTACTTTGGGTCTGAAGTGCCGTCATGCACGAGCTTAATATAGAAGCTGCATAAGACCTGAGGTGGCAGTAGTGAGTATAAAATGACTATCTTGCATCTAGCCCCTTTCAAGCTCGTGCATCTTCATAAATTAAAATCACGATTAGCATCAGCGGCGACATGTTTCAGTTTATTATTAGAAAGTCAAAGAAAGTTGATCAAATTATATATTATATACGGCACTTCGGAAAGTTGATCAAATTATATATTATATACACTTCGGACCTGAATTAACAACTTTTTGAGTAATAGTGCAGGATTTTAGAGACAGTTGTGGTGAACATTAGGACATGGCTGGAGTATGTAGGGGGAGGTAAATACTTTTTTTTAACCACTGTATGGTCCCGTTAACTAAATCTCTGCAAATTAGGGTTCAATGTGTTCATATTTCATGACTCAATGGAAAAAATTACATCTATAAATTTGACTTAAAAATATAATTTGTCTTTGGGGCATGCCCAGTAGCCCTTGAGACTTTCTGACTTTTTTACTGAATTTTCTTGAAATTGATTCTTAAAAATACATTTCTGCTCTTATGACTCAGTATGACTTTAAAATAAAGCTGTTTTTATATAATATGTGGTCAATATCCTATAAGGAAAACTGTACGTATAAGTCTTTTAGGATTTGTTTTTAACTGGTAGCTCTCGAACAGCTTAATGCTCTTGAGATGGCCCTCGGCTGAAAAAGGTTTGGTGACCCCTGCTATAGACTATAGAGACTCTAACACCCACAGAAAAAGTATTTGCATTACCTCATGGATGCCATCGTTCAAGTGTTTAGAGTCGAAGCCGAGCTTTGGCAGAATCATGCTGCTGTAGCGGGTGCACATTTAGTTTCCATAGCCATGTGATTTTGGAGCCCTTCATAAGCATCACAAGCATCTTCATAAATTAAAATCACGATTAGCATCAGCGGTGACATGTTTCAGATTATTAGTAGAAAGTCAAAGAAAGTTGATCAAATTATATATTATATTGTTGAAGGTTATTTTATGTAGCAGAAGTTCCGAGGGCCACAGTGGTCAGTCTAATGGCTGCATTTTGCCTGTGGGCCCTGGTGTGGACGTCTCTGGAGCAGACAACAGTTGAAGCTGTTGCCAACATAGATTAAGGTTCCCGTGATAACGGCAACAATTGCCATAATCCAGTTCCGTTTATCCAGTAATGTGATAAGATGTGTTTAATGTAGCTTTCAGAATTCTTGTTCAGCGACCGGAAAATGGCACAGCAGGCTAATTCTCCGCGGTCACCCACTGCTCCTGACACGATGCCAGTCTACAAAGATCTAAAGCAAGAAACCAAATCAGGCTGGAGTGCACTCTACAGAATCAGATTTCCAAATATCACAAGGATATTAATACTTCTTCAACCCATTTCAGCCAGTTACATTCTTTTTTTGGATGTGTGCTCTTTATCTACCAACAATGTCCAAGAGGAGTGTAGTTATGGTACAATCAATAATTACTACCCCAATAAGACCAGCTTATAAGACCTAAACCACCCCCGGGAAAACTCTAAAGGACAAACTACAAAGTCAGAATTAATAAACACCTATAAAAACTCGCTCTCAATTTGTGGTGAGACTAAAGAGCATGTGGCTTCATAGGCTGCGTGCTAGGGTGGTCCTTAAATTCTGACTTTCAAAATTTCATCCTCCCACCCTCCCAATAGATTCTCCCTTAGTAGAAACTAGTTGGTACCAAATATCTCCATGATTGGTCAATATTTAGGGTATGCTCAAAGCGACTCAAGTTTCAATAATAGGCGAAATTACAAACATTTTCATGTTTTCATGTTATAATATAAATTGCTGTTAAACACAAGAATGACAATTAAAGTGCTTGTTAAAGTCATCAGTAATTAACCAATCCCGTCTATAGACGTCAATTGAAATCTGATCGCTGACTGCCAGTGACGTCTATAGACGTCAATTAGGTTTTTCAATGGGAACAGCTGCAGGAAAGCCTTGAGCATGTCTGGAGTTAAAATCTTAATTGTGCTGCCTAATTCTGCCACCTAGTGACTCAATAAAAGAACTACAAGTTCTTTTATTGAGTCACCAGGTGGCAGCATTGCTCTTTCGTTTTCTCAGCTTTTTGGTCAGAAAACAGCATTTTGGGTGATTTCACCTATTTTCTACGGACGATTACTAAAGAATGGAAAGAGGTACAAACAAAATCTTTTTTTAGATGAGTCTAATCTTTCTTTTGGTGGGTTTTGTGTTGACACAAAACGGTAGCACAGTGGTTAGTGCTTGTGCTTCACAGCTAGAAGGTCCGGGTTCGATTCCCACCAAGGACGGGGCCTTTGTGTGGAGTTTGCATGTTCTCCCCATATCTGCGTAGGTTTCCTCCGGGTACTCCGGTTTCCCCTACCACTAAAAACATGTACAATAGGCCAGGATGTATGGGAGTGTGTTTGAGAGTGCGCATGGGGGACGACGGATGAAAATTAGCCTAAGGCTACAATCCAGTGTGGCTTGTTCATTAACTTGCACTGTCCCTACCAAATAAACCATAAATAAATAGACCCAGACCTAAATTTTCTGTGGGTCTTGAAAAAACAGTCAAAATCCTGACAAACCTCTGGCAGTTGGGGAGCTCTCTGATTTGAAAATGACTGGCAGTCAATGAGTTAAAGAGCTATAGGCAGTGTTCTTAAGGATTGGCAATGTCATGTCAGTGATAGTTCAATAGAGTGCTTGAGAGATGTTCATAGCTCCACCGCTCTATGTGTCTGATGACGTGGAAGCAAGACCCTTGATCACTCTTGCCTTCATTGAATCGAGATACAGTTTGCGGTGTTTTGTGACGACCTGTAGGACAAACTGTGTCTGTTTCTCATATTTGTTCATCAAGGCATTGTACTCCTGCTTCAGTGCGACTCCTCATTCGGCAGTATCGTTGACAACGCGAAGTTCGCGGACCACTTCTTAAGATAGTCTGCGTTTGATTCCCAAATCTGGACTTGTTGCCAGCAAAGAGTGTAAAGAATCTCAAAGAAAGTGCATGTGTTGCTGGTACCAAAATCCCTCAGCCTTTTATCATGGATTGTGGACTGGTCGATTGCAATTCGTTTTGCAGGGTCCTTTTGTGCACTGTGACATAGTTGCTTCATCATAGCCCTTTTCTCAGCTGCATCGACTTCTGGATCAAAAAAGGCAAGGGCCACCAACTCTTCGCTTAGGTACCAGAGGTGACCACAAAGTTTCTTAAAGGCACCCAATGACAATGATGAGCCTATTTCGATGAGGAGCTTCAACAGACGCAAGTCACCTGCAGGGAACCATGGGATAGGAACCATGACTTGACGTATGCTGATACTCCCAACACACAGAAGTTGCCAAGTTCTTGTCTTTCTCTGTTGGTCAGTTTGAAGCCAGCATATCTGAAGGTAAACATTTTTAGTGTGTAAATCAGCCGTGCCATGAAAGAGCACAATGTATGGCACCTGGCTTCATGAACGTTATACCACGTGATGGCACTCCTCCCAGAAGCACTATAAACCGTCTTTTCACTTCAAAAAGTATGAAGAAAAGAAAATGCCTTGTACTCATATGGGTATTGGCAAGTACTTATATCAAAGTACTCATACTCATATGAGTTTTAGAAAAAGTGTTATCGGTGCATCACATGACCAACATATGCAGGGATAATAATTAAGTAAAATTTCAATTATCACACATAGACTTGACATTCATTTTAAGGCCTGTTCATACAGAGCACGTCGCGTGGCGCATCTTCGTCTTTCTGGATAGAAAGCCTCAATGCATTCCTTGACAGCTGTTTATACTGAGCCCGTACGACGCCACAACACAGTCTTCTTGCATTTCTCTCTTTCTACTAACTTCAACCGGCTTGAGCATACCCTAAATACACTCTGATCTGCAAAATAATTGGTAGGAATTGGTTTCTAATGGGGTAGTACCTGATAGGATGGTGGGAGCAACAAAAAAAACATTTTTATTTTTTTCATTGAGATAAGGACCACCCTACTGCGTGCGTATAAGTGGTGGTGAGGAGACGTGGTATAATTACTGCGCGCCATAACCATGGGTGTTTAAAGTATGAAAAGAAATACATGGGGATTCCAGCTGGTTTCCACACGGCGCCAAGTCTGCTCTTGCGATTTTTAGTATTATTATGATCAGAGATGCAGAGTAGGTGTTGCAGTATGCGAGATGCTGGCTGACACACTGACCTGGGCTCGTTCACTCCCGCCATTTCTCCTCAAAAGCCGAAAATCATGTGTAAATCTTAATTTGTACGGGACTTTGGTTGTTTTCTCATCTGGATAAAGAATCTGCCGCGTGAATGAGCATGTTTATCGGGTAAAGGAAACTTGCTCAAGTGGTGACAACTTGTGAACGCTTGGATACAGTACCAACAGCTGGGACAATAACTGTTAACATGGCACTAGCAGATAGATGCTTTGTAATGACTGCTATTTAAAGGGGGCGGTGTTATACAAAATCTACCTTTTTTTTTTTTTTTTTACCATATTACAATGTTGTTCTCATTGAAAACAGACCTGAAACGTGCACATCTCTCCCTAAAAGCTCCTCTTAAAGGAATAGGCCACCGTTTTTACATACTAAGATATGTTCTTACCTCACTTTAGACGTGTTAATATATCCCCGTCTGATCTTTGTCCGTGCGCTCTGCCAGGCAAACGGAGCACATACGCAGCCTCTCCCACATGTCCTATAGCTCCAAAAAAGCTCACGATAGAAGCTACCAAGCTCTTCCACGTGTTCCCTATTTAAATAAAGTTACGTGAAGTGTTTTCATGCGAAGTATATTTACCCAGAAATGTAGCATGTCGATTTTATAAGCAAATAAAAAGGGGGACTATATTGTGAGGCGTAATGATACGAGGAGTAAAACGTCCGCGCAGTAACTCCTAAAGGTTATTGCCGGAAGTGAGCGGGGGAAGTCTTTAGGAGTTACTACGCGGACGCTGTGCTCCTCGTATCATTACGCCTCACAATATAGTCCCCCTTTTTATTTGCTTATAAAATCGACATGCTACATTTCTGGGTAAATATACTTCGCATGAAAACACTTCACGTAACTTTATTTAAATAGGGAACACGTGGAAGAGCTTGGTAGCTTCTATCGTGAGCTTTTTCGGAGCTATGTGACATGTGGGAGAGGTTGCGTATGTGCTCCGTTTGCGTGACAGAGCGCGCGGACAAAGACCAGACGGGGATATATTAACACGTCTAAAGTGAGGTAAGAACATATCTTAGTATGTAAAAACGGTGGCCTATTCCTTTAAGGTCCTACATACTCGTCTCTTGGTAAGCTTAATTCTTTCTTCTCGGAGTAAAAGGCTGGGGTATGTTTTTTTTTTTTGTATCTGTTGAAAAGCAGAACCGTCTGGAACTTTGCTGCCAGTTTAATATCGATCCAATCACAAAGCAGCACGTTTCTTAAATGTACTTAACAAGAATGCATCTGCTTCATCTTCCCTAAGAGGATTTTCTTCTCATTTCTGTCTATTGAGAGTTTTTTCGTCCCGTTCCAAACGTACATCGACTGAAACAGCAGAATTTGTGTCCGTTTAACACATTGAGTCCTAAAAACAGAAAAACTTGTGTTTGCATTTAAAAAAAAAATGAAACTAGACGCTTTTTTAATACACCGTATTTGTGATTTTGGTTGCTCTGTGATGAACAGAAGTGAAATAAATGACGATCAAAAACTTGTGAAAGGTCACGATCTGGACATTTCATATATTTTATTGCGTTTCTTTTCTTTTTTTTAGTCCCAGGGTGCGTGGAGTTGCGTAGCAGAACGGCTTCCCATGGAAAGATCGAGATTTAAATGTTTCTCTGAGTTTTTAAATGGTTAAAATCGGTCCAAGGACGGCTGAGAAACATCCTGTTAAAGTCTTCAATCCGAGAACCAGGCTGTTTAAATGCACACACTATAATGACAGAAAGAAAGTGTTTCCACCTACGGAGAGCTTAGAGTCTCAGCTTTCAAATGAGCCATAGCATGAGTCCATAGCTATAACATAGAATATGCTGTGGTGCTACAAATATCATGAAAAATGGTCTGCATTGTTGGCACTCAACAGCGAAAACCCAAAAACAGTGCGGCACTCAATTTGTTAAATGTTTGACCCGAGTGTTTACGAAATGCGCCACATGCCTTTTCACATAATATCCGGATTTTCTCTGATGGTTAATATGCTTGTCAGTCAAGCCCATCAGGATTAGAAGAAATCACCCCTGATCCTATAGATACACGTCTGCAAAGAAGAGGAAAAGCATGTCTAGGAGTGAGGTAGGGGCTTATGGGGAGACCGTGTGAAACTACAGGATATTTTATTTCAGCTGTTTTGAAAAACAAGTGTAAGATACTGATGTAGATGTGTTTGAGATACTTGCAAAAATCATAACACCCTCTCTTTGTGATTTTACATTTTTTGAATTTTTGACATTTTTCTTGCCGCTTGTTTGCAGCTCCTGAGCCATCGAGGCTTAAACAAGTGCCATGTGGGGCCTGTAATTTGATTGTTGCTAATGAATGGGTCAAAAAACCAATTGGAGACACTGACATTCTTGAGTGAGTTTGATGTTCTTGTACAGCTCGAGTCACAAGGGGCAGGGATCGTGTTAATTAAAGAAGAAAAAGCTTGTTTTAAAATGACTTGGCCCAAAAAGTGCCGCGCACACAGCTCTACACCCAGTCTGAAGTACAGAGCAACTGGGAAGTGATGAGTCCGGAAGGTGCCAGTGGGAGAAATACGTCGGGCTGTACTGCAAACGTTTGTGGTGTTAAAGAGCTGTTTCCATTGGTCGGACTTTAACGTTAACCTGAATGTTTGAGGATTCCTGTTTTCGATTCAACGGTCATGTGACACCGCTTGAGTCACAAACGCAGCTCTGAGTGTCTTGGTTAGTCATGAAATGTTCGCTTCATGTGGCAAGAGACTGATGTGTCACTTTGACACCTAAGCAGAAGGCATCGGACGATTCTCTTGGACAAGTCATTGCCCTTAGAAATATGTAGTATTTAAAATACATGGCATTACATTGAAAAACAAGTTGTTTCACCTCCAAGATCAAGCTTTAAAGATACATAATACTGTTGAGCTACTGAGAAAAGACTGAGAAGGGACTCGAGCTCCAAAGGTACAGGATGGAGACTCCTGTAACACACTGCTGTATCACTCGCAAGGTCGTACTAAGCTCAACTTTTTTCCAAGAGACCCATACGTAGGATTTGTGTTACCTCACGGATGTCATCGTTATATCTTATATAGAGCAGAGGCAGAACTTAAGCTCGACTTTGTTTGTGCTCTGGAGCCATATTTTTTTGGCAACCAGAGGGTGACCAGATGTCCCAGTTTACCCGGGACAGTCCCAGTTTTGAGCCCTCTGTCCCATGCCCTTGTGAATTTCCAACAAAAAACATTGATTGGTCCCAGTTTTACGCTAGCTCCAGGTTTTTCACCACTCCCACGCCTGAAGCAGCTGCTTTTCACTCAAAGTGATGAGTGTTTTTGCCATGTGTGCGGCAAACGCAACGTTTACATTGCTACAGAACCTTCGATTTTGCCGTAGCCTCCTCTTTCTTCCGCTCTCTAATTCTTCTTTTTTCTTGATGCCGTATTTCCCTCTCTCTCCTCTTGAGCACAGATTTTAGCACATGCAGTCATAATTACCAGAGGTGATAAAACACCAGTTGGCAGCGTTTTTTTACTGGATCGTCCTTCACACACACAAAAAAAAGTCACTGCTATAATTTTGCAAAATGTCACCCACACAATTATAGCTTTGTCCTTGTTTTCGCCAGAGGAGGGGCCGGGCAACAAACGCGACAGAAGTCAGAACTTGAAAGACGAAGCGTGGAGTTGACTCTGAAAACGTCCTTTGTGCAGTTTGCAAATCGGCCGTGGCGTTGTCAGTTCTCTCCCGGGCGCACGAGGAGTTTTACGGGCCGGGTTGATGACGGATTGCCACGAGCCGAACAGAAAAGTGTCTTGTATTTAGTGCATGACTCACTGGGGGAGGGCATGCAGGAAAGTCAGGGCTAATTACTGATCTCTTTAGCATTGGGGATGAACTTGAAATACTGTGTGATTGGATGTGTTGTGAGATATAAGTAGCAGAGGTCTCTGAATGGCCATACTTTAAATCATAGAAACAGCTAAAGCCCTTTTCCATTCCCAAACTTAAAATCAGGGCTTTGGCAGAGCCTTAAAAAGCATTAAGGCCCAAACCCAATGATCTTTTCTATGACCCGTCCCCTACCACTTAGCCTTAGCCCTTATTCTAGCCCTTCTTCTACATCTTAAATAAGAGGACAAAGGGCTGAACTCTCTGCCTTAAATGGGAGAGTCCTCGATTTGTCTGCATTTACGACCAGCACAGATATGGACGAAATGATCTAGTTTTCATGATCTAGTTTTTCATTTCACGTGTTTGACCCACTGTGGCTGCAGACACGCTTATAGCCCACCCAAAGTGGCCACTGACTATTTATATTGTTGCACACAGCGAACAGAATCACGAGCGAAGAGTCCATTAACTTTAGACATGTTGTAAAAGTGCTTATTGACGATGTCCATCCATTAATTTTCTTCCGCTTTATCCGGGGCCGGGTCTCAGCCGGGTCTCAGCAAAGATGCCCAGACTTCCTGATCCACGCACACCTCCAGCTGTTCTTGGCGGGGTCCCCCAGGCGACACCAGGCCAGCTCGGAGACATACAGTAGTGTCCTGGGCCTTCCATGAGGCCTCCTCCAAATAGGATATGCTTGAACACCTCCTAAGGGAGGCGACCAGGAGGCATCCGATACAGATGCCCTAGTCACCTTAGCTGGCTCCTTTCAACGTGATGAATTCTGGGAAGTAATTTTGCAGCTTGTTTCTGTGTTTTGTCAAACTCCGCCTATCCCTCCGTATTCTGTCTGCATCTTCCCCTTAGCTCCGCCCCTTAAACAGAAACCGAAGAGACAATAGATGAGAGAAAAGCACAGAGGGGTGTTGACACGTGAAAATGGCTTATTAGGCCTAATAAGCAGTTAGTCTGACCAAATGAATTGGATCAAAATGAAGGCCCTAAATGTCATATCATTAAATTGGATTCAAAAAGGCTTTACATTTTTTTTTTTTTTTTTTTTTTAGAGAAATAGATAAGTATGATGTAAGGTTTACAAAATCCACATATTAAAACTCCTTATGCTCATGTGCACAGTAGGCGGCCCAGCCTTAATTACTTTTGGCTGTCCGGCTGATTCTCCAGGCGAATGTAACTATATTTTGTCAGCAGTATAGCTATTAATAAAGAGAGCGGCCCTCAGCACCTGCAGACTGGCAACTTTTAGTTTGGGAATGGTACAGAATAAACTTTTCTCCAACTTTTAATGACCGTAGTAGGTCGTTTTTTAACAAGTGCCTTATTGGAGGTTGGAGTGGCTGATTTGGTGCCGTCGTGAGGAAGACGTGTAGCATTTGGCCTATTCTGCTCCTGTTCCTGTGGTCATTGAGTAAACAGAAGCTTTGCCGGCTCTTTTGGAGGTGCTAATTTGTCTCTATAGCTCATCTGTGTCTTTGTTGATATCGTTGCGATATTTTATGAAAACTATTCAACTCAACATCTGTAAAATCCTAAGTAGCTTGTTTTTGCTAAACTAGTTAATGTTTTTTTTTTTTTTGTTCCCACCCTCACCTATGGTCATGAGATTTGGGTAATGACCAAAAGGACAAGATCGCGAATACAAGCGGCCGAAATGAGTTTCCTTCGCAGGGTGGCTGGGCGCACCCTTCGAGATCGGGTGAGGAGCTCAGTTACCCGAGAGGAGCTCGGAGTAGAGTCGCTACTCCTTCACGTCGAAAGGAGCCAGCTGAGGTGGCTAGGGCATCTGTTCCGGATGCCTCCTGGTCGCCTCCCGCGGGAGGTGTTCCAGGCATGTCCTAGTGGGACAAGGCCTTGTGGAAGACCCAGGATACGCTAGTGGGACTATGTCTCCGAGCTGGCCTGGTGTCGCCTCGGGGTCCCCCCAGAACAGCTGGAGGAGGTGTGCGTGGATCGGGAAGTCTGGGCTGAGACTGCTGCCCCCGTGACCCCGCCCCGGATAAAGCGGAAGAAAATGGATGGATGGATGGATTGGTGCCGAAAATTAAAGGTGCAATATGCAACTTTTTATTTGAGAAAAAAAGTTTATATTTGTATATATTTGACCTTGTAGTGACCCAGGGGCTGTATAAGTGGTCAGCATGGCGCTTTTACTTTCCATCACAGTGGTCTCTAAGACGCTCCAGGATCAATTGTTTTGTAGGTTTTCTGGTGAGAAGCTCCGTCAGCAGTGAAAACCTTCTAACAGTTGATCCTGTAGCGTCCGAGAGACCACTGTGATGGAAAGTAAAGGCACTTTACTGACCACTCATACAGCCCCTGGGTCACTACAAGGTCAAATACATTCAAAAATAAACTGTTTTTCTCACATAGAAAGTTACATAATGCAACTTTAAGGCAATTTTAAAGCCATTGGATAAAAAAAAAAATCCCCCCAAAATAATGAATGGAAATAATGACATTTAAAAAATGGTGTAATTCATCAGCAGTTTTTGCTGAAATTGTACACATTTAATTTCATCTAATCATTTTAAATCTTAAGAAATTAATCATTTTTTTGTGTTTGTAGCATTAAAAGTGTTCCTGCTCCAAACCCATTCCGTTGTTTTCAAAGTCCAGGTCCATTGTCTGTGGTATACTGCCTTGTTATGTCGGGTTTTGTGAATACATTTGTCAGCGTCAGACTTGTATAACACCATACACAGGCATAAATAGAAGAGTATAGCCTACATCCTGACACTGCTGCAACCCCGTAGGCAGTTCTGTACTTGGGGAGACTCCTTGGATGAGTGCAGCGAGGCGTTGCACACAGAAACAGCAGCTGCTCCCCCCCCCCCTCCATCCTCATCCCCTCATCACCACAGGGAAGGCCCATACCTCCATCTCCTTCATCACATCACTTTTAATCACCACGGCCATAGACTGCAAGCTTCAGTAATGAGCGACTGCATCAAGGGCAATGAGGGCACGCAGCGGCTCAGAGGAAGAAACTTGGGTTCAAACATGTCCGCTGCATGACTGACACTGACAACAACTGTTTACTAAGATGATGCTGCAGACAGTGTTCAAATAAAGCTTGATGTAAGTTTATGTCTGCGATTTTAATGCTTTGTTTGGTACATGAATAAATCAATGAGTTGGACTAACACACAAATGTTACGACACAAAACAATTTACAGAATAAGGTCCACAAATGGGATTCCAGACAGAATATATCATAAATAAAGCTATTTCTTTACCCTCATTAAAGGCACTATGGCTGATCTTTTTCTCGGAGTGGAGCACATTTAGTTTTGTCCTCCTTTAGTAAATTGTCAACTCAGACATTTGTGGTGAAAATGCAAAGCGTTTGTATCAATTTCATGAACTCTCAGGCTTGTTTTCTTGCATTTCTACGACCACTTGAAAAGTGACCATAAACTCTGCGAAGAATTGGGATATTACAAATATGTTAGAAAAGTTAGGAATGAGTTTGGACTAAAACTAACAATTTAGTGGCTTCCTCATCCATTGTTTAAAAAAAATCAGGTGTAGGGCTTTAATTTCATACTAGGCCTGAGTTGGAGACAGTTCGACGCGATTTCATTTAAGGATTTTTGACGCTGTGGTCAGTATTGAGATTTTTTGTTTTCTCCCTTAAAGAAGAGATGAAACTCACCCTTTAGGATGCTTATCATAAAGGACCCACCTGAGATCCCAAAAATAAATAACTTTAAAGTGCTTGAAATTTTGGGATTTGTGCTGATTTCGAGTAGATTTGGACGATCTTATTATTGTTTTTTCTTACCTTTGACATTTTGTCTAATTTCAAGTGTTCTTGTTTTTCTCATTTAAGCTAAATTATGTTTGCTCCATTAGATGGTACAGTGGCACAGCTAGAAGGTCCCGGGTTCGATTCCCACCCGGACGGGGTCTTTCTGTGTGGAGTTTAAATGTTCTCCCTGTGTCTGTGTAGGTTTCCTCTGTGTACTCCGGTTTACCCTACCATCAAAAACATGTACAATAGGCTAGGATTAATGAGAGTGTGTTTGAGAGTGCGAGTGTGGGACACCAGAGGCAAAGAAGCCCAAGGCTACACATTAACATGCACTGTCCAGACCAAATAAACCAAAATGAATACAGAATCGTTTTTCAAGACACTCCAGACCTGCTCAAAATCACTATCAATTGTCTAAATTCAAGAACTTTTTACACATTCGATCTAAGATGAGATGGCATTTTCCGAGATGACGCTGTGATCCAGATCTGATCTTTTCCTTTCTGGGAGCCAGCAGCTGCTAAAGATACTCGCGCTTTTGCAGAGGTTATAGAACTTGAGCAGGGCAGTTTTCTTCACACTCTTGCAATGACATCTCCCCTTTAGTTGCTCCGTCAAACTCCAAACTTTCCCATATTGGACTTAACAAGATTTTCAGAAAACTTAAAATGACAAAAGGACATATTTACATCCGTAATCTACAGCAAAAGTCTCTGAAGTGTCTTAAATAATCAACTATTTAACTGCTACAAATAACCTGACATCAGTTTGTCTTTCAAGGGAAATGACATGGTAAAATGACATTTATCTTGAAAGTACTATTTTTGTGCACACATTAAATAAATAAGTAAAAAAACTAGAGAAGTGATGGTAATATTGTCAGAATTTTGACCAAACCGTGTCGCTGTCTCTTCTCGGTTTTAATTTGTTGTGCTTTTTAATTCCTTGTTCCTTAATATTCTGTCGCTGGTGCTTGCTGTGAGCCGTTTGCTAATAGCCGCTCGACATGTCCCCTCTGTCAACAGCACATATTTAGCCCGGTTAGACTGTGCCAGTGTGCACAGCCTGTTCAAACATTGACTCGGTCCGGCCCTGAATGTGTGTGTGTGTCTGTTCTCTCTTCACACCTGCTGTGCTCTTTCTTTCTTTCTTTCGCTAAGCCTTAGCCCGAGTTTTTTTCTTTCCCTTTTTTTTCGTCCAAACTTGTGGGATTCATGTCTGCAAAGAGTGCCAAAACAAACTCTAGATTCCTCAAAGCTCAGCTACGGAAACTACGCCATAGCGACCGACCCACCCAGAGCTACCTGGGTTAACCTTCGGGCCTCCTGTACGGGGTATGGGGCCTCCTGTACGGGGTATGGGGCCTCCTGTACGGGGTATGGAGCCTCCTGTACGGGGTATGGGGCCTCCTGTACGGGGTATGGAGCCTCCTGTATGGGGTATGGGGCCTCCTGTACGGGGTATGGGGCCTACTGTACGGGGTATGGGGCCTCCTGTACGGGGTATGGAGCCTCCTGTACGGGGTATGGGGCCTCCTGTACGGGGTATGGAGCCTCCTGTACGCGGTATGGGGCCTCCTGTACGGGGTATGGGGCCCAGTGAACATGAACATGCCAAGAGCTCTTTAAGAGAATAGACGGGTTCAAGCTAACACAATCAAAAAATAACCAAACAGTGCTTAATATATACTTCTATAAACAGAAACATTACAAAAATGACTTGCGTTTATTCTCAGTGCTTTGGCACTGATTTAGCTCCGTGCATTTGCTACTTTTTTGACACTAATGTCTAGGACTGCACCCAAGCCTATAAATCCTTGGTCGACCATAAACATGTCTTGAGCAGCGATTAGTTGACAAAACTACAATTTATAATCTGATCCAAACTTTTCTCATAAGACATAAAAATATGAGGGCTAATACAAAGAAGAACTAATAAACGGCGCATTTTTGTTTAAATAGACAGATTAATGTCACCTTTCCATGTCACCTGCTGCTGTACATCCATGATCTAGGGATGCACCGATACCAGTATCGGGTATCGGGCCGATACCACATGCTTGTACTCATACTCGTACTCATTCATGAGGTCCCGATACCAGAAACCGATACCACTTGAAGTATGGCCGGTGCTCCTCTCCGCTGAGGAGAGAAAATAGAAACAGAATAGAATTGTTTAGTGTAAATCCAATATTCTACATAAAGCTGACTTTATTACAGACGACACTCCCTAAATCAGAGTCTGTGCTGGATTTAACCAGAGCTAAATGTTGTTAGTGCTGCAGTGTGGAGTCTGCAGTGTTTACAACATACAGGCTAATGTTGCTAACTCGCGGCTAACCGCTTTGACAATTCTTTCGCCGTTTAATGCTCAGGGGTTTATTCATCTGAAAAACTAATCCAGTGACTAAAAAGTACTTAGAAAATCCAAAATAATTAGATACCGCATGTCCATATTGAGCAAACATGCAGCAAAACAGTCAAATTGCTGTAGCAACTGGCTAAGTTGCTATAAACACACGAGAAAATCCACACGGAGCTGAAGTAAATGCGAAAAGAGACCATTTAGCTGCAGTAATAAGTAACATCTCAATACTATTGTTGAATAAAAATAGATAAATGAATAAAGCCCAGGCATTGAGGAGCTTTGAGACATGGCCTATGATGGACAGTGTAATAATTTTTTTTTTATATTGAATAAAAATAAAATGGCATCTGTTAAATTCTGATATAACTTCTCTTAAAAGTGTAGCCTACTTTACTCAAGGAAATGTAAATGAGTAAATGAACTAACAAGTAACCAATCTGCTGTGAAAAAGTCAATCTATAAACTCAAAGTATGTTGAAGAAAATGCCTTGTACTCGTATCGGTATTCGGTATCGGCAAGTACTTAGTTCAAAGTACTCGTGTTGGTTTTAGTAAAAGTGGTGTCGGTGCATCCCTATTATAATCCAAATAACAGTCGTTCTTTTCCATCATCGTCCATGTTCTCATTCGTCCTCCAAAGTCACACAGATGTCCGTGTCCACTTCTCAGTTTCGCCATCATCTAACCCCTCGTGGTTTCGTAAAATGTAGCAATATCATCGCGACATTCAAAATTTAAATGAAACCGCACCATTTTTTGGAAGCTGTTTTAAGCAACAGTATAAAAATCTGTGTCATGCTCTTTAATGACATTTTTTATGGGGCTGTTGTAATGCTAAAATTACTCGGTTCAAGCACACGCAGACAATTAGCAGCTTTTCCAGAGCGCCTGCAGCAGCGTCTGTTTTTGGAAGTAACATCAGCTTTGCACCTGTAGCCCCTCTCTGGTCACCCACCGCTTACTCTCAACTCTATCAAGATTTAAATAAATATCAAATCTAGCAAAGTAAAAAGGGGATGACCTAAAGTAGTGCAGTCTATATGAGATGGCTGAACTTTGCCTCATCTCTTAGCCCTGTTCTAACTTTAGTATTTCGTGGTATTCTAGTACTGCCAGCACATTTGAATGCACTGCTGACTCTGAGAGATTGTGTGTAGTGGAGCGTATCTATGCTGCTGCATCCAAGTGTGCTACGACATCACAGGTGCACACTTTAGTCAACATGAAATTGGGGTATTGGTGGTGCACGTTGGGGAATTTCCCACATCAGGCCAATGTCGTTGTAATAAGAAAATCCTCGATGTGGCAGATTACACTGGGTTACAAAAATAAGGAAAACAAATATTCTCACACAAAGTAGAATTCCTTTTTTCTATATTGGGTCAGGTTTTGTGCTCATTGACCCGACTGAGCAAAACCAGTGTGCATTCATCACATCAAAACAACAACATATTGTCCAAGGCGTCGACTTTGTGCACTTTGTAACTGAATGAACGCTGCAGAGGCCAGTTGTTGTAGTCATAAAGTGCACTTGTAATTTGCTGATCACGTTACTTGAGGTTCCCCTGTGCAGAGGCTTCTATTTTTCATCTGGGTCATCAGGTTGGCACTGTGTCGCTGCTCCCTGTGGACACTGCGGACCTCCTGATGAAGAGCACTGCAGCGCTCGCCCCCAAAATGTCATTAGTCGGGATTTTAAAGTTATTTTGCTCCGGTCCAGCTGACACATTTGTAGGGGGTACTTGTAATTATCCGGTGTTAAGTGTTACTTACAGTATGTGCCATTTCACATGAATCAGGATTTGTACAGCAGTTAATTTGAATGCTATTTAAACCCATGTTATGACCTTAAAGGCCCTTTCACATGCGATCATCTCCAGTGGGTCCTGGTCAGGCAGGTTTTGGCCGATGTCTGGACGCGTGTGTTTGGTGTGGACAGCTCCGTCGGTCGTAGACGGCGTCTGTGGAGGTCGGTGAAGCCCGTGTCTCTTGTCACCGCAGTAGCAGCGCTGTGATTGGCCGAATGATCCCCGCTGGACATAAGTTATATTGGAGTTTGAACTGGCATTTTGTTACAACTGACTCTGTGCATAACTTCAAATCATAACAACGCCGCCCAAGAAGTGACTTCCTGTTTTGATCCAGCACACCAAAATAAAAGCACCATCTTATCTCATTTATTAGTTCTACTTTCTTTCTGCCTAACTATTGACAGACAAAACACTTAAAATGTGTGTATTTAATTATATTCTTGTAATGTTGCAAGTACCTGCTGAACTAATCAATGAGACGAGCTGTGTGCTTTTATTTTGGTGTGCTGGATCGAAACCGGAAGTCACTTCTTGGGTGGCGTTGTTATGATTTGAAGTTATGCACAGTCAATTTAGATTGACAGGTGTTACAAGGGAGACTTGATGGAGACTTGTTGGAGACTTGTTGGAGACTAGTTGGGGACTAGTTGGGGACTAGTAGGGGACTAGTAGGGGACTAGTAGGGGACTAGTTGGGGACTAGTTGGAGACTTGAGATGCCGCTAGTCAAATAGATGTCTCCGGGACGTCCCCTGGAGATACGGCAAGTCTCCAGATCAGTGAAACAGATTAGATTTCAGCTGCGTCTCCACATGGTCTCCCAGATGTCTACACGGCCTCAAGCAGCTGTGGCAACATCACAAACACTATTTGTTGCCCTCAACCTGAGAGACCTTTCAGTGACGTCCCTGCAATGTTTCTGAGACCTGTCGTAGACTTGAAAAAGTCTCAGCTGAAATCAAACCTGTTTGTTGAGACTACGTGGAGACTCGCCTTATCTCCAGGGAAAGTCACGGAGACGTCTCCATCACCAACTCCAGTCCCCAACTAGTGTCCAGGCCGGTGAGATAGGCCCTTGAAACAGAGCTGAAAATTTCTGGTTTTGGATCATCAATTTAGTATTTTCACTGAACTTATGATCTATACAAAGTCAATTATTTAAAAAGAATTGTAGATGTAGTAACCGGGATGTATTGGCCAACACTCGCAATTGCAATTTGTTGAGTCGCAATTGACAAATCGGAAAGATACTAACTTTGGCGTTACATTATCCAAACTAACTTGGACTATTGTTATAATTTTGTGGAGATTTTATCCAGCGGAGGAGAAGAGAAAGAAGTGTTGTTTTTGATCGTAATTACGCCTTAATGACTTCTCCCAGTGTCGTTTGTGAGGTGAAGGAACTGTTTTTGGAGCGCTCTCTAATCGTGTGATGGAAGCATTAGCATTGATCCGCTGAGTATGTCTGGACCGGTCAATGCTAATCTGCCACGTCTTTGTGCAGAGTACACTCTCCTCAATATGGGCACAAAATTAATGACCTGCTCAGGCTAATTCAGATACTTTTTAAAAAACATTTCTGATGCAACCACGTTATTAAGAGCTGGAAAAGCCTCTTCGTGTTTAACCTGATGGTGAGCACTTGCACTGGATTAGAGAGCTCCAGTTTGGGAGATTTTCATTTTTTTCCTGCAGACTCGGATTAATGAGCCGCGTGTTTGAGGGCCGGGATTAAGGACTGGCAGCAGCAGTAACATCTGTCTGCCATTACTGAAGTCACACTGGAATGAAGAAACCTTTTTTTTTTTTTTTTTTTTTTACAATACGTGATATTGATAGGGTTGCCACCTTTGGCTGACAAAAAACCTGGACATTTCGGCAACTCAATCCGCCCTTTTGCTTATACGCATAGACCTATGTTTAAACATCTCATACTATTTACCAAGCTACATTTCAACGACCCTTATCCGTCAGTTCAGTCAAAAAAGTGTTCGAGGCTCTTTCCCACACTCTCTTAAGTGTTCTGCATGTGGTAGTTCTATTTAGGCAGATACTGATGTGGACAGTTTGACAGTTTGAATCATTTAAAAAGGCCTTTCTCTGTGAAGATAGTGACAGGTGAACAAAGCCAGAGGCAGATCTACACTGAGCTGGAGGCAAGTGTCCACTGTCATCATTCTGTCTTTGTCTTTCTAGGACCTAACCTGACAAAATATATCTGTATGAATGAGGTGAAACGTTTTGTTACTCGCTTTATTGAGATGCTAATGTTACTCACGTGGGGAGAGCGAGCTCCTGTAAACTCCTCCAAACTCCTCCCATCTCTATATTAATTTATTTTATTTAACCTTTATTTCACCAGGTAAAAAAACTCATTGAGATTTACAATCTCTTTTACAAGAGTGTCCTGTCCGAGAGGCAGAAACACATCCATAAAACACTTTACATCAAATATAAGACAAAATATAAAATACATCTTGGGTGAAACAACTGCAACCACCACGGCTTTGCACCAATTCTATCAGTTTAGATTTAAAAGAGTTTGGAGAGACCAACTCTTCCAATCAGCACAAAATTTCAAAGCCTTTTTCCCCATTTCAGTCCTCACGTTAGGAACCGAAAGGAGGATTCGATCCTGTGAACGAAGTTTGGTTTGAGAGTGCCGTGTGACTGTAAATAAGAAGGAAGTAAACCAAGTAATGTTTTGTAAATGAACATGGGCCAATGAGTGATTTGAGAGTGGAAATGAATCTAAGCGCTCTGTGGTAAACTGTATCCAGTGACCGCAGCGACTTAGCGGATAATAATCCAAGACTGGGAGGAAAGTTGCAGCAACAAGTTGTTTTTTGGCCATAACAGAGAAACAAGATTTGATTTTTTAACTTCTTGGTCAGACTTGATCAGACTTTGAATGTGTAGCGATCTATTCCACACCTTACGTATGTTCTGAGCCTGATTGCTGAATGTTTGTGTCCTCGTGTTTATAAGAGTCTCCTCACGTTGTCCATAGAACAGCCTCTGTGTCCCTGCAGTAAAAACAAACAGAGCCACGCTGAGCCATAGAGGCAGACACACGTGAGTACAGCCAAAGAGGAGGCGGGACATGCGTTCGAGGAGCCAATGTCAGCTTTGCTCTCTTTGAGCTCTGGCCAATCAGAGCAGGGAGTGAGGTGCAGCTGCTGCTGAGAGAGCGGCTGGAGGAAAAGAGCCAAAACTCTCGACAATGAAAACAAAAATAACAAGTGTCCCGGAGAATATTTTTTACCCCGGGACAGACCATTAAAAACAAGGAAAATTGGGTAAAACCGGGACAGGTTGCAACATTAGATACTGATTCAGTTTGAATTGAGTCTAGACTAACTGTTCTGATCTGGGGCTGCTGTTGGTCAGGTCTATGTTCAGCAACACTATGGGCCCGATCATCCGCCTGGCCCGAGGACACAAGGACAAGTAGACTGAGGGCGTCGCTTAGGGCTGTGGTTCCCAACCAGGGGGACGGGGAGAACTTAAGCACTTGGCAGAGGGCACTTGGAATTGCCTCAAGATTAAAAAAAGAAAAGAAAAGAAAAGGGAAACTGAGTAGAATTTCAAAGAAACGTTAGTTTTAATGAAGTTTGTCAATAAAAACTTTGACTTTGAGAGTATTTTAGCTATATTTTAAACACTACTGAAGAATATTCCATATGAAGTTGCTCACTTTGTTAACATTTTGGCAAGATCCTGGGGTTAGGGGGGTACTCTGAGTAGAAATGAATGCCCCAAGAGGTAACGTGGGACAAATGAGGTTGGGAAAAACAGGGTCCGGGGCTGAGGCATGGTGTGCTACTAACGAGATGGGTGTCTGTCCAGCCCACTTACAGTGCCAGGTATGAGTGAGAGTGAGTGAGATCAGCTGCATAAGACTCTTGGGGATGTGCTGGAGAAGGCTTTGTGCAGTGGTCACTCTCTCCCATCATCAGTAAATGGAAAACGCTTTGCACATCACAGAGGTTTATTGTAACAGCGCCACAGTGAGAGCTGCTGTAATCAAAGCCCAACAACACTGCAGCCAAATGTTAAAGCGTGTCTCGTACCAGGTTAACCCAGGTCGCTCCGATCGACACTTCTAAATGTGCTGGAGAGCGGAGAGTGGGCGATGTAACGATACGCTGATCACTGTAATCATAGCTGTCAGAGGGGGAGAATGGAGCGGTCAGGAGCTTAACAAGGGCTACTTTAAGGTCCATTAGGAGAGCTCTGGATGGCAACACTTCAGCAGCAGTATAAGTGCCGTCTGAGATTGTGTATTGCAAAGTCATAGTTCATTAGTCACCATCAATTGTTGCAGCTTTTATCACAAGGACATTTTTCGACCAATTGGAATGATTGGAAACATCGCTGCACAGGAAATGGTTATCGTTTCAGAAGCCGTAATATATTCACCGTCTGACTGACACACATTGACACACATTTCTGTAACTCTTCTTTCTCATCGTTCTCCTTGAATATGGGTCGTTCTTTTGTCAGCAGCGTTAATAAAACAGCGGCGCGAATACAGTACCCTTCGATCAAACTGACCTCAGTCTTCTCCGTCTGAACGGGCTGTGGTTTGATGTGCTGCGGACACGCTCTGCTGTTTGAGGAAGTAAACAGGAAACAAACAGTGCTGCAGATCTGGCCATTTTAAAGTTGTGGGAAGCTATTGGAGCCAAAACAACTTAACTTATCATTTAAAAAAAAAAGAAGAGTCAGTTTTTTGGACTTTTCTGGAGCAGAGGCAGCGACGTCTTTAACGAGAAACGCGTCTGTTGTGTTGTCCAGACTGTCGTGAAAAGATCAGATACAGGTCACAAAAATAAAATCGGAAATTGGGTTTGCTTCAGCCTGCAGTCTGAATGTGGCCCGATGCACAGTGTGTATAGGGAGTGGTAGTACTGTGTGTGAATGAATCGGTCAGTCTACCCCAGGGCGGCTGTGGCTACAATAGCTTACCACCAGGGAGTATGAATGAATGAATAATGACTACTGTGCGGCGCTTTGAGAAACTTGTCAGTAAAGGGTCGTAAATCACAGCACAGTGTAATGAGACAATATTTTTCTATTCCCTTTTAACCCTGGTTTTCCAATTTAGTTCAATTTTAGCCTTGTTTTGATGCGGATTTACTTTAGCATTTTCTAAGTTTTGTTTTGACACTCTTATCGAAAAAAAACAATCACGAATAGCTTTTTTAATGGAGAAATAAAAATTGCAATGTTTTTCTCATTTTAGCCCTTTAGGCGACGCAACATCCATATTGCATGAACACACAATATAACACAAACATCTACACTTTTTTGTTTACACAGCCTAAAGCAAAATGCATGCAACTTGGAAATAAACTTAAGCTTAAGATTCCCTTTATTTCTTTCCATTTTTATACGCTGAAATGGTACAGTCAAATATCGCAGTAATATTCGTGTAAGATAATTAATCATGGAGTTTGTGTCATATCTCGGAGCCCTCATTGTGAGCTGTTTTTTTGGGTTGAATCTTCTGGTCTAATCTCCATGTATCTTACTGGCCCCATGAGGAGCAGGACGCAGAATAAAAGACGTCTTTATCCCCGTGTTTGTTTGGACGATGTTATCGGTCTCCAGTGCGGCGTATCCACACTGTAATGAAGCGCTTTTAAATTCAAGCGCTATAGCCCCGGGGGGATCGCGGCTCTTATCGCAGCCCATCTCTGTTTTAACAAGAGCTGCAGTTATGTCAGCAAAACTACTCACACACACACACACCTGCATTCCTAGGGGCTTTTTTCACTGGCCGCGCAGAGCGTTATCGTGCTGCAGGTTTGCCGTCTTTTGATGTGGGCTGTAACATCCGAGGGGCTGCTGAGCTTTGTCTCCAAGCGGTGTCAGTGGAGGCCATGCTTGAATGAACCGTAGAGGGGCTGCAGAGAATATTCCAACCTATTACAGCGGATTTCATGGACCTGTTCATAATACACTGCCTGGATAATGTTGACAAAACTTAACATTGTCATCTCAGACCAGCTGCAGCAGCCTCCAGGGTCAGGCGGCGGATTTTTGTTTTGGCAGTGTAGTTGTCCATACTTAATGTTTTGCGCCCTGATACTGTCTGAAAATCAGGGCTGGGTACCATTAAATGATGCAACCAGTCTGGTATCGGGGGAAAAGTTTAGGTAGGCTACTGCTGGTATCGGAAAATCGAAAGCAGGTACCGGAAAAGGAGTTCTATCTTTAGATCAAAGTGTTGATGCTGCTGGTCCGGGTACAGCATTAAAGGAACTGACTCAGCTCAAATAAATGATGTTTGTCAATATTTTTACCCAATACTTTGTGTTGTATTGATGTCTTTATATGTAGTTTAGTTTCTTGTCCAGGCATTGCCATGGCAAACCTCTTTTCATTTTGGTATTTGGTATTAGTATTTTTTCCCCTCATTTTTGTATTACTAATATTACCTCCCATTTTGTCCCATTCCTCCTTTTTTACCCAATTTATTCCCTTTTTTGTTTGGCTATTTTTGCCAATTTCTTTCCAAATTTTCTATCCATTTTTTAAATTCTTATTTTTCCATATTTTTCCAAATTATTTCCCATTTTCCACACATTTCTTGACATTGGAGATTAACCCCATACTGTACATTTTCAGACCTTCCACACATGATGATAATTATTACTTTAGTAGAAGTATCGGAAAAAGGCTTGTTCAGGTATCGGCATCGAAAACCAGTCATTAAAGTACTCATATTGGAAAATATCGTTTTAGTATTGAGAAGTTTTATGTGATTATGTGATGTTCTGTTTCAAGGTTCTTGGACAGTTTGCAGTGGGTGGACTTAAGAAACAAAACGAAACATGTTTTTAACTCCGAATATCATCGTTATAATTCTTATTTCAAAGTCAATGTTAGATTTACAATTCTGTGTCATATCTGGGGTGCACAGATAGATCAGACAGTACATTTCTGTCCTGCTTGTAAAATAAAGATTTGGTCCACTGTCCATCATTTCTAAAGGTTCAGAAAAAAAAATTGAGCAAAGACTGAAAATGATTTGGATTGAAATTTAGATTGCATTTTGAGAACCAGCCCTAAATTGGGTTTTGCTTTCTCTTAAGGGTTAGAAAAACTCTTCCTACTTCTCTTGCTTTCTTCGAAATAACTAGAAACATGTGTATGATACAATTTGCAAGTCTCAAGCTTTTGTAATGGCAGCATATTTCAGAAAGTGAAGCGTGCATCGTCGCTGAGAAAGCTGAGCCCCCCGCTGCGCTGGCGGACTGCAGATGATTGGCCGTCAATGGTTTGATGGAGCCTGCGATGCTGAGTAATTTGAGTCGGGGGGGATGAGGTCAGGTTGCTGCAGGAAGCCGCGATGAGATTTGATGAAGCTGCTGCAGAAGGCCGGTTGTCTGTCTGCCCGTCTATTCTCCAGAAAAGGAAAGGCTTAGAAATCGCACTTCACTGACCAGATCATTTTCATGCAAAATTGCTTGATCGTGAATAATAATACGCTGTCGTTGGTGCAAATGCAAAGTGCTTCAGGGAGAAACCCAGTGAACAGACGACAGAGTTCTGAAAGAGGACTGACTTGAAAGCAGCGTCAAACATAATGTTACATCTCTACTTAAAGCACGTATATAGAAGTCTTTCTCTGGTTATTGTAAACTTTAATTTTTCTCTTGTCTTCTCTGCTTGCTGGTGAAAGAATGTGTTGGCGTGTCTATGATCAAAAGCAATAGAATCAGTGTTTAGATCACTCATCCTCTGGGCATCTGCACTTATGGAAATGGATTCGCACTTCCAGAGCAATTAGTGTAAATCCAGAGAAAAGTTCCTTGAGTATCTACATTGGCACTGTATGAAAAAAAAAAGTCAAACCATTTCTATGTATCTATTCATTTACCATTTTGTCCCTATAGTGCCCGAAAAGTTTGGGAACCCTGTACTAGACTATTGCGCTTGCACACCCTTTTAGCAAACTAACTTTTTTTTTTCTTTTTCTCTTTGAAAATGATGTATTGAAGTCTTTTTGTGTGCATGACCAAGTGTACTGTAGCTGATACAACTTTGACAATAAAAAGTCAGCTTCATACCTCCTACTGAGTTCATTACTGCATGACTAACCCTCTGTTTCTCTCCTGCAGGGCCATGGATTAAGGAAGAGACTTCACTGATGAAAAGACGCTCTCCCTGGACAGACCTCCGCGGCCCTCCGTCTGTCACTGACCACCATGCCCGTCCTGGTTCACTTTCAGACGGGCACAACTCCCCACGTAGTGGCCTCTATCCTCATATAGAAGCGAAGGACATGTTCATCATTCAGAAATGGCTTCATCGCTTATACACTTTGAGGGTAATGTGAGGTGAGACTGTAGCCCTTGGAAGAGGTCAGCGGAGAAGCTACAGCGTGACAGGGCGAACTCCAAACTAGCGTCTGCCCGCTGCTCCGGACAAGGTCGTACCATGGCCGCACTCGACGCCCACAGAAGTCTGTTGTCTTGGCGCGGCGCGGACTGAAACATGCTTCGTAACGGCGGGGGAGGCGGGGGCATCGCGGGGGGTCAGCCGTGGGTGCTGCGCCGCGTTCGCCTCACCTGGCTCAGCTTCATGCTCTTCTTCATCCTGGTCTTCTTCCCTCTCATCGCCCACTACTACCTCACCACCATCGACGAAGCGGGGGGCCCGGATAAGCGTCCGGGCATCTTCGGCCCGCGCCCCGGCGGCGAGCTCTGCGAGGCCAAGCACGTGCAAGACCTCTGCCGGATCCGCGAGTCGGTGAGCGAGGAGCTTCTGCAACTGGAGGCCAAGAGGCAGGAGCTGAACGGCGAGATCGCCCGCTTGAACTTGCGCATCGAGGCCTGCAAGCGCAGCATCGACAGCGCCAAGCAAGACCTACTCCAACTGAAGAACGTCATCAGCCAAACGGAGCATTCGTACAAGGAACTGATGGCGCAAAACCAGCCCAAACTGTCGCTACCCGTGAGATTGTTACCAGACAAGGAGGATCTTGGCATGCCTCCACCCAAATCGTCCCGCTCTTGTCGATTGCACTCTTGTTTCGACTACGCCCGATGCCCCATCACCTCCGGGTTCCCCGTTTACGTCTATGACCCAGCCTCCTACCCGTGGGGAGAACTCATCGACCCGCTCGTGAAACAGGCTTTCGCGTCCGCAGCGAAAAGCAACCTCTACGTCACGGACAACCCGAGTATCGCCTGCCTCTACCTGGTGCTCGTAGGGGAGCTCCAAGAGTCCCCTTCCGCGAAGCTGTCTCCTCCGTCAGAACTGGAGAAGCAGCTCAAAGCGCTTCCCTACTGGAGGAACGATGGACACAACCACGTTTTAGTGCATTTCTCCCGAACCTCCACCACCCAGAACTTCTTGTACAACGTGAGCACGGGGAGGGCGGCCGTGGCCCAGTCGACATTTCTAGAACAGCAGTACCGCGAGGGGTTTGACCTGGTCGTGTCACCGCTAGTCCACGCTCTTTCCGAACCTAACTTCTTAGAAATCCCCCCGCAAGTCCCCGTCAAGAGGAAATATTTGTTCACTTTTCAAGGAGAGCGGGTCGAATCGCTCAGGACCAGTTTGCAAGAGGCGCCCCCGCAGTCTTTCGAAGAGGAAATCGAAGGAGACCCACCAGCGGACTACGATGATCGAATCATCGGCACCTTGAAAGCGGTTCAGGACAGCCACTTGGATCAGGTGTTGGTCGAGTTCACCTGCAAGAGTCCCCAACCCAGCTTACCAACCGAGTGGGCTCTTTGCGGGACTCGCGAAGACCGCTTGGAGGTGCTTCGAGTTTCAACCTTCTCTTTGGTCATTGCACCAGGGGATGGGCAGGTGATCGCATCGGCTGGCTGTGGGATGCGACTGTTCGAAGCTCTTGAAGTTGGTGCGATTCCCGTAATTTTGGGCGACCACCTAAGACTCCCTTATCACCAGTTGATCCGATGGAGTGAGGCGACCATAATAGTTCCAAAACCCCGAGTGACGGAGCTGCACTTTCTGCTGCGCAGCTTATCGGACAACGACCTGCTAGCGATGCGACGGCAGGGGAGGTTCTTGTGGGAGGCATACTTCTCCACATCGGAAAATGTCCTCAGTACGATTCTAGCTAGCATAAGGACTAGCATCCAAATCCCGGCCGCTCCCATCAAAGAGGAGCCCGCGCAGGAGATCCCGCACAAGGCTGGTAAGATAGCAGGGACGGACGCTAACCTAGCAGACAATGCCGACCTGGATCTAGGGCCCGTGGAGACTGAGCCTCCTTACGCCTCGCCGCGATTTCTACGGAACTTCACCTACACAGCTTCAGACATCTACAGGTAGGACTACTGGGAAGACATGTTTTAGGAGTATACAATATTATTATTGTGGGTTTATTGAGAAAATGAAAAATGAAACCAAATTGTCGTTTTATTAAACTGTCTTAATATAATATAAAACTTTGTTTCTGCTAAAACCTTTATGCAGCACGCACTGAATTCACTTACTGAGCTTTAAGTCATGGACACAGCCCCTACAGCAATAGGGGACAGGTGAGGGATTTGGAATTTAGATTAGAGAGTCCTTTTTTGTTCATGGTTTTAGTGTTTTAAACTAACAATCCAAAGTGTGAGGCTCGTTTCTAATTGGATAATTGGCTCTAGAAATTAAACATCAAATAAAAATATAAATGACTTTACAGATTGTGTTTTTGTAAGTTTGTAAGCTACTGTGAAATCCATAATTGATTAAGCATGTTGAGCTTATGTCCACATCTGTCAAGTATTGGATTTGAAAAAAATAAATAAAATTCCAGCGCCCACTGCGAGCCGTTTCACCAACCCCACCAAGCCACAACACAAGGGGGTAAAATATGGTATGCTAACCTCGCAACTACTGCCTCCCAGGCTACTGCAGGTGACCCCCAGCTGAAAGGGTGCTGATGCTGAGTCTCTAGAGTTTTTATGCTTGTTTGTTTCATGACTTTATAGTTAATGTCAGATTAAGCATATAGGAATTATGAATACTATTTATATACTGTATATATAGATTTTGTTTTCTTTTTTTTTGATAGCCCTACTATACAATGTATTTTTATAACTAGCTTTAATAAAAAATATTTTATGAAATAAAAACTTTTACCTGATGAGTACTCTGCCTTTTACAAACCTGCCACCTTGTGGCTGATGTAAGTTCTACTCCAACCACAATTGAAATAAAATCACTGAAATAAATCCCCCCAAAATCTCCCAATTGTTATATTTGATACACCATCTATGAAATTGTCAAATGTACTAATCCTGACATGCCTATCTACAGGACGTGGAATCGCGCTCCGGGACCCTTCCACCTCTTCCCCCACACCCCTCTGGACCCCGTCCTGCCGTCAGAGGCCAAGTTCATGGGCTCGGGCACCGGGTTCAGGCCTATTGGTGGCGGGACAGGGGGGTCGGGGAAGGAGTTCCAGGCAGCTCTGGGAGGGAACATGCCCAGGGAGCAGTTCACTGTGGTGATGTTGACCTATGAGAGAGAGGAGGTGCTCATGAACTCCCTGGAGAGACTCAATGGACTGCCGTACTTGAATAAAGTCGTGGTGGTGTGGAATTCGCCCAAGCCTCCTTCAGAAGACCTGCTGTGGCCTGACATTGGGCTGCCCATTGTGGTGAGTGCTAAATCAACTTTCAAGGACATGCTCATTAGGACCAGCTTATTCTCTCTGTTCTATTGAAATGCTAATTACAAATCTACATTATTAATCTGGTGTCATAGTGTTACAATCACATATTTAACTAGTTTCGTGTGTGGTCTGTCATATTAATGTGGCTGCCAATGTGCAATGATCTCTCCAACTAGGACTGCTCTCACCATTTAGACAGAACACATTGCTGTCCACACAATGTCAGTCACCAGGATTAAATCAAGTGACTGATAAACATAACTTTTTGGTTCAGAATTTATCGAATTATCAAAAAGCAAACAAAAAACAAATCTCTCAACAGAAACAAACATAATATTTATTTGTAAAGACAGACACGTAATTTATGTGATATTGGCTGTTTATAGTACTTGTGCCAATGAAGCTAGTTGAAGAAGAAGACTATAAGCCATCTTTTTTTTTCTCCAATGCACAAGAAATGTTACAGTCTAAACTATAGGTCGGCCTCTAGTACACGCAGATGTGATGCCTTATACGGCGTATAAGTTTCCTGTATCACTTAGAAAGGCCTGTCCCGCAGTTCACCTCTGATCACCTGTTCAATCCATTTCTACTTGGTGTGTGCCTGGCAGGTGGTTCGCACAGAGAAGAACAGTCTGAACAACCGCTTCCTTCCCTGGGACGCGGTGGAAACCGAGGCCATCCTGTCCATCGACGACGACGCACACCTCCGGCACGACGAGATCATGTTCGGCTTCAGGTCCGTCACTCCACACTATAAGCATTTACTTTACAAGACTGACTGTTTTTAAAAACAAGCACTTATTTAATTTCGACTAAATAAAAAGGATAAAAAGGAAAAGAAGGAACTAAAACAGCAAAACGTCTGATGTCACTGTTTAAATTCACTGCCAAAGGACCAGGTCTGTGCTTTGTTCATGAGGGAGAAGACACACGACACAGTGGACCTTCATTAAATAGTATCATAATATATATTGGAGTTCAAGTATCTCAGACAAATGGAGCGTGAGATGGACAGGTGGAACGGTGCGGCGTCAGCAGTGATGCGGTCGCTGTATCGGACTGTTGTGGTGAAGAGGGAGCTGAGTCGTTCCCACCCACCGATGGTCATGAGATCTGGGTAATGACCGAATGAACGAGATCGCGGATACAAGCGGCCGAAATGAGTTTCCTTCGCAGGGCGGCTGGGTGCCTCACCCTTCGAGATCGGGTGAGGAGCTCAGTCACAAGGGAGGAGCTCGGAGTAGAGTCGCTGCTCCTTCACGTCGAAAGGAGCCAGCTGAGGTGGCTCGGGCATCTCTTCCGGATGCCTCCTGGCCGCCGATTCGATTTAGTCGCATAAATTGACATGCTCTTTGATTTTCATCGAGGACTAAGACTAAAAATAAATGACAATAAGTTGTCAGATATATCCTGTACAGATTTAGGGCCCCAAATCAAACATGTAAATGAGAGAATGTTTCATGAGTAAAAATGAAAAAATGACTTTGTTGCTGATCTACTTTTGCGCCTACTACTGTTTTTGCATTTGAGCAAACACTTGGTAAATGACCCCCCTAAGTTTCTAAATCGGTCAGTGCCCGACGGCGTCTTATACAGTATTAATCTCCTCGCTTTGAGATGTCAAAGAAGCTGTGTGTGCAGTTATTTCGGTCTTGTCCTGCGCTTGGTTCAGCTTGTCCAGACACGGTGCAGCCTGCGAGGGAGCGAGCGCGGGGAATTTGTCATGAAGTCTCCCTTGAACTGTCAGGAATGTTACAGTCTGCAGCTCAGCCTTTTGTGTGACGTGGAGCATTTGACAGGTTTTCATATTTTTTCCCCACATTAGTGAGTTTGATGGAATAATGCCCGCGGTAAGTCTTAATCACAGTTTTACGCCGACCAAGTGGCAATTATAGGAGGGAAAGTAGACGTTTCGTACTCAGTCAGTCTCCCTCCTCTCAAAACGCCGGCTTCACTCTCCGATATACGTCACAGGGAGCTTTCTGTCATGTTCCTCTGTTTTACAGTCTGAACTCTTTCTATGGCACTGCTGCCTTCCACTTAAAGAGCACTGCATTTTATAGCATTATTGAACGTAAGCATTAGGGCCGACTGATATGGATTTTTGGAGTCCGAAACCGATATGAAGGGGTTTGCCGATATATAGGCTGCTATTTTAAATAGTTTAATTTGATGTAATTTTCTTTTGTTTATCTCTCAAATAGCCCATAGTTAAACATTTCTTATTATTGTAAAGGTTTCAATGATTGACATATACAGAAATATATTTCATAGAGGTCGACCGATACTGACTGATACCAGTATGATTATTATTGTGGTCTTTTCAGTGTTGAAATGTAACAGCAGGGGGCGCTGTATGAGGGCATAGGGCTGATTTATTCAGGACACTCAGTGAGCTTGTTTTAGAGACAAAATTCAGCAGATTCCAAAAAACCCAAAAAATTGTCTCCATCTCTTATCATTCTGAATATAGATGTGCAAACTTGTGACCGATATTCACCACAATGTTTCTCCGCTCCCCTGAGGCCCCCGAAGTTGGGTGGGGGGGCTAATTTAAAGCCTGGACTGAGCCCTTTCTGACGTAAAATATGGCAAGTCTCTATCACTTGCAGTACCGATAGCCGATATTGTATAATTCCTGAATATCGGGCTGATATATATTGGTCAGCCGATATATCGGTTGAGCCCGAGTACCTTCTATCTTCTACCTTCTGGTAGGTCTTCTCTCAATAGTTACACATCCATCCAACCTACTAGAAACCCAGAAAAATAGAAAAAACAGTTGGTTCTGGTAGAGGTAGTACATCGGTTAGCGCTCGTGCCTCACAGCGAGAAGGTCCCGGGTTCGATTCCCACCAGGACGGGGCCTTTCTGCGGAGTTTGCATGTTCTCCCTGTGTCTGCGTAAGTTTCCCCCTTGGATCACTATCATCTTTATTGGTTGACTTCTCTTATGTCTTATATCTGTGGTGGTAAGCGACTGTTGTAGACTAACAACCCCAGCTACAATCCTTTCTCTCGCTGAACTATCGCAGGTTGGAGTGCAAGCTTACAATTTTACATTCCCCTCCAAAGATCTTTAAGAACATAAACAAAAGGTACAACACACAACTGAGCCATTGTTGTAGCTTTTGTAAATTGTCAGGAACTCCCTAAAGTGTAAGTGCATTGCTTTTAGGAACGTATCTGCGTGATCTACCACCCCGTGACAGTTGGCGAGTTATTTCTCCTTAGTTTTCCGAGTGACATACAGCGACAGAATGTGAAGTTAATTAGTCCCGGGGGAGGGAGGCAGTTGACAGACGGCCTGTGCCCGGCTACATCTTAAACAGATGGATGTGCCACTGTGGCATATGGGACGGCACTTTCAGACTCTCTCAAAATGAAACTGTTCAAACCTGGAGGCTGTCACTTATGTATCTGCACCGTCAGTGTCATGTGAACGCAGGAGATGTACCTTAATATACATAATCCATTCACTTCACTAACTTTTTGCAGAATGTGTACTTCTGTAGAGTAGTACTTTTTGTTCCTACTTGGGAAATAGTTTAAACTCTAAATGTGCTTGGTTAAGGCGGGAGGTTAATGCCACAGTAAAACTTTTTACTTTGGGTGAAAATGAAAGTGTCACATTAGAAAAGCGTGCGGATAAATGTGCTGGTGTCCAACATTGAGCCCGAAAAGGCCTTGTTTATCTGGCATATATTGAACGATAAGTCGATACAGTAATTAAGTTCAGTGATCGTCCTCTGCATTTGACCTGTCCTTGAAGACATTAAATGTGGTCAAAAAGCATTACATTCGTTTCAAACTGGCATTACATCTAAATTTACTGGTAAATTCTAAGTATAAGTTCCATCGAAAATACCAAAATGTTGGTCTAAAACACATTCAGCTGCATTTTTAGCCGAGATTGTGCTTTTTGTCCAATTCTCCTCCTTTTGTTTGATGAAATGTTTGCATATGTTAAGAAATAAAATATGCAAACATTTTTCTCTGCATCTGTGGCATTAAAATGTAGTATTATGGCATTAAATTTGACTTGCTTCTGCCTGTATAAACCCTGCACATGGCTGATGTAAAAATCAATACTTACCACAGGCTTTATTCCATCCCCATTCACGGAATACATCTCCACTTTTACTGGAGTATTTACTTGGATGACTTCCAATTCGTCCGAGTTTTGCTTCAAGTCCAATGGAAATCTGTAGCGTTTCTTGTCTGTAGTTTTATTGCGGCAGGTATTTCCAAGTACTTCATAATGTGGTTCCTTATTCTTTTGTGGATTCTCTCTTTAAAGATGCTTAAACTCTACTGTTGTGTGTCCCAGGGTGTGGAGGGAGGCCAGGGACCGTATCGTGGGCTTCCCTGGACGATACCACGCCTGGGACGTCAACCACCAGTCATGGCTCTACAACTCCAACTACTCCTGTGAGCTCTCCATGGTGCTGACCGGAGCCGCCTTCTTTCACAAGGTCTGAACTCTTATCTCTGACCTCAAACTGTTAGCAATGGTTGTGGAGCTCTCTATGGGATTGGTGTAATCCAAATAGTAATCTGAGCCAATCACATCTAAATGTTCAGCGTTCGGGGTCTTTACTAACGACAGGTAAAAGCAGGTGGGGCCTCTGTAAGGAAAGGAAAGAAAATGTCAGGAAATAAATGACTGCAAAAACGAGGGATGCACCGATCTGATGCTGGTATCGGATATCAGAGCCGATACTAGGGGCCGACTGATATGGATTTTCGGGGTCCGATACCGATATGAAGGGGGTTGGCATGGCTGATATTTTTCTAAGTAATTTAAATTGATGTTGTTTTTTTATTAAATCTCTCAAATAGCCTTAAGTTAAGCATTTATTATTATAGTAAAGATTTCTTTGGTAGAAATATATAGTAGAAATGTCGGTCGATCGATGTGGGGATTACAGATGGAAATTAGCATAGTGCTAAATCTGTTGCAGCCAGACTGACTGAGGTCTTTCCGGTGCTGAAAACGGGAAGTCTCTATCACTTTCGGTCCCGGAGATATCGGCCTTTTTATCGTCCGATTTTGGCAGATAGACGATATTGAAAATATCCTAAAATCGATATATTGGCCGGGCCCTAGCCGATATTGGAAAAAATACGATATTGGGTATCGGCAACAAATATCTGATACTGAACTGATATCACGTATAGTCACACAAAATTACATGTCAATTTTCTAGGCAGATAAAAAGGGGAACTACGCCTTGCAATATAATAGTGTAGGCGTAGTGATATTACTACGCCTTGCAATATAGTTCCCCATTTTATCCGCTTAGAAAAATTGACATGTAATTTTGTGTGACTATTCTTGGATCGTGTAAAGGCTCGTGTAACCATATTTAAATAGGAAAAGAGCTTGGTAGCAACTAACTTCACCTCAGTTTGGAGCTATACCTATGCTGGGAGTATTTAAAAGATTAAAGATCACTGTCTGCGAGTGTGTGTCATGTTTTTCCATTAGTTTATTAATAGATATAACTGATCTGTAACATCTCGACAAGAAAAGATAAGACTTTATTGATCTTAGAAAAGAGACCATTCATTTTTTCACTCAGAGAAAGCCACTTTTAAGTCTCTTGGGATTGGTTAATGTCAGATGTCTGCAGATACTTAAACCCCCAGTATCAATATTGATATCGGAAGCAAAAGATCTGGATCGGTGCATCCCGAGCAAAAACATCCACTAGATTTATTTCTGTGATACAAGCACAGCCCCCGAGGAAAAAACATGTTGATGTTTTCACTTTGTTTTATGTTTACGCTATAGGTTGTTTCTGCTCCTCTATTTTTTACTTCTTCTTGAGCAAAATAATATAAATCTACCTGAAGTAGAGTGTTGAATCTGATAATGAAAAGCATCCTCATCATCATCTGTCGTCCTGTGCCGCAGTACTACGCCTACCTGTACTCGTACGTGATGCCCCAGCCCATCAGGGACATGGTGGACGAGTACATCAACTGTGAGGACATCGCCATGAACTTCCTGGTTTCACACATCACGCGCAAGCCACCCATCAAGGTCAGTCAGTGAGCACCCACGGAAAATACTTCCACCTCAGATATCGTACTCATGGAGCACCCGTATCACTCGAGAAGAGTAAAAAAAATATATATATATATTTGACATAAACAGGATACATTTATGAAATTTTCATTAAAAACTATACATACCTTCCATAAAATATACTTTGAGTTAGTTTTTGGAAAGGCCAAAAGCGCAGTTATATAGCCATATGTGAAGGTGTTTGTATGGTAATAAGTGTGAAGCACATTTCAGATCCACAGATTATCAGGATAAGTGATAATCAAATATAGAAATGCACAGTGCTGGAGACAGAGATTTCAGATCATTTTTTGTATTTGTATTTAGTATTTTTCGTCTCCCTTCTCAAACATTTTTTTTAAAGGATCTCTGGAAGTGACACTGATTTAGCAGATTTTTAAAGAAAGAAAGCGTTTTGTTTTGTTTTCCAATGCACAGATGTGAATTTAATTGTTATCCATACAAACAAGTAGATTCGAAGCATTTAAGCATGTGAATCAATTCAAATAAGCACTAGTTTGTTGTCGAAAAGTAAAAAATACCTCGAAAGCTTAATGCCAAGCCCTTCCTGATAATTTCACACATTTTCAACTTGAAGTGAGAATCATCAGTGTCTGCACAGACATAGGCAGCTAATGAGTGAATTGGAATGTTAAAATCAGAAAAAAATGAAAATGCACCAGAATACAGGACTTTGCAAAGCATTTAGGCTCTGTCCACACGAAGGACCAAACACAAAGATATTTTTTCAATCCAGTATCGCCCATACGAGCCTGGTGTTTTGAGGGTCTGTAAACCAACATTTTCCCAGAGTGGAAAGATCTCAAAACGCCGTTTACGTGGCACCGTTGTGATGACGTGTCCGCAACTTTTACTAAAACGATGACGTCACAGCTCCAGAGTGGAGTCTGTTATCCATAATCTACTGACCTTATAATGAGTTTCACTCATGGATCTATGATGGTTTGACTCCGCTCCTCTTTGCTCCACTGCAGTCCATGAGCCACAGTTGACGCGTAGAAAAACACGAGTCAGTCTGTGTTTTTGGACTGACAGTAAAAGTCACTGACAGGTTTTTCTGCTTTAGTCCCGTTACGTCTGAAGAATAAACTCTCCTCCTCGTCTCTTCTGTAGATCATAAATCCTTCAATCAGTTTAATTTTCACTGTTTACATTCCACAAAAGTTAACTGCATGTGCCCTCTACATCTTGTTCTATTTTCTGTGTTAGCGTCACAGCGCCTCACACAGGCCTGGAAGATGAATTGCGCCGTTTTCACAGACCTGAGTCGACCCATGTGGACACACACATTTACTAAACTGGCTTCAGGCTTACAAAGAAAGTTTCTGAAAATATAAGCGTTTTGTCTTTGTGCGGATATAGCCTTCGTTCAAATTTTCAGAGGGAGGACCTCCTAGGCCCCCATCTCATATGTGAACATTTAAATCAATCATCTAGTGACACATCAACAAAGCTTTTGACTATGAAATACATATTACATTAACCGACATAACACAAAACACAGATTAAAAGGATTTGTAGTTGTAGTAAATGTTGAATTAGTATCTGTAGTTGTATCTAGTGATGGCTCACTCTGAGCTATCATAAGTAAGTGCTTTATTGTCATTGTACAAGCGTACAATGAAAAGTGTTCAAGTGTCACCGTGCTGTGTCCTGACCTGCATGACCTTGGAGGTCGAGGAAACTGTAGCACTCGGAAGAAACCTGGCTATCCTGTGTCGCCTCTGATCCTCTAAAACGGGGCACCGCCTCTGCTTTCGTAAGTGGCTCCAAATGTGAAAAATAAAATGTTTGCCTACTTTGCTGTCTGTATTTACCTGCCGCTCTCTAGAGTGTATAGGAGCGATTTCAGGTTCAGACTCAATACTGGGTCTGATTTGCTATACTTTCGTCTCTGTAAGGACAAAATGTCAGACTGTTTGTTCACTCGTCATCCACTCAGAGGGTGTTTATTGCCTGAGTGCATTTTTTTTTACTGCCCTTCAAGGATTTTCCCGATCACTGCAGGGACACGGATGTCAAAGCCGCACTGAATGTCTTTATGATTGAAATGTTCTCTTCCTGAGGTAACGTCAGGACGCTTTTCAGATGGCGCGGCACAGTCACTGTTCTAATTCCCTGACCAGTGTGAAATGTCCAAACAAGGTCATTTAGTCTCCTAATTAAAATGATGCAGGTTGCAGGTTTTGCTGCTGTTTTCCTTCCTCCTGCCTGCTTTTTGTTTAGTTGCAGTCTTTTTCACAAAAAGATGTGTACAGACCAGGATGGGGGCGGGCGATACAACGATATTAGACCGTCTTACGATCTGTTACAGTCCACTCTTTTCCTGCTACTGTCAGTGAAGGAAACACTAGCGCTCTTGTCGGCTGAGCGGAGGCGGCGGGTGGGTTGGTGTTGTTGCAGGAGCTCGGTGAGGTAGGGCGGGGCCAGGTTATGGAGGGATTTGTAGGTGAGGAGGAGGAGCTTGTACGGATACGATATTGAACAGGGAGCCAGTGGAGCTGTTGGAGGACGGGAGTGATGTGTTCTCTGGACCGGGTGTGGGTGAGGAGGCGGGCAGCAGAGTTCTGGATGTATTGCAGTTTTTGGAGATGATGGTGGGAAGTCCGTCGAGGAGGCTATTGCAGTAGTCGAGTCTGGAAGTGATGAACGCGTGGATGAGGATTTCAGCTGTTAGGGAGGGGCGGAGGCGGGCAATGTTGCGGAGGTGGAAGAAGGATGTTTTAGTGATGTTGTTGATGTGTGTTTTGTATGAGAGGGTGGAGTCCATTATGATGCCGAGGTTGCGTACAAAGGGGGAGGGGGTGACATTGTGACCGTCGATGAGGAGGGTAAAGTTCTGGACAGAGGAGGGGAGAGATTTGGGGCCGGTGATGAGGAGTTCTGTTTTATTGCTGTTGAGTTTGAGAAAGTTATTGTCCATCCAGGTTTTGATATTGGAGATGCAGTCAGTGATGGTGGAGAGGATAACTGGGGTGATGGATTTGGTGGAGATGTAGAGCTGGGCATCGTCGGCGTAGTAGTGAAAGTGGAGTCCATGGTGGCGGATGATCTGACCGAGGGTAAGCATGTAGATGGTGAAGAGGAGGGGGCCGAGCACGGAGCCTTGGGGGACACCGTGGGTGACGGGGGTTGTGTGGGAGTTACAGTTGTTGACAGAGACGAAGTGATGACCGTCGGAGAGGTATGAGGTGAACCAGAGGAGTGCTGTGCCGGAGATGCCAATTGATTTCAGACGGTGGAGGAGGACAGTATGGTCCATTGTGTCGAATGCAGCGGAGAGGTCGAGGAGGAGGAGGATGGATATGGAACCAGAGTCTGCGGCAAGGAGGAGGTCATTTGTGACTCTGAAAATATAAGACTTGTCCAAAACACTGGTGAATCTCAGTTCCTTATTGTGAAGGCGCCCAATGGTAACTAACTGCGTCCTGTTTGCACACACTTCTTCTTCTTCAGTGTGTACTTTAAGTTATATTTGTCATTATAAAAAAATAGTGATGAAATCGAAATCGTGTTTTTATGATTAAAAAATCGTGATATTCTTTTTTTGCCGTATCGCCGACCCCTAGAGCAGGGACATGCATATTTCAACACTGGGCTCTTCAGTTCCGTCGGTAATCAATGGTTCTAACGGTATTCAGTTTGAGCATTAAAGATCTCCGGAGAGGTGATTAAAAATGTAGGTGCACATTTAAATTCTTACACGTTTACGAGTGTGGGAGTTGTTTTTCTTCACACATCTCACCAAGTTCGGAAGAAAGTGATTAAGCCTCGGTTTGGTAAATAGCCTACATTTACATGAATTATCATCGGATGTCTCAGCCCAACCCGAGCTCCAGTCATAGATTAACTTACATGGCCACCTTTGACTGCAGCATGCAAATAAGTCTCATATGACAAAGATATTAATACACAGCCACAAAACCAAATGCACATTTCAGCTTTTGCTGGTGCGACGCCCAGTTCACAGCCTTTATGAACGGAGACACTGTCAGCTCTGTTTGACTTCTCTGTTTGTGGCCTTTACGTTTGTTTTACCTTTGTGATTTGGTAATTACATAATCACACAAAGGTTTTCTGCGATGATTCTTCGAAAACTTAATGCAGCCATGCCCAAAGTGTGTGGCCCTCAGACGACTTCTTTGTAGCTTTGTGGTTTTTACAACAAGTTTCATTCATCTACACAATTGTAACCACAAAATCTAACATGTCCTTGTGGGGAAGAGCTGGTTTTACAGTTCTAAGCCTAAATAAAGATGCAGAAAAACTTATCCGTGCCTTTATTTCCTCAAGGCTGGACTATAATGGACTCTTTATTGGGCTCCCTGTCAAAGAGCTTCAAAGGCCCCAGCACGCACAGAACCAGGGATGGGTACCGAACCCCGAGGCCCACATGGGCAGTCCGGGGCCGCTGTGTTTCTGATCACGCACGCTCAAATAATCAATAAAAAAAGAGTTCCTCTCCGCTCTCATGGATCGCTGCACCTGCTACTCACACGAGCACCACGGTGTCGGCCCATCCCCGCGCTCTGCCACTGCCCCGCCTCCCTCTGCAGCCGTGTGCGGTGAGACAGACGCACAAGCTGCTGCCGCTGACCCGCTGTAAGAACGAAACGTAACCACTTAGTATTGAACAGACAGACGAGCCACTCAAACTTTTCTTCTTACACAAATACTCGAGTTTTGGGTGGAGTTCATTTTACCCCAAGTGGCGCCCTCGCCCACGTGCACACTCCACTGGACACAAGCTGAGAGGCAGAAAACTGTTTAGACTCTAGTTCATTATTTTACTGCACTAAGTTTTCTTTTGGACTCAGTCCCCAGAGCTACAGCCAAATCTAACAAACAGCCTGGATTTACTCGGTAATAATAATGATAAACAAAAATGGTAAAGTTTTTAAACTCCCATATAATAAGTGTATGAGCAAATTGGAAATAAAATGTAGAGTAATAAAAAAGAGAGGCCAAGGATTAATGCCTACGTATACAGTAGCCTCTAACTTTTTTCCCCTTTTAAAGTACTGATAAGAGCACTGTATCGATAAGAGTAGGAGTATCGATAAATCTTCAACCATGCCCATCCCTACACAGAACAGTGCAGCTAGAATACTGGCTTCCGGTTTTATGCTCAGATCGAAAACAAAAACAAAATCCTGCTGCTCACCCTTAAACGCATCACTGGTCACGCTCCGTTATACCGGCAGGAAATCATATAACGGATAAATAATAGTAATAAAAAGTGCGTTACATTTTTTTATTATTATTATTATTCTGGCGTACACACTTTAACATGCGGCCCTCAATGACAAAGGTTTGGACACCCCCGGTTCAAAGACGGCTTATGTGTCCTTTAATTGCACTTTCCTCTTTCTAAAAATGGCGTCCTCCTCCTCTCTCCCTCTCTCAGGTGACCTCTCGCTGGACGTTCCGCTGCCCCGGCTGCCCCCAGGCGCTCTCCCACGACGACTCGCACTTCCACGAGAGACACAAGTGCATCAACTTCTTCGTCAAAGTGTACGGGTACATGCCCCTGCTGTACACGCAGTTCAGGGTGGACTCGGTGCTGTTCAAGACCCGCCTTCCCCACGACAAAACCAAATGCTTCAAGTTCATCTAAGGGGGGGGGGGGTCAGGGCGTAACAACGGGACGAATGCGGTTTCGAATGGCGACGATTGAAGAAGGCGAGCTTCAAGAACCCACGGGGGGGGGGTCGCACGGCAAAACCAAATGTTCATGTTCGGATTCAACAAAGTGGGACGAGCGCGGAGCTAAGGGTAAAGATCCCTAGGCTAGCTTATATCAATCTTCAAAACCCACCGGAGATCGCACTGCTCGAAATCATGTAGGTCCTGAGAAACCTAAACGCATTTAGGCTTTGAGGAATCGGGTCAAATGCGGAACCAAACCTGCAGCTTTCAGCTTCAGTGACTCGTGTTCATCTACGGTTCGCAAGAGTAGGTCGTTTAGGCATCGACAAAGTGGGTGTAAGATGTTTTTTTTTATTCATGTTCAAAATCATGACAGAACAGGTTGGTCTGAGGGTGAAATGGAGGGCAAGGCTCTATATAAAAAACAACACAGAAACACAGTAAAGGACGTGGGAGCTCATTATCATTGACTCAGCAAAACTTCATGTAAAAACCTTGAGGCAACTGACAACTAACAAGCTGGGATAATTGGTAAAAAAAAATGCATTAACTGCCTTATATTTTTCTCCGTTTTAAAGGAGACACATGTAATTTTTAGATTTATTTTAATCTCACTTTTTCTTTTTTTTGCTTTAAATCACGCTTTAACGTAGTTCAAAACACGTCCAGGAGTAGGATTTAACCTCTTAACCCCCACCTTAACCAAGTGTATTTTCTCCAGTTTGGCTTTACCCAAGTCTAGTAACGATTCATTTGAACGCTAAGACCAACAAAACTGATCTATACAAATCTATTTCCTTGCGTTGTGGCCGTGCTGTCATTACTTTTTTTTTTTTTTTTTTCATGGCATTTTTTCCACACCTACCTTTATCATCACTTTTTTGTTCCATTTTTGTCGCCTTTTTTTTCCGTCGCTCTTTTATTGCACTTTTTTTGTGGCATTTTCACCTTCATTTTCGCCTCGTTTTTATGGCTTTGACTCTTTTAGATTTGGGTAATGCCAAACTTGATGAAATGTGGTCCAGGTGGAGGTTAAGAGGTTAATTCCGTTTATTTTGGTGGTTTCTTCTTCTACTGCTGAAGCTCGCCAATCTGCACTTCCTGGGTTATGTTGGGTCAGGTGAGCGTTTAAAGCCCATAATCCAACATCCAGCGTGAGTTCCTCATGGTGCCATGAAATGACTCTCTGAAACACTTTGTTTTTCACTAAGTCATTCCCAATATCTGCCAGAGGAGGGAGCACCGGGTAAATCCGGCATCCACGTTTCAGAGTCGCTGGGTTATTTCAAATTACAGAACGTAAAAATGTCCCGTTATAAAAGGGTCAACGCAAGCTTTCACTTTCATCTGAAGGCATGTGAGCAAATCGATGACGCCAATATAAATACACTTAGAACTGCACCCGGTTTTGGATTATGGGAAGAAGACACCAAAGTGTACTAAATATCGCAAAAGTGTGCGATTAAAAAGCTCAAAAGGTACTTTTTGTGTGTTATGAATCCTTTAAGTTTAAATTAACAAGCTTGGATAATTGAAAAAACACCTCAATTTAACCCATTCATAAATAAGATACTGTATTAGCCATAAAGAAAGTCAAAACAATGCCCGTTAAATGAGTCTTACCTGCCCTCCATCTTTTTTTTCTTCAAATCCCAACTCTTTAAAATGTTATAACAACCCTCGGGAAAACCCCCGGATGACTGAGAGCTTACACAAACAACACAGCTTATTCTCAACCACTACAGAAACTGCATCGGCGCCTCCCAACGAGAGGAATAACGTGTACAGAAAATGTCTTTATATAAACGGACTCCTTTTGGACAGTGGCTGTATTGTACCATGACGGGAGAAATGTGCTCTACAAACTCTGAAACTCTTGTACAGGAAAAGCACTGACGTGAAGTATTTTATTGAACGATCTTGTTTTTATTTTTATTATTATTGTTACCATGCCGTTTAAATATGTAAAGGTCGTGCCCTTTGGGAGTTCCCACGCACATGTCCCGCGAGCAGACAGTCATGTGTTCATACAGAAGAAGGAATTCACTACAGCGTCAACCACAATGCCTCCAAAACCGTGTCGTGAAACCAGCCGCCGTCTTTAGCTCAGGGGGGTCTCAAACTCACGGCACACGGGCCCTGTTAGGGTCCGGTTCTGTGTGTGCGCTGCTCGGTCTGAAGGGGAATATCGGGCACACAGTCCAGGGCTGAAAGTTGGATTTTAACAAAAACAAAACAAATCTTCATACACTGAACCTAAAAAATATATATATATATATATTTTCATCTTTTTATAAGCAAACGTTTTGCGTTGCTTAAAAAGGACAGTTTTGTGTTGTTTTTTCTGCTTTCAACTGGAAATGGCAATAATTGGGGATGCACCGATCCAACACTGGTATCAGATATCGGAGCTGATACTCAAAATGTCAGCTACAAATGTCCGATACTGAACCGATACAGGTTTTGGCTCTCACCGCTTTGAGAACACAACTTTAACCAACTAAATGTGAGTGAATATGGACATGCTGTACCTTATTTTAAAGGAAAGAACCTGGTGAATTCAATCGTTATTTTAAATATTTGTATTAAAAAAAAGTATTCACGTTTTTTGATCACCGCGCAAAATGCCACGGCTAGTGATAACATGCTAAAGCTAGCGGCAGTATGCTAATGCTAACGTCAATTAAGGCTTGGACAGAAACTATGATTGGATCACCGAAAGTATTAAAATAAAATCAAGTGTTTGTATTTTAGTTTATGACATACTGTTAAAGAATAACATATTTGACAAGTTGTAATGATTAGATCAATTTATGTGAGTTGTTCATATTAATGTAGCTTCAATAGCTGGTCATATATTCCACTACAGTTTATTAATAGATGGCCATGATTTTATTTTATTAATAATGGTGAAAAGAGGACCCATTTTTTTTTTCACTCATAGCCACTTTAAAGAAAGTCTCTTGGTATCTGTAAATATCGGATATCGGCAGATATGGGTATCCGAAGCAAAAAAGTTGGATCGGTGCATCTCTATGTTGAATTGAATTTTAATTACTATAGCTCAATGCTACAATTTCTACATTTATTAACGATATTATTCCTAATCAGAATTTGACTATGACTAGCTTGCATTAAGAGATTTGTATTAATACACGGCATACATCTTTACTCAAAAAAATAACTTCTAAACCAAATATCAACATGATGTCACAGTGTTTCTGATTTAAAACAAATGAATCCATCATCTGTCCCTTTGCGTGAGTGTGAGTTTGAGACCCCTGTTTTAGGATGTTTGAACAGGCTTCAGCTGCATCTGAGACGGAGCTTGGACTGTAATACTTCAATAATGAAATGTTTTCAAATCATGTACTGCCGACATGTACCAACTATTAATCGTTTCCAGAAGGTTTCATGATAGGAATTACCCGCAGCAGCGACCGATTCACAATCATGATCACAAGAGGTCTTTTACCAGTGAAGAGCACAACTTTAAGTCCAATATTTTTTACTTTTTTTTGCACCTCACACAGGAAGGTTTTCTCTGCTTGGACGCCATTTTTATTTTTATACTTTTTCTCCTTGCAATATAACTTCATGAATGTTTCCTTTGCCAAATGGTACGACGATGTTGAGAGTAAATGCTTATTTTATTTTTTTAGATGCATTATTGGACAGCCAGAGCTCGACAATAGCGGTACTTAACCAGATGTCCACTGAGCTGGGAAAAAACAATTGGTCAAACTTTTATTTTGAAGCTTTAAGTCACTTTGAAAAAAGAATCAGAGATGCATTTAGATGGGGTTCTAGGTGTGAATTTTCCAGTCCCTGTATATTTATTGAATATATTATTAAAAAGTTTTTTTTTTTTTTTTTTATGAAGCCAGGCAATAATAGAACAATGGGGGGTTTGCGATCATGATCTGTGTGCAGGGCCGTGAAAAAACAGCATGTGCGACTAATAAGGTACAAATGACACGTGAAGTTTTGTTTGAAAGCTTTCCTAAAGGTTCACAAGGATGGATTTTCACCTGAATATAGTTGACAAATGTATTTATCATTTTTATATTATTTTTCATACCTGGATTTCCCTGCTTTGACTTGTTGATCATTTCTGTATGTGTAATAATGTTAGATACAGATGGCATTCGCTGGGGGGGGGGAAGAACTTCTCATTCACCTTCTACTTCTTTAGCTAATGCTTATTTAAAGGCACTATACCTGATTATGTTGTAGTAATGGAACAAATGTAGTTTTGCCCTTCTTTAGTAGGAGAAAGTACTATCATAAAAACATTCATGAACAAGTTTCATGAACTTTTTGGTGAAAGTGACGCTAAAAAGTGACGACAAACTTGTCCCTATGAAGAATTAGGTTTTGCTACAAATTGGACGCAAATACTTTTTAATGTAGTGGTGTCCTCTTTCATTGTTTGTGATCCAAGAAATCAGGTACAGGGCCTTTAATGATGTATTTTCTACCAAGTTTTTCCACTTGTACTGGAAAATAGTGCTTGACGTAACATAATATGAACACAATTTAACTGGACTTTATTTGAGTTTGCTAAACATGCTTATAGTCCGCTAGCAAACGTCTAAAAATAAGGCACACTTATTGTTTTAAAATGGCACTACAAAAATCTATTTAGGTTTATTGCCAAGTAGCCGTAGAATCTGGCAACCCAAAGCACGAGGTTAAAGGAACAGGCCACCGATGTGTTCTTACCTGAGTTTAGACGAGTTGATGCGTACCTGTCTGGTCTTTGTGCCCGTGGAAGAGCGTGGTCACTTCTAACTTCACCCGTTTGGAGCCATAGGAATACATCGGGAGAGGCCAAATGCTAACAACATCTTTGGTCGTTTTGCGTGACTGAGGGCACACACAAAGACCAGACAGGTACGCATCAACTTGTCTAAGCTCAGGTAAGAACATATCTCAGTATGAAGAAACTGTGGCTTGTTCCTTTAAGAATAAGACAAAAAACTCAAAGCTGATATTACGTTGCTTATGGGGACACACATATCCTTTGAGTCACCCCACATCAGAGCCGTCTTTCAAGCTTTTAGTTAAATGCACCAAAAGTCCAAATGCGTGGGAACTCTAACCACATTTTTCTCATTTTGTTGCAAGACTCCCCTCCTCCCTGCCTTCTAATGCCGCCACGTTTTGCCCTCAGGGGACGTGGAGGTCAGCTGGTTGTCCTCCCTCCAGGTCTCCTTACTCTTATCAGTCGCACAGCTGGTTTTTTCATGGCCCCACAGCAGTCGACAAACATGTAAAGTACCGTCAAAAATGTGGGTCTCTGTTTTCGATAGGCTTCTGCAGAGCTGCTGTATCAGACATACTGACTGACTTCTACCAGTTTATGGACAGAGTGAAGGCCAAATGAATGGAAATAAAAATGTTACATTGGTTAAACACACGCTTGCTCCATGTTTCATTTTCTGTAACTATTTCTCTAACACTTAAATGATAAAAAATTGATCTTTCTCAATGTTTCAACAGTGTATAAAGTTCCTGAGTGCTGACGTTGTAAAATATGTTGTACAGCCATAAGGGTATAGTAGCAATGGTTGGTGACTAAATGAAAGGTTTTGACAGAATGCAAGTGGGATGGCCAAAAGTGTGGGGTTTGACAAAAGAAACAATAGATATAAGAAAATATATGACTAAACTAGAAGTGATTTTATTGACGTCCTGTGACTGGGTAATGAAGAGCGGCCGTGGTGGTAGCAGGGGAACACGGGCCTGTTGTTGTTGGATTATGCAGATGAAGCTGAGCTCTGCCAAAAGAACGATAACCAGGGACCAGAGGAGCCACGATCAGCAGATACAACAGGACAACACAACCACAGCAGAGGATCAGGAACACAGTGAGTGCAAATGTGTGGATGTTTATTTTGTAAATGTGGAGGTAAGCAGCTGTTGCACTTCTGTGGGGTAGTGCTCAGTTACAAGTGGTATGTATATAAGTGTATATGACACATTAGACACAATGCTTGCAATAGTTAACACAATTATATTTAAGATTGTTTCTTTAGTTTGGCCATTTTTTGTGATGTTTATAGTTTCACCTCCTTATTGGACACTGACCTTTATCTATGTCACTTTCTGTCAGCAGCTTAAAAATTCTGATAAGAACTTTTCTGATCGACATTTCTTCATTAAAATTTCTGCTTCACTGAAATAAAATATTGATGCAACTGTTGAACTTGCGACTGATGTTATCCCTCAAAGTAATTAATATTTTCAAAAGCATTGAAACTTGGACTATACGGAAGTATTTTCTCCCCCTACATGTTTCAGCCATGTCCTCATGTGTAGAATGAGCTCAGACCTGTTCACCACAACTGCCTCTAAAATCCTGCACTGTCACTCAAAAAGTGTTACTTCAGGTCTGAAGTGCCGTCATGCGCGAGCTTAATGTAGAGACTGCAGTTACACATATGACCTGAGGTGGCAGTAGTGAGTATAAAATGACCAACTTGCATCTAGTCTCTTCAAGCAACCTTTTGCAGGTAGTTTTTTCATACAGCACCTTTTACTTCTACCTGAGTCATATTAAAAAGTATGTGTATTTCTTGTTTTGTTACTTAATTCTTCATAATGATTTATTTTTATGTTTTTTATTGTATTTTCTATGAAAGTGTAACAATTTGCACATTATTTCATGTTTCAGTGAGAAACATGACTTTAATGGTCAAACAGTTATCCAACCTTTTATCCCAGGGCCACTATTTACTTCAGCTTGAGTAGAATTATTTTAAAGTGACGTTACTCTTTCTTGAGCAAATATTTTGTCTGCTCTTCCTACCTCTGGTCTGCGTTGTGTTGGTTTGTGTTGAACTGGTGGCCGGAGAACCCGCCTCTCAACTTTAGCCACGATGAGAGACTGTTTGCCGAGTTTACAAATATTATCGTAGTTAGTTTGGCTGATTTAAACTCTGAGCTTTGGCCTCTTTTTATCTGCAATAAGCCCCTCTCACCTGTGGCATTCCCCAGGGATCAGTTCTAGGCCCAGCTTTGTTCCCCCTGTTTATGCTGCCACTGAGCTTGATTTTTCGAAAATATGACATTCCTTTCATTGCTTCGCCGATGATTTCCAGTTTAATCTCTCTCCTGTATGTGCTTGGTTAAACGGCCCTTTGATACAGTATTAGTGTTTGACTGGTTCTTGTTCGCGGCTGCCGTGACATCAGCGGGACACACACAGACAGACAGACAGAAGAATGCAGCCCGCGCCCCTCACTGTAAACCAGGGCGTGGACAGAAAATGCCCCAGTTCATCCATAGAGCTGTGGTCAGAGGCTTTTCAGAGAATGTCACACTGTCGGGTCACAGCAGCCTGTCCCACACATTTACCAGAGAAATCCTTTGATCAAATATGTTCTGACCATGAAGATCTTTAGTTCATCTTTAAAGAGTCCTGTTTTTGAATTGTAAAGCTGATTTTTCTTTATGTTTATGACGATAGTAGAAGCAAAGAGTGTGATTTCGCAAGGGCGTTTTGCAGAATGTGGGAAAAAAAGCCACTCATCACTTTTGACCTTGACACAAGCTTTAGACTTTCTTATATGCAATGTAAAATTGTAACATTCTATATTAGTCACAGTTTTAAAAATGTTTGGTTTTGATATCACTGTGTCAAAAGTGTAGCTGAGCTAAACTACTTTGAGTTTCTTCTGAGTTATTTTGGCCAAATATATATCTTCCTTCACTTCACTATGACCATATTATGTTAAGGTGCATTATGCAACATGTATGCTGAAAAAAAAGTTGATATTTGTGCTTATTTGGCCTTGTAGTGACTCAGCGGCTGTATGAGTGGTCAACATGGTCTCTACAACGCTCTAGGATCAATTGTTTTGTAGGTGTTCTGGTGAGAGGCTTCATCAGCTGTGGAAACCTTCCAAACAATTGATCCTGGAGCGTCTTGGAGACCACTGTGATGGAAAGTAAAGATGCCATATTGACCACTCAAACAGTTGCTGTGTCACTACAAGGTCAAATAGGCACAAATATCTATTTTTTTTGCATTAAAAGTTGCATTATGCACCCTTAAGTAACCCGGTATATTCCTTAGTTACTGAAAAAAGTCTTCCACGCTGCTTATGTCTACAAAACAAAAGTAGGTGTGGCTGTGCGTCAAAGCAGGATAAATGAGTATAAATAGTTTTAGCACATGTGTCAGCTCTTGTTTTGACTTACTGGAAAAGGCCTAAGGTCTAAAAGCACCCATTTTCCCAAACAACTGACCCAGTTGATGGGAAATGGTCTGGTCCCACTTTACCTGAAGAGACGTCCCAACTGAGGACAGAGACTTTTAGGTGCACAAGTTTCTACAGACTGTGATATATCAACGATTCAAACTGTGTAGGCTGCATGTTCTTCTTTATTGCACTGAGACGTGCTTCTTTATCCTCGGAGTTACACCTACCCTTATGCTCTTGCAGCAGCAGGTTCAGTGGAGCGTGTGGCACATTGGTTCACAGCAGGAGCCGTGTTTCTACATGAGCGGAGCAGGCTGAGCTGTCACAGGCTGAAGGAGCTAATGGCCTTTTTCTCAGCCTAAAATCGCTCTTGAGTTGATCAGTTGAACTAGTCCTCTCATTATCAGCAATTTGAAAATATTGTCAATTCTGTAAAGAGCAGGTATTTGGTAATAATGTCAAACACAACTTTATCACTGTCTTACACTTTGTTGGTCAGATAATGCAATATTGATCTAAAACAGCTGAGACTAAATATCTAATGGTTTCACTTCCTGGTCGTGCGCTCCAGGTAAATGGTGAATTTCCCACCTCCCACTTTGAAAAAGGGTCTTGGAAGGCCTCTTGAAGTGGTCATCACAACTTGTAGACTCGGAGATGTCCAGGCGGATATGAGATGAAATGACAGTAATGGCGCCCCCCAGTGGAGGAGTGCGGCTAAAGATAAAACTTTAACACAACCACTGTACCAGCTTGTTTTAGTTATATCTGGTTTGGAAGAAATGTTCATAATTTATAACGTTAGCATCTTAGCTAGCTGTTGTAGCTAGGGATGCACCGATACCGATACCAGTATCGGGTATCGGGCCGATACCACATGCTTGTACTCATACTCGTACTCATTCATGAGGTCCCGATACCAGAAACCGATACCATTTGACGTGCGGCCAGCGCAGCTACGAGGCGCACCTCTCAGCTGAGGAGAGAAAATAGCAACAAACTGGAGAATTCTTCAGTGGAAATACAATATTCCACGTAGACCTGACTTTATTACAGACTGCGCTCTCTAAACCAGAGTCTGTGCTGGATTTAACCAGAGCTTAATGTTGTTAGTGCTGCAGCGTCTGCAGTGTTTACAACATACAGGCTAATGTTGCTAACTCGCGGCTAGCGCACTTTTGGCCATTCTGACGCCGTTTTATGCCCAGGGGTTTATTCTTCTGAAAAACTAACCCAGCGACTAAAAAGTCCTCAGAAAATCCAAATAAAAGAGATACAGCATGTTTATATTGAGCGAAAATGAGCTGCAGCAGAACAATGAAAACGCTGTAGCTACTCGCTAAGTTGCTACAAACACACGAGAAAATCTACAGGAGCTGAAGTAAAGACGAAAAGAGACCATTTAAGAAACATCTCAATACTATTGTTAAGATAGATAGATAGATAGATAGATAGATAGATAGATAGATAGATAGATAGATAGATAGATAGATAGATAGATAGATAGATAGATAGATAGATAGATAGATAGATAGATAGATAGAAAATGCCTTGTACTCGTATCGGTATTCGGTATCGGCGAGTACTTAAATCCAAGTACTCGTATCGGTTTTAGAAAAAGTGGTATCGGTGCATCCCTAGTTGTAGCATTAGAATAGCCATTTTGTTTACATACATTGACTTTAGGCCTGATAAAGGTAGAAAAGCGCTATATAAGTTGAGTCCATTTAGTTTTTTGCTGTGTTCATCTATGGAACAGTTTGGACCCGGAAGGAGCTTGTGTGATGTGTGACATCACACTTAACAGACACATTGGTCCTGGAGGCGGCATGCTAACCACCCATACAGCCGCTATGTCACTGAAAGATCAAATACGCATTTCATTTAGTTTAATATAGTAGATGATGATGTCACACTTAACAGACGTATTCTCCTTATTCTGCCTGCCCACTTTTGCCTCCTTTTGCTTTGGATCAGAACTTCCACTGTATTGACACTTCTGGCAGAGCACGAAGTCCGTTTGTTAAGCAGAGAGTGAGGGAAAAAGTTTGCTGCTGAAATCTGATGTTAAGTAGATTGATTTGTGTAAAATGTCCAACGTCAACACTACAGTGTTTCTCTGCACGGCCTAAAACTGGCTTTGTGTCAGCTTAGAACTGATATTCTCTTGACTTCTCCAGTCCTATGTAAACTAATACGAGAGACGGGGCAGGCACAATTCATGACGGCGCCCATGAGAACACATGGAGGCTTCTGGCAAACACATAGCGGGACTTATGGTTTATGGTTTTCTTTCAAAAATGGCTTGTTCTAGCCACTTGTCATGAGGCCAGATTTGTGCAGTGTACGACTAATAGTTGTTCTGTGGACAGTTTCCCCCACCTGAGCAATAGCTCTCTGCAGTTCATCCAGGGTCATCATAGGCTTCTTGTTAACAGCTCTGGTCAGTGCTGTCCTTGTTCGGTCAGTAATGGCTCGTTTCCACCAGCCCTACCCTTCTCTACTCTACTTGGTTTGGTCCTACTCTACTTGGCCTGGTTGTGTTTCCACTATTCTGTAGAATCTGATACTGTATCCATGGTTACCAGGGTGTATCCATGGATATGGCTTTGCTTTTGACTGTATCCATTGGAAACAGTACCAGCTTGGCCTGGTTAGTACCAGGGCCAAGCAGGTACTAAAAAAAGTACCAGTTAACTGTAAAGTGGGCTGGTGGAAACATTTCAAATGCAGGCAAAGTAGAGCAGGGTAGAGTAGAGTAGGGTAGGTGGAACCGAGCCATAAGTTTAGGAGGACGGCCGGGTCTTGGTAGGTTTGCAGTGATGCCATACTCTTTCCATTCCTGGATGGTGTATTTAACTGTACACCGAGAGATGTTCAAAGCTTTGGAAATCTTTTCATAACCCAACCCAGCTTTATACTTGTCAATAACTTGATCCTGGACCTGTCTGGTGTGTTCTTGGATTTCATGATGCTGTCTGCTCCCTGCTTTGGCTTTTTTTCCTTCTTACATTTAAATGCACTGATAACTCGAGTTACTTACTACATTCCGTTTTTTTTTTTTGGCACCACACTGGCACCAAAATACTGCATGTGAACCCAGGACAAATCAATCTGCATATTCTAAAACCAATAGCCCAAAAAGTGAAATGAAAACACTGCACGAGCCCATGTACGTATCAATGTATTTATATTTACATCTGTAAGAATGCTCTCACAGCGGATTGGTCCCATGTGAAAACGGGGAATTGCATTAGTCATGTGCATGTAAACAGTTGGAAGCATAGATCGGAAGCACTTGCAGCATGTCGTTATTAGTTAGGCCCTTTTTTTTTTTAACAGTCTACTCATTGCATTGTCTCTGTCATGCGAGGTGCTGGTGGTCGCTGGCTGCACAAAAAATACATTTGCGAGGACCGGAACGTTTGGCCCTCGACTGACGTAAAAGTACTTGTAAACCGTTTTCTTTTTTTTCCCGGAAGCATCATGCAACACACTGCACACGTTTTAACAAATGATCGATTTCTTTCTTTCTTTTTTTTGCAGTTAACTGTCATCAGCGCTTTGTGTTTGGATTCGGAATGTCTGTGAAATCATATTATAGCTTTGATATAATGGATTTTAGATGAATTGATCGAGACCCGGAAACAAAGAAATGATCTATTCTCATCTGTCCGGACGGATGCTGAAGGATTGTTTCCATGAAAGGAAAAACTCCACCTCACACTCGTGGGACTAGCTGAGGAAGGCTTTGTGAGAGCTAGAAATGAACTGTTGGTTAAATTCAGTTCATTGTCTTCAAGTGCTGACATCTTAAAGGGATTTCCATGTAGCAGTTCAGTCCGTCGTTATGAGACAACAGCAGGTTCGTGACCAGAGGGTAACTGGTTCTTCTCTTCCTTACAATTTCTTAGGAATACTTCAAAGCCATTGGACCCACCTCTAAGTAACTGAACTTGGTTTGGTCATGAGTACTTTCCAGGTGGACGATCATGACATCAATGATACAGGCATACAAAGCTGCATAATGAGCGTGCAAATGGTTCAATGCAGCACTCCCTATTGACTAACATGTTTTAAAAGAAAAAAAAAATGGCTGCAGAAAACAGGTATTTCACAAATTTGAGCCAAAATGCGGGATTACAATCATGATTAAGTAATAAATACATACTTCGGCTGAGGAAAAAAGTCTTAGATCATTAAGTAAACACAAGATTACAAAACTAGAAAGAAAACTTGTCTATAACTCAACAAACAGTGCAAAGTTCTGCTCGAAGTTGCACACTCACAAAATAAAGCCCGTGGTCTGTGGAGCGTCTGCGTTAACGGCATGGCGGCTACATCTCATGGCGAACTGAAGAAATGAGCAAAGTGGTTCACAGTCAAAAGGGAAGCACAGGTTCATAAAAAAAGCGCGCGCAGGGTTTTTATGTAGAGCGCGCTGCCCTCAGAGCAGAGGTGCCTGGTGTGCGCGTCACCAGCTGTGCTACGGACCATCGCTTTTTCTGGGCAAACAGAAGACGGAGCCAGAAAAGTGGGAAAGATTGTGCATAAATAAGCATCTCTTCTGTAAATCGGCAGGTTTGCAAAAAGCTATATCGATTCTTAATAATAATAATAATAATAATGGTGGTATCGCACTTAAGCCGTCCAAGCTGATCTGGTGTTCTGACAGACTTCGGGGAGTCCGCAGTTCTATGACGGACTTTGGAGTTTGCGAGACCGCACTACGGCAGCGTTTGACCCTCTGCATTGGACCCGTCCTCAGGCCAGAGGTCACTCACGGCACCATCTCTGAATCTTGAGCTTTGGTCTGTTGTGCAGAGTAACTTTCTACAGGATTAGACATGTTGACCTGATGCACATTTATCAATTCACCCACATGTTTGTCCAGTCGTTTCCGTGGCTTTTGACGGCTTTTACATTGAGCACAATACTTCAGCCGCAGTAGCACCACACATTTTCAATCCGCTTCTCCGCGCAGCCACCTAGGGGGCGCCCTTTATCTTTTCTTTTCTTCAACCCCCTCTGACTATGTGTCTGTGAGGGTATGCCAGTGGCAGATCTGCTGGCCCTCCGCCTCCTTCATTTCGCTCCAGTGGCTGAGCTGCTCCTCGCTGGTGCTGTTCAGGCCCAGGGACACCCAGCCCAGCCGCTCCCGGGGGCGCATGGTGCTCCTCCGGCAGAAGACGGACAGCACCAGGGAGACCTCGGACAGCTGGAAGAGCGCTACCTGGAACACGAAGGTCTCCTTGTAGGTGGGGTTGGGATGTCCCCTGCACACGGCCGTCTTGCATTTGGACATCTCTTTGCCCTTGGAGTCCAGCATGACCAGCTTCACGTAGGTGTCTGTGAAGAGGAGAGGGTGGGGGGAGAGCGACATCAAGTGGTCGGATTGGAAAGTGCAGGACATCTTCCTTCCCCTGGGTTTATTATTGTTCTTTTGTAATTATGTTGTAAGTGTGTTAAGGCGAGACTCTGCAGGTGAATATGGGAAATATCGAATTGAAACTTTACCGATAGTTTTCACAACAACAAAAATATTGGCTAAACTAAAATGTTAAGGGAAAAACAAGTCAAAAATCCCAACATTCACTGCTGTGTAAAAAAAAACATTTTCAAGTCTCGCCTTAATTCTTATGTTTCTCTATTCTTAACAAAGTTCCACCCAGGCTGATGTAGGAGCTAGATAATCAGCACATATTTACATTCTGAAGATTTACAAACATTTCAAAAAGAGGAAAGAGAATTTTCTTGACTCAACTAGCATTCAATAAGTTTTTTTTTTTTTTCCGCTGTGCTTTTCTATCCAAATCCTTTTGGACACACTTTGGATATGGAAAAGCCTAGTTTTATTTTACTGTATTATGATTATATTTTTACATTTTATTGTGATAATCAATTCATAACAAGAAAATCTGAACAGAGGACCAGGGAAGGGTCGTTTGAAAGCTTTAAATTTCTAATTTCCAACACAAAAGACCATGGGCCATGGGAGCATGGACCTACCTCAGGGGGTTCAAAATTAAAGCACAATTTTGGCGGCCGCCTGGATCGCCTATGCCCAGGGCCGGCCCTGCTTAGCACAACACCTATTTAGGCCGTACATGATGAACAACACTGCCATTTGGAGAAACTGATGTTTTACTTTGGCCTAAAATTGTCTTTTTAAGATAAATAAAATCTGCCTCCACCAGGTAAACTTGAACAGGGTCTGAACATGTTTGAAATGATTCATTTGACTAAAAGGAATACATATAATTTGAGTATCAAACTGCCACATGATTAAATAATTAAAAAGGTCTGAAAACGTGAAAAAGTGAAATCTACAGATATTGTGACAGTAGCTTTGAGGGACAGATACAGGAGCGGTTGTTCTGAGCAAACTTTATAAAATTCATGAAAAATATGGTTCAAATATGTTTCCCAGACTGGGCTGAACAAAATACGAGATGTTGTGGTTTAAAATTCTGAAAAGTCTGTAACTGAAAGACACTCCTGTTCATTCTAATGCCTTTGTGCACTGAGTGGAGTGGTTAAAGTGGTTAAAGTGGTTAAAGTGGTTAAAGTGGTTAAAGTGGTTAAAGTGGTTAAAGTGGATAAAGTGGTTAGCTTGTCAGCTGTGACACTGTTCTGCAGCCGTGTGGTAGATGAGCAGTTACTACAGGACATGCTTAATAAACATGTGAGCCTTACCTCTCATGATATACAGCTGTCCACCAACACAATGTTTGACACAACAAAACAGACCGTCTGCAACAAACACGACACACGACAAACACGCAGGAGAGCAGAGACAGGGTTAGAGGGTGACAATCGACATCCGCACAAACAGAATTGTCACTAGCAATTGTTTTTGAAGCATCATCGCGTTTGAATCAGTGATTAAGGCGAGACGCTGCAGGTAAACGGTTTCACTTTTTCGAAGTGAAATGAATCCGCAAAGCTCAATAACTCAGGCAGGAGGCAGATGTTAAAGATATTGTAAAGCACTAGAGTGTAAAGTGTGGAGTCCGTAGGAGCTACTAAAATGAAGATGTTCTTGCAAGAGTGGAATGAAAACCTCATTTGGAGAAAACAGCCCTAAAGTTGAGTATATTTCTCCCATTTCAGCCGCTGACTTCTCCTAGAAAGGAAATGACCATTAGGGTGGTTCACACTATAATGGTGCTCTTCTGGAAGAAAGACTTTGCATCAAGTCTTTTGAGCTTCTTTTTGTGGCTCTGGTTTGGCACACAGGGAGACATCACAGACTGAGCTCAGTGCTGTGATAGTGTTCGCAGTATGTATCGAGTTTAAAAATGTTATAGTTATAGGCATTTTACTTATGAAGCGAAAGGTTTTCTATAGTACTTAGCACAACAGGCCTAACGTTAATGTCAACATTATGAAAAAGTGTGCTAGCCCTAAACGTGCAGCTATTGACTCTATTTTTGGTACAGACAATACCAACTGGAACAAGGCAAAATTTGGTGATAGTTGAACCACCCTAATGACCATATTTGGATTACGGCGTCATCCCGGTCGCCTGTCCCGTTACAATATTTGTGAATGAATAAGCGCTGAAGAACGACAGTGTGGCGCAATGTGTTTCTGGGATATCTCCGGCTCGCTCGCGACAAAACGCCGTAAAAGAAGCATTGCAAAGGGTGAATCTTTTTTTTTTTTTTTACTTTTTACATTAAAACTAAGATCAGTGTTATCACCTGCTGTGTCTCGCCTTAATTAAGTAATGCCCGTGATTTAAACAGTCTTGTAAAAAATACTTTCGTCAAAACAATTGCTGGAAAATTGTACAACCAGGGATATGACACAGAGGGGGGAGTGGACGAAGAGTGGTAGAAGGTTGGGTTCGTCCAGAATAGGCTTGTCTTCATAGTTTGCATTGTTTGCGTAGTCAAAAGACTGATATTACAGCTCCTGTTTGTGCTGCCTGGACCGAGCGCGCCTCATTTAAGCCAATCAAAACGAAGCTACACAACAAAGTAATCAAATATTTTGCCTTAAAGAAGGATTATTAAGGAGTATTTGTAACTTCTGTAGCAGCATACCTCATATTTTCCTTTGTCGTTGTGTTGTTTTATATACAAATTAATAAAAAAGAAAATCGAAAAGGTGTTTGTTGTTGTCGGTGAAGGTAAACCCCGCCCACTCACAGCAACCCTGCAGCACTACCAGTGGACTTGAGGCATATTAGTTTGAGCCTTTCACGATGGATGTTTTGGGAAATTCAAAATGTGCAACATCCATAGTCATACAGTTATTTTATCTGTTCTTTTTGAAAACACACATGATTAAGATTAAGATGTGACTAAGCTCATTGGTAAGACCGGTAACTGACCCAGCCTGTACCCCTCCAGTCGCGGCCAAAAGCCTTCACTCGGTGTGCCTGCTCTCACCGATGGGCTTGTCCGTGGCGGCGCTCCTGAAGTGGCTGCCCTGGATGACCTCCGCGGACAGGCGTCCCGTGGTGGAGTTGTAGATGAGCCCCAGGAGGATCTCGGGGAGGGAGGTGTCTTCTGTGGAGCGGTAGGACAGGGCCCCCCCGCTGCGGGACACGCTCACCACCGAGCCACAGCCCTGAGACAAGACGGGACTTTTATCAAGTGCATATGACTGTGTTGACTATGCTTTGGTCAAATGCCAAAGAACAGAAATGTGGGTTTTGAATATAGTAGTGCACATATTGTCAGCCTCATTACACTCTCTAAATCACTCTTTAACTTTATTGCATAGGTTTAGGAGAGACCAGTAAACAGATATACTAATTTAACATTTATTACAGCTCCAATATCATCATTTTGGTGTAAGTTTATTTAAGTGTAGCTCAGTGCAGTAGGGCTGGGACGATACACTTTTGTCACAATCCGATACTCAGGGGCCGATCCGATACGTATTGAGATACAGTAATTGTGACAAGTAATATATTTACTTGGACTGGGACAAAATATCGGAGTGGATATGGATCGCAATACTCTTTGCTGCAGTACCAAGTATTTATACTTTGTCAAGTATTGCAATACTTTCAATACTTGTGTTTGAAGGCATTTTATCATCACAGCACTTGTGTTAATGCACTTTTCAATCTTAACATTTCAATAAATGTCAAATGGCATTTGGTATATTATCAAAAAAATGGATCGTCCTAGCTGTAATATTTACTTTAAAATGTGTAAAAGAAAACAGTCATGTCCAAAAGTGTGCTGTATAACTGTTCCTGAAAAAATAAAGTGCAACATAAAAATACCTCTAAACACTTAGCAGCCCTTTTTCAACCAAAAGCAAAACTAAGCTTCTCACTTTATAAAATACTTCCAGAAAACAAAACTTTGAGAAATAGCATACGAACATTGTAACTGGAAGTGCAAAAAATGCAGCTTTATGCATTAAAGCAGTATTAAGTAACTCGTTCCCCCAGAGGCCATAAGCACCATTGAGTTGCCTTGTGTACGAAATGCGCGGTATAAATAAAGTTGCCTTGCCTTGCCTTGCCACCACTGCAGGTGTCTTAGCATGTTGCGTTTTTTTACTCATTAATTGTCCGTGAGAGTAAATACTACGCTGACAGAAAAGACAAAGGGACAGAGGGATATTGTACATCCAATTAAACACAATGGAAATCATTTTTTTCACTCAAACTTGGCTGTAAATACTGTTTAAGTGGTGCTAGCCCGCAGTTAGCTTTGCCCGTTAGCCTGTTAGCTTCTTCTTCGTGATTCCAATAGTGTGTATTGGCTCCTACCCGGATGCAGCGAAGTTGCACTTGTGGTTTTCTGGCCAGAGACACCAGGGGGAGATGAAAGACCCTCCAATCATCACATTAACACTTGTATTACCCCCAGAGGGACTACGGAAAGGATTTATTAAGGTAAACAAGTTACTTAGTACTGCTTTAACTAGGACTATTTTGATTAGTTCATCCTTTTGACTAAACATATTTCATAAAATTATCGATAAAGTATCTATATCGATACTTGGTATCGCTGGAAAAAGTATTGGGATACAGTATATTTGAAAATGATATTTTATCCCAGCCCTACAGTGCAGATGAATGTATTTTATTGCAGTCTAGGCGTTATTTTATGCATCTGTGAGTGGTGAAAGTTTCCACTGAAACCCATGTAAACTGCTGTATTCTGGTGCATTTCAAGCCTTTGACTCTCTGTGGGCTTATAAGAGCGCCACATGACTCTGACAAACTATTTATTTTCAATCATTTAAATAGTTAAAAGTATATAAAGTATGTCTCTGCTCTTTGTGACAAAAGTTACACCTGTACCAGGCTTTACCCACCCTTGCTCTAAACTCATTTGCATCTTTATGTATCATTGTACCATTGGCTATGTCCTCAGCCAATTAGAGGGCTTGTCTCAACTAAAACGTCACCTTCTGTCTAAGTCATTATCATGAGGGCTCCAAAGTGTTTTCTTCCATTTTCCCGAGCAGCTTAATATATGACATAAGTCTGTGAATCTCAATGCTAGGAGGCTAATGATGCTTATAACAAGAAATCTACATAGTTTCTTTTCAAATAAGTTCTACAACAAAAACATAATACACACATAAACACATAAAATCAAAGTTGGCTATAAAGAGTCATTTGCGACGATAGCTCCAAAGCGTCTGCAGACATAGACTAGACTCACCGTAGCCTCGGACCCTGGCTCCAGCGTGACGGGCAGAGCCATCTTGCCCTGGAGGTTGAGCTTGGTGAGGTAGAAGACCTTCTCCCCCAGCACCTTCTCCTTCTTCATCCTCCTGACGCTGTAGAGCCTGAACCGGACCGCGTAGTTGCCCAGAGCGTCCTGCTCCACCCGGGAGAACTTAAAGGTCTCCGTGAACACCGGGCAGGGGCCTTTCTGCACGCCCGTCTTGGCCCGCTGCTTCTTAGTGGGCAGCAGGACGAGATGGACCTGCAAATAGCAATTTTACAATCACGCCTTATTGACATGATCCATTATTGACTTATACTCACACTGACCCACATGGTATTTCTCACAAAAACACTATTACTGACACAGTTAACAATATAGTACATCGAAAATCACTTCTGGGTCGCATTCACAGGAAGTAAAGATACAGTTTATTTTATGTTTTGGATGTTTTGACCTAGTTTATGCTCAATATCTCTGTAATTGATCCACAAAAACTGTTTTTGTATTCTCTAATATATCAGCACAAATGAACTACCGTAATTTGCATTTTTGGTAACACTTTATTCTACACTACCCTTGAAAACTACCTACTTTTGGGTTAGATATAGGGCTGAAAGATATATCGTTATCGTATCGATATCGAGATATGAACATTCAAAATGCTTTTTCCCCCCACTTTTCTAAAACAGTCTTATCGAGCGGGTATTATGGTCTAAAATATAGCCTATAAGCCCCTCCCCTTCTCCGCAGTTGTTTCAATAAAAGGGAAAAATAAATAAACAAAAAGACTGGTGAGAGTTTTTCCTCCGCAATGAAAGGATTACGCGCAACAAGAGATTGAGAGGTGAGTAAAGCATTTCCTGGACACATAGGAGCTTTTCAGAAGTTAAGTATAGCCACTGGGCAAGATTCATAGATTACTGCAGTAAAGAAAGTTATTTGGTTGTTTAAACTCAAATTGATGATAAAAAATAAATACAGATTATATTTTATGAACAATGTTATCTTTCTGTTTTATGGTTCTAGAGAATCATGTCCCAAAGTAAGTCTTGTTTAGGCACCGGTATCATTAAAGCTCCAGTGTCCTCAAACGGCGTCCGTAACAGGAAAAGGTCATGTGACATATTGATTAATCCTGATGTTCCGACCTGCCAGGAGATGTTGCCGGTCTGCTTAAGTGCTGGGATATCGGTGGCCGCGGTGACGGTGACAGCCAGCCACTGCTCGCCCGAGTCGTACTCGAAGGCCACGTCCAGGGTGCCGTATTTGGCCATGGGTTCAGGCTCATAGGCGGAGGGCAGGGGAGGGGCTGAGCCGTCCTGGGACATCAGAGGGAGAGAGGCGAATGGAGGAGAGGTCAATAGCATGGACAAGTTCAATTTGCAACGTAAATAGGGCTACAGTCATCGTGTGATTACTTAAAGGATCTGTATCCTGCTATTTTAGCCATTCCAAAGTAAAGTAAAGGCATTTATATTATATATTGTACCTCTACCACTGTACTCATTTTTGTAAGAAATATAAGCATTTTCTGGGGGTATTTTTCAAAATACGGAAAGAAATTCCAACTTCTGGCGAGTGGCCTCTTCTTCGGGAAGGTTGAATAAAGTTTTTGATAAGGAAATAGTATTACAACATGGTTAAAAGTTCCAAAAAGTCCATTTTGCATGATATAGGACCTTTAAATTGGGATATGCCTTTTTTCTTCTCCCTATCACCTTTAAAGTGATGTATCGTGCATAATTATGGCTTATAAACCAGAGATACAGACGACACCTCTGGGAATGCCACAAATGGTCAAGTTTAAGGCTGCCAAAGGGGGGAAACAATGGCTACGACATCACCATTTTAAATGCTGAATTATGGACTATGGTAGATATTTCTCCCCCCAAAAAAATGCATTGACACGAAGAGGAGCAAAGTGGTTCAACAGTCCATAAATATCAGAAAATGCTAATTTTCCATACGTTAGCCTCATGCTAAATGCTAACAGCCAGCTTCTATTGCCAGTTTTCACCTCTGCTGGACAATCTGCTCAATTTTCTCATGTAAAAATGAGACAAACATTCATAATTGTGATTTCCCATAAAAAGCTTTCCTACCCCTCGGCTAGGCCACGCCCCCTCGTATGACACAATGCTGTCTGTATCCATTTCTCTTTCACGTTCACAACATTGTACATTTCAATGAGACATCAATTTGAAACTTTTGCTGAACATTACTGATATAAATATGAGGAAAAATGTATTATTTATTGTAATTTTATGTTTTCATATAAAAATAAGGTCACACTATTTGAAAGTGCAATGTTGTCTTTTTATATGATAGAAAACAAGATACAGGGGACCATTTTTTGCCAACAGGAGCCTGATAAATCAAGGGCGCTGTTATAACTGCAGTTTGTACAGTGACAGGTGGAGTGATGGGCTGTGAAAGGAGCGGCAGAAACTTTGTTTATAAATAGAGCCCAAAATGTAAACAGAATAACTCCAAAGAATGAATGAAGCAAAAATACTACTCTGGGTATGTTTTTGACGAAGGAACGATGATATAGCAAGGCTAAAAGCTGAATAAAGCTGTTTTATTTAGAGTGATTTGTTCCGTTTACCTCAGACAGGTGTGGAGTAGGTCAGTATTCCCTTTCGTTCCATTCTTTGCTTGTCACCCCAGTGCTAAGTATTACTTATACCTGACATGACCCTGAAACAGACCCTGTAACTTCAGCTGCATTTTGACAGTAAACTTACCAAGGTCATACATTAGTAAAACCAGGCCAGTGTTTACCGTATTACATGAGGAAGTAGCATGTGCGCTAACTCAAGTCGTTTATAAATGTGCTACTATACAAATAAACCTGAACTGAATTGAGCACGTCATGTAGCATGGCAGTAGATTGGGTTTGCGGTTCCAGATGGTCCTGTGGATGAGCATCTTCCCTTAGTACAGCGTACGAAAGGTGGTTCGAACCGGTATGTTTCCCAACTTACGCCACTTAACTGAATATATTTGTAACTATTCATTGTATATGCCCCACGGCAGTAGCACCAGGGCGGCCCATCGCGGTCTTGTCTTTTTGCTAAAACTCTGTCTGGGTTTGTCCAATGGTCGGCGGGGACGTGTTGGAGGACTTTCTGTCCAAAGGTATTCACCTTATTCCGCCCCGCCCACTTTTGCCACTTTTTGCGGTGTCTCTGCACTTCCGTTGTACACACACTTCTGGTCGAGCGCGAAGCCTGTTCATTTAAACGGAGAACGAGGGAAAATATTCTCCGCTCAAATCTGATGTTTAGTCGATTGATTTGTGTAAAATGGCCAATGTTCATTTGCACCAACATGTCAACACTGCAGCGTTTCTCTGTGCGGCCGAAAAACGTCTTTGTTTTCGTGTAGTAACTGATTTTATGTGGACTTCTCCAGTCCCATGTTAACAGACAGGAGAAAAGGGGCGGGCACAATTAATGGCGGCGCCCACGCGAGCCTCCGGAATAAGGTGAATACTGATTAACTCTAAATGAACTCAAATGAATAAATCCTATTTAACTAATGGTTAACTTGTGCCCTTTGTCAGTGGAACTTACCTGTGTGTCCAAAAGCTAAAGCTAAAACCTCGGCTACAAAAACATTAATGTCATTGTAAAAAGAAAAAAAGGTCACTGCATTATTGTTCAGAAAAGCACTGTAATATAAACATATTTTGACTTGTTCTAAATAAATGAATGATAACCTCACTAAGTCAAGTCCCTCTGGATATTTGACCTCACCTCTTGTCCCAGGACGGCAGTGCTGTCACTGGGTATGTCCTCGTCACAGCCCTTATGGAGGTAGCTCTCAGAGTCGGGCTCCTCCTCCTCCTCGCTGGCCTCGCTGGAGCCCCGGGGACTGGCACAGCGCTGGGCGGGAGAGGCCTTCCTCCCCCCTCTGTGTGAGCGCGACGAGGCCGAGGTCTTTCTCTCCTCGGGATAGGGCGGGGGCTGGAGCTCGTTCAGAGAGGCATCCTTCTGTATCCTCTGGATGGCGGCTGCTTGGGTCAAGGGCAGGAACATGAGGAGACACACGATAGGGCAGTCAGGGCTAGGGTTACTACACATACAAGTGAAATCTCTCACGCACCAGCCTAAACAATAACTTTATCCACTTTGTCATGATAATGTCTTTGGTCCTTGATTAGCAAGCTCAATATGGAGCTATTATTGTAGCAAAACGTTTTACGCATAGATTAAGAAGAGAGTGAATCACTTTTGGGCATCTGTAATCAGTTGTGTTCATCCATAATTCATTTTGTGCATGTGTAATTAGAACGTCGAAGTTTTGCACACAATGCTCTTCAGTATTTAAATGTTTTGCAGATTTATAAGCATAACTAAGTTTGTTTGCCTAAAGTTTTGTCTTGGAGGCTCCGGGCTATTCAGTAAACAAACCCACAAATGGAGTAAAAGTTGGTCAAAAGAGTTCACATTGATGAACTTAATAATAGGGAACATTATACAGAGGTGTCGTTACACACGCAGACGTTTGAATGCACATGCACCAATATTAATACGCATGCAGACATCTGATTACACTTCTCATTACAGACTAATCTATTAACAAATATGCACAAATCTTTTCGCAACCAAAATAGCTCCATAGTTCAATAACAATGATGAACTCATTTTGGCAGTGCTGATGGTAGACGTTTGTGTCATACATTATCATTAAACGATTAAGGCACGATATCAAAATAAAGGTTTAGGTGCTGCTGGTATCAATATAATAAAAGTATCAAAATAAAAAAAGGCTGTTGGTCCAGGGACAGCATTAAAGGAAGTCACTTGGTGGGTTCCACTCAAATAAATGATTTTTTCCCCCATTTTTTTGTTAAATGTTTTATGACTAATATTTTCCCTATTTTCTCCCCATATTTTCCCCCAATTTTTTTGGTTCAGAATCCCCCCCCCCTTTTTTTTTGCCACAATTTCTCCCACATTCTTTCCCAAATTATTCCCCATTTTTCACACATTTCTTGACATTGGAGATGAACCTGATATTGTAAATCTGCAGATCTTCCACACATTATTGTCCTGTTTTCTGGTTCTTGATGACAAACATTTTAATATCGAAAAAAAATTGAACAGTACCCAGCCCAAGTTACTTACACACCAATCTTAAAAAAAAAACAATTGAAATATCCCTTGAAAATACTACCATAAATCTAAAGAAAAAAACAGTTACTTAATCATTTCGTCTTTCATTTCTTTCCAGTAGCCGATCTCTCACCGTGCTCGGTGGACGCCTCGCTGCTGTAGCCCTCCTGCTCCTGTTTGCTGCCCCAGGCCGATGCTCGCTGCTGGGCCATGGGCTCGGGACTCCTCTCTTCCCCCTCCTCCTCCTCGCTGTCTGACACTGCTCCCTCTGGATGGGAAACACAACTACAGCTCAATGTAACAGTTTCACAAAAGGTCAAGCCACTCCCATCAGCATGCAAGGAAACGACACACTGCAGCACGTGAAAGGGAAAGCTTGAAGAAATCTCTACTAGTTCAGCTGTGTCCAAAGTAAATAGTAACGGCACTGTGCAAAAAGAGTCCATGAGCGGTGAGAAGTTTGCAAATCCACAAAACATCACAGCAACACACTCATCTCTAACCTTTGCCTTTTTTCTTTCTTCCCTTCTTGCTCTTCTTGCTCTTCTGTCTTTCCTTCTTAACCTCCTCTTTGGGTTCCTTAGTTTTCTTTTCCGGCTTTTTCTTCTTCTTCTTTGTCTTCGCCACCTCTTCTTCCTCCTCTTCATCCTGGCTCTCTTTGGCCTCGTCTTCGTCCCCTTTCGACAGCTTCCTCTCGCTCTCGTCTTCTGGCTCCAGTTCGCGATCGCTTTGCGGTTGCGTTTCGGACACCTTTTCGTCTTGCAGCAAGCTCTCCGTCTCTTCCGCGTCCACCTCTTGGGTTCCTTCCTCTTCCTGCTTCATCTTCTGGGCTTCCATTCGCTTAGCTTGACGCTCTTTCCTCCTCTGCTCCCTCTTGTCCTCTATGTCTCGCTGTTCCTGCTTTTTCTTCTCTTCCTCCGCTAACTCTTCTGCTGTTCTTTTGACCCGCCAGCCCCCATCTCTCCATTCCCACTCCAGCTGGCTCGGGGCGTAGTCGTTCTCCGCGCTGTCGCTAGCTTGTGTTTCCGGTTCGTTGTCTCGGGTGATTTGCCAAATGCTTTTGCTTCTCGCTTTCCCCTCGCCAGACGCGCTGGTCTCCTGCCCCGTGCTACCTCCGGCGCCGTCGCCTTCTTCTTCGGTTTGGACTTTTTTGACAATCGTGGTGACGCCTTCGGTGAGCTGGTCGCTGACGGCGTATGTGGCATCGCTAACGCTGTTGGCTATGTCGTCCACGCGGCTGCTGACCGTATCCAAAATGGAGGAGATGTTGACGGTCGGGAGGTTGTTTTGGAAGGTCTTGAAGAAGGCCATGTTTGTTTTGCGCAGATGGGGGATGAAAGCTACATGAGGTCGTCAAGGCTCTGACCTGAGAACTGTATGTGCAAAATACCGATTAGTTGGTCAATATGTAGACAACAAAAATACAACAAATAATAATATAATCAGAGAAGAAACTGTCCAACTTCTTTACGTTTCTTAAGGAACTCAGGAGACCTTTCTGATTTCTTGCAAAACTAAACCCTCGTTTCCAGAAGAGTCTGTCTGCAGTGATTTTGGATAGATCTATGAGTTGGCTAAGCATATCCCTGTTCCTAACCCAAAAGCCTTGTTTCCATGTAGTACGCATATACCTGACACCTGATACCTGATATACATACACCATACAGTTTTCAACGTGTAGCATTTCCATAGCAAAAGGGCCGCAGTCATTGTGGGCAGTGCTACCCGGACACACTGGAATACACATTACTGAAGGAATAACAGAAAATGTTTGTGAGCCAGACAAAGGCTGCCTTTTGGTGGGGTTTTGGTGGAATTGCTAGGGGAGCCCAAAGCAGTGAAAGATGAACTATGAAGGTAAGCTAAGTGCTAATGTTGTGCTAACAGCAGCTAAAGTTGTGCTAACAGCGGCTAAATTAAATGTTTCAATAGCAGTAGGATGTTGTGAAGAATTATATCCCGTATATCCTAGCAGTTAGTGAGGGTGGTCCTCTCTCCTGTGGCCAGTCCGAGGCCAGCAGTCTGTTCAAGTCACGTTAGTATCAGTTCAGCTCGCTTTGGCCACGGTCCAAGATTGGTCCCAAAACATATGCCTGGTCAGCCCGGATTAGTCCAAACGCTTGCCTAACCGGGTAGACCAGGCACTGCGTTGGGTAAGGCCTGCCAGTGGAAACATGCTTTGTGTCATGAAATCTTAAAAGAACAGGCCACAATATTTTTACATACTGAGATATGTTCTTGCCTGAGCTTAGACGAGTTGATACATACCTGTCTGGTCTTTGTGCATGCCCTCAGTCATGCAAAACGACCAAAGATGTTGTTAGCGTTTGGCCTCTCCCAATGTATTCCTATAGCTCCAAACAGGGGTGAAGTTGGAAGCGACCACGCTCTTCCACGGGCACACGCAAAGACTAGACAGGTACGTAACGTGATCTTCTCGAACGCCGACTGTAACAAGTGAATTTCTCCTTTGTGAGATCAATAAAGGTTTAGCTTTATCTTTAATCAACTCGTTTAAGCTCAGGTAAGAACATACTGTATCTCAGTATGTAAAAACGGGGGCCTGTTCCTTTAAGGTTTTACAGTAGACATCCCTCAGAAGAATACTCTGTAGTATTAGCCTTTATGGCGCAGCTCAGCGAGGTAGTGTAGTGATCAAGATGTGTTTAAAACGTATTACCAAAAGGCCAAATACCCCCTCTTTAAATGAAAGAAAAAAACAACATGCTTGTCAAATAGTCAATTACATTTTTGTCTTGAAAGGTATGAGAAAAATACACTGCTATAAAAAGTTAAGGTCCACCAAGTTCAAACAAATGACACATTTATTTATCAATGTTTTGTTTGACCACTGAATTATGAAGATGGCGCTTTGCAATTGCTCATGTTAGAGACAGGAAAGTGTTTGAGTGCTCATCAGGCAGTACCTCAACAAACCATCAATGTGAGTTAATAAAACTATTTCAAGCATTAAAGCAATTTCAAAGAGCCTGGGTAAAATGGATAAGGGAGTCAGACTGCAGGCGGACCCCGGCCAATTTGCGGCTCATTACGTTTTCTGTGAAATTATAGGGAAAAACAATGAGCCAATGTAACAAACTGCACTTGGATTCAATAAACAATACATCACCTGCCTGTGAGTCTGCAGTGATTTGCAAACGCTTCCCACTTCATTTATCAAGCCTGGGAATGGCACAAATTCGGCGATGCAACAACTTTATGAATGTGTATGGAAAGAAAACCTTAAATGACTTCAAACTAAATCTATAAAACATACACTATTCCAACTTTCTGAAAGGTGGCTTGGCTTTGTTCGCCAAGCCCCAAATTTCATTGTAACTGTAATTTGCCACACATTATGTTGTTTTCTATGGTTATCGACTTTTACATTGTTAAACCTCGCACTCACACCGCGTTGGCTGTGATTCATCTTTTCATGGGAGAATGAGCAATTCTTTTTTGTGCTCAGGCAAATTCTGACTAAACTAAAGCAGTTTTTTTTTTTTTGTGAGTCCCTCAAATGCACCTGGCTGACGATCGCACATTGTTTAAACGGTCAATAAAGCTTTGATTGAAGCCCGTTTCCAAAAATACATAATTTAACAAGTACTGTAGCTTCGGGGCTACTGTGAAGGGAGTTTGCGTTTTAATCAAATGTATTCAGTGGTGGACTGAAAGGCAAAAAGTTTTTGAATCTCAGCTTGCTGCTAAGGGTTAAGACTTTTCTTTCTTCAGAACTAGAAAGAAAAACATTAATATTTTTAATGTTTCCCTGAAATAAAACCTTGTTCTGTTTTTGCAAATGATGAGTGCCTGGACCTTATCTTTTTAAGCTTATTCAACTGCCAGCCTCCATGTGCTCCGTCTGTTTGCTGAATACCAGTAGCTCCCTGTTATAATTGCTGCTCATATTTTTCGGTTAATTTGAAATTTAAGGGTTGGAATTTTTTCATAAAAAGAACCTAAGAATAAAATCCAAATATTGCTACAATTGACCCATATTTCTTTTTTATATTTTTAAAAAAATATTCAAAACCCCATAATCCATTTTAGTTTACAAAATCAAGTTTGGATTTGTTTACGTCGATCGTGAAACAAAACAAATCCAACAAAAAAGACATCTTTAGGCTATCTCAGCATGAAGACAAAATGCTTATGATCTCATAAACTTTCTCTGTAAACACGGAGCTCAGTAATGTGTGGGTCCACATGGATTGACTCACGTTTGTTATACTCCGCAATACATCTGCCAGGCCTGTGTGAGGCGCTGTGGTGGTACCAAAGACAATAGAACAAGACTAGAACAAGTGGACTGCAGTGGAAAGTACACTGTATCATGGTGTAAAAGTGAAACAGCTTCATGGATTTGGACCTAGTTTAGAAAATGTTGGTTTACAGACCCCCAAAACACCAGGTTCATGTGGATGATTAAATAATTTTGCCCAAAATGTCTTTGTAATTGTGAATTAAAACTGTAATATAAACTGTGACTGTCAAGACAGAAAGGTTTGGCAGCTTTGGAAAAAACAACTATTTTGTAATTGTTCCACAGCTTTGGATGTTTTCTATTGTTTTGACTAATGTAACTCTATTACCCCTCCCGTAGCGTTTGCATCATGTTGTTCAAAGATGGGGTGGTGCCTGCTTTACTCCGCTTTACTCTCAGTACCTGGTTGCGGTATGCTTTCACAGTCGTGTATGTGAGGCGTCAGGCCGCTGGCACTCTCCACTGACAGTTTGTTGCTGAGGTACAGAAAGAACAGAGCCATGAGGGCCATGAAGGCAGCGATGGAGGACAGGACGCCCAGCAGCTCGGGGGACACTGGGGACAGAGAGGGACAGAGAAGGACAGAGAGGGACACACACACATAGACACAGACAGAGCATGAGTGAGGCACACGTATAATGGCAGCTTAAAGGACACAACTATGGGACAATCATATGACAAGGAAAATAATGTTTATCTATTTCATTATACCTTTATTGCGACACATTATGGATTATTTCAATGTTTTCGAGAGAGATTACACAAGCATCTTTTACGGTTCTAGATAAGTAAGATAAATTTAAAGATGCCCAGACCTAGTGTTGCATAATGTCCACTCTTGGCTACAACAGGTCGAGATTTTGAAATAATTCCTGTTGACACTTAACAAAAGACTTTGCAAACTTCACTTTCTCCAATCTTCGGGCATTTCAGCCATCTCTCTCTCCCTCACTCTCTCTCTCTCTCTCTCTCTCTCTCTCTCTCTCTCTCTCTCTCTTTCCAGAATAAATCCCTGTTTAGTGGAGGGAGCCTAAGCTATAGTACTTTTCCACTTCAAAGGGCTGCTGGATGTCGTCTTGAGCCGTGTATGTAGGCCACCCATACTGTGGAACTGTGCAGCCCTGCTCTGCTGATACGATGTGCTATTTTTAACAAGGGCCCATAGGAACGCGTTTGTACTCCGACTAACAAGTTACTCCGAACTGCAGAACACACTATAGGCCTCCTCGCTAAACAGAGCGTAAACATTTGCAAGAGTACTGTATAGAGAAGATAGTGGATAGTGTTTTGAAGAGCCACAGTGGAAAAAGGATTAATGGAGACTTTGCAAAATGCAGGATATGGGTGTTTTTATAGGTGAAAAACTTTCCTCAGACCTGACTCGTAACTTTACCAGGAGCGAGGCATCACCAGCTCATCTGGATGTTGCTGCTTTGGCTTGACTACAGGTAATAGGGCTGCTCAATTGCAGAAAAAATAATCACGATTATTTGAGTCATAATAGAAATCACAATTATTGAACTATTATTTTATTTATATACTAATCAAAATTAAAAAATGCATAATATTTTCTTTGGACAAATAAAAAAAGTACAAATTATATTAAATATGCTTACGTTTCTAAATGAATGATCTATGTCAAACCCGCCCAAAGAAACCGAGCCTGATGACATCATCACACAGCACTAATGTTTTTACAAAAAAGCATTTGCCATTAGCACGTGAAATGCAAAGGGAACAAAAACAACCATCCCAGCGGCATGAAATGATGCAAGTTTACTCTGAGCTCCGTCAGTGAGATCTGCTCCTGTGGAGAGTTTTAGACTTTTCTTCACAACCAGCACCCGGGCAAAGGATACGAGCGTCTTCTCAGCCTCTTTTCTCCTTTCAACAAAAGGTGAGCACTTATCAGTGGTGTTATCTCATGTGCTACTTAGAGAAATTGTTTTACGATTTTTACTACGACAAATAAAACAGTTCATCACTCAGGACTGGTAGTTCAATGGATCAGACACGCTCACACAAACAAGGGACCATCTGCGCTTCACAAGCGGGAGGGCATCTTTAATAAACCTTTTTTCTCGATTATGCTATTTTTGTAATCGTTTAGTGTAATAATAGAAATTGTAATTTAATTTTGATTAATTGCACAGCCAGGTAGCCAAACATGACTGAAACATGATGAAACGGGTAAATACCCAGTGAATACCCAGTGTATACCCAGTGATGGCAGATGATGTCACTGGTGGGGGCCCCAGACATGGCTGACAGCGAAACTGTCAGCTCTTTATGAAAGTAAGTCCAGTTTTTTTGATTTACCTTTTTTTTTAAAGTCTTAATCAACTCCTGGATGACTGAGAAACGACACTGTTCTGTAGCCAAACATGATTTATTGTGGTAACTAGGGCTGGGCCGTATCGTAACGTGCAGGTTCATGGTGTTATTTTTATACCGCTGTACATGTGATATAATTTACATGTGCACTACAGCTGCTTTGGCTGGTGTCTGCATGGAGATCGCAGCTAATGCTAATGCTAATGCTACACTCAGCTATACAGCAGCATAAACACTGACAGTGGAGACTTTAGCTTATCTACTGCTTGAGTAGACCATCTTTGTGTATTGGATAAACTCCGATAAGTTGTAGCATAGTCTACTAGCGTTCATAAGCATGGCGCTAACAACAACATGGCAAACAAAACCAACATGCAAAAGTGTACAAAAAAAGGTGTTATTAATGTGAATATCTTAATTGAATTTGTTCAGGTATTGGCATCACAAAACAAGTATTGTTAAAATACTCCTAGCCTTATAAAATGAAATATCAATAACTTTACAATATTATTATGGACTTTTATAATACAACCTCTCAACCCACAGTGTGACTGAAAAGGGGCAGACGAGGAGATCAGTCTTTGTTACTTTACAATCACTTAACGTCAGACTGTTATTTTGTTCATGTCCCACTTTCTAAATATTTACAGTTTTACATTTATTTGTGTGCATATTCTGTCCAGTATTTACAATATACAAATACAAAACTATCATTTTCATGTTTGTTCGAATCAAATATCAGACATTATTTATGTCCAAATCTCATTTTCATACTTTTTTGACATTGTAGCTTAAATGGGTTTCTTGAGTTCCTGACTCTTTTACTTCTTTCTGAAGTGCATTGCATAAACAAATTCCTGTCACTGTGACAGTTCGTTCCATTGCTTTGGAATTGAACCTGCGTTTTTTGATTCAACATTTGGTTCAGATGCCTTTTTTATACACTAATTCCTAACATTCATTCATATTTTTTTTCTAACTAGGCTTTGACCTCATCCAAATGTGCTCAGTGGGTTAACAGCTGAAAATGTCTGGATCGTTCATAATTTGCTACGTTTGATGGCTTAATGCTACTAATATGTTAAAATTGGATATTCTGATTATATAATTATTATAGGTCTTCAAATAACTTTTTTCACAAATGTTCAAATGGTGGAAATGGTGGAAATGTCGTAAATAATGCATTTACAGTATAAATTGAAGAGCCGAGAAAATTAGGAGCAAGTTTGGAGACAGACAGACGGAGTAAAACAAACTTTTCTTCCATCAAGTAAATGGTCTCAATAGCAGCATTCTAACGTGACTGACACCTTCAAACTGCTTACCGCCCAGTAATGGTAAATATATTGTTTCCTGTTGCTTCTGAGCCTATCCTTTTTATCTTTACAAAAATCATTCATTGCATTCCTCAATTCCACAAGCAGGACGGGGCTTACCTCCACTCGATGCACATCCGAGCTCAAACTTAAGAAGCCCACACTGGTCGACGACAGGAGAATCCAGTGTATCCCACACAGTGCTGCATTTCCCCCTGAACTACACAAAAGTTGCGTGAGCTAAAGTGACCTCTACAAGCTGGAGCCATCCAAATAAGCCACTTGTGACCTACTGTATCAGTTTTGGGGGGTGGGGGGAGAGCAGTTCACGCACAGCCCTGCCCTGTAAATGTCAATAGCATATCAATAATGCAGCTACTTTAGGTTACCGGATCCGTCTCACCTGATCCGTCTGGTTAGCACGGGCCGGAGAGAAGCCACTGTGGCATTTTTGTTTGCATTATTGTTTTCGTCACACATTTTTGTCACTTTTTCATCGCTTTTTTTGTCACATTTTTGTCTCTCTTTTGTTGCGTTTTCATCCTCGTTTTTGCCTCATTTTTGTTGACAGTTTTTTCCAAGACATTTTGGATTTGGGTAGAAAATGTGCTCGGTTAAAGTGGTCAATTAGAATGTGTTGATTGCTGTCCAAACCGACTCCGAACATCACAACAGACTCCTTGACTCTTCGCAGGGATGTGTAATTGGACTTCCACTCTTCATGGCGTTTATCTTGCAGCAGATTTTGTCCGCACTTGTTTACAAAAATGCCTGGACAGTTGTGAAATGTTGCTTACAGTTGGTGCGCTCATACGAAACAAAAGCCCCTCTCTAAATGAATGATGAGAGCGCAGCTGGTTCCCTTTGCACGACAGGGACACTTGATCTGGTCATCCATAATTCATACACAGACAGAAAGCTTTTCAACTCGCTACACAGGCGAATCTACAGAGAAGCTTCGAGAAATTTGAGGAAAATCTGTTTGATTGAATAAGAGTTTGAACCCAGAAAGTGAATTGGTTATTCATGAAACTGTCGGCCGTCTAAATCAAGAAATGTCCAGCGGCGTCGATTTAATGGACTTTGCTTATGATTCATCTCTGGTCATTATTGCCATGTTGAAAAACCTTAACCTGAATGATCGTTCAGCAGGTTGTTCGTAACCAATGTAGGCGTAGGCCTAGGAATAGGCCACCGTTTTTATATAGCTTACACGGGTTGACATGTAGCTGTCTTTAAATATGGTTACATGAGCCTTTACACGATCCAAGTACCGTACCGTAGTTACACAAAATTAAACATGTCGATTTTCTAAACGGATAAAAAGGGGAACTACATCTTGCAATATAGTAGTGTAGGCATAGTGATATTACTACGCCTTCAAATATAGTAGGCTAATAGGCGTAGTGATATTACTTACTTGGTAGAAACTAGCTTCATTTCACTTTGGAGCTATACCTACGCTGGGGGAGGCTATGCTAACGCCGTCTGTGCTCTGTTTACGTGATTGAGGGCGTAATAAATCCATAATACTGAAATCTGAAAACTTTGTGAGAATGTCAGCTGTTGTCTCCCATGTCTTTCAGAGCTGCTGAAGGTACGAGCAGCTTCTGAAGCTACAAGAGGAAAACTGAAGATTTTGAGCACAACATGACAGGGACTTTACAAATAAAGAACTATGTGAGTATCTCTGTCTGAATATATGAACTACATTGATGTGCTACCCTTTACATTTTTTCACACTCGGAACATTTGAAGACGCGCAACTCCCCTTTCTAACACCGTCCCAGCTATAGTTTGGACTTGATTTAGTTGCTGATGTAGGAATACAATATTCAGTTGTTAAATGTCAACATTTTGGTTTTAACTTTGAGTTAAATACTGCATGCACATAAAAAGCTGTGTGTAAAAATGTAGGTACAGGTATTTGCAGGTCCATCATAATGAATAGAAGATATTGTGAGCTTCCTGTTTGAAAAACTGTGGCTCCTTCTGAAACGAGCAGATTGGTAAGAGGTCTTGCGCCAAACCGGATGTGCGTCAGCGTCCGCCATGACAAGATGCTTTCGAATTGGTCTGTCAGTTAGGAAGTATTTAGGAAAAGGAGTCTCAATGCTAACTATCATAGCCACTTTAGCATAGGGACCTCTGGTGCTAACTAACTGATGATTAGGAGCTCTGTGCCATCCCATAAGCCACTGCGCCAAATCCCCCCACCCCCCACGTCCCCACCCTGGAGTGATTCATGCGCAACCACTGTTGATTGACAGGAGCACATTTAATAATTAAAAAAATATAAGCTTCTGCACAAGCCAAACTTTACAAAAGTGGCAAAATACAGTGCCTCTCGAAAGTATTCATACACCTTGAACTTTTGCACATTTTGTCATGTTTACAACCCTTAACATAAAGATTTTTTTTTTTTTTTTTTTTACTGAACGTTCACACACAAGTAACAGACAACTGTGAAGTGAAAGCAAAATGATACATGATACATGACGATGAGCAGTGTTAGGTTTGCTCCATACAAAACGTTTTGCATTTGGGCCAAAAAGTTAAATTTTTGTCTCATCTGACCAAAGCTCCTTCTTCCACATGGAGCTGTGTCCTCCATATGACTTCTAGCAAATTTCAAACGGGATTTCTTATGGCCTCCTTTCAATAATGTTCTTCTTGCCACTCGTCCATGAAGGCCAGATTTGTGTAGATATGACTTATAGTTGTCCCATGTACAGATTCCTCCAGCTCAGTGGCAGGACTTCACAGCTCCTCCAGAGTTATCTTGGGGCTCTTGGATGTATTTCTGACCAGTGCTCTCCTTGTTCGATCTAATATTTTAGGTGAAAGACCGTGTCTTGGTAAGTTCATAGTGGTGCTATACTCTTTCCATTTCTGAATGATGGATTGAACAGTGCTCCGGGAGATGTTTAAATCTTGGGAAATCTTTGTATAACTTAACGCTGCTTTAAACTTCTCCACAGCTTTATCCCTGACCCTTTATCCCTGGTGCTCCTTGGCCTTCATGATGTTGTTTAGTGACTAATACACTCCGACCACAGCTCTGAGGGCCTATGTTATAAAGGCAATTTAATGCACTCAGAAAATGCTGTATGAATACTTATGCACGCCCCACTTTTCACTTTTCTATTTTTTGAAAAATAACAGAATCATGTATTATTTAGCTTTCACTTCACAGTTGTCTGTTACTTGTGTGTGAACGTTCAGTAAAAAAGTCAAAATAAAATCTTTATGTTCAGGGTTGTAAACATGACAAAATGTGCAAAAGTCCAAGGTGTATGAATACTTTTGAGAGGCACTGTACATATTGTCTTCACCACAGCTCAGTCACATGTCAGTGTGTTAAAGAGCCGCCTCCGTAAACGGATTAAATGCTTTTGTTTTCATTTAGAAGAAACTTAAGCCACATGGATCATTTGCTACTGTAGCTTTAATAACACTAAAGTGAAATTTATGGCTTATTTGGATATTTTTCTCTCCTTAAATGTCATTGTTTGGACACTATGTTGTTGACACTATACAGTAGGGAGCGACATGCACTTTTGTTTGGCCTGCACTCCACCAATAACTTTAAAGAAGAAGAAAAACAGCTGTTGGTGATGTCACTTCCCCTTCCCCTTCGGTAAGGACGGTCGGATTGTGCAAAATAGCTCTGAAGCTCTAGTTCACTAACTAGCATAGAGATCCAACAGTCGACCCCATGAAAGGTTAAGGATTAGTTGTTAGTATTTATGCTTAGAGGCTATAACTTGATGGTTTCGGACGCAGACTGTGATTGACAAGCTAACCAGAGAAACACATGATCCGCCGCATCAAAACAAACATTTGGGTTCATGCAAGTATGAACAAGTGAAAAAGAACAACACCAGAATCGCACAGAGGACCGAGAAAGAGCGCCATCTTCTGCCAAAGCCAACAGCAGAGTGACCTGTGACCATTACCAGGCCCGTCTCCGTGCCCGCACATCGAGAATAATTATGTTCTAGATAAGGCGGTGTGGAACGTTACCTCTTCGTGCGCAGATGAGCTCATGGGCACCACAGCTCCGCCCCCCACCTGGAAAGAAAACAAACACAAGTTAGTTACACAGTTGATATTTTTCCTGACACATGATCAGCGCCGCCGCATTAGCACCACGTGACACCTTCCAGGCTTTGTTAATTATTGATCTGCTGTGACTGGTCCCTTAATAAAACAACCAGTGTTCGTGTTGGTAATTGTTTAATTTGTCTGAAAAGCGGGATATCGTCTGCTTCACTATTGCTCATTGCCATATGGCGTGTCCCCTGCAGGTTGGATGAGTTGACAGATGTTTGTGATCTCAAATTAACAAGAAGCAGCCGCTCATGATGAAACTGTTGATGTGCAAAATCAAAGTGACATGTTTTCATTAGGGGCTGGGACAGACGAGCAACAGTACCAGACGGGGGTTAAAGCCAAGGGGCTGGAGAGGGCGAAAACCTCCACTGATGAGACCTCCGAATGATGTTTTAGATTCACCGTACATAAGCGGCAAATTTGTCAAACTGTGGCATAAATCTCTCTTCACTGCAAGCAAATAGCAGGTTGTATTCCCGGGCGGTGTGCATGCTTTCTTTGAGAAGCTTTCAAGGTCTCCTCATGTCTGACTGGGTTTCCTCAGGGCACTCAATAGACTAAAGCCTTCTTTCAGGCTACAGTGCGGTTGCTTGTATTCATTTCACATCTCAGTCACTTTACAAAATTTTAACAACTCATTGAGCAATGTGTTAAAGAACAAATACACCATTTGGCATCTCAAAACGAGTAGCGCGTATTCATGTTTACTTCTGCTTTTGTCGTTTGGATTCCACCGATTTAACTTTAGACAACTTGCATTTGAGCGACATTGGAGAGGAGATGTAACAGTATCCTTGTGCTGCTGTGAAGTCATAAATGTGCGGTTCTAAACAGCGGCGGAGCTTTCCTGAGGAGACAGACATTGGTCATTATATTGGAAAAGCAATTACAGCCTTATTAAAGCTGTGCAGTAACAGAAGGATTAGCGGTCCACGGCGCGCTGTGATTTATACTGCCTCGTTCACTTACACATCAGTATTCACACTGCACTGTGTCATGTCAGCCGCTCACTGATGCTTCTATCAGAAAGGGAATACGTGTGTCAATTTGGATTAAATGTCTTATCCCTAAACCAAAGCGGAATATTTAAAATTCCACATATTCAGTTGATTGAATTTACTCGTGCTCGCCTTTATTAATGACCTTCTCCACACTTTATCCACCTTATACCTGCACCCCGTGAGCATTAAAGGATGGGAAGGATTTCCAGTATGACCAGACCGTTGTTTGTTTGCATGTTGCATGACTGTTCACTCTAATCCACTTTTTATGAGTTTTACAAACATAAACTATGTGGGACACGAGCTGTCACAGCTATAACTAAACTAGGGGCCGCAATTAGCAGCTCAAAATAAACTGACTGATGACTGAAAATGGCACCACTGAAGGGTTTTCTGACCCATGGGCGTGTTGTTTCAGGATGGTAAACAGTTGTGCTCAAAAGTAGACCATCATTGGCCTAGTTGACAACAAAAAAGTGCACCATATCTACTGGTGGAGGTGTTTCACTGATGCCACTGGCTCCAGCAGAATAAAGTGAAGGTCCCCTTAGTGTCCATCTCCTGACCTCAATATCATTGAACCACTGAGGGGAGATCTCAAACGTGCAGTTCATGCAAGACAGCCCTGGAACTTACAGGAACTGGAGGCTTTATGCCAAGAAGAATAGTCTGCTTTACCATCAGAAAAAACCTCATCCACAAATACCACAGGACTCCAAGCTGTCATTGATGTTAAAGGGGGAAATACACTGTGTTAAAAACTGGGGACGTGACTCAGATGTTTTTGGATTAAAACTGATCTACTGTCTGTTTATGAAGCCTCATTGCATGCGCCGCATTTACGCAGAAACACGCCATGTCTGTAGTTCAATTAGGTCAATAGTTTTAATCAAAAACCATCATGAAAATAGTTGGATTTGTCTTTTTAAAAGTTCTTTCAAAAAGAAATATAAATTGCACTATATTCAGACAGCGGATGGGTCTGTACAGTGTGATCACTGCACTGTTTGAGCAGGTCAATATTACACAACATCTCACAGTTTTAGCTCAGCTTTAGTCCAGGAGCATGTTCCAAACACACTTAAAATGTTGAAATAACCCCCTATGTGAAACGAAAACTCGCCCTGGAAACCACTGGAAACCACTGGTTTCGCGACTTCCGGCATCTCACCGGAAATTGTCCCCATCCTTGTTTCTACATGAGCCGCCCCAGTCACTGCTGCTGCTGAAAAACACACTATTTCACAACGCGGCCATTACAAAAAAGGACGAGGTATGATGCAACACATAACACACACACACACACATGACGCTTCTCGAAACTAACACTGAATGGATTTGCTGTGTTCTTGATTCAATCAGCAGCAAATGCTGCTCCAACTGTTCGACCTCTCCCTGGATGATTTACGCCGACGCGGTCCCAGATGGAGGTCAGTTATTGGCGGTTATTGGGCGGCACGGTAGCGCAGTGGCTAGCTTCACAACTAGACGGTCCCGGGTTCAATTCCCACCTGGACGAGGCCTTTCTGTGTGGAGTTTGCATGTTCTCCTCGTGTCTGCGGAGGTTTCTTCCTTTTTAGTTGTGGCTTAAACTTGTTTCTAGCTCTCCCAATACTTCCTGCACACCCAAACTGATCAAGCAATTGATCATATTATTATTATTATTATTATTATTATTTGTTATATGCACGTTTCATGGCAAAGTAAAGCAGAGGGGACCACCCCCAAAGCAAATTACACTAATTTAGATTCTACTTCAATCCTCCATTGCTCAGTAAAATGTTTGGTGAAGACAATGCAACAAGATGTGATAGCAAAAATACATTTATTCTAAAACAACAAAAAGTCAGGTACCTCAGCTTTCATGTGAATGCTCGGCCTGTTTCATGGTCCCTTCAGGTTTATTTCATTTAACCAAGGGCAATTTCATTGAGCTGAATGGTATAAGGTACAGTATATCAAATAATGTATTTATGGCCATACCGCCTTTGCTCTATCTGATCCGGTCAGATCTTGAAGCTAAGCAGGAAGGGCCTTGTCGGTACTTGGATGGAAGACCGTTTGGGAACACCATTCCTGGTGTTCCCAAACAGCCTGGGTGAATGTAGTGTGTGAGTGAGTGGGTGGTGGTGGTCGGAGGGGCCGATGGCACAGACTGGCACAGACTTGCTCCCATCAATCAGACAATAATAATGCATCAGACTTATAGCGCTTTTTGGACACTCAAAGGTGCCTGACAGTAGAAGACAAAAAAAACAGGCAGTTCAAGAAAAAGCCAGTTTGAAGCGGTGGGTTTTGAGTACTGGTTTAATCTACCCCAGCCCAGGGCAGCTGTGGCTACAATAGTAGCTTACCACCACCACCGAGTATGGAGTGAATGAATAATGCAATAAAGCGTCTTTGAGTGTCCAGGAAAACGCTAAAACGCTATATAAAACCAATTATTATTATAAAAGCGGACCCTTCAGTGTTTACATACTCCGTCATAAAGCTTGGCACTCTGACGCTACTCTCATCAGCACCACACGCGACACGCACACACGCACGTGACAGCGGAGAGAGTGCAGCGCGCGGGACGGAGACACTGTCACTGCACGCGCCTGCCTGGTTTCTGTATCTCTTTCACTGTCATAACAGCCGTAATAACAGCCATGCCGCGGACATATAAGCGGACATTTGCTTACAAGCTAGGCGTGCATGGAAAGCGTCACCGATGCACGCAAACAGGATACAATTAGGACGGCACTTTTGGATTAGCTCGACAATCTTCCCAAAAACACATGCAGTGACTTCACGATAAACGCGACCTAATGTATATATAGACATGCTAGTGTGGCGCTAATCGAGTAAACGCTGCAGCTAGCCGTTTAGCACACCTGGCTTCATCACGGTGTCCGTATTTAAGAGTCCTGCACCAGTCCGAGTCCGAGCCGCTGCTGCTGCTGTCCCGCGGAGGACTGCAGTGACATGTCCGTGATGCGACTACCGAAAACACTCCCCTCTACACCAGCACACGTGATTTCGGGTCAACACATTGCAGCTTAAACGGCCCTCTCCGGTCCAAAGAAAGTTTACCCGGAGTCCCGTAGTAGGACACCTGAGCGCGGGAGCTGGTACTCACCGTCTATCGCCATGATGCTCTGTCCCGGACGCTACCATCATCTGCGGGGGAGGAGGGGGGGTGTGGACAGTGGAGGGGTGAGAGAGAGACAGATAGAAGGGAGGACATTCCGATGCCAAGCCGAACTACAGGCGCCAGTCCCGGGGAGAGAGTTGTATAAGCATCGGGCGGATGCAGTAGGAAGGTAGAGGAGACAGGTGGCAGCATGATGCTGCTGTTCCCATCACGGGGTACAGGGAGAAGACTATAGGCGACTGTAGCCATCAACAAACCTGTTTCTTCAGTTAAGAAGCATACTGCCATTTAGAAGGCGCTTGCTTAAACGACTGGACAATTAGGGCGGAATAGCATCGTCAAAAAGTGGGTTAGTAAAAGTGGGACAAGTTGAGAGATGTCGGGGACATGACTGACACAGCCTACTTTTGGGCCGCCCTAGAACAATTTGCTGTTTTCGCCCCAAAACACATGGGGAGAACAGCAGGTCACCAACTAGGCCACTATGTACATTCCATGCAGAGTAAGAAGGCGATCTCAGTGTAAGCCTGACTACTCCATCCCTTGGCAACATGAAGAAAATGTTAAAGATAAGATAAGATAAGATAAGATAAGATAGCCTTTATTAATCTCACAATGGAGAAATTCAGCTCTTAGAAACACTCAGGGTGTGGAAATAGGCAGAAAATGTGAGAAAAATAGACAACAACAAAAAAGCCAAATGAAATAGTAAAATAGTGGTATGTACAATGACTACCAAGGACTTTGTGGGGACAAAAATACAAACAGTAAATAGTTAAGTAAACAGACTATAACAAAAAATGTTAGTCAGTATTAGTGCAGGTTTACATCATAGTGCAAGTATTAATTGTTACCTTATTAATATTTCTGGCCTGCTGCTTGCCTTGTCAGAAGAATCACCTAATTACATCTAGCCTATTTGACTGTATTTGTATATATTATCTCTATAAAACAAGTCATAAAAACTACTTGAGTGAGTTTTTACAATAATTAATCTGATGACCTTCACTGGCTTATCCAACACTGAAAGTTAAATAGATAAATAATAATAAGGAGATTTGGGAATAGTCTCTTGATACAGTGACAAAACTGATACAACAGGGGATACGCCTATAGCGTAATATTAATAATAATAATAAAAATACATGTTAAAAGTGCAGTTATGGACACAGTGAGAAGGCCTTTCCAAACAGATGAGTTTGGAGTTTGGATTTGAAGTGTGAGTCGGGGTTGCAAAGGTCAGGGGGGAGAGTGTTCCAGAACTGGGGAGCAGAGCAGTGTTGAAAACTTCAAAGCTAATGTGCTACGTTGAGGCTCTAAAGAAAAATGTTCTCTGTTCCGTGAACTTATTTTAGTTTAATTATTTGACAGGGACATGTACAGGAGCATTAATCAGCATATGAAAAGATGCTTTGTACCAGACTTTAGCTCTTGGAGCTAATTTCCATCTGCAGTCCCCGAGACAGACAATTACAAAACACTACAAAAAGCATAAAAAACATACAGTTCATAATTTACAGACAGTATTTACATTTTATATACAATTTTTAAAAAGTACATTTTATTAAAGGGAAAACTTGTTCCTCTATAGTCTATACCCAGCCCTACCCTTCTCAGATGTCAAATTTAGTTGTTGCTGTTGTTGTTTTCTTTAATGCTGACATGTTTGATTTCCCAGAAAATGTTGTTTCACACTCAGGCAAAATCGTTTTAGTCTTTGCATAATTTTAGTGCAGTTGGAAGTTTGTTCCATTCAGAGATAGTTTTAAAAGAAAATGCTGATTGTCCTAATTCTGTTCGTCATTTATTTTGGTATGGTACATTGGCCATTGACTGTTGACCTTGTTGTTCTGACCATCTGATCAGGATGGACAAACGTTTTCAGTGGTGGAGGTGCCACATTATTAACAATCTTGAATAGTAATTTTAGATTGGCAGATTTAACTATATATTCAAAATTGAGCATTTTATGTTTGGTCAATATTTGACAGTGATGATACTGTCGCGATTTCCTATCTAGAATCCTAAGTGCTTGTTTATAAAGAGATTCTAAAGGTTTAATTGTGGATTTGTTGGCTTGTGACCAGCATGATACACCGCGGTTAGAGTAAGTGGGGTAATATCATTGCATTGAACTCTCATTGCTTGTTGTGTTTCATTATTTTATTTTATTTTATTTCAATTAATGAATTGAATGTATAATGCAAGTACTAGACACTATAGTGTCTAGTCTAGTGCTTTTCCATGATTAGATGATAATGTAACTACGACTAAACAAGGATTTATATCAAAGAGAGCGATGTTTGGTATCTGCAAGCCAGGGTACCCTTGGTCCAAACATCAAATTGCAGCAGACAATAATCAATGCATATCTTTTCTTTTTCTCCTTTTTTTCCTTTTAATAGGCTACTATGGACCAGGATTCTGTGTCCTCAATACAGCTTGAATAAATGAATATGCAACGCTTTGAATAATTTGACAAATAACAATAATAACCAATAACCAACATTAACTTAGCAACAAACGTGGATCTCTTGATGAAGAAAAGTCACATTGATGCAAATACGGATACGGGCCTGCTGCAAATCGCTGTCTTCATACGTCACTGTCAAGCCACGCCCACTGGTCTGTGTCTGTTCTCCCACATTTCCGCAAAGTTTGGAGTTGTTGCTTCAAGGCAACCCTACCTTCTCTTTGACGGCCTTATTTGACAACTAATCCTATCCAGAGTTGCATCAAAGTGAGCCAAAATGAGCGAAATCAAGCCGAGCGAGATCACGGAAGCAGTGGAGGAGGAAAAGGACTGGGCAGCCGCCAAGGCTTTCTTTGACAACCTCAAAACGAAGAAGCCCAGACCCGTAAGTGTGCATCACACCCAGTTATTACGGATGTATAACCTTTCCCTCACCTTTGCTCACTTTTCCATCAACTTTGATTGTTTATCTAGACTATACTGTGCGCTATTTTACGCATTACGCACGATCCACGTGCATGACTGCTTTCAGAAGTTGCTATCGAGTCTTTATTACAAATTTCCTCATTGTTATGCAATTCAATGGATTGTATCATGCTGAATGAGCCTACAGTGTTTACCCAGCACATTATCTCACTCAAATCTAAAAGCTACAAAATAGCGAAAAAACGAGACTGGGCCTAAATGAGGAGAAAACGCAGCAAAATTAAAAATAAAAGCATCAGAAGTGCGAGAAAAACGCAACAAAAAGAAACAAAAGTGCAACAAAAACGCAACAATAATGTGACAACAAAGCACAACAACTATGACGAAAAAAGTGACAACAACGAGAGGAAAGAGCTTAGATCAGTTGTAGGTCTTAGCTTTCAACTTTCTGGCCATAGGCTGTAAGCTCCAATCAAGAAGCTTTTAGATTTGGGTAAAGCCAAAATGGAGAAAGTGTGTTTTGGTCCAGTGAGGGTTAAGAGGTTATTACTTACATATGTGTATGCATTTACGCATACATTAGCTGTACATTGCTACCACGCACTGATTTCTATATTGTTTGTACTGACATGCATTTTTTGCACTTTTATGACGTTAAAACTAATCTTCATCGTGCGCCCTTTGACTCATTAAATATCTCCTCATTTGTCCCATTATATTCTCAGCCTAAACCACGGAACGCGGTCACCATCGCCGTGTCCTCTCGCACACTTTTCAACATGGTGGAGGAGAGGAAGATTTTCAATGATCAAGGAGTGGAGAAGTACGTGGCTTATCAGGTGGAGCACGAAAGCGAGCCTCTGCGGCCCGGGCCTGCCTTCCCCTTTGTCAAGGTAACCTGCATGTTTCTGGTCCACCGCACGGCCTTGAGCAGGGCAGGGCGTGGCTGCCCCGTGAACTAGCGTGGAGGGACGAAATTGTTGGAACACTCAGCATATTTGCAGTTGCCTTTGTAGTGACTTGAAACGTCCTACACTTCAACAACAGAGCCTTCATCGAAGTAGTAGTAGTAGTAGTAGTAGAAGTAGTAGTAGGAAGACACCAGGAGCGTAAATGTGTAGTTGAACTTCTAGAAAAATATGGAAGATTGGTTGAGGTATCTTGAAGCACTTGGGGCCTAGCTCCAGTGAGATTTTTTTTCTCGGAGGTGAGGCCTCTTTAGTAATAGTACTAGTAACAGTAGTTATAGTGGTAATAGTAGTAGTATCCTGTGAATTAGATTGATTCAATACTATTACATAATGTAATTAGCATTGGAGTAGTCTTGTTTCTCCCAAAGCCACTCCCCTATACCCACAGGACAGGTATTTAGCTTCTGGTATAGGTTTAGCATAAATACTTTGGCAGTGTGTGACTGTGCCTTTCAGCTGTAGGTCAGGTAGTGTTGAAATGCACCGTTGATTTTACACAATGCACTTGAATAACTTCCTCAGCCACAACAAAGCACATACTATACTATCTGCTTTCTCCACGTGTTCAACAATACAATAAGATCGCAAAGAGTCTTGTTGTTTTTTATTAGCTTTGCTCCTACAACTAACTAAATGCCTTTAAATGTGACATTTTCTCTCTTGAAACCTTGGACTTCAGTGTTGGGGTAACATATTACAAAAGTAATGAGAACGAAAAAATACCAAACTCCCCCCAAATAAAATGCAGAACCAAATGAAGTTGGACACTGGTGCATGAGATCTGCAGTTGCGTGTAGTTAATGTCCTCAAAACAAAACACAAGAGAATGGGTGAAAGTGAAGGGAAAGGAAATTATATTTTGCCACAAGTAACTCAAAGTATTGTGACTTAGCTCATTTTTGAAACAGTAATATGTAATACAAATATATTACATTTTTAGAGCTGTATTCACGAATATAGAATATATTATAATTTTTAAGTAACTTGCCCAACATGCCAATGTTGTTCCCCTGTCAAAAACAATAGTGTGTAGCTTCATTCACAGAAGTTTGAGTCATCCTGTTCATCCTGTTGTTTCTTCTTCTGCTGTTGAAGTGCCTCCATCTATATTTCTGGGATTTTGTTATGTCATAGATCAAACATGAAAGTATCCTCTACATTTTGAAAGCTCATAAACATTCACCATACTTTATCACTGTTTTTAGAGTCTTTTACTCTCCCTGCTGCCAGTAGAGGGCGCTCCAACCAAATCCGAGACATAAACCAACATAGCCTGAGTGATAAAGTCTCCTTCCCATACACAGAAGTTATAATGTCAGTTATTATCCAGGTGCATAAAAGCAGGTTGATAAGCCGTAGTTATGCATATGTCCATTATAAGTACTATGTTACTGTGTAACTCCGTCTTTTTCCTTTCACTTATGGAGCAGAAATATTTGAGAAACATACTCAACCAGAATTTACTTCCTTTTGAGTCTGTTTGTACCATCTATAGAGCAAGAAACTCACTATACTGTCGCTCGAGAAATACTTCAACAAACCAAATCATAACATTTTCCTTTCATCAGTCTATCACATCTATTGAAATATGACTGGACAAACAGTAATGCGTTGCCTGTGTTTGTGTTCTGTGCACTCAGGCTTTGATGAACGTGAACGACCGACTCAGGCGGCTGTACCCGGGAGAGGAGGAGCTGTTCGACATCGTGCTGATGACCAATAACCACGCCCAGGTCGGAGTGCGCCTCATCAACTCCATCAACCACTACGGTACACTGCTCCTTCAGCTAAACCAGAGCCAAGCAGCAGGGTTTTCTTTAGAAACGATTATTTTATTTTTTGCTTTTTGTGAGTTTGTCGCTATTAACACATGAGGTGCCGCGCTGTTTTGGGGATTTAGCCGCAGATCGAACACCACGCCCCCTCACACTACCATCACGCCCCCTCAGACTAACACCACGCCCCTTCAGACTAACACCACGCCCCCTCAGACTAACACCACGCCCACTCAGATTAACACCACGCCCCCTTAGACTAACACCACGCCCCCTCAGACTAACACCACACCCCCTTAGACTAACACCACGCCCCCTCAGACTACCATCACGCCCCCTCAGACTAACACCACGCTCCCCTTAACTTTTAGAATGAATAAGTGTAAGGGGGTAGTTTTGATGCAGAAAGAGTATCTTTTTTTAAATGTATTTCTTTAATGTTACTCTTACTTGAGTAAATATTATGGCTACTCTGCACACCCCTGTATCTGGTTTTGTTCCTGTGTGCCTCACTCATGTAACTATGTATGTGTGTTATGCGCCTTACAAAGAGCAGTGTTTGGATAATCACTGGCTACATTTACATGCAGACCAAAAATCTGATCCTAATCTGATTTCTGGAGTTCTCAGATCAATGACGTGGCATATAAACAGCATAATCTAATATACATTATCAGATATTTATATCTACTGATTTCTTTCTGATCTTTCACACGTGTGCATAAACTAACCAAGAAAATACAACAAAGAGGCCAAAGTAACGTCACAGAGACAAAGATCTAAAGACATTATGAAAAGACTGAAAATATTTTTGATCAAAAATGAAATAAAAAAACACAAAAGTTATCCATGAAATGAACTCAAATTTGTTTGTGAAGAAAGTACAGTGTGTTTCCAAGAGTCGAGTGATGATGATGTGCATATGGCAGATTATTACTCCATCCTCAGCGTTGTGAGTTCAAGTCCCAGCTCTGATTATCTGCCATATGGACAACACTTTGACTCCACGTCCAAATATGGAGGCTGTTTCTCCACTGAGTTCTGCCGGTGGACCTGACTGAAGGGTTGGGGAGATAATTCAGCTGCTGTGGCACATGTAGAACCCGGATTGTTGGATTCTCAGATTTCTGAAGAGAATGTAATTTAAACGCATCAGATCTGATTATTGGGTTATCTGATTTCTCCAGTTATCTGATTGTTCTCACCATGTAAACGTAGCCACTGACAACATGGGCCGCTCAATATTTTGTCTAATTATCGCAGTTTCAATTGGCTTCAAGCTTATGTCTGTTGACGGTTCAGATCTCGCACAAACATATCCACATAATCCTAAATCCACTCTATTATATGGCACATTTCATAAGCAAAGACAGTTTCTAAGGTGCTGCACACGTAGTCGATACACTGCTAGGTTCAGCAGGAGATGGATCAGAGTCCAAATCTTAACCCAACAGAGAATCTTGGGGATGTGCTGGAGCTGGTCAAAATCTCCCATCATCAGTACAAGGTCTTGGTGAAAAATAAAAGCAACTATGGATCTTTTGACATTGCAGAAGCTTATTGAAACGACACCACATCTAATGTGCTGTAGTCAAAGCTCAAGGCGCTACAGCCAAATAGTAGAGCGTGTGACCTTTTCTTTGGCCGGGTAGTGCATAAGACATTAAAACAAGGTGTTTGTCTCAGCTTAAAACCAATTAATAAGCTATTAAATGTAATTAAAACAATACATTTATATATCATCAAGTACATAACTACAAATAGAATCAAAATAGTCTGTAATAAAGACAGTAAAACAATCAAATTAGATAAATATAATAAAATACCTATTATCGTATCAGAGCTAATGGCAAACATTAGGTGAAAATGTAATAAAAAGAAACAACTCAATACAATTATAACCTATGTCATTCTGAATACTTTATTTCTTTTTACTTCTGCTTATCGTGCAGATTGGGTCTCATACATCTTATATTTCTGTATATAATTATTTTCTCCCCAATTTTCAGACTTGACAATAGAGCGGTTCTGCATGACGGGTGGGAGGAGCCCTATTGGTTACCTGAAGGCCTACATGACCAACCTGTACCTGTCCAAAGACGCAGAGAAAGTCACAGAGGCCATTGAAGAAGGTAAACTAAACCATGGGAACATTCTTACCGTAGTTTAGTGCAGCTAGTACTTAGTACTTAGGTAAACGGGTCTGAGCAACTTTTTAAAGTAATTGTGCTTTTTACTTTAGCTAGAGTTATATTATTTGATTATAGTATTTTGAGTAAAACTTTTGGTCACTCTTCACACTGTGAGTAAAGCTCTTGAAGAGCAGGTATTCTCCTTTTTGCAGGTCTTTTGTGATCACGCAAACACATCTTTATTACTATATTAAGCCAGGTGTACTCTGCAACGAGCTACGACCAACCTCAGGCAGAGTCTGATATTTGGAAGGCTAGTCTCAGAGTGAGTCTCCTCTCGCTGCAGAGAGGATCTCTGTCAGTGTCCCGTCAACACCAGAGGCCAGGGGTGAGCGGGTCCGACTGCGCATTATACAGGACTGTCCCTGCACTACACCACTAGTATGCAGCACTTGCTTCAGCTAAGCACGTCTTCTATAGCATGTATCTTCTACAATACAACTGTCTTTGAACCATCGCACAATGGAGAAGAGAGCAGCTCACAATTTTACAATCCTCGTTTACAATGTCGTGAATGTGACATCTAAAAATCTCATTAAGAGAAAATCGCACAGTGTACACCAGCCATTACACTTTGTTGGTTAGAAAATGCTGAAAAAAAGAAATATCCGAGAAGGGTCTGGCCGCATCCGATGGGAGGGCACGTGATTAGTGCTCCACACCTCCAGGACAATGCTAGATTAAACTAGCCCAAACTAACCCTAACCTTTAGGATGTACTAAAGCGTTTAACTGGCATTCATTGAATTCAATGTCGTGGAAACATGAAAACATTTCCTGTGGAGCTCCACAACCCACGTGACTCGGCTGCACTCCCTTGAAATATCCAGTAGTTTCACTTTGAGTGAGTTGAAATATTATATAATAATCTTGAAAAGTAAATGAATCATCTAAGGGCTACGGTGCATTCTTTGTAAATTTGCACATTTTTAAACATCATTTTGTATAGTCAGTCCTATTACGTGGAAAGAAGAAACACAAATTGACTTACACTCCAAGAGTTCCTTAGTACTCACAGTACTAAGTACACAGTAACCTAGAATGTTACGCAGTGAAGATTTCATTCTGATTGTTTTGCTAATAGAGTCATATAGAGGTGTAGGGATAGGCAAGGCAAGGCAACTTTATTTATACCGCGCATTTCGTACACAAGGCAATTCAATGCGCGGAGAGTGATTGTTCCCCAAAAAACAGGAGGAGGAAGATGTTGATTATTGGCTGTGATTAGTTTTTCACACTTTATTCAAACAAATTGCCTCAAACAGCCTTTAAATCCTTCCTCAGTTACCGCTCACAAATGGTCATTTACGTTGTGGACAGAACATGACCCCGCTGAGGCGCTGGGAGACACAAATCCGCTCTGGTCCACGCGCTCTGCAAACCGATCACGCACCACGACAAATACTTGCAAAGTAGAAATTAATTGAGTCTGTGTCAAGCGAGTCAATACAAATGCAAATCCAGGAGCGTTCCATCAGCACACAGCTGCCCTCCATCTGCACCAGCTCTATATTCCATTTCTATGGAACGCAAGGCAACGTGGATTTGGAATGCCAATTAGCCGATCACCGATGAGTCAGAAACAGTTAGCTCCTTAAATGAGGATTACAATGCAAAGTATGTTTGCTCACGACGTGTAACAAGAGGCGGGAGGGTTTTGTCAGCTCATCTTTGTTATTCTTGCAGGAAATCTGGTTTGAAAAAAGACTAAGAGGCACGACACAGAGACAATGGCCAACGGCGAAGTTATGTAACAGTGGTCCCGTCCTAAGCTTTTTCTCTCTCTCGGGATACGGCCAATGTTTAACTCACAGTATAATATAGTTTGTCCTCTAACAGCTTGAAAATGGTGTAGCCTAAATGCTGAAGGGACTACATGAGTCCGTGTGTGATGTTAATGTAAAGATGAGGAGAGAAAAGGACAAGCGTCCTGGCCACGCGAGGACTGGCTCACTGTTATCATATAGCGGATGATTGGACCCTAAATGATTTACAAATGGAACAGATTGCATATAAATGAAAGCCTGGGCTAACATAAAGATGGATCCATGTCCTCAGGTATAGCAGCAGCCACCATGTTCATGCAGGACATGCAGAACCAGCTGAGTGAGACCCAGCTCAGAGTGGCCTTCGACGGGGACGCGGTGCTGTTCTCCGATGAGTCGGAGATTATCGTCAAACAGAAGGGCCTGGATGAGTTCTTCCAGCACGAGAAGGCCTTTGAGAACCTACCACTGGCACAGGTGAGACAATCAGGCGCCCTTCTCTATTCTACTCTCATATCAGACAAACATGTTCAGGGAAAAAGGTCAGCAAGCAAAGTCAGAGCACTATGAGGGGATTATTGAAGTCAGCTCCAAATCTAAACCCAAATCTAAAAGCTTCTCAACTGGAGCTCACGGCCCATTGTGTAACGCCTCATTTGAAAGCCTAGGCCTACAAAACCAATCTAAGATTTTTCCTCGTATTGTCATCACTTTTTCGTCATATTTTTGTTGCTTTTTTGTAATGTTTTTGTTGCTTTTTCTTCACTGCTTTGATTCTTTTTTCAAGAAGCTTTTAGATTTGGCGACAGTCAAACTGGAGAAAATGTGCTCGGTTAAGCTGTTAAATCGTGTAAATAGTTCTGATTCATGTAGCATTTGGACAAACTTGACAAGCTTTAAGAGTGAGCTCTCTCACCTCACGACAAGAAGGTCCAGGGGTTCAGTCCCTGGACCAGGTGGGGCCTGTCTGTGGAGTTATTGCGGTCTCCCCTTGTCTGGCTGCTTTTCTATGGGGTGCTTTGGTGAATTTCCAGGTTCAGTAATGGCTAAATACTTTTGTATCTGTTTCTCACACTTGTCGATGGTAAGCTTATGCTATATCCAAGTCCTTCCAAAGTTTGATGGCGCACAGGCATTTCCAGCGCTACTATTGTTAATCAGTCATTTGCGTTTCAAAGCTGCACAAAGCGAAAGTCTCTTGAGGAGGAGAGGGTATCATTTTGGCTGTCCAGTCTGTGACATCATCAGCGGCCTATTATGTCGCTGGGTCATGAGGCAGATACGGCATCAGAAGGCGGGACAGCGCAGGCACACGCAGACGCTCTCCTAGAATACACATGGCCGTAGTTACTAAACCATTTGGAAGTTCACATGTTGGTGGTCGTAATGTTTTGGCCCGTTCATACACAAAATTAAACACACATTTCTTGAGCTTACTACTGGCATTTAATGAATGAGCCATAATCCTAAATGCTGATACGGCAAGACGGCAAAATGCAGACACAACTTCTATATGACAAGCCACTTTCTTACAGAGAATGAAAATCTATTACGCACTCCGTCTTTGTAAAGCCTTTAAGCTCAGTAATACCTTAATATGAGTTGTCAGACGCATAAGAGTAACTGGGCTTGCATTTTGTCCTGATAAATGATTCAGGAATCGGCTGCACTGTACTTACTCACTCTGGTGATTGTACACAGCGAAACGGAAGGATTTTTGTATTTTGTGCCAAAAGACGTAAAGATGCAGGACGATTCAAAATCTGGTAATGAAGGGAATTTGATCCTTTATCATTTGAATTTTGTTCGTTTCATCCGGGATCATAAGCTCCAGTCCAGAAGCTTTTAGATTTGGGTAAAGCTGAACTGGAGAAATGTGCTCAGTTTAAGAGGTTAATAGTCAGCCACTCTACTAGTACTACTACTACTTTTCTTAATTGATCTGCTAATTATCTCCCTTTGTCGTTCTCTTTACTCCCAGGGCCCTCTCAAGTGTTTCCTGGAAGCCTTGGGCAAGCTTCAGCGCAAATTCTACGCCAAGAATGAGCGCCTGGACTGCCCCATCCGCACCTACCTGGTGACGGCCCGCAGCGCGGCCAGCTCCGGGGCCCGCGTGCTCAAGACCCTGCGCAGCTGGGGCCTGGAGATCGACGAGGCCCTGTTCCTGGCGGGGGCGCCCAAGGGACCCCTCCTTCAGAAGATCAAGCCCCACATCTACTTCGACGACCAGATGTTCCATATAGAGGGCGCCAAAGAGCTGGGCACCATCTCGGCGCACGTCCCGTACGGTATCGGACAGAAGTACAACAAGGGCAAGCTGATAGAGGCGCCGGCTAAAGCGGAGTAGTGGGTTTGTGGTGTATGGGGAGGGGCGCTCACAGGTGGGGGCATGGGTTACAAAGGGAGCAATACACATAAAGTGCTTAGAGAATTCAACATGCTATTAGTGATGACGCATCCCGAGTATCCCCATTCTTGGATGAGCTTCACTACTTTCAGCGGATTTACCCAAACAACAGCTCGTCTGGCAACAGCGTAACTATCAGGTTTGGAATCACTAAAAATACTTTATTTTGCAGTGCGCCGTAGTGTATATTTTCCCCACAAATGTCTGCAAATACAGTATACAAAGGAGAAAATACACACCAGTCTGCTGCAATACAGAAAATCCTTACATTAGCCACATAGCATAATGGCCTAAGTCATTTTGTATTGTTAAAATGGCAATAAGAGAAAAACAATGTGTTTCCATGTTTTCCAAAAACAGTGGAAAAATGAGTTAGGCAATCATGCTATGTGGCTAACGAAACTGTACATTTGCACAAGTTATTGAAGTTATTGAAGATATAAATTAAAATATATAAAACTCAGAAAATTCGAATATCGTTAAAAAGGGCATTCACTTCTGTTATTCAACTTAAACTGGGAAAGTAATATATGACAGACTCATTACATGCAAAGTGAGATATGTATAGCCTTTATTTGTTATCATTTTGATTATTATGGCTCACAGCTTGTAAAAACCCCAAATTAAAAATCTCATAAAATTATAATATTTTGAAAATGGACTGTAATCAAAATTATAACAAACAAAGGCTTGACATATGTCACTTTGTATGTAATGAGTCTATTTTTATATATTAGTTTCACATTTTAAGTTGAATTACAGAAATAAATGAATTTTTGAATGATCCAGCCCTGGATAAAGCGGAAGAAAATGAGTTTCACCCGTACTGTATTACAAAAACAAAAACAAACTAAAGATACATTAGTGAGGCAGATATTTTATCTTGTGTCATAGAAATGATATGAATACTATTTTTTAAAAATATATATAATATATACATTTGGTTTTATTAGCACTTATTTTTATCCAAGCGTTAAAACGTTTTTCTTCTGATTCTGATTCTAAACCAGCAGAAAAAGTTTACATCAGCTCACTGTAAATGGTATGTAATTATTAACATCCCATTATATATTCAATGTTCAGTTAAAAAAGGAATATTACATATTTATGGAGACATAGGCAGCTGTCAAAGTGCAATTTACACTTATAGACATTTTTTAGATGCAGATGTTTTATTCCTGCACAAGGAATTTGGTTCATTCTGAAACTATTCTGTATTGTTTCACAGGACACTGTGTATGAACAGCTTTTAGTGCTTCTCTGTTTTCTTAAAGGCATCATTATATGCAATAATAAATATAAGAAATGAGCTAATGATGAACTAAATCTATTAAAACACTATTTAGGGTTGTTACAGTCAAACTTGTTGTCTTGTCCTATGCACGCTGAGGGGAGTGTTTGTGCTGGTGACGGATCACTGCTGTCTCTGCTGTTTGATGCACATTTTATACATTGACACTTTCAAGTTTACATTTTGGACACCAGCAGCACTCTATTTATACTTTATTACATATTGTGGTTAATAATTGTTCCAAACAATAAACCTTTTACACAGTCTTGACTTTTCTGTCCTTATTTATCCCACAACTATGCAAGAGAAAGTGTCAAAACCAGACTAAGAGAGACTTGTTATCAGACTGGAACCTAGACAGGACCACATTAGTCCAGTGCTCAGGTCTCTGCTCTGGCTTCAGTCGCTCAGATTGCCGTGTGTCCAAATTGTGCTTTACAAATAAACTTGCTTTGCCTCATCCAAGCACATTTTCTCCAGTTTGGCTTTACCCAAATCTAAAAGGTCTTCGGAAAGAAGTCAAAATAGCAACGAAAACGAGGATGAAAAATCAGGTTGCAACAAAAATGTCACAAAAGAGCGACACAAAACTGACCAAGACATGGCAAGAAAGTAATTATAAAAGGCCACAACAAAGTGACAAAGAGTGACTAAAACATGATGAAAACACAACAAAAAAGCAACTAAAAAGAGACGAAAACATGACAAAAATGCTTCACAAATTTGACAAAACCAAACAGAAAAGTTTACAATCCGTTTTCTTTCAAATGAGGCATTACACTGTTGACTTTATTTGGGTAAAGCCAAACCGGAGACAATGCCTCGGTTCAGGTGGGGGGTAAGAGCAGAGGTCCCAAATGTACAATTTCTGGACTGGCATGGATTCATTTGGTTTGTGAATGTCCTTTTTTTGTTGACCTGAATGACGTCATGCTTATGTTGTTTACTATGGCTGCAAGATCGTAATCAGATCAACTGCAGTAAGCTAGATAAATCATGTATTGTGTCAAAAACTAGTTCCTTTTTTCAAATGTTTCTTCATCTGTTTAGGATAGGCAACAGGCTTTGTAATGAGCCTCATTTCCTAATCGACGCAATTGCCAAAACTGAGCAGAAAAGAATGAAGGAGAGAAGACATGGCCGTCATGCTTCTGACTTGTTTTCATCGGAAAATCTGATACATGCATTCAAAATGATTCGATGCTCTTTTAATTAATAGCCTATATTTTGCCTAATCTCATGCAGGCTTCTTTTATACCAACAATTGTTTCCCATGTATATGACCCAGGCAACCTGAAGAGGGCGCCCCTAATTAACCAGAGAGCACTATCCGCTCAGATAATACAGAGCCTACTTAACTGAATAGCACATAGTATTTTCTATTCTGACAGCTCAGACAAGCAGTGCACTGATGGATTGTAAATGTGCTTGGTATAATTGAACAAGACACAAACAGCTAAAGCTAATCAGAGCTCCTAATGAAAATACAAGAGGCTTAATTGGAAGGTAATGGGAAAAAGCTTACTGGCTAATATAACCTGTTGGTTTAAATCAGATTACCCTGCTACAATAGCATTAGGCCATTTGGAAATTAGCATCTCTTTATGTTGTATTTTAGATAGCATTCCCTTGGCATATGTAAATTTCAATACTTCTAAAACTCATTATAATTTGATTATAACATATTACAAAGGTGTTAAAACCTGTTTGATGGTTTTAAAGCCACACTGCAGAATAGTCCATGTGATGTGTCATCAGAAGAACAAGACGAGGAATATCTCCAAACAATAAACCAACATGAAAATGATACTAAACAATGTAGTGAGTCATCAAAGTGTCACATTTGGAAGAGAATTCAAAAAAATATGTAAAGAAAGACTATATTTTTATTGTATTTATCACATTATATATGTATATATATATATATATATATATATATATATATATATATATATATATATATATATATATATATATATATATATATATATTTATATAAATACATTTTAAAAACTCTTCCTCACCCTCCGCGGGCGGTCTCTTTTTCCTCCAAGCTCGGGTCCTCTACCAGAGGCCTGGGAGCTTGAAGGTTCTGCGCAGTATCTTTGCAGGTCCTAGAACTGCACTTTTCTGGACTGAGATATCTGATGTATTTCCTGGGATCTACTGGAGCCACCCCTCCAGTTTGGGGGTCACTGCCCCGAGTGCCCCAACGACCACGGGCACCACTGATGCCTTCATCCTCCACAGGTTTTCTCCAGCTCCTCTCTGAGCCCCTGGTATTTCTCTAGTTTCTCGTGTTCCTTTTTCCTGATGTTGAAGTCGCTTGTTATCGCTATGTCGACCTCTGTTCTTTGTCCACCACCACAATATATATATATATATATATATATATATATATATATATATATATATATATATATATATATATATATATATAGACAACGCTTGGTGTATCCAACAATAGCATTAGCTGCTGTCAATGCGGAGCTACAAGCAGAATTGTGAAGCTGCTGCAGCCAACATGCCAGAGATGGACTTTATTTTATATCATGGAATATTGGTTTCATGGAAGCTTCAAAGTAATACTCATGAGGTAAAAGAGAAGACTTCAGTGGTGAATTAAAAAAGGTTTTCAGGCGTTAGCTTCTCCTGCTTTGTGCTGCCACTAGCTAGTGGCTACTAGCAAGTATAGGCCATTTGTAATTTGAAACAGCATAAGAGTGGACTTTAGTGTGCATATTGGCCAGTAAAAGTTTAAAAACATAATAGCAGTTCTATCCGTGAATCTGAGTTTAAAAAAGTAGAAGATAAATATATGTGTTTTTATGGCGGTTAAAAGTAGAGGACTTTTTAGTCCACTGGATGAAAAAGTGTAATGTTTTGCACGAATGAACAGAGGGTTTAGTCCTCATCTGTTTTGCCTCTCATCCGAAATTCTTCCCTCAACTCTACCATAAAGTTTGTCCAGGAGCCACATACAAGCTACATTATGGCCTTCCTGTAGGCCCTCACCTCCATGGCTTTCCTATAGGCCCTCACCTCCATGGCCTTCCTATAGGCCCTCACCTCCATGGCCTTCCTATAGGCCCTCATCTCCAGGGCCTTCCTATAGGCCCTCATCTCCAGGGCTTTCCTATAGGCCCTCACCTCCATGGCCTTCCTATAGGTCCTCATCTCCAGGGCTTTCCTATAGGCCCTCACCTCCAGGGCTTTCCTATAGGCCCTCATCTCCAGGGCTTTCCTATAGGCCCTCATCTCCAGGGCCTTCCTATAGGCCCTCATCTCCAGGGCTTTCCTATAGGCCCTCATCTCCAGGGCTTTCCTATAGGCCCTCATCTCCAGGGCCTTCCTATAGGCCCTCATCTCCAGGGCTTTCCTATAGGCCCTCACCTCCATGGCCTTCCTATAGGTCCTCATCTCCAGGGCTTTCCTATAGGCCCTCATCTCCAGGGCTTTCCTATAGGCCCTCATCTCCAGGGCTTTCCTATAGGCCCTCACCTCCATGGCCTTCCTATAGGCCCTCATCTCCAGGGCCTTCCTATGGGCCCTCATCTCCAGGGCTTTCCTATAGGCCCTCACCTCCATGGCCTTCCTATAGGCCCTCATCTCCAGGGCCTTCCTATAGGCCCTCATCTCCAGGGCTTTCCTATAGGCCCTCACCTCCAGGGCTTTCCTATAGGCCCTCATCTCCAGGGCTTTCCTATAGGCCCTCACCTCCAGGGCTTTCCTATAGGTCCTCATCTCCAGGGCTTTCCTATAGGCCCTCATCTCCAGGGCTTTCCTATAGGCCCTCATCTCCAGGGCTTTCCTATAGGCCCTCACCTCCAGGGCTTTCCTATAGGCCCTCATCTCCAGGGCTTTCCTATAGGCCCTCACCTCCAGGGCCTTCCTATAGGTCCTCATCTCCAGGGCCTTGCTATAGGTCCTCATCTCCAGGGCTTTCCTATAGGCCCTCATCTCCAGGGCTTTCCTATAGGCCCTCACCTCCAGGGCTTTCCTATAGGCCCTCATCTCCAGGGCTTTCCTACAGGCCCTCACCTCCAGGGCTTTCCTATAGGCCCTCATCTCCAGGGCTTTCCTATAGGCCCTCACCTCCAGGGCCTTGCTATAGGTCCTCATCTCCAGGGCTTTCCTATAGGCCCTCATCTCCAGGGCTTTCCTATAGGCCCTCATCTCCAGGGCCTTGCTATAAGTCCTCATCTCCAGGGCTTTCCTATAGGCCCTCATCTCCAGGGCTTTCCTATAGGCCCTCACCTCCAGGGCTTTCCTATAGGCCCTCATCTCCAGGGCTTTCCTATAGGCCCTCACCTCCAGGGCTTTCCTATAGGCCCTCATCTCCAGGGCTTTCCTATAGGCCCTCACCTCCAGGGCCTTGCTATAGGTCCTCATCTCCAGGGCTTTCCTATAGGCCCTCATCTCCAGGGCTTTCCTATAGGCCCTCACCTCCAGGGCTTTCCTATAGGCCCTCACCTCCAGGGCTTTCCTATAGGCCCTCATCTCCAGGGCTTTCCTATAGGCCCTCACCTCCAGGGCTTTCCTATAGGTCCTCATCTCCAGGGCTTTCCTATAGGCCCTCACCTCCAGGGCTTTCCTATAGGCCCTCACCTTCAGGGCTTTCCTATAGGCCCTCACCTCCAGGGCTTTCCTATGGGCCCTCATCTCCAGGGCTTTCCTATAGGCCCTCACCTCCAGGGCCTTCCTATAGGCCCTCATCTCCAGGGCTTTCCTATAGGCCCTCATCTCCAGGGCCTTCCTATAGGCCCTCATCTCCAGGGCTTAGGCCCTCACCTCCAGGGCTTTCCTATAGGCCCTCATCTCCAGGGCTTTCCTATAGGCCCTCACCTCCAGGGCCTTCCTATAGGCCCTCATCTCCAGGGCTTTCCTATAGGCCCTCATCTCCAGGGCTTTCCTGTAGGCCCTCACCTCCAGGGCTTTCCTATATGCCCTCATCTCCAGGGCCTTCCTATAGGCCCTCACCTCCATGGCCTTCCTATAGGCCCTCACCTCCATGGCCTTCCTATAGGCCCTCACCTCCATGGCCTTCCTATAGGCCCTCACAGCTCCATGGCCTTCCTATAGGCCCTCACCTCCATGGCCTTCCTATAGGCCCTCATCTCCAGAGCCTTCCTATAGGCCCTTATCTCAGGCCTTCCTATAGGCCCTCACCTCCATGGCCTTCCTATAGGCCCTCACCTCCATGGCCTTCCTATAGGCCCTCACAGCTCCATGGCCTTCCTATAGGCCCTCACCTCCATGGCCTTCCTATAGGCCCTCATCTCCAGAGCCTTCCTATAGGCCCTTATCTCAGGCCTTCCTATAGGCCCTCATCTCCAGTGCCTACCTATAGGCCCCTGGGCTAACCATGACATATATGGGTCTTCAGCTCTTTATCGCAACATTCTTTCTCCTTTTGCTCCTTTTGCTCCTTTCTTTCTTTTATAGAGCTAAAAAAAAGTCTTGAATATTCTTTGACTTGTCCTTTAGTAATTGTAAAGCAACTATATGTTCCAGCAATGTTCTAAAGTGTAGAATGAGCCCAGACCTGTTCACCACAACTGCCTCTAAAATCCTGCACTGTCACTCAAAAAGTTGTTACTTGTGCAGCCATGACGAGCCCAGTGGAGCCCCCTGGTGTGTTCGTTCACTGCTCCCATATTCATACATATATACATATATATATATATCCTAATACAGGATGTATTCACTACATAGGTTAGAAACATATTTTCACACTGAACAGCAGGGGATTGTAGCATCTTCCTAAGCTAGACACGCTTTTATTTGTCCGGGCCGCGCTTGCATCCCATACTGTAGTGCCGGGACCAAGAGGCTGTTGCCATGGATACAGCGGGGCGCTGACACTGGCAGAACTGTGTAGGCCTTTCTCGTGTTGAAGATATAATTAATAACAAAGGATTAGGCGGCATATAGGTAGCAAGGGGCTAGCGCAGAAGGACGCTAATCACAGCGTTGCTATAATTGGCACCTTTTCCCATGGCTCGTGTCTGAGAGTGAAGGAGTAACTAAAGCTGTGAGGACATGGAGGGACACGTACAGTACTATATCATCACTCTGCATTTCAGGGTTCTCAAAAGGTGGTCGTCCTTAGGGTTTTTCCACCCGTAATCTTAATTGGGCGGCTTTTTTTAGCCTTTCCGCGGGGTGGAAAAACTGTCTGCAGGTTTTGGTTGAGCCGTTTTCTTTTAAAAATCTTTTTGTAGCTTTGTTTTTTTTAAATAATATACACATTTCCAAATGGCAGAACCTCAAATCTAAGGCCATCAGAGCTGCTCTGTTTGTGAGAGAGAAAGAGGAGCCTTTGGGCGGGTTTGGGCGCTGATACCTGGCCAGAAGTATCCTCTGCGTTTTTAAAGCCAATAATCAATCAGCGCAGCCAAATAAAAGCGTGTCCTTTACGTGTAAATGATAGTCTGTAAGTTTGCAAGAGAGTGAAATTTGAAAGTACACATTCAAAATCCTCCCTCTTTAACCAGAAAGCCCTTCTTTGTTTGCAAAATGAGGAAAGCAGGATCAGAATTGGACCCGATTGGACCTGACAGGCTGGTTCACAGTAAAAGCTTGTCTCATTGGTCAACACGGGAGGATACTGGACTCGGATTAGTTGCTGAGAGCCGGGAAAGGAGAAATTATATGACTTACTTAATCAAAATGCAAGACCTGGTGTTCAATTTCTCACATTTTATAACATTTGTAATACTTCAGACAAACAATAATAATTAAAAAAACATTTCACCTTAAAAAAAGACTTCCAGACTTTAAGACGGACTATTTCCACTCAAACTAAACCAAACCAACACAGTCCTTGGTGATTGGTGAAAGCAAATCCTCCAAAAGTTTGCCGGGAAGATCGGTTTTCTCTACTTTGTTCCAACTTCCTGTCGCCTGAGTCCCCGACCTTTGCCTCGCCTCTCAAGACATTTATGATTAAGCCTTAAAAGTAGGAATAAAAAAGCTCCTCCACTCGCCTTTAATCTGCCTACAACAGACATCCTGCTGTTCTGAGCGTGGATGTAGCCGCTGCTGTCTGCTTCTCCCTGATGCAGCTTATTGCACTGTCTCCTTGTTACTATAATTGGCACCTTCTCCCATAGCGAGTGTGTGTGCCTATAAATACATACTGCTGAGGACATTGTGAGAAGAGCTAAATTTACCTTACACACTGGATACTAGACCCTCGCTGCGGCATTCATCTTCTTGACAAGCAATTTGCTCTAAATATATGTTTTGTTGGTTGATTGCTCGCATATTGAAGATGTTTTATGAAAGTGATATATTTGCCTCTCACTTTAGAACTATTATAAATCGCATACTTGATTACGTTTATCAGAACATGGGTCAGCTTTTTAACACTTTTGTAAACCCCCAAACATACTGTGTTTTTGTGTAATATCTTTAACGGCATTACCGAGCAATGCTTAGTAGCTTAAATCCAAACTTTTTCCCCGATTCTTAGCGCTCAAAATGTTATGCAATAAAGGACCAGAATACATAACAGAACAAGACTCGTGTATGAAAGTTGCACAGTCTCCTCACTCCAAAACCAAATGTGTGACTTCGCACTCCACTTGTGAACCAGTCCAGATTTGAGACCAGACTTTGGCTCAGACAGCAGGCCAGACTAGCTCACAGCTGATACGGGTCCCTCCATGTGCAGTGTGAGGATGACAGCCTGTGTTCCGTGGAAACCGTGCATTTATATAATTACATGTATCGGGGTCAAATGTGCCTTTGCCTTTAGCGACTTCTTCCGACTGCCGTTGTTCCGTTACGTTCAAACTGCTGCCCGGCTTAAGCAAGAGGATGTCAGTGTTTGAGAAAGGACAGTTCCAAAGCCGGAAGAGCTGAATCTTCAATTAAAATGGGCCAGAAATGTGAAGATCATTGATTTTTTGGGAAAGGACAAGCCAAAAGTTGGTTGAAAATGGGTTCATGTTTGATGACCCAAATGCGGGTCCAAGGATCCATCTTCCCGTGCATCAGGGCTTACTTGTATAGCTACCGTTTTCCGGATACATCCGTGCTGTTTGGTAAAGATGGGTCAAATGTTGCTTGATGAAGTCCTTGGGGTCAACCATTTTGCAAACATGGGCCAGATGTTTAAAACATGTTGGGTGAATGGACCATAAATGTTGTAGGGATGGGTCAAGAGATTGCGTCACAACATTCTAGAACGTGTAAAGATAGTTCAGATTGAGGCGCATTGAGTTGCCTTGTGTACGAAATGCGCGGTATAAATAAAGTTGCCTTGCCTTGCCTTGCCTCAGATGTTTAATGAAAAATCCTCAACCACCTGTTTGTGATCACAGACCTAATGCTTGGTGAAGATGGGTCAGATGATTTGTGAAAATGGATCAAATATTTGGTAAGAATGGGTGGAATATTGGACATGTTTTTGGTCAAAATGGGTCAATGCGCTCTCATGTAAAAGCACTTTGTGACTATGTCTGACTGTGGCTATATAAATGAAGTTCTTCTTCTTCAAATGTTTGGTGGACATGCAATGCTGTGACCTTTTCACATACCGCGTAATCAGTGCCCAAAAAAGTTAACAGCCACAAAATAGCAATCACAACCAGTTGTTCAAAGACAACTATTACATACCGTAACAGTATTTGGATAGTTTTTGTGTAATATCTAATAATTTTAAACAACAATGTTTAGTGCAAAATGTTCATAAACTTTTCATAAGAATATGGTTGTAGGCCTGTCCCATCTTTAACACGGTGTAATATGTGTAAATCGTAGCTAGAACTACAAAAGAATCACTTAATCACATTTTCAACTGAGATCTAATTATGTTGCTGTTTTTAAGTTAAAAGTTTACCATTTTTTAATTTGTAAATCCAAATATGTTTCTGTTCACACTAATTGAATCAATATATACAAGACCTGTAGTTTCAATGGATACAGTACTTTTGTGCTAGTTGCAAATTGGTCTAATTTTATCATTCATGTTACCATTCGGAGGAAGAAAAGGAAAAATCCATTCAAGTTGACCCCATGCATTTTGTACACTTAAACGTATGCCAATTAAAATAGTAAAGAAAAAACTTTTTGGTTTTTGTTTTTTAAAGCTGAAAAGGCAACAATTTTGTTGGAATGACCTGCTGTTGTTCTCTCATCTCAGCCCCAGCTGTAGAACAACATGCTGTTCTTGTATGGCAAAGCAGTGTATTTACATTTCAAAAGCCCCATGTGCGTCTGATGTGTAAAGATGAAATTGTTTTCGTGGGGCGGCTTCTGGACATAAATAAATATGGCCTTATAAGCAGCTTGTGATTCGCTGAAGAGAACCAACGCTAGCTGCAACACAGTATTTGCCCAAAAACCTGATTATGAAAGGCCTTCCTTGCCCTTACAATGGTGTAAATTTAAAGTACATACAGCATGCAAAATTGACTTTTTTGAGCTTTAAACCATGTTATAAGATTGTTTCCCTTGTCAAAGACAGACCTAATTGTCTAATTTAGCAGTTTTGTCTTGTACGGCGTCAGAACTTCCTGGATACAATCATGTCATTGTTCAAACCATTAAAACCAAATTAGGCTTTTTCTCTATTCACACTGACAGGAAGTGACAAAGACAGAAACAAAACAATGTTTAACTGTTGCCGTGCACATGGTAGGGCGGGTCATCAATGATCAGAAGGTTGGGGGTTCAAATACCGCCTGTCGTCAGACTGTTGTTGTTTCCTTGGGCAAGACACTTCACCCACCTTGCTTCCACAGTCTGCATACATATATAAATGATCGTGTGAATGGACGGGTGGGTCCTTGCTGTAAAGCGCTTTGAGTGCCGAATGAAGGTAGAAAAGTGCAATATAAGTTGAGACCATTTACCGTGTTATATCAAACTACTCTGGAACTTTACCTCTATCTATGTCACTTCCAGTCAGTTGCTTAAAAATTCAAATATACATTGAAAAGTTGGGCTTTTCTTCCCTACTTTTCTTCATTAAATTGCTGCTTCACTGAAATAGAATTATAATTATAATTATTACAGCAGATGTTATCCATCTAAATAACTCATATTCTCCAAAGCATTAAAATCTGTCATATGCACTTTAAATTGTGACGGAGATGTGTTAAATAGGGCAGGTTTTAAATGCCCTATGTTCAGCAGTTCAGATATTTGGCAGGGATGGGTCAAATGCTTGAGGAGGATGGGGCAAATTTGCTGTGAGTAAATGTCAAATGTACAGCGGACATGGCCAAAAGTGCTTTGAAGATGGGGTAAGTGATTTCTTTGAGATGACTCCATTCCCTCGTGTTGGCCATTAGCATAATGAGCCCTGTCTTCAATCTTTAATCACTTCAACCTGCTCTCATTTGAATTTGGCGTTTGACCCTAAAGTATAAATAGTTAAACGTGTGTGTGGTAAGAAGGAGGAGAGCCATTTCCGTCCGGGAACCGTTGCCAAATCATTTTACTATGAGTTTTGGGAATATTTCAAACACATTTTAAATGAATCACTAACTTTCAGTCTGTTCTCTCCACAGTGCGCTGTCGGGACATGCTCGGCGGATGTTTTTACCTGTCAGTGCTCTGCGATGGAGGGAAATGGTGGGCTACAGATAATAAGGTAAGTAAAACGCTTCTTGGTTACGTTGGCTCACAAAGAGCATCTATAAGCTGCCGTCACAGTGCCAAGAACAGTTATCACGGAAGTGTCAAAGATTACCAAACATGCAAAGGCCTCCGTGAACAACATTGTAAAATACTTCCAAAAAACAAAAGTATTTGTGTACCCCTTCTGAAAACTGTATACACTGCGCTCCAAATGATTATATCTCAGGCGCCTGTGATGATTAGTTTTCAGATTAAGCCCAGTTAAGGGAAAAACTACTGAAAAAGGATGTTCCACATTATTAAGCAGATCATCATTTTCAAGCAATATGGGAAAGAAAAAGGATCTCTCTGCTGATGAAAAGCATGAAATAGTTGCTGGTGCCTCTGGAGTCTCCTGAACATCAAGGTGTAGGAGCCTCCAGAGGCTGCAGTTGTGCATAAACCTTCTATCCGGACCAACTCATTGAAGTTGATGAACAGAAACGGCTGCAACGGGCTCAGAAATACTTGAAGCCTCAACAGTCTTGTTCACTGATGAGTGCCGTGTAACCCTGGATGGTCAGATGGATGGAGTAGTGGATGGTTGGTGATTGACCACCATGTCCCAACAAGGCTGTGACGTCAGCAAGGAGGGGGCGGAGTGACGTTTTGGGCCAGAGCTGGTTGGCCCCATTATAAAAATATGTGGAGTTTCTGACTGACCACTTTCTTCTATGGTACAAACAGAAGAGCTGTGCTTTTCCCAAACAAAATCATCTTCATGCATGACAACGCCCCATGTCATACTGTAAACTTTAGAATGCCTCTGTATCACTGGCTGTTATGGGCATAAAAGGAGAGAAACTCATGATGTGGACCCCCTCCTCCCCTGACCTCAACTCTATTGAGAACCTTTGGAGCATCAATAAGCAAAACATCTGCGAGGGTGGGAGGCAGTTTTCATCCAAATGGCAGCTCTGGGAGGTTATTCTGACATCCTGCAAAGAAATCCAAGCAGAAACTGTCCAAAAACTCACAAGCTTAATGGATTTAAGAATTTTGAAGCTGCTATCACACAAGGGCTCCTATGGTAAAATATAACTTGACCTGTTAAGATTTTGATTGAAATAACTTTTGATGTCAGAAACTATGACCTCCTAATGCTACAAATTCAACAAATGACCATTTTCAGTTAATTATAAGCTTTAAAATGTATTGAAACAATGAGTTGCATAATAATTTGGAACAGAAGATTTTGAGTTATCACTGGGAGGTTTATTCAACCACATTCAAATGTTCGGCTAACAGTTAAAGACTTGAAAATTATGCTGACTCTCATTTGAATTGACAGTGTAGAAAACCAGAGAAAAATGTAATTTGCATAATAATTTGGAACGCAGTGTAAGGACACAAGATTACGATTTATTTGGACCCAATCAAAACAAAAGTTCAAAAGTCAATAGTCTTCTTCCCAAAGTCTTTCCAAAATAAAGCCTCGTTCCATTCCATTTAAAGATTTTAACATCACCACAGCTTTTTTAACAGCAATCATTGGAGCTGCCATTAAAGTTGCACAACGTTCCACTCTATATATCGTCCCTCTTAGTTGTCTTCCTTTATCTAGCCTCCGCTCATTTCAATCTCCCGCGGACTCCCGAGGCCCCGATGCATCGATAAGTGTCCATGCTTAGACTTCAAATGCAATTATCGACACGGCATTTCCTCGCGTCTTCTGTTTCCCAACCCGACAGCTTTAACAAGGCCGCGCTCCACCCCGCGGCTGATATGCAAAACTCAGGGTTGGTTTCTTGGAAAACCTCTCGACAGATCGGAAATCGATAGCTCCGTGTTTGCCTGTTGCTTTAGAAGTAGCGGAGAAGATTGTGCTCGGGCTGCATGCGGTGCGGTTGCCCCGATATCGACTTCTGCCTTAACCGACGCAGATAAATGAGTGAGGCAATGCTGCGATGCCGTCACGTCAACGAAGCCAAATCTCCAAACACGTACTCGCACACACGGGTCACCATTTACCGCGGCGTAGAAACTCAGCGTCTCCCCTCTGCTTTTACTCTGGCATGCTGTTTTCTTCGACTCCGCCGTAACTTTAAGTGCGATCTGTCAGTTTGAGCGAGAGGCATGCTAACGGCGGGCCTCCCTCGCGCGCGCTAAATCATGTCTGGATAATGTTCCGCGCGATTCCTTGTGGACAGGCAGCAGGCGGGTGAGTCGTGGGTTGACAACATAACGCCCTGTAGAAAATAGCCGAGGAGTACAATACCGTGTATGTCACCGTGGCAGGGTGATCGGCCTATGGGATTTACTTCATCCGAGAAGCATCCAGGCAGCTCGGAAGACCAGGGAACAAACTAGCATCACCTGTTACCTGCACCACGTAGACTGTGCATGATTTCCCTGGATGTTAAGATAAATCCGATGTTTTTGTGACGGTAAAGTAAAATGTTTTGTAAATACTGTATGATGGGTCAAATGTGAGTAAGATGTAAAGATGGGTCAAATGCCTGTCGACGTCTCAAAAAGCAGAGGTCGACCAATATAAAAGGCCAATGTTGGTTTTGGGAAATTTGATTCGATTTATAAAAATGTCTTGTCTTTAATCCTGTGTATGAAGCTTCGAAACTGTGTCATTGTTGAACTGTGACTGCAGGAGGCGCTATTTGTCTCTTTCTCTTATGGTTCAGAAATGATAAGCAAAAGTCTGCAACATATGACAAAAAGTGAATATCAACTTCAAGCATTGGTTTAAATGACTTGAATTTAGAATGTATCTTATTTTGAGAGGTTTTCACTAATTTAGACTTTTTTTTCCTGATCTGAAGTTTACTTTGCTTGCTTGACGACATTTCAAACTGGTTCTAAGGTAATCTCGCTTGAAGTTAGAAAGTAAAACTGCCAATGGGACTGGAATAAAGGCAAAATGTATTGAAACAAGTCTGAAACATCTCATAATTGGTGAAATAATCTGGGTCAAAAGTCCAACTAAATCTTAAAGGGATATTTCAGGATTTTTGACATAGGGCTTCATTTCCTAGTTATCCAGAGTCTTGCAGATTTCTGGAGATATTTTTTTTTGTAATTCATGCAGTTCTTATATTTGAAGAGTTTCGTGGCGTTAGCGTTGCTAATGCAAGGCTAGCACATTTCTACGATATCAGCTAGCCGGCATTAAAAACAGTCTGACCCGCTCCACAGTGCACCTGAGGCAAATCACTTATAACGCCAGACTAACCATATAAATGTCTGTGTCCATAGAATAATTTTAACCATTTCGCATTTAGAATACCTTATATTTGAGCAGCATCAGCTTTGTGGTTGTATAAGCTATACAGCAGCGGAGTGATCTGCTAGAAAATAGTCCCTAAAAATGCGATCATTCATGCGATTCAAGGTCAGTTATATTCCAAAAATTATTTTGTCGACACAGACATGTATATGGTTAGTCTGGTGTTATAAGTGATTTGCCTCAGGTGCACTGTGGAGCGGGTCAGACTGTTTTTAATGCAGGCTAGCTGATACCATAGAAATGCGCTAGCCTAGCTCTAGCCTAGCGCCACGAAACTCTTCAAATATAAGAACTGCATGAATTACAAAAAAAATATCTGCAGAGATCAGCAACACTCTGGATAACTAGGAAATGAGGCCATATGTCAAAAATCCTGAAATATCCCTTTAACTAGTCAAACCAACTCAAATTTAAGACATTGAAACAAATCTAGTTTGTTGTTTTTTTGCAGTGCAAAAAATATATAAATAACAACCCGAGCTTTCGTGTTGTACAAATAGTGACCGATTTTCACCACAATGCTTCTAACACCTTTTGATTCCGGTGACATCAGTCTTTAATCGTCATTATATCGGCCGATAACCGATATTGTAAATAAAATGTATAGAGGTTTCATGATACGGCATCTGCTGTTTGGTAGGGAAGGGCCAAATGGTTATTGAAGGCTGGTCAGACATTTTACTGAAGATGGTTGGATAAGATGGGGCAAATGTGGAGTCAAAATGGATCGGCTTTTGTGGGTCAAATGTGATCTAAAGATGGTTCAAGTATGAAAAGGGGTGTTAGAAGGTAGTGAGATGCTTGACGACGATGGGTGAAATGTTTGGCGATGACTGGTGCATTGGTTGGGTATGATGGTTCAAATGGGTCAAATGCTCAGTGAAGACATGTCAGATGTTTGATGAAGGTGGGTCAAATGTTTCATAAATATGGTTCAAATGATTAGCAAAAGATTAGGCCAAATGTGTGGAATCTAGATGGTGAAATGTTGAGTGAACATGGGTAGAAATGGTTCGGTAAGATGGGTTCAGTTGGATCAAATGAACAGTGGAATTGGCTTGTGTGATTCCTGGCCATGGGTCACATGTTTGAAGTCATTTGGTGGTGATCAGTGAATTGGTCGTGTGCAATGTCTTGATCTCTCATACGGTGTAAGTCTGGGCCAAATGCACAAAAAACAAATGGGTCAAAGTTTGGCCAAGAAGCCTTCCCTTGTCCCATGTCAGCATAGCTCATTCTGCCGCGCATCCAGGCAGCTAGCAACCCACGGAACAACCGGGTGGCACCAATTACGCGCACCCAGCAGCAGAAGGCATCCCGGCACGACTTTCCCCAGGCGTGCCACGGACTGACAGACTGTCCCACCAGGCCCATAGCTCCAAATTGGATCCCACCCCTCCCCTCCCCCTCCTCCTGAGATGGAGAGGAGATTATTGAGGACATTTTTCATAGCCGAGGCCCCGATGTGGTGAGAATGGAGAGGAATGGTCTGCGCGACTCAGCTAGATGAAAAGGAAGGAGGTGTGATGCTATACAGTATGTGTCCCTGGTGATGGCACACACTGAATCAGTGACGAGACACTCAGACCACATCCTTTTTTCTTTTCACCATGTCATAATTTTCCCTCATCAAATCCTTACCGGTTCACTTTGTTTTTCCACCTTTACTGCTGAAACGCTCCGATCTGTATTACCTGGATTTTGTCGCATAATAGAGAGAACCCAGAAGTGTCCTCTATGTTGTCAAAGCCCCGAATCCATCACCGTACTTCTGAGCACTTCCGCTCCAAGAGAAGCTTCAGAAAGTCTGAATTTTAGCGACGCGTTACAAATGAGCATCTGTGATTGGATCGGTAAGCCTTCCCCTGTGAGCAGGTGCCATGGTCCCAGAAGCTTTCAGACAGAAAGTAGGAGTACTGCCTGGTCAGGAAAATGTTATTTTTGCCGTACTCTTAGCCATGAGTTTATTGGTTCGTCTGAGGATCTGGTAGAAGTTGGCCGTGTTTCTCAGTCGGGATTTCACACTGCTAAATTTTTGAGGCAAAATATTGCTATTTTACGATTATTCACAATGATCAAAATTAAGGACGAAAATACAGATACTTTCTCAGAACCTTTTACAGTGCTGTCTAAATATTAACAAAAAAGAAATCAAGACATTGTAAGTACATTGTTCTGTGCATCCGAAAAGTATCGACACCACTACACTTTTCCCACATTCTGTTTTGTTACAGCCTCATTCTAATATGGATTAAATTCCTAACCCTAGCCCTATAATGACACAGTGAAAACAAGTTTTTTTTCAGAATGTTTTACAAATGTATTCAAAATAAAACTCTGAAATATTGCATGTCACATCACACTATAGCGTCCTTTTTCTACTGATCGTGCTTGAGATATTTCTACAACTTGACCAGAGTCCACCTGTGCTAAATTAAATGTATTGGGCTTGATTTGGAAACACACACAGCTCTCTATAAGGTCCCACAGCTGACAGTGAGGTCAGAGCAGAAACTAAGCCCTGAAGTCAAAGAAACTGTCTGTGGACTCAGAGACAGGTTTGCATCGAGGCACAGATCTGGTGAAGGAGACAGAAAAAGTGTTGCAGTATTAAAGGTCCCGAAGAGCCTCCATCATGCGTAACTGGAAGAAGTTCAGAACCACCAGGACTCTTCCTAAAGCTGGGCCCGTCCAAACTGAGCAATCAGAGAAGAAGTGCCTTGAAGGATCATGGAGGAGCCCAAGAACCTGATGGTCGCTCTGACAGAGCTCCAACGTTATTCTAAGGAAATGGCAGAACCTTACAGACGGACAACCATCTCTACAACACTCTAAAATGTGGAAAAAGTGTAGGGGTGTCATTGCTGTCCGGATGCATTGTATTAATCTAAGGCAAACACAAGGTCCGTGGGCCACATGTGGCCCGTGAGATGATTTAATGTGGCCCATTGTAGAGCATGAATTTCTGAGTATGTCAAAAGAATAAAATGAGTCTCTAGCCCATTCCTGTACTAAGTTATGATTTTTTAAAGAAATTGCCAGGATGCTCACTCCAGCCACTAGGGGGCAGCTTAAATTTAAAAAACTAAAGAATTCCGCATGTGTCCAGCAGAGGGCACTGACATAATAAAAGATCAGGATATAAATAGCATATTATAGCCATGTTTTAAATGGTCAGTCTTACTGTGACATAGCAAACACAGCTGCACATGGTTCTTTTGGGAATCTTCCTCTGGCAACGTTAACGATTATCATGTGCACTTTGTATTATTGAACCTGCCGCTGGCTCCATGTGTTTTGAGCCGTTTATAACACTGGACACGGTTTCTTCAGCCTTTAACGGCTCATGAGACATGGCTGCAATTTACCGTTGGTCCAACAATCCTACGTTTAAAGGAATAGGCCACCGTTTTTACATACTAAGATATGTTCTTACCTCACTTTAGACGTGTTAATATATCCCCGTCTGGTCTTTGTCCGTGCGCTCTGCCAGGCAAACGGAGCACATACGCAGCCTCTCCCACATGTCACATAGCTCCGAAAAAGCTCACGATAGAAGCTACCAAGCTCTTCCACGTGTTCCCTATTTAAATAAAGTTACGTGAAGTGTTTTCATGCGAAGTATATTTACACAGAAATGTAACGTGTCGATTTTATAAGCAAATAAAAAGGGGGACTATATTGTGAGGCGTAATGATACGAGGAGCACAGCGTCCGCGCAGTAACTCCTAAAGACTTCCCCCGCTCACTTCCGTCAATAACCTTTAGGAGTTACTGCGCGGACGTTTTGCTCCTCGTATCATTACGCCTCACAATATAGTCCCCCTCTTTATTTGCTTATAAAATCGACATGTTACATTTCTGTGTAAATATACTTCGCATGAAAACACTTCACGTAACTTTATTTAAATAGGGAACACGTGGAAGAGCTTGGTAGCTTCTATCGTGAGCTTTTTCGGAGCTATGTGACATGTGGGAGAGGCTGCGTATGTGCTCCGTTTGCGTGACAGAGCGCACGGACAAAGACCAGACGGGGATATATTAACTCGACTAAAGTGAGGTAAGAACATATTTTAGTATATAAAAACGGTGGCCTATTCCTTTAACCTATGTGAGCTTTTAGAAATGTGGTAGTTCTAAAACCGGCCTACTTTTGACATCATTCTTCTCAATCATTTATATGATTTTTATAAGTCAATTGTCATGTCTTTGCACTCGAGTGAGCTGCCATGTTCGACGGCTTATGCATTTTCTAATATGTGCAATATATCAGCAACAGGACAAGGATCAATTGAGATACAATTATTTTTTTATATTACTCATATCACTGACGTCTCCACCTGCTTTGCCATGTCCAGTTGTGTGCATCCTCCTCAGACAGTCTTCAGACCTGCATACAGCCCGGGTCATGTCCAAAACTGTTACATGGATATTCCTGATGCAGGACTAATGATGTCCCAGGAGACCCACCACCAGTCTGTCGGCAGCATCACGAGCATTCAGGGCTGGATAGAGCTGTCTGACCGGGGGAACATGTCTCCGAAAGGACAGTGAAAGACAATGGAAGCTATTCTTAGAATATTGGAGTGGAATATTGAAGACATAGTTATCGAAAGACATGTGATATGGGCCTAATGTTCAGTGATGTACAGGGCACTGATGGGAATGACACAGAGGGGCATGTTTCATATTCAAAGGTGTTCACAAAGGTGGGTATGAACAGACGCCAATCCATTCGGTATTAAGTAATCTTATTACAGTCTAAAGCCGGGTGTACACAGTACGATTTAGGCTGTCTGCGAAGAACGATAACTCGTTGTGGGGAAAATCTTAAGTCGTAGCTCAAAATCGTAGGTCGTAGGTCGTACAGTGAGATGGGGACAAAGATGTCTAATATTTTGGAAGGCTAGTCTCAGAGTGAGTCTCCTCTTGCTGCAAGTAGGATCACTGTCAGTGTCTCTAAGAAGAAAAAAAGACATTTTAATTGAATAAAGAATTATTTTTTTTTAATGTCTTTTAAGACATTAATTTTGACATAATCAATTGACTGACTTTCTTTTTAATGCCCCGTGGAAACGCTGAATAGGTCAGTCCTCCAGCGGTGATTCAGACCATTAGCCTGGCTCCACATCTGGAGATGGGATGGCTCCTACAGGTTGAAGGATGGGTCAAGTGCAGAGAATGAATTTCAATAAAGTACACCTTAACTTAAGTATACTTTTAAGGTTTACATGCACATGTTTTTGCCCTATAGCTCACCTGTTTGCTCGCTGACCCTCGTGTTTCTTTCCACTATAGTATTTACCGTGCTTTCTGTCGAGTTACAGCCACTCAAACATCAAACATGTCAGAAATCCCTACAACTCCATTTCAGCCTTCAATCGTAAGTTCATTGTCAGCAGGTAATCGCCGCTCCTAACCCCCTGCACAGCAGAGACGCACAATGGAGCTGGAATCAATTGGCCCCACGTTAAAGGTGTTGTGTGATTGTGTCAAAAATCACCCTGAAAATTGAACCGCTTAATAGGATTCTGGTAGCAGAGTACATTTCTCTGCCTTTGGCCTATGTTGTAAACAAAAAACAAAAACAAACAAATGTGCATACCCTACATCAGTGATTGCCAACCTTTTTTCACTAAGTACCACCGCTTAAAATATTGAACCTTCTAAATCGTTCGTCGCCCGACAGCCAAAATCATGTGGATTAAACTGTGTCTTTACCAAAAACACGTGAAAGGCCTAAATTGCAGATGACCCTGAGTGCCACGAGTGGTACACAGACCACAGTTTGAGAAGCTCTGCTCTTTATGCTGTTCAAGTCCAAAGCAATCTATGATGATGTAAAGGGGGGGTCATGTTAAAACTTAGAAAGAAAATCATACATGTATTTATGGACATTTAGCCATGGCTTTAATCACAATATGAAGCCAGTATAGGGCTGGGTGTCGCTACAGTATTTTACAATACTACGGTACCGATACCTGAACGATAATTTTTCCGATACCTATACTAAAATATTTGTCATCTAGAACCAGAAAAGAGAACAATAATCTGAATCTATTCCAAAAAAAGATATATTTGAGCTGAAACAACCAAATCCTTTCCTTTAGTACTGTCCCTGGACCAAAACTGAGTCGCGAAAGACATCACAGTTTCTGGTAATTGCTTTATCACTGTACCACACATTCATTTGGCATTTAAAAAGGCAAGGCAAAGCGAGTTTATTTGTAGAGCACAATTCATACACAAGGCAATTCAAAGTGCTTCACAGTTGCATAAAATTACAAGAAAGCAGATTAAATCAATAAAACATCAACATGAAAAATGATTAATTACAGTAAAAAGCAACAGTGCAGATAAAATACTTTTAGTTGTCATATGCTCAGGTAAAAAGAACTGTTTTCAGGCTGAATCTGAGGCCTGTCTCACATACTCGTGAAGACTGTTCCAGTTTTTGCTGCATGAAACTGAAATGCAGTCCTGACTCTGGGAACCACCAGGAGACCCCTCCCTGAGATGGTTCATACGGCTGTAACATGTTAGAGATGTACTTTGGTGCTAAACCATGAAAAGACTTGTAAACAAGCAGAGCTGTTTTAAATTCTATTCTCTGAGTGACAGGAAGCCAGTGCAGAGACCGGAGCACTGGACTAATATGGTCGTATTTCCTGGTTCTGGTTTTGACACTATTCCTCTGATGTTAGCCATGTTTTCAGATGGTAAAAAGCTGCTGATGTTATTGCGTTGATGTGGCTGTTTAAGTTCAGGTCTGAGTCCATGATTACCCCTAGATTTCTAACCTGATTTTTTGGTTTTAGAGAGAGAGACTCAAGGTGACTGAAAACCAATACTCACTTTACTGTAATGGACTAGACTTTTTGGGTAAATTTTTCGGCCTATACTTTTACGTGTATTTGAGTACAATTGCAGTCATGTAATTGTAATTCTCTACATCTGGAATCATGTCCGTTACTGAGTACAGTTTGTCAGGTCAGGTCTTAGAAAGACATAGGCAGAAGGATAACAGGTCAGTGCAGATCTGCCAGTGAAGGTAAGGCTTTGTTGACCTGTCATTATCTCCACAGAGGAAGGTCTTTTTTACTGATTCAGAGCAATCTGTCCACATCACTATCTACCAAGTGCAGAACACTTGAGACAGTGTGGGAAAGGGCCTCTGCTAGCACTTTTTTGACTTATATTATTATTATTATTATTATTATTATTATTATTATTATTATTATTATTATTATTATTATTATTATTATTATTATTATTATTATTATTATTATTATTATCTTTGCTGAGGGGTTGTGGTTGTTGTCGAAATTTAGCTTGGTAAATAGTATGAGATTAGACATAGGTCTATTATTCTGACTGCCCAAGGTCCCACTGATGATACTGTGCTGAAACTGGGGCTCCTGTAACAAAATGCTCAATTTTGTTGCATGATGTTTCATGTATTTTTTACTTTATCTGTGCAAAAATAATTCTTGTTAAACATAAAAGATTCAGATCAGTTCACTGTAAAGGGTGAAGTTTCAAATAAGTCTATAGGATGCAACTGGATTTCAGCAATAATTATTTTGTTTGTGTAAAAGACGGACCGAAGATGTGACTAAAATCGTGTTGAAAAGTAACTAGTACTTAATTACATTTCTACCCAAGTAGTTTTGTACTTGTACTTGAGTACATTTTTACTAGCCTGGCATCCAGACTAATAGCATAGCAGCCAATGAGAACATAGCGGATGTGACGACAAAAACAGCACCAAGAAAGTTGTAGTCATTCGACATTAACAATGGCGCTCCCTCCCTGCTGGACTGCCACATCCCACTATCTCCCCTGCTCTGCTTGCTAGGGGACCTCACAATACTCAACAATAAAACAATAAACCTCAAACTAGTTCTCATAGCTCTAACCATCGCCAAGAAAACTATCTTCATAAACTGGAAAAACCGAAATATCATCAATATTACTCATTGGAAAAATCTACTAACCGACTTTATTTCAATGGAATACACACAACCCTCTTACAGTAACTCAACAGAACCCGAACCCGATAATCCAACCCTTTCTGATTTTATATTGCTTTAAACTAATCTCTTTTACTCCGTCTCTTACTCTTCTGTCCCAGATTTTTCTCTCCTCTGTCTGAGAGCCAACTCCTTGTAACCCCTCTCCACACCATTCATTATACCACACGCGCATGCGCACGCACACACACACACACACACACGCACATGCACGCACGTGCACACGCACACACACACACACACACACGCACACGCACACACACACATGCACGCACTCCTAACCCATTTCCATGTAGTTTTTGTATTTTTTGTTGTTGTTATTGTCATTATTATCTCACCATCTTTTCAAGTGTTGTGGTAGTAGTAGTGGTGGTAACATATTGCATATTAACTCAATCTCTGTCTGTCCCCCACCATCTCTGTGTCTTTTAATGCATCACAGTGGAATAGTACAAAAAAAAACAAAAAAACAAAAAAACACACACACACAAATGATACACAAGCTCTCAGGTCGGTGGGAAAGTGCTTACAGGGACAGTATTTCTGCCCAGGTGAGCACTTCTTGTCCTTTTAATGCACCTTAGCCCATTTTAGGGTAAAACAACAACAAAAAACAACAACAACAATACAGATATAGATCAGGGGCAGAATGGTGGAGAACAAATGGATGAAAAAAAAAAAAAAAGTAATTTCGTGATCATACGACTATTGAACATGACTTTGATTATGAATATTATTATTATTATTACTATTACTACTACTGCTAGCATTATTATTATCCTATTAACAGGGTTGTTGTTGATATCTGTGTGTATGTCTGTGTGTGTGTATGTGTATATATGTATGTGTATATGTATGTGTGTGTGTGTGTGTGTGTGTGTGTATATGTATATATATGCAAATATATAATAATCATAATTGTGATTTTCATTAGATACAGTATAATGTCAGTATGGATGACGGTGTTGATGATGACAATGACAACAAGGATTAGAATTGAATATAATTTTTCTATCGTCTATTTTTTTACTTTTCTTTTTTCCCATTACACACGAAAGCTCTCACATGCACGCACGCACATAGACGCACTCACACACACCCGCCCAGTACGCCTACCTATACAGCCTATGAAATTCTTCCCAAAAGTTTTCTGGTTTAATGTCACATGAGATCTGTTGTCTGTTCTTTGTAATGTCTGTTGTTCTTGTTTTCTTTTCTTTGTAATTGTCACAATAAAAAAAAAAAAAAAAAAAAAAAAAAAAAAAAAAAGAAAATCAGACAATGTAAATGTTGAAAATAAAGAAAAGTTGATACATAAAAAAAAACAAAAAAAAAAAACAAAAAAAAAAAAAACAATGGCGCTCCCTGCCACACGGAGTTCAGTAAATGACTTCTGTCGTTTATGTCAGAAAAACTTAAGAATACAAGCATACCGGAGCATTACCTGAAACAAAGGCGCAACAACGTGACGCCCGTTCAGGGAGCTCCATATCGCTGCGTCACTTCCTTTGAAAGAGCGCAATGGAGTGTTGCCAGACCCTCTTCCGTAAAGAAGCGGAGTCTGGTTGGCGAGACTACATTTTTACAGCAGCACACAGCAATTTTTTTGCGATGTAATTGTACTTTATTAATTTTTTGTACTCTTTCCACCACTGCTGATAACACTTTGTCTTTGTGTTTGTGGGCCAAAACAATGATCTCAGTTTTGTCTGAGTTTAGTTGGAGAAAATTGTTTTGCATATCTACATGTTCATCAGCCGTCAGTGGCACGTAGATCTGAGTGTCATCTGCGTAATTGTGGTAGGACACATTGTTGCTGTTTATTAGCTGACCCACTGGAAGCATGTACAAGTTGAATAAGAGGGGTCCGAAGACTGACCCCTGGGGGACTCCATAGATCATGGCAGTTTTGTCTGAGACACAGTTGCCAATTTCAACTAAGTACGTCCTGTCCTCGAGATAGGACTTGAACCGGTTTAGAGCGGTACCAGAGTCTTCTAACCTGTGAAGTAAGATCCCATGGTCCACTGTGTCCAAGCTTATGGCTGCAAGATAAGATAAAACGGTGCATTATTTCATGTTTGCTTGTGCCTGATCAAATCCTTCTCGCACAGATCTCCGTTATTCACCGACATCGATCACTCTTCGCAAATAAATGCCATGCGCCCGCCCCCCCATCCTCGCAGTGTACCATTAAGGGGCCCGGCCTAACAAGTCCATTAGCGCTTGTGTGTTTGTCTGGAAGCGCGGCCGATCAATGCCTCTCTACTGCTGCGGCTGACCCGGATAGAGCTGAAAGAGCCACGGTCTCCACGCTATCAATAGACAGTCTAATTAAGAATAGAAAAAAGGCCGTGTAAGCTGCAGCGCGAGCGGATAATTCAGATGCGCGGACGGGGATCTCAGCGCCCCTCTCATTAAAACTCTACCTGAAGCTCTGTGTTATGAGGATGAGGAGCGAGGGTTTTAGTCAATGCAGCGCGATAAGCAGGTGCACGGATGGGGAGACGAGATGGATACTGACAAGTCACTCCCGGCACTAGCATCGACTCTTTCTCAAATACAAGTAGCAACGGCAAAAGTAGTAGTAGTTACACTTGTAGCAGTTATTGTAGTAGTGACAGTCGTATCATAATATTTTATCCAACGCGTTTTGGAATTACAGTTTTTCCCCCGACGGGTAAGACGCTAAATGCTACTCGCTGCACCAAACCACAGACGGACTGAGCTCATTTCTCAGAAACATGACTCTTTTGTCAAAACACAAGTCACAGGTTTTGCACACAGTTCCCCAAACTCTACTCTCTTTATGTCAGAGCGCCGGGGCACGGATTCACCGCACACATACAAAAGGGGAACATTTCATTTGCACAGATAAAGACAGTTTAGAGTTGACTTAGGCAGATTTTATTGACACACACAAGGGAAATGTCATTGTCCTGGTTCCTCAGTAGTTGGAACTGTGCAAAAATGATTAAAGCAATACCACTTATAATAAAGATAATAATGGAAATGTATAAGATAATTAGTAGAAAGAAGAGTATGCAAATCTGACAATTTGTACACATTTACAAATACAAAGATCTTATTGTAGGACCATATACATTTATAGTATACAAAAGATAGGTTGAAAAATATACAAACATGCTCCCAAAAAACAGCGAGGTGCTACTACAAACTCTATTTTCACAGTGGGCGATCCTCATGGAGACAAGCTGGAGACGTCCCCACTCCCTGTAAAGTTACAGTCAGATGAGGAGAGGTGAGCCGCTCACAGGTTTGTTCATTTATAAAGTTTTTCTTAAGGATGAAAATATCTGTAATGAAATAAAGTTTGTTACTGGGTGAAATGTTACACTATGTGGCTTTAAGTCATTGTATCCACACTTTGAGACTTTGAAAAGTGAATATAGTGTTAAGAGAAATGTGTGCTTTGCGTCAGGAACGGTGTCCTATTAATCGAGTAAGTAATGTATTCTGTGTATGTTGGATGGCACACAGACTTGCCTTGATAATTCAGTGTTTACACAGGCAAAGTCAAATTAAGTCACATTTAATGCTTTTTAATGCCTCGAATGCAGAAAAAAAAGGATGGATATTTCATCAAAAAGAGCAAAGAAATGTGGTTATATCCAAGACTGCAGATGAATGTTTTAGACCATCATTGTGGTGTTTTCAGTGAACTCAAACAGTAAAAATTGTTGAGCGATGTCATAATTTTCCAATAAATTTAGATTGAATGTCAGTTTATACCCAATTTAATTATTTCTAATGACATTTAAGGCCTTGATTTGGGCACAATTCATTGAATGACTTTTTAATGCCCTGCCGCGGTAACCTTGTAATTGTAAGTAGTTTACACTTTCCCTCCCATGCGTCTGTCTGTTGTTTGATATTTCACAGTCTTTATTCCCTAAATGCCCTTGGATGAGACTTTACGCTCCATCTGTGCAGCCCATTCAGTCAAAAGTATTGGCTCTGTACTAGGTCAGGCTTGCACCCTAATCAGACAGGATTGGGCCAAAAAGGGAGGGGAAGAAAAACTTTAAATTCGAGCTGTCCATTCAACCACGAATCATCCGGCGAAAAGCCACAATTAGGAGAGCAACCTCTGCCCTGGAGAGACGAGCTGACAGACGGACAGACCCGGCAGCGCATCCACGTCTCAACAAAAACTAATCCTCCCATTTTTTCTTCAAACCGTCATGCAGTGTGACCACTATAACCTCTCCTCGTCCCGGGACAGCAGCGATGGCACCAACAGCAGCTGGAGCTCTGGGGTGACCACTTTCCTGCACCGCTCCATCAAGAAGCAAAGCCAGGAAGTGTTCGAAAGCCGTACGCGGCGAGAGACGGCGAGGCTGGCGGCTTGTCAGTTTTCCAAAAGCCACAGCCGCCCGCGTGAACTTAGCCGGAGAAAAGGCCAAAGCCACACCAGGGTCGATGCGTGGGCGGCGGAGGGAGGTGGCGACCGGGGGAGGGGCTCTACGGAAGCAGACACGAGCAGCAACAGCCAGGCCAGCTCGAAAAGTTCACAAGTGCGGGAGACGATCGGCTCCAAAGTCAAGTTTTCGCAGTTTCTAGACGAGGTGACTTCCAACGTTTTTGACCAGCATAGCCTGCAAGCGCTCGGGAAACAGGTGTCGCCGTCGAGTTCCATGACGACCATTCCGGAAGAAGACGGAGGAGGAGAACGGACGAGGGCCAGAGAGAGAGAGCTGCCTCCCTCTCCCGAGTTTGTGAAAGGCCATCCCAGAGAGACACTTCCGGATCACAGCGACGACTCGGAAAATTCGGACGTGGAGGGCAAATTTGTGATACCGCCACCGCCGCAGTTCTGCCAGGGGTTCCCAGAGAAGAAGGGTCGGCCGTTTTTGGAGGTGCAGCCAGAGTTGTTTGCCAGGGCTCCGTGTAGGTCTACCTCTCTGCCCCGCGGCATCAACTTGGTGAGTGGTGAAATTCTGTCCAATTTACGGCCAGCCAGTAATCCATTGGAACTAATGACCGGCTGTAGTGGCCATATGGTGATTGTCCATCAACTAATAAGACACTCTAAGCTTTTTGTCATAAACTTTGAATGGAAAAATATCCTTTTTGCTCTGTGTCTCACTGGCAGTTTTTCTTAACGATAGATAGAGATACAGATGAGAGTGAAACGTCAGCTTTCAATTGTTTTCAACCTATAAGATAGAATGAACCACCTGGATGACTGAGAACTTACATCTTTCTATAATCTGTTGTCGTTTTTTCACTGTTCACTGTTCATGACAAATAGCACAAATTTCCCTAAACTGCAAACTCCTATTGTCATTATCACACACTTGAAATACGTGGTCCAAATCTGATTAAGATAGAGTTATAGTTTGGGGAACTGTGTGCAAAACATGAATTATGTTTAAAGTTTTGCCAAGAGTCTTGTTTTCTGAGAAATGTGTTCAGCGAAGTGAGTTTTAGGAATTGTAAGCAGGATTGTGTCAATAATTTAACATAACTTATTACTGAAGATATTGTTTTTATTTCCAAAGACTTTTCTACTTTCAGCTGAGTATTCATTTGGAACTTTTGACTCTTGCCTGAGTAGACATTTTGCCTACTGTACTCACACCTCTGTGCGTTTAGTCTGACCAGCCAGACCCACATCTGTCTGATGGAAGGAAAGTGGGTCTGGGCACCACTGAAAGTAAGTCAACTGAAAGTCAACCGACCCTCTCAGATCGGCTCACTGAGCGAGCGTCACTCTGTACCCTTTTTGTAGTTGTTGTAGTTTTAAACATTCTACAGCTGTGGCGAACGTCAATGGGCCAACTTAATATTGTGCTTCTGTGACCTGAGCTGTTTCATGTAAACTTCAGCAACAGACAACTCTGTGGCTGTTTTGCCTTGGCCTGACATCAGTAAAGAAGTCATTTTGTCTAGATAGTGTGATCGATTCTATGTCAGGTTTCCGTAGGGCACTGAAAAGCATTATGTCATTCAATGTCTTTAGACAAAAAATCACGGTCTTAAATGTAGTTAAAAAGTATTAAATTAGATTCAAACTGGCAGTAAATCTAGATTTACTGGAAAATTCTGACATTGCTCAACAATTTTTACCGTACAAAAACATCGAAAATACCCAAACTGTTATATATAAAGCATGTTCAGTTGCAGTTTTAGATGAAGTACTGAACACATTTTTCACTCAAAAGTTTCCTGTTTCGTTCAATTCTCTTTCCTCTGTTTGATGAAAGGTTTGCAAATCTTAAGACATTTTTTTTTTCTGCGTTTGTGGCATTAAAATATAGTATTTGGGCATTAGAAAATGGCATTGAAAAGCATCAGATTTGACTTGTTTCTGCCTGTATAAACCCTGGCTCGCTCTTGCAGCTCATGCTAATCTTTCTGAAGTTCTGGTATTTGATCAAGCATACCTTTTACAACAATTTCCGTGAAGTCTTTTCGGATTGGTCTTATTTTCCCTGTTCAGAAACATAAAAGAACACGACCTCTGTTTTGTGGAAAAATCGCCACAAAACCTTCTCCTGAGCCACTTCTGCGCCGCCATGTTTGATTCTGTCACTCTACCTCCGTCATGGCCTCTGATTGGCTTGTAGATATAACTCCTGCCTTCGCTTGAAGCTGCATCTCCAGGCTTCGTGTCCAGACTACTTTCCCGATTGGAATAAATAGAGGCGAGTCGTCTGGCTGCTTCACATCTGGAGACTTTTAATCAAACATGTTGGCGAACTTGTAATCTGCATTGATTCCGCGCTCCTCCCCTTAACGCTCCTAACCGTACCTGACAGGGGAGCTCTCCAATGGCGCTACAGCTGCCATTTAATAATAAAAGAGCCCATCGCGCTGCCTTCATTTATCGCCTGATTAAAATTCTGCCTTTGCCGTCACCTTAGCAACTGCTTGGAAAAAAGGTGGGTGGTGATGGCGTGGGGGGTTTGTGTGTGTCTGCCAGTGAAGTTTCAGCTAACACAAATCCTTGTACTTGTGCAAGGAAAAGGAAAAAAATAACTTTGCGCCGGCAATCGACCTTCTGTGGTGAAAACTCTTTGGATTAAAAGCCCTTCGGAGTTTGCTCAACACCCCGGGGACATCATTTGGAAGAATCATTGCGTGAATTACTGGGAAATTGTTCAAAAAGTGTAATAACGATTGAGTTTCAGACTGAAGTACTTACAACGAGCGAGTGACCTTATCTCACTGTTGGGAGTTTGATTTCCAGACATTTGCACGGCTCTGTGGACAAGTCAGGAATAACTTTTGTTCAGTTACTTTGACAGATAATAGATGACAGATGAACGATGACAAATACACCGCGTTCCAAATAATTAGGCAAATTACATTTTTCTCTGATTTTCTAAACAGTCAAGTCAAATGAGAGTCAGCATCATTTTCAAGTCTTTAATTGGTAGAGAATCATTTAAATGTGGTTGAAAAAATCTCCCAGTGATAACAGTATTATTATGCAACTCATCATTTCAATACATTTTAAAGCTTGTAATTAACTGAAAATCATTTGTGGAATTTGCAGCCTTAAGAGGTTATATTTACTGAAATCAAAAGCAATTTAAATAAAAAAAATCTTAACAGGTCAAGTTATATTTTACCATCGGAGCCCTTCTGTGATAGCAGCTTAAAAAAATCTTAATCATTAAACTGCCTCCCACCCTGCAGCCAGTGATGCAGAGGTATTCTTTACAGCATGACATGGTGCGTTGTCATGCATGAAGATGATCTTGGCTCTTCTTTTTGTACCATAGAAGAAAGTGGTCAGTCAGAAACTCCACATATTTTTCAGAGGTCATTTTCACACCTTCACCTCTCTCGCCATGATTCTGGCCCAAAACATGACTCCGCCCCCTCCTGACTGACGTCACAGCCTTGTTCACCAACCATCCACTACTCCATCCATCTGACCATCCAGGGCTACACGGCCTCATCAGTGAACAAGACTGTTTGAAAATGAGTCCTCATGTATTTCTGAGCCACTGCAGCCGTTTCTGTTCATCAGCTTCAATGAACAGTTTAGGGGAGGTCTGGATTGAAGGTTTATGCACAACTGCCGCTCTGGATGGTCCTACAACATGATGTTCGGGAGACTCCAGAGGCACCAGCAGCTTCAAATACCTGTCTGCTGCTTTGTAGCAGCTGTTCTATTCATCTGATGTGTTTGTCTGGCTGAAACCGTCCTTATTGTGCTTTTATCTGCACAAACCCAAGTGTGCTCTGAATCAGTCACAAATCTCTTATCAGTACGATGATTACGCTTAATCTTTCATGAAATATCGAAGGTTTTCATATCTAGACCAAGGCATTCAACTATTTCACGTTTTTCATCAGCAGAGAAATCCTTTTTCTTTCCCATATTGCTTGAAAATGGTGGTCTGCTTAATAAAGTGGAACATCCTTTTTCAGTAGATTTTCCCTTAACTGGGCATAACCTGAAAACTAATCATCCCAGGTCTCTGAGATTAATGTCAGTGATTCAAAGAGCCCTGAGACACAATGCCATCCATGAGTTTCATTGAAAAACCTATTTTTTTTTAACCTTTTTGACACTGAAATACAATTTGCATAAGAATTTTGGAACGCGGTGTATATAACGGCATTGCTTGGCCAAAGTGTTACGCAGTGTGATGAGGAAATCATAACCAAGGAACCGTGTCAGTTGTTTGTATTCGTTAATGTTCGTAGACTAAATTGTCTCTGTTGGGAAAATCGTCCTACATTTAACCCATTCTTCAATCCAGGATGAATAGATGAGTAGAAAGAGTATCTGAAACGCCCTCAACTCAAAACAGCCCAGGTCAGTTGACTACCTGAAAAGCTCTTGCTAAATGAACATGAATACTTAAGAATAACTCTGAGTCTGATGTCTATCTCTATAGGTTCCTTCCAGCTCGTTTCCATCTTGGAAATAGATTATTGTGCTGTATATTAAATTCTCATCAATAATTAATCTTAATGTCTTATTAAAGCAATGGGCCCTGTGGGGAGAATACATTATGTCATGAGCTCTCATAGCAGGCTGTAATATTTAGTATTTAGTCATTTATACAGCCGTTAAGCTATTTCAAAAACACTGCCATACTGTGCAAAAGTGTCAACGGATATGGTATGCGTATATGATATGAATTTATTTAGTTAAATATGTACATGTATACAATACAAATATTGACCAAGGAAAACACATAAAGTATGAAACACCTTCCAATGTGGTCTTCGAAAGTATAATGGATGATGCTGATGATGCTTTGCTATCTTTTATCGCCAACAGCTGCATTGTCTCAAAGCTTGGTTGGAACTCTCTCTGCTGGCTAGCATGCTCAAAACAATATACGACAGTTCATTTTTAGTCAACGGCATGTTAACATAGCAATGGCGACGCGATGGACGAGGAACTGCTCAGAATGCATCTGGTGATGGATTTTGGGCTTTGAAAATCCGGAGGACACTTCCGGGTTCTATCTATTACACATCAAAATCCAAGAAATCCACATCGGAACGCACATTAAATCGGAATCACTGCTATAATGAAGTTTTTGAATGATTTTTACGAGGGAACACTGTTACAACACACTTAACATCTATGAAAGTTGATTTTGCATGATATATCCACTTTGAAATCGAGTTTCCTTTCAGCTCAAATGTGGGAAGAAAAAACAAATGTCTCTTTTGCGCAGGTGATGTGGACTGATACATTATTACAACCAGGTTTTCTTTTGGAATCAGAACATATTACACAACACACCGTCAACGCTCAATAGGATAATGACGAGTTACATAACTGTTTAGAGACAGTCGAGTGGCGCTCATAATTGTTATCATTTTCTTTGGCCTAAATACAGCCGTTGTGTTATACTTTGTTAAAGCTTTTGAGTTAACTGCTACTTGGATAGATTGTATAACTAACCTACTACTTTGCAAACGTACTTGATTAGAGTAGGCACGTTTTTAGCTTTTTATGATTGTCCCCCTGTAGTTGGATTTTAGATTTATTTCATTCATGTTTGGGTAATCATGCATATCTCCCCTGAACTACGTTTATGGTCAGGAGTACCTCGCTGAAGCATTAGCCAATGTGCATGTTTTAGGTTGATTTGTGAAAGTGGCACGGCAGCGCAGGAGTTAGCAGGCCGTGCCTCACAGCTAGAAGGTACCGCCTTCGATTCCCACCAGGACGGGGCCTTTCTGTGTGGAGTTGTATGTTCTCCCCGTGTCTGTGTAGGTTTCCTCCAGGTTCTCCGCTTTCCCCTACCACTAAAAACATGTACAATAGGTGAATCCTCCAGCCAGGTGATTCTAACCATCAGCCTGGCTCCACATCATGGAGATGGGTCCCCGGGCGTGGCACTGCCGTCGCTCACTGCTCCTTACGGGTTACCCCAGCGGGATCGAAGGATGGGTCAAATGCAGAGGACAAATTTCTCTACGGGGACAATAAAGTATACAAGCAAATCATATCCAGATACAGGAAGCTCGCAAGACATATACAATGCTTCGGGAAATTGTGTTCATCTATGTATCAGAAGCAGTGCCCTATCCACAAAAAATTAAACTGAAATCCAAAATAAGTTGAAAATAATTAGGGATGTCCCGATCCGATATTCAGTATCGATATCAGTAGCCGAGCTGGGCATTTTGAGAGGATTGGATTAGAGGTGAGACATATATCGTTTAGACGATAATATCCAAATTGTTGTCTGGACGATATGCAAAATTAAGATATCGGATATTTCATACCTCTCCTGGAACCGCCACCTTAACGTGGTGGAGGGGTTTGAGCACCCGAATGATCCTAGGAGCTCTGTTGTCGGGGGCGTTGGGCCCCTATAGGGTCTCCCATGGCAAACAGGTCCTAAGTGACGGGTCAGACAAAGAGCGGTTCAGAAGCCTCTTATGAGAGACCAACAGGCCCGGTTAGAACCGTGAGGCCGTCCTTCTGTGGACCCACCACCTGCAGGAGGAGCCATAAGGGGCCGGTGCAATGTGATTTGGACAGCTCCAACAGCTGCCCCCACAACCCGGCAACGGACAAGTGGAAGAAGATGGATGGATGGATATTTCATAATTTGTACAATCCGACCCCCAAACACGTTTTTTCCGTTGTCCTTGTGAGTTACTGTAGTGCGGTGCGAGCCTGCCGCCCCCTCCCCTGCTGCCCTTCCCCTGCGTAACACAGTCAAAACAACAACATGGCAGCGTGGGGCGATTACAGAGATTAGGAATCTAATGATATGAATGAGGTTTGTCACTTGAGTCGCTCATATTTGTGAGGAAAGGGTTCAGGACAAGTTTCAGCACTGCCTTGCTAGCTAACTTTCCTAACTTTTAACAGCACGGTGAAGAACCACGATACAAATGCAGTTAAGGCTAATAATATCCTTCTCACCTGTTTTCTTCAGATCTAGTCTCAGGACAAACTCGTCTCCCTCTTTCCCTCTTTCCCTCCTGTGTGTCCGGCCCCGCCCACATCGGGAGAGACGTGAACCTTTGACAACTATGAAAACTACAATTAATTTGACTCATGTTGCTGCACATGTCCCAAACATGTTAATACTCATAGGTCTATCCCCACAAGTAAACTGCCCTGAGGCAGGTGAACTTAGAGGAGCATTTCACTGTGATGGAGCTGAAGGTACAAATATTGTAGCAACATTATTTTATCTTCCAGATGAAGGTAGAGGTTTAGATGAATAAATAGAATAAAATGCATCGTTATTGTGATATTTCTTTTTCATACCGTGATGTAAATTGCAATAATGCAATAATTGGTCAGATACAGCAAGTCAAAAGACCAACTGGACCTTCTTTGCCAGTTTGCACATTTCTTTGAAGGATTGCAAAAATATGGTCTGAATATCGACATCAAGATATTCATTGTTGTCAATATCTCCCACCCTTAGATTGGATTGGATTTAATGATGGGACCTGCAAAAGTCGGCCGTGAATCCGCAGCGGCTCCAGCCTCCACAGTGCTGCGGTAAAATTCAGCATCGCACCCACTCGCGCTCTCTTGTTTATGCATAATAATTAGGCATGTGGTCCCACTGGTGTTTATGTCCTATACAGACCTGAAGGGCCTTTAGAAGCAGATAGAACTGAAACTTTAATATCTACTGCTTTGCTGTTGTGTATGAAGGACCTTAAAAGGCTGCAATTATGCTATGAACTATTATTATTATGCCCAAAAGTTGACATATACCCTTGCAGAATCTTTTATTTTTTCACTATTTTTCAAAGACTATTTTTGAACGATAATACGAAAAGTTTTTGTTTACTCATAGTTAGTGGTTGTGTGAAGCCATTTGTGGTGAAAAAGCTGAGTTTGCTATTTTTAAATCATAATGAAAAAAGAAAGTACCAAAAATGACCCTGATCAAAATTTTATGATCAAGAGGAATGGTCCGCTTTACCATTAGATTATAACAGAACCTTCTCCACAACTGCCACAAAAGACTCCAAGCTGTCATTGATGCTAAAGGGGGAAATACACAGAACAGGGGTAAAGTTAAAGTTTAAGTCATTTTGGTAGTTTCCTTTTTCCTTATGATTTAAAAACAGCAAACTCAGTTTTTTCACCACGAATGGCTTCACACGACCACTAATTATGAGTGGAATTTTTTTTGTGTGTGTGTTATCTTTCATATTACTAAAAAATAGTCAACAATTTTGCCAGAGTATGTAAACTTTTGAGCACAACTGTATAATGATGGAAATAATACAAAAAGACAGTATTGGATCGGTATCAGATTGGTATCGGCCAGCATGAAGGATCAAAATATCAGATCAGAAGCTCAAAAAGTGGATCGGGACATCCCTAGAAATAATGCTATGTACGTATAATGTCTTATCCCTTACAAGCTTTTACACTCTGAGTAACCACACTAGCCTGATCTTGTATCCCTTTTTCCAAATGCTGCTATCAAAACACATTAAAAACCCATTATCAAATCCATTGGCTAAATTATACAACATGCAAACAGTGCAGCTTGTGTCACAGCCCATAAGCCTCCGTGCTAAATATCAAAATGAAAATCCCAGGAATATGGATGCATTTTGCACATTTCATATCAAACGCACAGTTCTGGACAGCCTCTGACACAAAGAAGCATGGGATTTTATAGGCAAAAAAAAAGAAGAAAACTGGGTGGACAGCTGAAACTGCTCTGAACTGGTTCAAGTTTACTTTGCGGAACCTGGTAGCTTTGTCTTTGACCAGATGGCAGTCATCTGTGGGGTTCCCCAGGGGTCGATCCTAGGACCCCTTTTGTTCAATATACATGCTTCCATTGGGTCAGTTTATACCCAACAATAATGTGTCCTGCCATGACTATGCAGATGGCGCTCATTCAGGTTCAGGTCGGGTGATTGATGAGGACTTAGCTGCTTGGTTTTCGGCTAATACTTAGTGGAACATAATGAAGTTCAACATAGTGGAGATTTTCAAATGTCTTTCTTCAGGAGCTTCTTCTCGCTTTTATGTCAAATTATAAAGACTGTTTTTGCTGCTCTAATAGTTTTGTCAATCTATCAAATCAATGTTCCCATCTTTCCCTTTTCCCGCTGGTGTCCATTCCCCCCCCTTGATTAGGTATAAATAGACTTGTTGTCAAATCAAGATGATTTTTCAAGTTCAAGACCTTACAAATCAGGTTCAAAGTCTTTTTCGTTTGTTTTGTGAGTCAAGTTCAAGTGCAAGTCTTCAATTTGCAAATCCAAGTTCAAGCTCTGAATGTGCAAGTCACAGTCCAAGTCTTTGTCAAATTAAAAATCACTGTCACCAAAACCTGACCCCAAGTCCGGGTCCAGTCTATTTTATTTAATTTTCCAAGCAGGGTCCACTCAATGCTCTCTTTTTTGAATTCTTTTAGCATTTTATTCCCTCTGAAATCAAAACCATAATTTGAGCGATTGCACATTCATGTCAGAATAGCAGTGATTGAAGTCCGAGTCCATGGTCCACAAGCACCTGAACCTTGAGCTGAACTGCGAGCCAAAGGCCCCTCAGAAACTCACGAGTGCACGGTGAGTCCCAAATCCGCAGTTTGATGGTCAAGTCACAAATCTCGGAATTGACTTGGAAAGGGTGCCACAGATCCTGGATCCTGGACTTGAGCTCTACATCTCTGCGTATAACACAATTTATGGACATGTATGTTTTGGCACGTGTGGATTCCTTATGTCATTTGTACCTTTGCATACAGTATATAGTTTCCCATATTTCACAGCCTGTATGAGAACATTCAACAGATAGCACCACCTGTTCTCCGCTCCTTTGCATTCCTATCACTTACATCCAATCATTCCTCTCTCTCTCTCTTTCTTGCTTTCTCCTTTGGACTGTGCCTTTTCTTTTTTTTTTCTTTTTTTTTGACTCGCTGCCAGTTTGTTCTCCTCATGGCGGGGGGGCACGCCATGCATCTGCGGCAGTCTGGGCTGCGACGGAGGTTCCGCTGCGCCCCCGCCTCGCCTCATTCCTCATTCATTCTCTCCCCTTTAATTGCACGCAAGTCCTCGCGGCAAGTTGGTGCCATGTCAATACGCAAAGCAACTTGGATTTCTTTAAGCTTATTTTTGTGTTGTTTTGTTTTAGGTCCCGGACATGTGCCAAGCGGACGCCATCAGGTAAGCTCTTTCGCTTCCTATATCAATCTTTTCTTTCCCCCCCCCCCTGCCTTACAGGAATCTTCACGCCCCCACGTTTTTTTTTCTTGCTTCTTCTTCTTTCCTTCCCTGTAAGCCGCTTCCTCCCACTCGTCCCCTCTCCTCCGCGTCTCTCGCTTGCTTCCTTTTAGCACACTTTCTCTCTCTCTCTCTCTCCTTCCTCTCCCCCGCTCTCCTGTTTCTGTGCTCGCTGCGTTTGCGATCTGATCCGAGCGGCGGCAGTAATACCAGCAGGCGCTGACGCTGGCCGGTTAAATGGTTAGCCCTCGTGTGCAAATATTATGGGGTATTTCCCTATAGCTCCATCATAGGCAGAGCTGGGCAAGGCGATCGGCGCTTAAAAAGAGGGGGATTCTCTCTCCCGTCTCTCCTCTTCCACCCCCTTCTGTCGTCGCTTTCCACCCCCCGATCTGGGGGATGCAGCGCTGCGTGATTGGAAGGTACTGCCACACTTTTCCTATGCGAATCAGACAGCTGTTTTTTTAATTTTTTTATTTGATGTCTCCAATAGGTGATGCAGCACTCGGTTGTACACAGGTTGCTTTTTTGAAACGGAGGGAGAAAAATAGCTAGATTTTTCCAGACAAATGTTGCCAAATGTTGGAGTAAAAAAATAGAAAAGCATGTGTGTCATTCGCTTTATTTGTTTGTTTCTTGTGCCGAGGAAAGGCTGCGTTTGGTGGAACAGGAGTTGGATGCGCACCTGTCGGAATGCGCCCCCAGAGCTGATTGATTACTCTGCAATGCTTTCCCGAACGGCTAAACTCGCAAAATTCTGTTTCCTTTGGTCGTAACTTTGCCGTAATAACACGGTGTATTTGAAGACGGACTGTGTGTAGTAAGTAACCTGTTGGAATGCACATCTAATTTGTTACATTGTAGGACTGAGTCTCGGTTTGATGTCCCCATTTGCACCAGGTTCACAACAATAACGCGCTTCTTACCGGCTAATTGTTTTGCAGTATAGAAAAATCGTAAGAATATGCAGTGTTTCAAAGTAGTACAGTATCTGAGCTTGATTTATTTATGGAAATCTCTTATCCAAATGAACGAAACTCAATGATTCCCGAACTCCTGAATTGTATTGATTTTAACTAACTAAGCTAATAATCCTCTAAATAAAATTCCTGCATTCTGTGTAAGCACTTGGTCGTCTAGGATTGTTTCTTAAAATCAATCAGTTGTAGTTGTATTGCTAAGATTGATGTGATAAAAAGTCACTTTTGTGGGTCAGTTTGAAATTTGAAATTGTTGAAGTAAGAGCTTGGCGATTTTAACTTTGGATTTATTTTGTCTTCCTGTTGGACTGCCCCTCGATTACTGAAGGTTGCGCTCACGTTCTGGAATGTGATCATGTCATAATTTCAGATGGAGGACAGGGGCCGATATAACTTTATGGAACAGATTTGAAAAGAAATCCCCAAAAAGAACATGGTGTGCTTGATCATTATTTGGAAATGACGGGATTCACACAAAAAAAATATAGGTGGACAGCTGAAACTGCTCTGAACTGGTTCAAGTCCAATTTCGAGGCCGCCAGGATGTACTTTGTGGAACCTGGTAGCTTTGTCTTTGACCAGATGGCCGTGACCTGTGGGGTTCCCCAAGGGTCGATCCTAGGACCCCTTTTGTTCAATATGTACATGCTTCAATCAGGTCAGTTTA